>NC_064250.1:73776443-74389443 GCF_003254725.2 Canis lupus dingo
TTTCTCTTTGATGATTTAGATGACTTCTACATCTGTTTTTTTCTGATTTTTGAAGCTAGGACTTCTAGTACTATGGTGCGGAAGAGTGGTGAGGGTGGGAATCCCTGTCCTGTCCCTGATTTTAGGGGAAAAGCTCTAAAATTTTCCTGTTGAGGATGACATTCTCCATGTGTCTTCTGTAGGTAGCTCTTGTGATGAGAATGTCTCCTTATCTCTACACCGCAAAAGGTTTTTATGAGGAAAGTATAGTATCTTTTGACAAATATTTTTGGGCTTCAGATGAAAGGACAAAATGGTCCTTATATTTTCTTTTATGAATGAGTCAAATCCCATTGTTTGATTTTCAGATGCTGAACCACCCTTGCATACCAGAATTTAAGCGAATTTGGTCATGATGAATTATCCTATTAATGTACTGTAGGAACCTGTTAGTTAGGATCTTGGTGAGAATTTTGCATCCATATCCCTCAAGGATATTAGTCTGTAATTCTCCTTTTCAGTTGGATCTTTGCTTTTGAGGTCAGGAAATGCTACCATTGGATAATGAGTTTGGAAGTTTCCTTTAATTTCTATCTTTGAAACATTTTCATGATAAGTATTAAGTTATTTTAAATGCTTGTTGCATTCCCATGGGCAGCCATCTGTCCTTGGACTTTTGATTGTTAGAAGACTTTTAAATATATCTGATTTTCATTTCCAGGTTTTGGGTCTGTACAGCTTTTCCATTCATTCCTGTTTTAGATTTCATTGTTTCTACATTTATGAATGGAAGGCATCCATTTCTTCCAGATTGCTGAATATGTTGGCATGTTATTGCTCATATTATCTCTCTTCGATAATTTATTTTTCATTTATTTATTCAATATTTTATTTAAGTTCAATTTGCCAACATATAGTAACACCAAGTGCTCATCTGATCACGTGCCCTCTTTAGTGCCCGTCACCCAGGGACCACGTCCCAACACCCACCTGCCCTTCTGCACCCCTTTGTTTGAGTCCCAGAGATAGGAATCTGTCATGGTTTGTCTTCCTCCTGATTTTTCCCCACTCAGTTTTCCTCCTTCCCTTACGATCCCTTTCATTGTTTCTATATTCCACATATGAGTGAAACCATGATGATTGTCCTTCTCCAATTAACTTATTTCATTGACATAATACCCTGTAGTTCCATACACCTTGAAGAAATAATAGCTACTGATCCTTTCTGGTGACTGAGAAATATCCCTTTGTATATATAAACCTTATATGTTTATCAATTCATCTGTCAAAGGACATCGTGGCTTACCCGAGGATTTGGCTCTTGTGGACATGGCTGTAATAAACATTGGGATGCAGCTGTCCTGGCAGTTTCACTGCATCTGTATCTTTGGGGTAAATCCCCAGCAGTGCAATTGCTGGGTCATAGGGCAGATCTATTTTTAACTCTTTGAGGAACTTCCACACAGTTTTCCAGAGTGTCTGCATCAGTTCACATTCCCACCAACAGTGCAAGAGGGTTCCCATTTCTCCACGTCCTCTCCACCATTTGTTATTTTTCTTTCTTATTAATTTTCTCTATTCTCTGTGGTGTAAAGTGACAGATGATTGCGGTTTGGATGTGCTTTTCCTTGATAGCAAGTGATGTGGAACATTTTTTTCATGGACTTGTTGGCCATATGTAGGTTTTATTGGATAAATTTCTGTTTATGTTTTCTCCCCGTTTCTTTACTGGGTTCCTTGTTTCTTGGGCATTGATTTTGATAAGTTCATTATACATGTTGGATAGAAAGCCCTTTGTCTGATACGTCAATTGCTAATATCATCTGCCCTTCTATGTGTTGTGTTTTTGTTCTTTTGTCAGATTCCTTTGCTCTGCAGAGCATTTTTATCTCGATGGAGCTCCCAAAATTCATTTTTGCTTTTGTTTCCCTTGCCATTATAGATATGCCTTGCAAGAAATTGCTGTGGCTAAGTTCCAAAAAGTTGTTCCCTCTCTTCTCCTCGCAGAGATTTTGATGGATTGTTATCTCACATTTAGATCTTTTAACCATTTTGACTTTATCTTCTTTACTTGCATATGAGATTTGTCCCTTTAATTGTTCTACAGGGGCTGTTCAATTCTCACAATGCCAATTTTTTTTGAGACGGTTTTATTTTCCCAAGGGATATTCTTTCCTGTTTTGTCAAAGATTATTGACCATACATTTAAGGGTCCATTTCTGGGTTCTCTATTCTGTTCTATTGATCTTAGTGTCTGTTTTTGTGCCAGGACCAGACTGTCTTAATGATCACAGCTTTTTCTTTTTTTTAATTTATTTTTTTATTGGTGTTCAATTTACTAACATACAGAATAACACCCAGTGCCCGTCACCCATTCACTCCCACCCCCGCCCTCCTCCCCTTCTACCACCCCTAGTTCGTTTCCCAGAGTTAGCAGTCTTTACGTTCTGTCTCCCTTTCTGATATTTCCCACACATTTCTTCCCTCTTCCCTTATGTTCCCTTTCACTATTATTCATATTCCCCAAATGAATGAGAACATATAATGTTTGTCCTTCTCCGACTGACTTACTTCACTCAGCATAATACCCTCCAGTTCCATCCACGTTGAAGCAAATGGTGGGTATTTGTCATTTCTAATAGCTGAGTAATATTCCATTGTATACATAAACCACATCTTCTTTATCCATTCATCTTTCGTTGGACACCGAGGCTCCTTCCACAGTTTGGCTATCGTGGCCATTGCTGCTAGAAACATCGGGGTGCAGGTGTCCCGGCATTTCATTGCATTTGTATCTTTGGGGTAAATCCCCAACAGTGCAATTGCTGGGTCGTAGGGCAGGTATATTTTTAACTGTTTGAGGAACCTCCACACAGTTTTCCAGAGTGGCTGCACCAGTTCACATTCCCACCAACAGTGTAAGAGGATTCCCTTTTCTCCGCATCCTCTCCAACATTTGTGGTTTCCTGCCTTGTTAATTTTCCCCATTCTCACTGGTGTGAGGTGGTATCTCATTGTAGTTTTCATTTGTATTTCCCTGATGGCAAGTGATGCAGAGCATTTTCTCATATGCATGTTGGCCATGTCTATGTCTTCCTCTGTGAGATTTCTGTTCATGTCTTTTGCCCATTTCATGATTGGATTGTTTGTTTCTTTGGTGTTGAGTTTAATAAGTTCTTTATAGATCTTGGAAACTAGCCCTTTATCTGATATGTCATTTTCAAATATCTTCTCTCATTCTGTAGGTTGTCTTTGAGTTTTGTTGACTGTATCCTTTGCTGTGCAAAAGCTTCTTATCTTGATGAAGTCCCAATAGTTCATTTTTGCTTTTGTTTCTTTTGCCTTTGTGGATGTATCTTGAAAGAAGTTACTATGGCCGAGTTCAAAAAGGGTGTTGCCTGTGTTCTTCTCTAGGATTTTGATGGAATCTTGTCTCACATTTAGATCTTTCATCCATTTTGAATTTATCTTTGTGTATTGTGAAATAGAGTGGTCTAGTTTCATTCTTCTGCATGTGGATGTCCAATTTTCCCAGCACCATTTATTGAAGAGACTGTCTTTCTTCCAATGGATAGTCTTTCCTCCTTTATCGAATATTAGTTGCCCATAAAGTTCAGGGTCCACTTCTGGATTCTCTATTCTGTTCCACTGATCTATGTGTCTGTTTTTGTGCCAGTACCACACTGTCTTGATGACCACAGATTTGTAGTACAACCTGAAATCTGGCATTGTGATGCCCCCAGATATGGTTTTCTTTTTTAAAATTCCCCTGGCTATTCGGGGTCTTTTCTGATTCCACACAAACCTTAAAACAATTTGTTCTAACTCTCTGAAGAAAGTCCATGGTATTTTGATAGGGATTGCATTAAACGTGTATATTGCCCTGGGTAACATTGACATTTTCACAATATTAATTCTGCCAATCCATGAGCATGGAATATTTTTCCATCTCTTTGTGTCTTCCTCAATTTCTTTCAGAAGTGTTCTATAGTTTTGAGGGTATAGATCCTTTACATCTTTGGTGAGGTTTATTCCTAGGTATCTTATGCTTTTGGGTGCAATTGTAAATGGGATTGACTCCTTAATTTCTCTTTCTTCAGTCTCATTGTTAGTGTATAGAAATGCCACTGACTTCTGGGCATTGATTTTGTATCCTGCCACGCTACCGAATTGCTGTATGAGTTCTAGCAATCTTGGGGTGGAGACTTTTGGGTTTTCTATGTAGAGTATCATGTCATCGGCGAAGAGGGAGAGTTTGACTTCTTCTTTGCCAATTTGAATGCCTTTAATGTCTTTTTGTTGTCTGATTGCTGAGGCTAGGACTTCCAGTACTATGTTGAACAGCAGTGGTGAGAGTGGACATCCCTGTCTTGTTCCTGATCTTAGGGGAAAGGCTCCTAGTGCTTCCCCATTGAGAATGATATTTGCTGTGGGCTTTTCATAGATGGCTTTTAAGATGTCGAGGAATGTTCCCTCTATCCCTACACTCTGAAGAGTTTTGATCAGGAATGGATGCTGTATTTTGTCAAATGCTTTCTCTGCATTCATGAGAGGATCATATGTTTCTTGGTTTTTCTCTTGCTGATATGATGAATCACATTGATTGTTTTACGGGTGTTGAACCAGCCTTGTGTCCCAGGGATAAACCCTACTTGGTCATGGTGAATAATTTTCTTAATGTACTGTTGGATCCTATTGGCCAGTATCTTGTTGAGAATTTTTGCATCCATGTTCATCAGGGATATTGGTCTGTAATTCTCCTTTTTGGCGGGGTCTTTGTCTGGCTTTGGAATTAAGGTGATGCTGGCTTCATAGAACGAATTTGGAAGTACTCCATCTCTTTCTATCTTTCCAAACAGCTTTAGGAGAATAGGTATGGTTTCTTCTTTAAACGTTTGATAAAATTCCCCTGGGAAGCCATCTGGCCCTGGACTCTTGTGTCTTGGGAGGTTTTTGATGACTGCTTCAATTTCCTCCCTGGTTATTGGCCTGTTCAGGTTTTCTATTTCTTCCTGTTCCAGTTTTGGTAGTTTGTGGCTTTCCAGGAATGCGTCCATTTCTTCTAGATTGCCTAATTTATTGGCGTATAGCTGTTCATAATATGTTTTTAAAATCGTTTGTATTTCCTTGGTGTTGGTAGTGATCTCTCCTTTCTCATTCATGATTTTATTAATTTGAGTCTTCTCTCTCTTCTTTTTAATAAGGCTGGCTAATGGTTTATCTATCTTATTAATTCTTTCAAAGAACCAACTCCTGGTTCTGTTGATCTGTTCCACAGTTCTTCTGGTCTCGATTTCGTTGAGTTCTGCTCGAATCTTTATTAACTCCCTTCTTCTCTTGGGTGTAGGATCTATTTGCTGTTTTTTCTCTAGCTCCTTTATGTGTAAGGTTAGCTTTTGTATTTGAGTTCTTTCCAGTTTTTGAATGGATGCTTGTATTGCGATGTATTTCCCCCTTATGACTGCTTTTGCTGCATCCCAAAGATTTTGAACGGTTGTATCTTCATTCTCATTAGTTTCCATGAATCTTTTTAATTCTTCCTTAATTTCCTGGTTGACCCTTTTATCTTTTAGCAGGATGGTCCTTAACCTCCATGTGTTTGAGGTCCTTCCAAACTTCTTGTTGGATCACAGCTTTTTCGTACAGCTTGAAATTGGGCATTCTGATGTCCCCAGCTTTGGCTTTCTTTGTAAACCTTACCCTGGCAATTGGATATCTTTTCTGATTTTGTAGAAATCTTAGGATTACTTGTTCCATCACTGGGAAGAAAGATTGTGGTATTTTAACAGGAATGTATTCAGTGTCTAGATGGCCCTGGGTAGCTTAGACATTTTCAAAATATTTATTCTTCTGATCCATGAGAATTGGATGTTCTCCATCTCTTTATGTCTTCATTAATTTCTTTCATAAAGTGTTCTCTAGATTTAAAGTACAGATCCCTGACCTCATTGGTTAGGTTTAATCCTATATATCATATGGTTGGTGCTATTGTAAATGAGTTCAATACCCTCTTTTCTCTGTTAACAGTATCATTGTTAGTGTGTAGGAATGCAGCTGTCTTCTATGCCTTGGTATCATCTCCTGCAATGTCGCTAAGTTGCTATATCATTTATAGAAATTTTAGGTGGTATCTCTTGGAGTTTACATACAAATATCATGTCTTCTACAGAAGGAGAGTTTGATTTCTTCTTTGTCATCTTGAATGATTTTATTTATTTTGTTGTCTTATTGTTGATTCTAGGAATTATACTTCTTTTGTGAGCAGAAGTGGTGAAAGTGGGCACTTCCGCTGTCTTCCTGAGCTTCCTGAACATTTTTAAGCTCTTTTTATCCCCAGTTGGTATGAGATTCATTCTGAACGTTTCATAATTAGCTTTTAAGACATTGAAGAATGTTTTCTCTACCCTCTATTTGAAGAATATTAATCAGCAATGCCTGCTGTAATTTGCCCTATGAGTTCTCTGCATTTAGAGAAAGGACAATATACGTCTTGTCTTTTCTATTATTTTTTTACTATTTTATTTATTGATTGATTGATTGATTTGAGAGAGAGAGAGAGAGACAGAGACACAGGCAGAAGTATAGGCTCCATGCAAGTACTCTACATGGGACTCAATCCTGGGCCTTCAGGATCATGCCATGGGCCAAAGGCAGGCACTAAACCACTGAGCCATTCAGGAGTCCCTGTCTTTTCTATTATTGATGTGTACTATTACACTGATTGTTTTACATATTTTGGGCCACCATATTATTCCAGGGACAAATCCCACCTGGTAACGGTGAATACTGGTCTTTATGTATTATTTTATCCTGTTGTCTAGTATCTTGGTGAGAATTTAACATCCATGTTATCAGGAATAATGGTTTATAATTCCACTTTTGGCGGTGTTTTTGTCTGGTATTGGGATCAAGGTAATGCTGGCCCCATAGAAGGGATTTAGAAGTAATCCTTCTTTCTCTATCGTTTGAAAGAGCTTCAGTCCTAACAGTACTATTTCTTCTTTAAATGTTTGGAAGAAATCTCCTGGGAAGCCATCAGGCCCTGGGGGGTTGTGTCTTGGGAGGATTTTGATAGCAGCCTCAATTTCCTCGCTTTTTATTGATATTTTTTTCTTTTCTACTTCTTCCTCTTTCAGCTTTTTCTTTTTAATTACCTAGCTAGGTGTGTATCTACCTTATTAATTCTTTCAAAGAACCAGATCCTGGTGTGATTGATGTGTTCTAGAGTTCATCTAGTCTCTATTTCATAAGTTTTGCTAGAATATTTATTATATCTCTTCTTCTACTTGGTGTAGAGCTTACCTGCTGTTCTTTCTCCAATTCCTTTATGTGCGAGGATAGTTTGTTTATTTGTTTTTCTTTTTCAAATTGTTAGAGGAAAACTTGTGGTGCGATGTATTTCCCTCTTATGACTATATTTTTGTATGGCAACAGTTTTGAATAGATATGCTTTCATTTTCATTAGTGTGCAAGAATATTTTTAGTACTTTTCTCATTTCCTTGTTGACCTGTTCATCTTTTAGTAGAATTCCCTTTAACCCATGATTTGGAGTTTCTTCTAAACTCCTTCTAGTAATTGATTCCTAGTTTTATAGCATTGTCTGTATATATCCTTGGTCTACGTATCGACTTTATTCCCATTTGCTCATATTTTTTTCTTTCTTAAATTCAATACATGACTGAAATAATACAGTGATTGCCTTACTTTGACTGACTCACTTCATTTAGCATTATACTTGCTACCTCCATCCCCATAGTTCCAAAAGGATTAGATTTCATTCCATGTATGGATAGTTTTGATAGTTTGACTAATGTACATAATGCTGCTGTAAAAATCCAGGTGCATATATCCCTTTGAATTTGTATTTTTGTATTTTTTTCTTTTATTTTTTTGAAGACTTTATTTATTTATACATGAGAAAGACACACACAGAGAGACAGAGACACAGCAGAGGGAGAAGCAGGGTAAATACAGGAAGCCCGATGTGGGAATCGATCCCCAAACTCTGGGATTATGCCATAAGCCAAAGGCAGATGCTCAACCACTGAGCCACCCAGGTGTCTCAGAATACTTTTCGTTTTAATGATTTTATTTATTTATTCATGGGAGACACAAAGAGAGTGATAAAGTGTGAGAAACAGGCTCCTCCCAGGGACCCGATATGAGACTCAAACCCCAGATTAGGAATATGACCTGAGCTGAAGGCATGCACTCAACTCCTGAGATACTGAGGCATCTTAGTACTTTTGTATTCTTAGAGTAAATGCCCAGTCGTACAGTTGTGGGATCATAGAGTAGGTCTACTATTACTTATTTGATGTCGCACTGTATGGTTTGCCTGAATGGCTGCACCATTGCCCACCGACATCTCCAGACCAGAGAATTCAGCAGGGCTTCATTTCTAGTGGAGGGGGAATCAGGGCTCATTTAACAGGCAGACCAGAGCACACCCAGTTAAAACTCACCACATGCTGGCCAGGCACCACACACTGCTCACTGCAGGCAAGGAGGGCCTGTGTAGATGCCTGTCCTGGAGGAAATAGCAGCCAAAACAGGACAGCACAGAGCATGCAGCACACACCACAGACACTCTCTGAACCCAGACCCAGCACCCTATGTGAACTCTATCATAAAGATGTTTTTCTGGAGCAGGAACTAAAACTGGGTTTTGTACAAACAGAGGAAGAGAGAAACTTACAGAAAATGCCATGATTCAGGAATTTCAATTCTAGTTTCCTGCTCTGATCCACCTCAATTTAGGGTTTCTCAGGTCACTCTCTTTGATCCTGCCAAATGAGATAGGACTACTTTTCTGTCTCCAGATCCAGCAGTTTCCATCCCTGAGGGAATCCTGTACATCAGGGAGACTGCCAGCTGACCACACCATCCAAAGTGCATCTTCCTCAATGGCATGAAGACATAGAGTTGTGATAATAATAGTCCCAAAATTCTTTTCCTTGCGGAGGTTGCCCAACCTCCTGCTCAAAGCTCGTGTCATATGTTGAGAGGTGCTTTCCTCTCTATGTACTAATTAGGGACAATATGTGCATGGACCATACATGTCGCCATTACTTAGTGCAAAATAATTTAATAATTGTACAACATACACTCAAACACAAAATGAATCCACAGGACTGATATAAGAGTTGGGAAGGATATAAATTTAGTTGACGTTGACATCAAATTCCAGAATCCCCATTTTAATCCCTGCATATAAAACAGAGGGAATTCCCCACAAGGTGTTTGCTATAACAGCGTTAGGAAGGAGGAGTTAAGATGCTGGACTAAAGTTCCTGAGCTTGTCTTGTTCCTGGAACATGAGAGATATTTATCAAATCATTCTGATCATGCAGGAAATCACTCAGAGTTCTGTGAGAACAGGAATTGCAAGTTCAGAGGTAGAAAATCAACGTCATTTTGGACGCAGGAGTTGTGGATGTTGTCATAGGGATATAGCTGTGGCGATGAGGGCAGGATGGAGGCTGATCCAGAATATTCTGTATAGTATTATGAGCAGCAGACAAGAAATTCTGAACTTTTATACCTCCACTTCCATGGGGATGTGCCTGGGTTAAAGCTGCTCAGGTAGTAAATTGGGAGGAATCCCAGGATACTAATGGGTCAAAAGAACCCCAAGGTTGTAGGAAGAATGTGTGTCACCAACGTGATGCACAGCTGCTAAGCAGAGGGGCATGGAAGGTGGCAGAGGACAGTGAGTCCAGGTTTGGGTTTCCTGTTCTCTTTTGTCATAAATTGAGTGTTTTCTTGGAAACAGTTTGTAGAGGACAAAAAAAGTGGAAAGAGGGGATCCCTGGGTGGCGCAGCGGTTTGGCGCCTGCCTTTGGCCCAGGGCGCGATCCTGGAGACCCGGGATCGAATCCCACGTCGGGCTCCCGGTGAATGGAGCCTGCTTCTTCCTCTGCCTCTCTCTCTCTCTCTCTCTCTCTCTCTGTGACTATCATAAATAAATAAAAATTTAAAAAAGTGGAAAGACACTGTTTTAGTGTGTCTGGGTGATGTCACCACATTCCCAGACTGGGTGGATTAAACAACAGACATTCATTCTCACAGTTCTGAAGTCTGGGATGTCTGAGGTCCAGGTGCAGGCAGATGTGGTGTCTGGAGAGTGTCCCTGTCCTAGCCTGTCCTTTCCCCATCACCTCACATGGGGTCAGAGTGTGGGGAGGTTTCCCAGTCCTGCTGTATAAGGTTCCTGATCCCATTATGAGACTGCACCTCCTGACCTAAATGCTCCCTTAAGGCCCCACTTCCTCCTCTCATCACACGGATGTTAGGTTCCAACAGGGGCATGGTTTGGTCACAGACAGTGAGCTGATATCAGCACTTGAAGAATCCATGAGTTGTTCCCTGCAGGTGGAAGGTCCTCCTCCACTTTTTTTCTCTCAGTTTTCATAATAGTTTAGTGGAATATTTTATCACACCATATCTTTGAGTGTCACCTGCTTACTCCTGTGATCACCAGTCCTCCCTCTTCTCTTCCTGCCCAACCCATGGGAAATGCAGCAGGAAAACTTGAATTTCATCCTTTGATGCAGGAGAGACACTGATTCCACACAAGCCCCTCCTAGAGCAACACCTCATCCCCAACACTGACCCACAACACACATTTTGAGCCAGTGTCCATCCCAAATCCAAGCACTTATGACTTGCTTAGAGGCCTTCCCTGAAATCAACAGACACAATGATGAAAGTGATAAAGGATTGTACTCTCATGTGTGTGTGTGTGTGTGTGGGCTCTTTAGACTACACTCCTCACAATGTACTTCTTGGTGTCCCTTGCTTTCCTGGGCTGATGCTAATATGTATTCTCTCAGTGTGGTTCAAGACTGAGGTCATGCCTGCACTCCATCTTCTCTCCTTTTGATTTTTGAGCTTTTGTAGGGTCATGAGTAGAATGTACTTTATGCTGTTTCAAAGAACCATGAACACTAGCTGGTTGGACCTGTTGTAATCCATGTATACAGCTGGGACATTATAATGGAGAAGTTGCAGTAGGAGATATGAGTAATAAACTGATATTTAGGGAGAGTAGTAAGAAAGTTTAAGCAAATATGTCCTTGTGCATATAAGAAGAGGTTGTTGAGTAAAACAAGCAAAGTTTAGAAATCAGAAACTAAATAAGGAATAAGCAAAGCAAGAGTCACTGTCATTTATGGACATTTGAATATATCTCTTTCTATGACAATGAAGTTTATGTTAGAGACTGAGATGGTGAGCACAGAATCCTGTGCCCAGAGACCCTCTGGGGGAAGCTGCTCCTGGAAGAGGAAGCCCAGACCCTGACAGGAAACCTGCCCAGAAGATCCATCTGCACCTGCTCCTTGGCCTTCAAGACACAAGTGGTGAGGAGTGTACACCCCTGGTGGTCCCGATATCCTTCTACAGGGAGGTTTGTGCCTGGGCTCACAATGAGGTCCCCTCACTGTGTCCCTCACACAGTAATACAGGGCCGTGTCATCGGCTCCCAGGCTGCTCATCTGTAGATACAGCGTGTTCTTGGTGTTGTCTCTGGAGATGGTAAATCGGCCCTTTACTGTGTCTGCGTGATTTGTGCTACTTCCACTATTGCTAATAGTTGTGATCCACTGCAGCCCCTTCCCTGGAGCCTGGCGGACCCAGATCATGCTGTAGTTACTGAAGGTGAATCCGGAAGCCACACAGGAGAGTCTCAGGAAACCTCCAGTCTTCACCAGGTCTCCCCAGGACTCCACCAGCTGCACCTCACACTGGAAACCTGCAGACACAAGACATCCTGGTCAGGAAACTGTCCCACATCCCCTGTTTCTCTCACTCACTTCCTCTCACATACTCAAAGTCCCTTCTTCACCATGAATTACATTTTAAAATAGCGACAAGGAACACTCAGCCAAGCACTGACTCCATGGTGGTTTGTCTGTGTTCTGTCATGATCCCTGAAAGGGTCACCTGGGGATCCTGGGGCTGGGTCTCCTCTCCCAGCTGCAGGGTCGGGGCTGGGCTGGTTTAATCAGTGGAAGGAGGGCCCTTTTTGCATGTCGTCTGAGTATATATTCAGCTTCTGACTACAATTCGATTCTAACAAGTAAATAGCAAGGATTGCATTACCTTCGCAGATCATTTCGTGCAGTTATGACTGTGGAAACATGAAGTTCTCATCTGTGAGAAGTGTTATCTTTTCATTTCTGTTTGTTTTATAATTAAAGGCTTTCCTGAAAATAGGTCATTTTTTTATCGTATTTTATCTCCCATTGAAATTGACAACCACATGCAGAATAATGAAACTAGACCACTCTCTTGCACCATACACAAAGACAAACTCAAAATGGATGAAAGATCTAAATGTAAGACAAGATTCCACCAAAATCCTGGAGAACACAGGCAATACCCTTTTTGAAATCAGCCACAGTAACTTCTTGCAAGATACATCCATGAAGGGAAGAGAAACAAAAGCAAAAATGAACTATTGGGACTTCATCAAGATAAGAAGCTTTTGTAGAGCAAAAGATACAGCCAACAAAACTAAAAGACAATCTACAGAATGGGAGAAGATATTTTCAAATTATGTATCAAATAAAGGGCTAGTTTCCAAGTTCTATAAAGAACTTTTTTAACTCAACAGCAAAGAAACAAACAATCCAATCATGAAATGGGCAAAAGACATGAAGATAAATCTCACAGAGGAAGACATCGACATGGCCAAAAAGCACATGAGGAAATGCTCCGCATCACTTGCCATCAGGGAAATACAAATCAAAACCACAATGAGATACCACCTCACACCAGTGAGAACTGGGAAAATTAACAAGGCAGGAAACCACAAATGTTGGAGAGGATGTGGAGAAAAGGGAACCCTCTTGCACTGTTGGTGGGAATGTGAACTGGTGCAGCCACCCTGGAAAACTATGTGGAGGTTCCTCAAGGAGTTAAAAATAGATTTGCCTCACCACCCAGCAATTGCACCCCTGGGGATTTACCCCAAAGATACAGATGCAGTGAAATGGCAGGACTCCTGCACCTCAATGTTCACAGCAGCAATGTCCACAGTAGCCAAACTGTGGAAGGAGCCTCTGTGTCGATCGAAAGATGAATGCATAAAGAAGATGTGGTTTATGTATACAATGGAATATTTCTCAGCCATTCAAAACGACAAATACCCAACATTTGCTTTGACATGGATGGAACTGGAGGGTATTATGCTGAGTGAAATACATCAATCGGAGAAGGACAAACATTATATGGTCTCATTCATTTTGGGGAATATAAAAAATAGTGAAAGGGAATAAAGGGGAAAGGAGAAAAAATGAGTTGGAAATATCAGAAAGGGAGACAGAACATGAGAGACTCCTAGCTCTGGGAAACTAAATAGGGGTGGTGTAAAGGAAGGTGGGAGGGGTGATGGGGTGACTGGGTGACTGGGCCATTGAGGGGGCACATGATGGAATGAGCGCTGTGTGTTATTCTATATGTTGGTAAATTGAACACCAATAAAAAATAAATTTATAAAAAAAGGAATTTAACACTAAATTTTTATTTTTGATGTTATATAATGGATCATTTTTGTTAATTTTATAAAGATAATTTTTTGTTACTGTGTGGAATCATCACTGTATATGTTGATTTTATATCCTGAATATTCCCTAAAATCTCTCATTAATTCCTAGAGTTTTTGGAGTTTATGGAGTTTGCTCATGTAGCAGATCATGTCATATGGAAACAATAATGTTCTTCCTCTCTCCTGATTTTATTATTTTTATAATTTTATTTCCTAATTTGCCTTACTGAGTCTTTATCTTCTTGGGGCAGAAAGATTTTTCTTCTATTCTTCTGGTTTCTGTATCTGCTCTATTATCTCAGTAGATATAAGACAAATCTAAGGGAAGATGTATTGCATTTTCTCGTGCAGGAGCTATGTAAAAACGACACCCAGACAATGACCACTGTAGGCACCTCTTCTGTCTGTTAGACAATACGACATTGCGTTTGTGGATATTGAAGCCCAGGATTTGTGTTTGGGTCACTTAATGAGTAAAGAATGACAAGGGTTGTTTGCAGAGGTTTCTGGGCCCTATGTTCCCTATTCTGATTCTGAGGATGGTTCCCCAATTCTGCTACATGGAATGAGTTGATCACACCACAGATTTACTTCCTACCATTAGGTGGACTCCCTTTTCACTTGTGGACTTAATTTCCTGAAACTGCTTCACTAACAGTAAGTTCACGTGTAAACTATGCAATAGAATGGCAGAGCTGAGAGATATTGTTGACACCAGGTCATGCCACCAAGGTGGTGTAGAAACCCTCTAGAAAAATGGTTGCATATAAATATATAGATAAAGGGTAAACAATTATTGTAGGTGTTTGAGGGTTTCCAGACATAAACTCACCTAGAGGAACCTCCCTTACCTCCAGAGAGGTAGTAGGCTGGGGATATAGGGTACCAAAGTCAAATCCAGTCATGAAGTGTCACTTCACAGCAATCAGTATAACACAACTCTGTAAGGAGGTGGTAACACTCAGATACTCCAGGGTCACCACAAACACAACTTGTGGAAACACCAGAGTATCATTACTTGCATTCATGTGTCACTATGGCCATACCCTGTTCAGGCTTCTGTAACATTATTCAAGGACTGGATAAATGAAACTACAGACACTCATTTCTCACAGTTCTGGTATCTGGGAAGATTGAGGTCCAAGCGCATGGAGATGTATCTGCAGAGGATCCAGGTCCTAGATGGTCCTTTCCCTATCAGCTCATGTGGAATCAGGGAGCCGAGTCTCTCCCAGTCCTGGTGCATCAGAGCAAAATTTGTTCAATATACTGTAAAGTTAAATGAAACTTCTCACTGATAATCATAGTATTTCATGATTTCATAGTATTTCAATAGTATTTCACTATTTCAATCATAGTAATCATAGCTACAGGTGTTGAGGAGAAGAGTAAATATCACTGAAGGGCTTCATCTCACATTCTTTGGAAGGTGCCATTGTATTTTCATTGTATACAGAATATTTGTCTCATATAAGGTGAAATTAACACCCTGTTGTTTACTTTCTTTTTCTAAAAGTTTTTATTTATTTATTCATGAGAGACACGGAGTGAGAGGAAGAGACACAGGCAGAGGGAGAAGCAGGCTCCATGCAGGGAGCCCAATGCAGCACGCAATCCTGGGACATGAGGATCAAGCCCTGGGCTGAAGGCAGGCACTGAAATGCTGAGCCACCGAGGCATCGTTGTTACTTATCTTCTTTACAGAATGAGTGTGATGAATATGGATGCCCAATTTACAGGAGATTGGCATGTGACGGTTAATTCCATGTCTCAGTAGACTGGCCCATTTCTGCCCAGATTAAATCTATTTTCAGAGGACGTCTGAGATAGTCATTGCAGAGACTGATATTTGCATCATCATCTCTGTGTAGGTGGGCAACTTCCAATTCTTTAAGTTTCCTTTTAATTTAAATTCAATTGCCAACATATAGTAAAACACCCAGTAATAATCCCTTCAAGTGCCCCCCACAATGCCCGTCACCCCATACCCTGTCCACCTCCCCTTCCACTACCATTTGTTCATTTCCCAGAGTTAGGAGTCTCTTATGTTCTGTCTCCATCTCTGATGTTTCCCACTCATTTTCTCTGCTTTCCCCTTTTTTCTTTCACTATTTTTAATATTCCCCATGAGTTAAACCATATAATGTTTGTCCTTCTTCAATTGACTTACTCTACTCAGCATAATACCCAACAGTTCCATCCACGTTGAAGCAAATGGTGGGTATTCATCCTTTCTAATGGCTGAATAATATTCCATTGTATACATAGACCACATCTTATTTATCCATCATCTTTCGAGGGGCACCAAGGCTCCTTCCACAGTCTGGCTATTGTGGACATTGCTGCTATAAACGTTGGGGTGCAGGTGTCCTGCTGTTTCACTGCATCTGTATCTTTGGGGTAAATCCCAGTATTGCAATTCCTGTGTTGTAGG
This sequence comes from Canis lupus dingo, assembly GCF_003254725.2. NCBI lineage: Eukaryota > Metazoa > Chordata > Mammalia > Carnivora > Canidae > Canis > Canis lupus. Next base: position 73,792,410 of record NC_064250.1, read on the forward strand.
ATAGCTATATTTTTACCTATTAGAGGAACCTATACACAGCTTTCCAGAGTGGCTCCACCAATTCAGATGCCTTTGAAACCTAATCCATTACAGAGACAGCATCACATCTGTAATTGTAGGAAGGTAAAAGTCAGATCATTTGTCTTATTCACCATCTTCCAAGTTCTGAACTGATGAGGGCCCCGGAGGCCCTGATCATTTCCCCAGATGGGGAGGTTCTCAGGGACATTGACACCCAGAGGCAGATAAATATTGAGAGATGTTCTAAGAGTGGATCTATTCCCAGCTACAGAAACTGCAGAGCCCGACAGGAGAGACCTCTATTCCCAGACTCACTCTGTACCTACCCCTGGGGCTGGGACCTGTTGTCAGAGGGTCCTGAGGGGCCCAAGGGATCACATTCCTCTTCCTCACCAGGGCTGGCTGCTCCCCTACCTGGTGGTCCAGTGTCTCAGTGCCCAGGTTCCTGAGCCCTGGGGTGTGCACAGATCTACTGTATCCAAAGTGGAGCACCAGGTGCATCTCCACCAATGGTGCAAGAGGGTTCAACTTCTCCACATCCTTACCAACATCCGCTTTTTCTTGCCTTGTTAATTTTAGCCACTTCTGACCAGTGCGAGGTGATATCGCCTTGTGGTTTTGAATTGTATTTTCCTGAACCTGAGTGATATGGTGCATTTTTCATGTTTGTTGGCTATTTATATATCTCTTGGGAGAAATATATGTTCGTGTTTTCAGCTCATTTCTTGACTGGAATTTTTAAACATTGAGTGCTGAGTTTGCTAAGTTCTTTATAGATTTTGGATACTAACCATTTAAATAATTTCTTTTTTATTTTTTATTGGTGTTCAATTTACCAACATACAGAATAACCCCCAGTGCCCATCACCCAATCACTCCCACTCCCCGCCCTTCTCACCTTCTACCACCCCTAGTTCGTTTCCCAGAGTTAGCAGTCTTTATGTTATGTCTCCCTTTCTGATATTTCCCACACATTCTTCTCCTTCCCTTATATTCCCTTTCACTATTATTTATATTCCTCACATGAATGAGAACATATAATGTTTGTCCTTCTCTGACTGACTTACTTCACTCAGCATAATACCCTCCAGTTCCATCCACGTTGAAGCAAATGGTGGGTATTTGTCATTTCTAATAGCTGAGTAATATTCCTAATTTGCAAATATCTTTTCCCCTTTTGTATTTTTCCTTTTAACTGACTCTTTTCTTTACTGTGAAGAACTTTTTATCCTGATGAAGTCCCAACAGTTCGTTTTTGCCATAGTCTTATTTTCCATTGGAAATATGTCTTGTAATATGTTGTGAACAATATCAGAGAGGTTCTTGCCAGTGTTCTTCTACAGGATTATGAGTGACTCCTGTCTCACATGGAGATCTTTCATCCTTTTTGAGTTTTTTGTTGTGTCTGGTGTAAGAAAGTGGGTCAGGTTCATTCTTCTGCATAGAGCTGTTCAAGTATTCTAACACCACATTTGGAAGACTCTGTTTTGTTTTACTTTGATTTGTTTTCCTTTGGTATTTCTGTCTGTGTGTCAAAGATGATTTCACCATAAATGGGTGGGTCATTTCTGGGTTCTCTACTCTGTTCCCTTCATCTATGTGTCTATTTTGTACCAGATCCATACTGTCTTTTTTTTGAAGTAGAAGAGGCAAAATATTAATGTTTATTGAATCAATTCCATTTTCAGCAGAATTCTTGAAAACAGTGCTGTGCCCTTCAACTTCCAAGATAGGCTACCTTCAAATATTTCTTTTTTTATTGGTGTTCAATTTACCAACATACAGATAACCCCCAGTGCCTATCACCAAATCACTCCAACCCCCCACCCTCCTCCCCTCCTACCACCCCTAGTCCGTTTCCCAGAGTTAGCAGTCTTTACGTTATGTCTCCCTTTCTGATATTTCCCACACATTTCTTCTCCCTTCCCTTATATTGCCTTTCACTATTATTTATATTCCCCACATGAATGAGAACATATAATGTTTGTCCTTCTCCGACTGACTTACTTCACTCAGCATAATACCCTCCAGTTCCATCCATGTTAAAGCAAATGGTGGGTATTTGTCATTTCTAATAGCTGAGTAATATTCCATTGTATACATAAACCACATCTTCTTTATCCACTCATCTTTCGATGGACACTGAGGCTCCTTCCACAGTTTGGCTATTGTGGCCATTGCTGCTATACACATTGGGGTGCAGGTGTCCCGGCATTTCATTGCATCTGTATCTTTGGGGTTAAATCCCCAACAGTGCAATAGCTGGGTCATAGGGCAGGAACTATAGAACTCTTCTGAAAGAAATTGAGGAAGACACAAAGAGATGGAAAAATATTCCATGCTCATGGATTGGCAGAATTAATATTGTGAAAATGTCAATGTTACCCAGGGCAATATACACGCTTAATGCAATCCCTATCAAAATACCATGGACCTTCTTCAGAGAGTTAGAACAAATTATTTTAAGATTTGTGTGGAATCAGAAAAGACCCCGAATAGCCAGGGGAATTTTAAAAAAGAAAAACATATCTGGGGGTATCACAATGCCAGATTTCAGGTTGTACTACAAAGCTGTGGTCATCAAGACAGTGTGGTACTGGCACAGATACAGACACATAGATCAATGGAACAGAATAGAGAACCCAGAAGTGGACCCTGAACTTTATGGTCAACTAATATTCGATAAAGGAGGAAAGACTATCCATTGGAAGAAAGACAGTCTCTTCAATAAATGGTGCTGGGAAATTGGACATCCACATGCAGAAGAATGAAACTAGACCACTCTCTTTCACCATACACAAAGATAAACCAAAATGGATGAAAGATCTAAATGTGAGACAAGATTCCATCAAAATCCTAGAGAAGAACACAGGCAACACCCTTTTTGAACTCGGCCATAGTAACTTCTTGCAAGATACATCCACGAAGACAAAAGAAACAAAAGCAAAATGAACTATTGGGACTTCATCAAGATAAGAAGCTTTTGCACAGCAAAGGATACAGTCAACAAAACTCAAGGACAACCTACAGATTGGGAGAAGATAGTTTGCAAATGACATATCAGATAAAGGGCTAGTTTCCAAGATCTATAAAGAACTTATTAAACTCAACAGCAAAGAAACAAACAATCGAATCATGAAATGGGCAAAAGACATGAAGATAAATCTCACAGAGGAAGACATAGACATGGCCAACATGCATATGAGAAAATGCTCTGCATCACTTGCCATCAGGGAAATACAAATCAAAACCACAATGAGATACCACCTCACACCAGTGAGAATGGGGCAAATTAACAAGGCAGGAAACAACAAATGTTGGAGAGGATGCGGAGAAAAGGGAACTCTGTTACACTGTTGGTGGAAAGTGAACTGGTGCAGCCACTCTGGATAACTGTGTGGAGGTTCCTCCATACTGTCTTAATGATCACAGCTTTGCTGTGGGCTTTTCGTAGATGGCTTTTAAGATGTTGAGGAATAATAGCCAAACTGTGGAAGGAGCCTCGGTGTCCATCGAAAGATGAATGGATAAAGAAGATGTGGTTTATGTATACAATGGAATATTACTCAACCATTAGAAATGACAAATACCCACCATTTGCTTCAACGTGGATGGAACTGGAGGGTATTATGCTGAGTGAAGTAAGTCACTCGGAGAAGGACAAACAATATATGTTCTCATTCATTTGGGGAATATAAATAATAGTGAAAGGGAACATAAGGGAAGAGAGAAGAAATGTGTGGGAAATATCAGAAAGGGAGACACAACATAAAGACCCCTAACTGGGAAACGAACTAGGGGTGATGGAATGGAGGAGAGCGGGGTCTGGGGGTGAATGGGTGATGGGCACTGAGGGGGGCACTTGACGGGATGAGCACTGCGTGTTATTCTGTATGTTGGTAAATTGAACACCAATAAAAAATAAATTTATTATAAAAAAATGATCACAGCTTTTTCACACAACTTGAAGTGGGGGATTCTGATGCCTCCACATTTACTTTGCTTTTTCAACATCCATGTGGGTATTTGAAGTATTTTCTGGCTACATTCAAATATTAGGATTGTTTATTCCAGCTTTGTAAAAATACTTTGAAGACATTTTGATAGTAATAGCATTAAATATTTAAATTTCTGGGACCTCTGCATGGCTGTCCACAATGTGTGTCCTCCTTTGGCTCAAGGTATGATCCCAGAGTCCTGGGATTTAGTCCCAAATCTGGCTGTTTTGGGCTTCCTGCAGGGAACTAGCTTCTCCATCTGCTCTGTCTGCCTCTCTGTTCCTCTCATGATTACATAAATAAAATCTTTTAAATATATGTTGATTTCCTTGGGTAGCATAAATATTCAAAAATATATTTTCTTCTAATCCTTGAATATGGATTTCTTTTTTCTTTAGTTCTTCATGTCTTCCTCAATTTCTTTTCTAAGTTTTCTACAGTTCTCACAGTACAGATCCTTTACCTCTTTGTTTTGCATCATGCTTAACTATTGTTATTACAATTGTAAATGGGAATGATTACTGGGTTTCTCTTTCTTATGTCTCACTGTCACTATATAGAAATGTCTCTGATTTCTGTGCATTGTTTTATAACCTGTTATCTTGCTGAATTGCAATATGAATTGAGTTTATGTAGACCTCCAGACGGTATGGAATTAATGCCTGTAGACCTGAGCCCTGTGTGTGATACCCGGACACTGTGGCCATGGAAAGCCTATGGGTTAGGTTTTCAGGTCACATTTTCCCAGGTCATCCAAAGATGCCCGTGTTTGTGGTGACTCTCAGTAATACCCTAAGGACTGAGACACCATTGGGGTGGGCTGGAGGAGGGGCAGGAGCCTCTGTAGGAACTCAGCACTGAAGGGGATGTCTGCCAAGATTATGTGCTGATGTAGACTGAGCTTGAACCTGGCACACTTGTCAGCCCAGGACTTGTGACCATGAGTTCATAAGTGTCCTACCAGAATCTGAGGAATATGATGATCAGTCGGAGAGTGGGGCAGAGAAATTCATCCATGATGTTCACATCCTTTCTTTTCTCCAAGCACACTGTCACATTTCAAAACGAGTGGGAAAATTTTTGACCCTGTTGCAGGCAAATCAACAGTCTCAGATTGTGTAGCACAACACTTTCCAACACTTCCCAGATAAGACCTCAAGGAGTTTCACCTTTTGTGTCCAAATAGGTTGCAAAAATCTGCACGATAAAATGTAATAAAAATTTTTTATACAAAGTGTTTAACTAGGATCATTCTTTCTGTGTAACTGTCACTTCAAACCTTTGTATAGAGAATGATGTGCACAAGAGTATATTAAGTTTGTCCAAAACCCCTGACACGTTGGTATTAGGAAGTCAGATAATCCTTGTTTGTATCACTCCTCAATTACCCATCACAGCTGCACTCTCACCAGGGTTTCTGACACTTCCAGGATGTGGGCTCTCACACTGTGTCTCGCACAGTAGTACACAGCTATGTCCTCAGCTCTCAGACTGCTCAGCTCCATGTAGGCTGTGCTTGTGGATGTGTCTGCCTGTCAGGGTGACTCTGCCCTGGAACTTCTGTGCATAACTTGTGGCACCATCTTCAGGATCAATCATTCCCATCCAATCAAGCCCTGCTCCTGGAGCCTGTCGTACCCAGTGCATATAGTAGTCAGTGAAGGTGTATCCAGATGTCTTGCAGGAGACCTTCACAGATGCCCCTGGCTTCTTCACCTCAGCTGCCAGACTGCACCAGCTGGACCTCAGAGTGCACACCTGTGGAGAGGAACAGGAAGGGATGAAGTCATCCTTGACTGGGCCTGGTCCCGTCCTCAGCCTTACTTGTGGGGTGTCCCCTACCTGTGGCCAGTGCCAGCAGGAAGAAGATTCTCCTGCTGTGGTCCATGGTGAGCACTGTGCTCACAGGGGCTTCTGGAGGAAGGGTGTGCAGGTGTTGGTGATTCAGGGCACAGATATTCCTATACTTATTATCCTAATGCATCACGGACAATTTGCATATTCATGAGATGGAGTATTTCATTCTCAAGACAAGCCTCATCTAGAGAAGGAGTAGATCATCATCACAGGACTGTGCTATGTACAAACCTGAGGCCCAAGTCCAAATCCTCATTGACGACGTAGGTCCCCTTCTAGATCCCTGAACTGTCTGCAGAGAGAATGTCTCCACTGAAGGTCTGGAAGCCACAGGACATCCTCCTCATTGTGAAGCCATCTCTGAATGAAAGAGCCTCTATAAACCTGATGTTGGCTCTGAGATCTGAATGTCTTATTCCTGGATCAGTGTGTCTCCAATATACTGCATCCAGTGAGGTAATCAGTGCATTCCCACCTCCATCTCTTCACACCTCAGATATGTAAAAGCCATGGAATTGCTTGTACTGCAAATGTGCTCCTCATTGTCTAGAGCTTGTTAAATGCTCCTGAAAGAACGGGCGACTTAAACATCCTGTAGCACTCCCTGTCCTACTTGCATTTTATTTATTTTTAAAGAATCTATTTATATATTCATGAGAGATACACACACACACACACACACAGAGAAGCAGAGACACAGGCAGAGGCAAAATCAGGCTCCACGCAGGGAGTCCGATGTGGGACTCAATCCCACCTGGGTGCCTCAGTTGTTGAGTGTCTACCTTTGGCTCAGGGCATGATATCTGAGTACTGAGGACAAGTCCAGCATCAGGCATGCTGCATGGAGTCCGCTTCTCTGTCTCTGTGTGTCGCTCATCAATAAATAAATGCATTCTTTAAAAAATTGGCCCAAGGATGATGCCCATGGGGAAACTTTCAGTTAACCATCAATTCTTGATTTCTGCTGAGATGATGATGCAAGTTCCTGGGATCAACCCCTGGTCAGGCTTTGTGCTCATTGAAGAATCTTCTTGAGATTTTCTATCTGTTACCCTCAAACTCTTTTGTCACTTCGTCTGATTAAATAAATAAATAAATAAATAAATAAATAAATAAATAAATAAATATTGGGGGCAAGATCATGGAAGATTACGGGTCCTCAACTCACCTCATACCAGCAAGTAACATAGATAACTTTTTTAAATAGATCTTGGATATTAGCCCTTTATCTGATAGGTCATTTACAAATATCTTCTCCCATTATCTTTGAGTTATCTTTGAGTTTTGTTGACTATTTTGTTGTGCATAGCTTTGAATCTTGATGAAGTCCCAATACCTCACAACCAATAGGAAGGAGATACAAACGATTTTAAAAACATATTAGGACCACTCATATGCCAATAAATTAGGCAATCCAAAAGAAATGGATGCTTTTCTGGAAAACCACAAATAAGCAAAACTGGACCGAGAAGAAAAAGAAATCCCGAACAGGCAAATAACCAAGGAGGAAATTGAAGCTATCATCTAAAACCTCCCAAGACACAAAAGTCCAATTCCAGATGGCTTCCCAGCGAAGTCTATCAAACATTTAAAGAAGAATCCATACCTATTTACTAAAGCTGTTCTGAAAGATAGAAAGGGACAGAATACTTCCAAACTCTTTTTATGAGGCCAGAATCACCTTAAATCCAAAACCAAAGACTCCACCAAAATGGAGAATTACAGACCAATAACCCTGATGAACACAGATGCAAAAATTCTCAACAAGACACTGGCCAAGAGGACACAACAGAATATTAACAAAATAATTCACCATGACCAAGTGGGATTTATACCTGGGATGCAAGGCTGGTTCAACACTCGTAAAGCAATCAATATGATAGATCACATCAACAAGAGAAAAAAACAGGAACCATAGGATCTTCTCAATAGAAACAAAGAAAGCATTTGACAAAATACAGCATCCATTCCTGATCAAAACTCTTCAGAGTGTAGGGATAGAGGGAACATTCCTCAGCATCTTAAAATCCATCTACAAAAAGCTCACAGCAAATATCATTCTCAATGGGGAAACACTGGAAGCCTTTCCCCTAAGATCAGGAACAAGACAGGATATCCACTCTCACCACTTGCTATTCACCATAGTACTAGAAGTCTAGCCTCAGCAATAAGGATTACAAAAAGAAACAAAAGGCATTCATATTGGCAAACAAGAAGTCAAAACCAAAAAAGAAAAAAAGAAGTCAAAACCTTCTGTTTCACAGATGACATGACACTGTATCTAGAAAATTCAAAAGACTCCACCCCAAGATTGATTGAACTCATACAGCAATTTGGCAGTGAGGCAGAATACAAAATCAATGCTCAGAAATCACTTCCATTAGTATACACTAGCCATGAGATTAAAGAAAGAAAAGTTAAGGCATCAAAAAAATCTTAAATTGCACCCGAAAAGCATAAGATACCAGGATTAACCCTAGCCAAAGAGGTAAAGTTTCTATACCCTAAAAAACTATGGAACACTTCTGAAAGAAATTGAGGAAGACACAAAAACCTTGATAAATATTCCATGCTCATGGGTTGGAAGAATTACTTTTGTGAAAATGTCAATGCTACCGAGGGCAATTTACACGTTCAATGCAATTCCTATCAAAATACCTCGGACTTTCTTCAGAGGGTTGGAACAAATCAACTTAAGGTTTGTGTGGAATCAGAAAATACTCCAAATAGCCATGGGAATACTGAAAGGAAAATCAGAACCGGGGGCATCAGAATGCTGGATTCCAAGTTCTACTACAAAGCTGTGATCATCAAGACATTCTGGTACTGGCACAAAAACAGACACAGTGAATCAGTTGCATAAAATGGAGAACCAGAAGTGGACACTGAACTCTATGGTCAACTAATATACGACAAAGCAGGAAATATTATCCACTGGAAAAAACAAGAGTCTCTTCAATAAATGGTGCTGGGAAAATTGGACAGCCATGTACCGAAGAATGAAAGTAGATCATTCTCTTACACAAAACACAAGATAAACTCAAAATGGATGAAAGATCTAAATGTGAGACAAGAGATCGCTGGGTGGCACAGTGGTTTAGCGCCTGCCTTTGGCCCAGGGTGCCATCCTGGAGACCCAGGATCGAATCCCACATTGGCCTCCCGGTGCATGGAGCCTGCTTCTCCCTCTGCCTGTGTCTCTGCCTCTCTCTCTCTCTCTCTGTGTGACTATCATAAATAAATTTTTTAAAAAATGTGAGACAAGATTCCATCAAAATCCTAGAGAAGAAAGGCAACACCCTTTTTGAACTTGGCCACAGTAACTTCTTGCAAGATTCATCCATGAAGGCAAGAGAAATAAAGCAAAAATGAACTTTTGGGACTTCATCAAGATAAGAAGCTTTTGCACAGCAAAGGATACAGTCAACAAAACTCAAAGACAACCTACAGAATGGGAGAAAATATTTGCAAATGACTAGATAACAGACTAGTATAGGACAAATAAGAGGTGAGACCCTGTTTAAGTGTTTCTGGGTGATGTCTCCACATTCCCAGTTTCAATGGACTAAACAACAGATGCTCATTCTCACAGCTCTGGAGTCTGGGAAGTCTAAGGTCCAGGTACAAGCAGATGTGGTGTCTAGAGTGCCCATGTCCTAGCCCGTCCTTTCCCTGTCACCTCACATGGAGCCAGAGGGCATGGAGCTTCCAATATCCTGATGTATAAGGTTCCTGATTGCATCATGAGGCTCCATCTCCTGACCTAATTGCTCCCCTAAGTCCCCAACTCCTTCTTCCATCACATAGATGTTTGGTTCCAACACGAGGATGGTAGAGGTGACACACAGTTAGCTATATCAGCACCCAAAGGATTCATGAGTTATTCCCTGCAGGTAGAAGGTCCTCCTCCACTTTTGTTCTCTCATAATTGTTAAGTGGAATTTCTCATCACACAGTATTCTTGAGTGTTCCCTGCTCGCTCCCTGATCTCCAACACCCCATCTTCTCTACCTGTCCCAAAATGGGAAATCAGCAGGAACACTTGACTTGACATCAGGGAAATACAAATGAAAACCACACTAAGATCCCACTTATACAACTCAGAATGGATAAAGTAACAAGGCTGGAAACAATAAATATAAGCAAGGATATCGAGAAAGTGTAACTTTCTCTTCTTTTGGTGGGAATGCAGGCTTGTTTAGCCACTCCGGAAAACAGAATGGAATGTCCTGAAAAAGTGAGTAATAGAGCTACCCTAGAACACAGGCATTCCACTACATGTTATTTACCCCAAAGACGCAAATTTAATGTAATTAAGGGATCCCTGCACCCCAATGTTCACAGCAACAATGTCCAGAATAGCCAAACTGTGGGAAGAATCATGATGCCCTTCTACAGAAGAGTGATAAAGAAGACGTGGAAGGAGCTTCAGTGTCCATCGACAGATGAATGCATAGAGAAGATGTGTTTTTTTAAAAAGATTTATTTATTTATTTATTCAGAGAGAGCGAAAGAGAGGCAGAGACACAGGCAGAGAGAGAAGCAGGCTGTACGCAGGGAGCCTGACATGGGACTCGATCCCGGGTCTCCAGGATCACACCCCGGGCTGCAGGCGGCGCTAAGCCGCTGCGCCACCGGGGCTGCCCAGATGTGTGTTTTTTTTTTAATTTTTATTTATTTATGATAGTCACAGAGAGAGAGAGAGAGGCAGAGACACAGGCAGAGGGAGAAGCAGGCTCCATGCACTGGGAGCCTGATGTGGGATTCGATCCCGGGTCTCCAGGATCACGCCCTGGGCCAAAGGCAGGTGCCAAACCACTGTGCTACCCAGGGATCCCCGAAGATGTGGTTTATATATACAATGGGACATTACTCAGCCATTAGAAACGACAAATACCCACCATTTGCTTCAATGTGGATGGAACTGAAGGGTGTTATGCTGAGTGAAGTAAGCGATTTAGAGAAGGACAAACATTATATGGTTTCACACATACTAAGTACATAAAAATAGTGCAAGGGAATAAAGGAGAAAGGAGATAGAATGAGTGGGAATCATCAGAGACAGTAACAGTACATGAGAAACTCCTACCTATGGGGGAAGAAAACAAGGAGTAGTGGAAGGGAAGATGGTTGGGGGGTTGGGGTACCTGGATGACAGGAGCTGAGGGGGGGCAATTGACGGAATGAGTACTGGCTGTTATATGTTGGCAAATCGAACTCCAATAAAAATATACTAAATATGTGGTTTACTATATACAATGGGATATTACACAGCTGTCAGGAAGGATGAGTAACATGAAATCACATTTCCTTCAACATGGATGGAACTGGAGCTATTATACTGAGATAAATTAATCACAGAGAGGCAATGATATGGTCTCACCCATATGTGGAATATAGGAAATATTGAAAGAGATCATAACAGGAGGAGTGAAACTTAGTGGGGTAATATTACAGAGGAAGACAAATCATGAGAGACAGTTAACTCCAGGGGTAAAAATACTGAGGGTCTTTGGAAGAGAGGGGTTGGGAGATGGGGGAACTGGGTGATGGGCGTTAAGGAGGGGACGTGATATGATGAGCACTGAGTGTATAGTATATATTGGTAAATTCAATTTAAACAAAGAAAAAATGGACTTTCACCTGTCCACATTCCTGAAACATCATACATGGACTGGGAGGATCAAACAACAGACACTCTTCACAGATCTGGAATCTGGGACGTCTGACGTCCAGATGCATGCAGATGTGGTTTCTGGAGATTGCCCACATCCTACCCCTGTCCTTTCCCCATCACATCACATGGGCCCAGGGTGCAGGGAAATTTCCCAGTCCTGGTTTATAAGGGCCCTGATCATATCATGAGGCTGCACCTCCTTACCTAACTGTTCCCCTAAGGCTCCACCTCCTTCCCCATATCATGGGTATTAGGTTCCAACATGGGCATGGTAGAGGTCACACACAGTAACCTGATGTCAGAACCAGAAGGATCCATGAGTTATTCCGTGCAGGTGGAAGGTCCTCCAATCCAGCTCCTCACCCTGAGGTTCCTCATTGATCCAGTAGAAGCTTCCAGTCTCTGAGCACATGATGTATACATGACCTTCAGAACCAGATTTTGACCTTGGGGAGAGGGCAGCTTCCATCTGAGATCCGGGTAGGATCTTGGCCTATTTGTATTATTATTTAAAGTTTTGTGCTGCTTCCATGTATTATTCATCTCCTTTCCCTATGATTCAGACATCTGTCTACTGAGAATAACCATGTTTCTCTTTTGTCCCTCCAGTTTGATGCTTGTTTAGTGAAATTATTCTTCACACCATGTCCAGTCTGTATTGCCTGCTAGCTCCCTGACATTCCTTCCTCATTCTTCTACTCCACCCAAAGGAAAAGAAATCAAACAATACCCAGGGGTCCCCTCTTTTGATGCAGTTGGGACACTAACTCCACACAAGCCCCTCCTGGAGCAGGACGCCATACCCACCACTGACCCACAACACACACCCAGAGCCAGTGTCCTTCCCTTCCACTATCCAGGCATTTATAACGTGATGAGAGGTCTGCCTGGCTCTCATCAGACATGAAGGTGAAGGTGATGAATGGTTATACTCTCGTGATTCTGTGTGTGTGTGTGTGTGTGTGTGTATGACCTCTGAGTCCATTTCCCTACCATGTCATGCTGGGAATCTCTCTCACTCCCCGCTGTTATTACCACTATTGTAGAATGTCTCTTTTCTCTTGTGTTGATTGGGGTTTCCTCTATACCGCGATGTGCAAGATAGCATGTTAGCTTGGGGTCCTGTAATCCACAGTGATCGCTACTAGGACTCATTAAAAGGTTCAGATGATGTGAATGGCGTTAAATGTAAATGATTAAAATTTCGGGTCAGGAAAAGTTAAGCACAAGTAAGTGCAAGTGCTATAGTTGAATTCTAGGTCTCTAAGAAAGAGACTGAATAGGTAAACACATAATCAAGTGTTCAGAGGGGCTCCCAGGGGGAAATAGCTCCTTGGAGAGGAAAACCCATCCCTGACAGGAAACCTGCCCAGAACCACCCTCTGCACCTGCCCCTGGGATTTCAAGATAGAAGTCCTGAGGAGTGTGCACCCCCTGGTGGTCCTGATCCCTTTCTACAGGGAGGATTGTGTGTGGGTTCACAATGAGTTCACCTCATTGTGTCCTTCGCACAGTAATACACGGCCGTGTCCTCGGCTCTCAGGCTGTTCATCTGCAAATACAGCGAGTTCTTGACGTTGTCTCTGGAGATGGTGAATCGGCCCTTCACAGCGTCAGTGTAGTATGTGCTACCTCCACTATCACTAATATCTGCGACCCACTGCAGCCCCTTCCCAGGAGCCTGGCGGATCCAGCTCATGTAGTAGCTACTGAAGGTGAATCCAGAGGCCACACAGGAGAGTCTCAGGGACCCCCCAGGCTTCACCAGTTCTCCCCCAGACTCCACCAGCTGCACCTCTCCCTGGACACCTGCAGACACAAGACATCCTGGTCAAACAGCTGTCCCACATCCCCAGTTTCTCTCACTCACCTCCACTCACAGACTCAAGGTCTCTGGTCTCTATGAATTACCTTTTAAAATAGCGACAAGGAAGACCCAGCAGAGTACACACTCATGGTGGTTTGTCTGTGTTGTGTCCTGATCACTGAATCATGACACCTTGGGATCCTGGGGCTGGGGCTCCTCTCCCAGCTGCAGGGTCAGGACGGGCCTGGTTTAATCAGTGGAGGGAGGAACCTATTTGCATGTCCTCTGACTATATAACCAGCTCCAGACTTCCATTCGAGTCTTTAAATTCACCAAAAGTGTTGCTTCAGAATTCTATAGAAATTTGTGTAGCTGACACTATGACTATACAAATTTCTAACGTGTCAGTGAAGTTATTTGCATTTCTGTGTGCATTTTCAAAAGACTCATCAATATACGTAATTTTCCATAGAATATTTTTTCTCCTTAGTAAATTTTAATCCTAAATATTTATTTTTGAAACCAATTACGGTGGAGTATTTTGTTAATTTTGTGTAGGTAATTTGTTGTTAGTTTGTAGAAACATATCTTTATTTTATTTGCTTATTTTATATCCTGATTTTTCCTAAGCTCTAAGTTATTTCTTCCGGATTTTTTTTAATTTTTATTTATTTATGATCATCACAGAGAGAGAGAGAGAGAGGCAGAGACATAGGTGGAGGGAGAAACAGGCTCCATGCACCGGGAGCCCGACGTGGGATTCGATCCCGGGTCTCCAGGATCGCGCCCTGGGCCAAAGGCAGGCGCTAAACCGCTGCGCCACCCAGGGATCCCTTCTTCCGGATTTTATGTGAGGTTTTTACTCATTGACCCTCTGAAGACATTGTCATAGGCAAACAAATTACTTTCTTTCCAGTTTACCAATTTTTCTTTTTCTCTATGTAGTTTTCTTCCCAAGTTTTCTGGTAGGTCCTCCAGTCTGGGGCAGAAAATATTTCCCTTTTGTCTTTTGGATCCATTGTCTGATCTAATCATGCAGTTGATATAAGGCAGACCTAGAGGAGACAATAAATTTCATTTTGCATGTGGATGACCTACCTCATATAAACTGAGAGTCGGCAACTCACCTCAGGACAGGGTGTCTCTTCATGTCTTCTGCCCATTTCTGACTTAACTTTTCCCCTTCTGTTTGTTTACCTTCATAATTTATTTGCTGATTTTGGAAACCAGCCTTAACCTGAAGATAGATTTCAATATCTTCTCCCATTCTTTTTATGACAATTTTATTTATCTATTCATGAGACAGAGACGCAGAGACATAGGCAGAAGGAGTAGTGGGCTCCCCACAAGGAGTCAAATGCTGGTCTCAATCCCAGACCCCTGGGATTATGATGTGGACCAAAGACAGATGTTCCAGCTACACAGGCATCCATATCTTTTCCCATTCATTTGGTTTCCTTTTAATTATGTTGAGTGTCTCCATAGCTGTACGATAACCCCTTCCTTAATGTAGTTCATAGAATTCATTTTTGATTTTGTTTTCCTGCCCTTTGGTGAGTCGAGTACCAAGAACTGTTACAACTGAGGTCACAAAATCTCATGGATTTTGTTGGTTTCCTGCCTCACATTTAGGTCTTTCATCTACTCTGAGTTTATCTTTGTGTGGAGTCTAAGAATTTGGCCCAGGTTCATTCTTCTACTTGCAGCTGTCCAATGTTCCCAATACAACTTGTTCAAGAGATTGTCCTTTTTGCAGTTGATAGTCTTTTGTACTTTGACGAAGATAAGTTGACCTCAGAGCTGTGTGTCCATTTCTGGGTTCTCTATTCTATTCCATTGACCTATGTGCGTGTTTTCCTGCCACTATTATACTGTCTTGATGACCATAACTTTGAAATCCCCAACTGTGATGCCTTCTGCTTTGGTTTTTTTTCCACATTTCTTTGCCTACTCAGAATCTTTTTTATTTCCTTACATGTTTTAAGATTGTTTGTTCAATTTCCTAGAAAGATTTCGGTGATATTTTGATAGCGTTTGTACTGAATGTGTAATTGCTGTTGGTGGGATAGACATTATATCAATATTTAATCTTCCAATGCATGATAATAGAATGTTAAAAATAAAACTGTCCTACAACCCAGGAATTGAACTGTTGGGGATTTACCCCAAAGATACAGATGCAAAGAAACGTCGGGACACCTGCACCCCGATGTTTCTAGCAGCAATGTCCACAATAGCCAAACTGTGGAAGGAGACTCAGTGTCCATTGAAAGATGAATGGATAAAGAAGATGTTGTTTATGTATACAATGGAATGTTACTCCGCCATTAGAAATGACAAATACCCACCATTTTCTTCAATGTGGAAGGAACTGGAGGGTATTATGCTGAGTGAAATAAGTCAATCGGAGAAGAACAAACGTTATATGTTCTCATTCATTTGGGGAATATAAATAATAGTGAAAGGGAATAAAAGGGAAGGGAGAAGAAATGGGTAGGAAATTTCAGAAAGGGAGAGAGAACAAGAAAGACTCCTAACTTTGGGAAAAGAACTAGGGGTGGTGGAAGGGCAGGTGGGCGGGGGTAGTGGTGAATGGGTGAGGGGCACTGAGGGCAGCACTTGATGGGTGTTATTCTGTATGTTGGCAAATTGAACTCCAATAAAAAATAAATGTATTATAAAAAATAAATAAAATAAAATAAAATAAAATAAAATAAAAAAATAAAATCTTTAAAAAATCTCTCATTATTGTTGAGAATTTGTAGTATGCAGTATTTTAACTATGTCCTGATACTTAACCTCATGTAATTTATTTTTATTGCTAATGTCAATGAAATTATTTTGTTCATTTCCCTTTATATCATTTGTGTTACTCTGTTAAAATAAAGCATTATTTTTATGTTTATTTTACATCCTGAAAATTCTCTGAAATAATTCATTAATTTTAAATATTTGTTTGTGGAGATTAAAAGGGTTTTTTTTTTTGCAACAGATCATGACATCCTGAAAAATATTGTTTCATTATCTACTGATTAACAAATCTTTTATTTTTTCATTACCTATATTTCCTAGGTAGGTCTTCCCATTGTTGTGGTCAAAATATTTTTCTTCTATTTTACTGGGTTCTTTGGTCTGACAACCCTGTAGACACTAGACAGATCTTGGGAGTAAAGTATTTCATTTTGCTTGTGCTTTAGCTACCAAGAATATGACACCAAGACAATGACCAAAGTAGGCAGCCCGTGTGCCTCTTATACAACAAGACCTTTTATTTGTGGAGATTTAAGGCCATGAGTTTTTTTGGGTCAGTGAATTATTGAGAAATGGACAAGACCTGTTTGTACAGCATTCTGAGCCCTATGTTCCCTGTTCTGGTGCTGAGGATGGTTCTTCCCTCCTGGGACAGAGAAGGGAACATTTGGAAGAAGATTTATTTCCTGCCAACAAGGGGATGTATATGGTTCAGCATGTCTGAACTCTGGGGGTTTTCAAGTGGTTGTTATTCACAATAACCCAGGGGACCAGCTGACATATATACAGTGTCAAGTTTACTCTCCTTCATGATACCGTGTTGAATACTCATGGGGGGAATGAGCATCCTTGTGTGGCTCCTGACTTGACAGGGAGGCTTCAGTTTTTCACTGTCGAATATGGTATTGGTGTGTGTGTTTTGGAAATTGCCACTATTTCATTGACTCAATTTCTTCTGCCTCAATTTTTAAGATGTTTTGAGGATAAAGTGTGATGGCTTTCTACAAATGGTTTTAGGCATCATATGAAAGGATCATGTACATCTAATCCTTCACTCTGTTAATTCAGGGGATCCCATTTATAATCTGGGCTTATTGAAGGATACTTGCACCCCAGGGCTGATTTCCTCTGGGTCCTCCTGTGTGATCCTCTCCATGAGCTGTTGCATTCAGGATGCCAGGATTTTGCATTTATGTGCATCTGAGATATTACCTTGAGTCCCTTCCTGTGGGGTCCTTGTCTTGCTTTGTTGTCAGAGTCATCCTGGCCTCCTTAAGTGAATCTGGCCATGTTCCACTCTCATTATTTTGGAAGAGATTCAGATGTTTTGGTCTTAATTCTTCTTAAAATATTGGGTAGATTTCATAGATAAATCCATCTGATCTTGGACTTTATTTGTCTTACTAGTACAGATTTGCACATTTTGTATTTCTTCATGAAAACTTTTAGTGGATTGGCAATTTGAGAAATTTTAAAATTTGCTTTGATTATTCAATATGTGCTGTATTATCATCTTTGTATTTTTTTCATGGACTATTTGATTTCTTTGGTGTCCATAATGTCATCACTTTGAAATTTAATTGCATTTATTTCAGGCTCATATATTTTCTAGACTACCTATGAGTTTTAAATTTCATTTGTCTTTTCATATATTTATTTAAATCTCCTTGATTATTTGTATTTTATAGACACTATTTCTGTTTCAATTCTGATAATTTAATGTTAATTAACTTAATCAAAATTCCAGTTGTTTTTTTAATACTAAATTTATTTTTGATTGGTGTTCAATTTGCCAACATACAGAATAACACCCACTGCTCATCCTGTCAAGTGCCCCCCTCAGTGCCCATTGTTTTTTAAGTAGAAAAATACGCATCATCTTATGGAAAAACAAATCCCATGAAAGTGACCATACAATAATGAAAAGAAGACCAATCCTCAGGCATCACACTTACCTCTTTATAAATATTTGGAGAAGCATATTCAGGACAATACTGTGTGGCCATATATCGTCAGACATGTACACAGATACAGCACATTAAGAAGCCCAGATGTAAATGTGTGCACCTACAGTCAGTAAATTCTCCACAGGATATCTAAGAATACACACTGGGGAAAGGATAGTCTCTATAACAAATGCTGTTGGACAGCCTCGTGCAAAAAAATGACGCTTGGTTCTTATCTTACATCATAGAGATGCATGGACACGGAAAATCACGAAATGAATTGAAGAATTCAGAAGTCTCGACCTTGGAACTCTAGATGAAAACTAAGGAGAAAACATCATGGCATTTACTTGGCTCTGATTTTTTTTTGATATAAAAGCAAAATCATAGGTAAAAAGAAAAACAGATGACAGGGGCTACATGAAATAGAAATTGTGTATAACAAATATTAGAGCAAGAATGCAGCCTATGAAATGCAGGTCAGTGTGTTCAGTTATATATTGAGAAGGGATTAGTATCAAAAATAGAGAAGGGACCCTTAACCTCAAGAGTAAATATGTAACACAGAACAATGACAATACATAGATCCCCTAATTAAGAACTTGGGCATGGATTGGGCCCTGGGTGACTCAGGTGGTTAATCATCTGACTCTTGGTTTTGGCCCAGGTCATAACCTCAGGATCCTGGGATTGAGCCCCAAGTCAGGCTATGTGGTCATGGGGAATCACCTTGAGATTTTCTCTCTCATTCTCCATCTGCTCATCCCCTGCTATATCTTTCTGTCTAAATAAATATAAAAATATTTTTAAAAATTAGGTGAAGGTTGTCCATAATCATTTTTCTATAGAAAAGAAACAAAATTATGTTCTTAGTCAATTGGTTAATCTTTGACCTCAGCTCTGGTCATGATCTCAGGGTCCTAGGACCCATCCCCACACTGGGTTTACAAAAAGAAAATAATTTGCTACTCTCACTGTTCCTTCCTCTATGTGTGCAATCTGTCTGTATCTCAAATAAACAAATAAAGACTTTAAAAGAATACAAACATCCATCAGTGTTCAACATCACTAAGCATCAGAGAATCCTGTGTGTAAGTCTGTGGAGCGAAGGTCTGCGTACAAATATTGTTGAACTTGGACAAAGCTGACCGTTCCACTGCTTCTGAGCATTCAGTGCTGCTCCCTTGTCTTTCTTAACTGTGAGTGGACTTAATTACCCTGATTTAGCTTCACCTCCATGTAGGTTCACATATAGACTATGGGATAGGATGGCAGACCTGCGACATTGTCTTCACCAGTTCACTTTACCTGGGTTGTGCTGATCCCATTACAAAAAGGATTGCAGTGTAAATAAAAGAAAAAGGGCAAATATGTAATGTAAGTCCAGTTGAGGGTTTCCAGTGAGGAACACCCTAAGGGGAAACTTCCCTCATGACCAGAGGTAGATTCATATGTGCTGGTGGGTTTGAAATGGGAACAGGGGGCACCAAATGTTCATCAAGTGACAAGGTATCCACAGCAGTCAGGACAACACAACTCTGTAAGGTGATGGTAAGACACAAACTTCACAGGCTCAACACATCACCACCTTATGAAATGATATAAAAGAACATCCTTAAACTGAATGCCCAAAGTGTCTGAGCAACTCTGTTTATCTTGCCCCAAGATTCTCCTTCTGTGTTTCCAGTGTGTCTTTTCCACAGATCTCTATGATTGACAACAGCTTAGTCCTAACTCCAGGAAGGAATATGTGAGAAATCCACCTTTGACTGGCTGAGGGAGCTTAACAGGTTCTTGACACAACAAATGCAGTCTGAAAATGCAAGAATATAAGTGTTGGATTAATGTGTCACTAGACTCTTTGCCTGTGCCATACATTTCTTAGGATTGTCTGTCTCAACTATCTGAAGAAAGTCAATGATTTTTTTAAATAATAAATTTATTTTTTTAATTTATTTTTTATTGGTGTTCAATTTACTAACATACAGAATAACCCCCAGTGCCCGTCACCCATTCAACCCACCCCCGCCCTCCTCCCCTTCTACCACCCCTAGTTCGTTTCCCAGAGTTAGCAGTCTTTACGTTCTGTCTCTCTTTCTGATATTGTCCACACATTTCTTCTCCCTTCCCTTATATTCCCTTTTGTTATTATTTATATTCCCCAAATGAATGAGAACATATAATGTTTGTCCTTCTCCGACTGACTTACTTCACTCAGCACAATACCCTCCAGTTCCATCCACGTTGAAGAAAATGGTGGGTATTTGTCATTTCTAATAGCTGAGTAATATTCCATTGTATACATAAACCACATCTTCTTTATCCATTCATCTTTTGTTGGACACCGAGCTCCTTCCACAGTTTGGCTATCATGGCCATTGCTGCTATAAACATCGGGGTGCAGGTGTCCCGGTGTTTCACTGCATCTGTATCTTTGGGGTAAATCCCCAACAGTGCAATTGCTGGGTCATAGGGCAGGTCTATTTTTAACTCTTTGAGGAACCTCCACACAGTTTTCCAGAGTGGCTGCACCAGTTCACATTCCCACCAACAGTGTAAGAGGGTTCCCTTTTCTCCGCATCCCCTCCAACATTTGTTGTTTCCTGCCTTGTTAATTTGCCCCATTCTCACCAGTGTGAGGTGGGATCTCATTGTGGTTTTGATTTGTATTTCCCTAATGGCAAGTGATGCAGAGCATTTTCTCATATGCATGTTGGCCATGTCTATGTCTTCCTCTGTGAGATTTATCTTCATGTCTTTTGCCCATTTCATGATTGGATTGTTTGTTTCTTTGGTGTTGAGTTTAAGAAGTTCTTTATATATCTTGGAAACTAGCCCTTTATCTGATATGTCATTTGCAAATATCTTCTCCCATTCTGTAGGTTGTCTTTTAGTTGTTGACTGTATCCTTTGCTGTGCAAAAGCTTCTTATCTTGATGAAGTCCCAATAGTTCATTTTTGCTTTTGTTTCTTTTTTATAGGTGTTCAATTTGCCAACATACAGAATAACACAGTGCTCATTGCGTCAAGTGCCCCTTCAGTGCCCATCACACATTCACTCTCACCCCCCACCCTCCTCATCTCAAAATGGATGAAGTACCAAAACCTGAGACACTAATCCATCAAAATCCTAGAGGAGAATTCAGGTAGCAACTTTTTGTCCTCAGCTGCAGCGACTGCTATCAAGGCACCTCTCAAAAGGTGTAGGAAAGAACAGGGAAACATTGGGAAAGTAAACTATTAGGAGTTCATAAAGGAGGAATCTGTACAACAATGCAACAGGTGACAAAATGAAAGGCGACGTACAGAATAGGACAAGATATTTCCTTAACGATGTCAGCACCCAAAAAAACAAAAATCCAGTCAGGAAATGGAGAGAATGCGCAAACAGCCGTTTCTCCAAAGAAGACCTACACATGGCCAACAGGCAGATGAGAAAAGTGATCCATATGACTTGTCATCAGGGAAGTACAAATGAAAAACACACTAAGATCCCACTTATACAACTCAGAATGGATAAAGTAACAAGGCTAAAAACAATAAATATAAGCGAGGATATTGAGAAAGTGGAGCTTTCTCTTTCATTTTTGGTGGGAATGCAGGCTTGTTCAGCCACTCCAGAAAACAGAATGGAATGTCCTGAGAAAGTGAGAATAGAGCCACCCTATTATGCAGCCACTACACTACAGGATGTTTACCACAAATACACAAATTTAATGAAATTAAGGGACCCCTGCCCCCTAAAGTTCACAGCAGCAATGTCCACAATAGTCAAACTGTGGGAGGAATCATGAAGCCCTTCTACAGAAAAGGGGATAAAGAAACTTCAGAAGGAGCTTCAATGTCCATTGACAGATGAATGGATAAAGGAGATATGGTCTATATATACACTGGGACATTACTCGGCCATTAAAAATGACAAATACTCATCATTTGCTTCAACGTAGATGGATGTGGAGGGTATTATACTGACTGAAGTAAGTGATTCAGAGAAGGACAAACATTGTATGGTTTCACTCATACAAAGAACATAAGAGATACTGCAAGGGAATAAAGGGGAAAGGAGATAGAATGAGTGAGGAATTATCAGAGACAGTGACGGTACATGAGAAACTGCTATATATTGGGAGAAAAAACGAGAGTGGAAGGGGAAAAGGTCCATGAATTAGAGTGCCTGGATGACAGGAGATGAGGGGGGCAATTGGTGGAATGAGTACTTGCTGTTATAATATATGTTGGCAAATTGAACTCCAATAAAAATATGCCCAAAATATGGTTTATATATACAAAGGGATATTACACTGCTGTCAGAAATGATGAATAAGATGAAATAACATTTCCTTCAACATGGGTGGAACTGGAGGTATTATGTTGAGAGAAATTAATCACAGAAAGGCAATGATATGGTCTCATTCATAGGTGGAATATAGGAAATATTGAAAGAGACCATAAAGGAAGGAGTGAAACTTAGTGGGGTAATACTACAGAAGAAGACAAATCAAGAGAGACAATTCTGGGGGAAAAAATACTGAGGGTTGCTGGAAGGGAGAGGGTGGGAGATGGGGGAACTGCGGGATTTGAGTTAAGGAGGGCACGTGATGTGATGAGCACTGAAATGTGTAGTAAATATTGGTGAATACAATTTAAACAAAGAAAAAATTACTTTAGTCTGTCCCAACTCCTGGAACATCATACATGGACTAGATGGATCAAACCACAGACACTCATTCTCATAGATCTGGAATCTGGGACGTCTGATGTCTAGGTGCAGGCAGAGGTGGTGTCTGAAGAGCAACCACGTCCTAGCCCGTCCTTTCCCCATCACCTCACATGGGGCAAGGATGCAGGGAGCTTTCCCAATCCTGGTGTATAAGGGCCCTGGATGTATCATGAGGCTGCACCTCCTGACCTAAGTGGTTCCCTGAGGCCCCACCCCCTCCCAAATCACATGGAGCAGGATCCTGTCTCCACCACTGACCCACAACACACACCCGAAGCTAGTGTCCTCCCTGGCACCATCCAGGCATTTATGACACGAATGAGAGGCCTACATGGCTCTCATCAGACATGAAGGTGAAGGTATTTAAAGCTTATTCTCTTATGATTGTGTGTGTCTGTGAGTGACCTCAGATTCCACCTCCCTACCATGTCATGCTGGGAATTTTTCTCAATCCCAGGCTGTTTTTAACATTTTTGTTGAATGTCTCTTTTCTCTAGTGTTGAATGGAGATTACTGAATACCGTGATGTGCAAGAGAACAGTTATCATGGGGTCCTGTGATCCAAAGGGGGTGACAATAGGACTCATGAAAATGTTCAGATGACATGAATGTAGTTATTTATAATCGATTAATATTTTGGATCAGGAAAAGTTAAGTACAAGTAAGTGCAGGTGCTATAGTTGAATTCTAAGTCTCTAAGAAAGAGACTGAATAGGTAAACACACAATCAAGTGTTCAGAGAGACTCCCTGGGGGAAACTGCTCCATGAAACCTGCCGAGAAGCTCCATCTGCACCTGCTCCTGGGTCTTCAAGACAGAAGTGGGGAGGAGTGTGCACACCCTGGTGGTCCTGATCCCCTTATACAGGTAGATATTGTGTTTGGGCTCACACTTAGGTCGACTCACTGTATCACCCGCACAGTAATACACGGCGGTGTCCTCGGCTCTCAGGCTGTTCATCTGCAGATATAGCGTGTTCTTGACGTTGTCTCTGGAGATGATGAATCGACCCTTCACAGCATCTGCGGAGCTTGTGCTACTTCCACCACTGTTAATGTATGCGACCCACTGCACCCCCTTCCCTGGAGCCTGACGGACACATTGCATGCTGTAGCTACTGAAGGTGAATCCATAGGCCACACAGGAGAGTCTCAGGGACCCCCCAGGCTTCACCAGGTCTCCCCTAGACTCCACCAGCTGCACCTCACCCTGGACACCTGCAGACACAAGACATCCTGGTCAGGAAGTTGTCCGACATCACCTCTTTCGCTCACTCACCTCCACTCACATACTCAAAGTCCCTTCTTCAACATGAAATACCTTTTAAAATAGCGACAAGGAAAACCCAACGGAGCACAGACTCCATAGTGGTTTTTCTGTGTTGTGTCGTGAGCATTGAATGGGGCCACCTGGGGATCCTGTTGCTAGAGCTCTTCTCCAAGCTTAGGGTCGGGGCTGGGCTGGTTTAATCAGTGTACAAAGGGCCTTATTTGCATGTCCTCTGACCATATAGTCAGCTCCAGTCTTAGATTCCATTCTTTTTTATTAGTATTTTATTATTTTATTTTATTTTATTATTTATTTATTTATTATTTATTTATTTATAATATATTTATTTTTTCTAGGTGTTCAATTTACCAACATACAGAATAACACCCAGTGCTCATCCTGTCAAGTGCCCCCCTCAGTGTCCGTCACCCATTCACCTCCACCCCCCGCCCTCCTCCTCTTCCACTATCCCTAGTTCATTTCCCAGAGTTAAGAGTTTATGTTCCGTCTCCCTTTCTGATATGTTCCACTAATTTCTTCTCCCTTCCCTTATATTCCCTTTCACTATTATTTATATTCCCCAAATGAATGAGAACATATGTTTGTCCTTCTCTGATTGACTTACTTCACTCAGCATAATACCCTCCAGTTCTGTCCACGTTGAAGCGAATGGTGGGTATTTCTCATTTCTAATGGCTGTGTAATATTCCATTGTACACATAAACCACATTTTCTTTATCCATTCATGATTTGACGGACACCGAGGCTACTTCCACAGTTTGGCTATTGTGGACATTGCTGCTATAAACATTGGGGTGCAGGTGTCCTGGTGTTTCATTGCATCTGTATCTTTGGGGTAAATCCCCAACAGTGCAATTGATGGGTCATAGGGCAGGTCTATTTTTAACTCTTTGAGGAACCTCCACACAGTTTTCCAGAGTGGCTGAATCAGTTCACATTCCCACCAACAGTATAAGAGGGTTCCCTGTTCTCTGCATCCTCTCCAACATTTGTGGTTTCCTGTCTTGTTAATTTTCCCCATTCTCCCTGGTGTGAGGTGGTAACTCATTGTGGTTTTGATTTGTATTTCCCTAATGGCAAGTGATGCAGAGCATTTTCTCATGTGCTTGTTGGCCATGTCTATGTCTTCCTCCGTGATATTTCTCTTCATGTCTTTTGCCCATTTCACGATAGGATTCTTTGTTTCCTGGTGTTGAGTTTAATAAGTTCTCTAAGGATCTTGGAAACTAGCCCTTTATCTGATACGTCATTTGCAAATATCTTCTCCCATTCTGTAGGTTGTCTTTTAGTTTTGTTGACTGTATCCTTTGCTGTGCAAAAGCTTCTTATCTTGATGAAGTCCCAATAGTTCATTTTTGCTCTTGTTTCTTTTGCCTTCATGGATGTACCTTGCAAGAGGTTACTGTGGCCGAGTTCAAAAAGGATTTTGCCTGTGTTCTCCTCTAGAATTTTGATGGAATCTTGTCTCATGTTAAGATCTTTCATCCAGGGGATCCCTGGGTGGCTCAGCGGTTTGGCGCCTGCCTTTGGCCCAGGGTGCAATCCTGGAGTCCCGGGATCGAGTCCCACGTCGGGCTCCCTGCATGGAGCCTGCTTCTCCCTCTGCCTGTGTCTCTGCCTCTCTCTCTCTATGTCTATCATGAATGAATAAATAAATAAATCTTTAAAAAAATATTTAAAAAAAAAAAAAAAAAAAAAAAAGATCTTTCATCCATTTTGAGTTTATCTTTTTGTATGGTGTAAGAGAATGGTCTAGTTTTATTCTTCTGCATGTGGATGTCCAATTTTCCCAGCACGATTTATTGAAGAGACTGTCTTTCTTCCAATGGATAGTCTTTCCTCCTTTATCGAATATTAGTTGAAAATAAAGTTCAGGGTCCATTTCTGGGTTCTCTATTCTGTTACATTGATCTATGTGTCTGTTTTTGGCCAGTATCACACTGTCTTAATGACCACAGCTTTGTAGTACAATCTGAAATCTGGCATTGTGATGCCCCCAGCAAAAAGCAAAAAAAAAAAAAAATTCATGGGGAGTATCTTCTGATTCTGTATAATTTAAGTCCGTTGACTTCCCCTGGAACTTGTCCATCTAGCTGGTCTTTTGGGGGAGGGGCCTGTTGTGCTGAATTTCGGGTGTTAGCACTTGAGGGAGCTGCTCTGCTCCCTGCCTGGTGCAGGGTCTCAGTGAGTGTCGTTTACCTCCTGAGGCTCCAGGAGGAAAGACCACAGTGGTGGCCGCCAGCTCTGGAGCCCTGGATTCAGCTACCCACAGTAACTACAAAGCTCTCTGTCTGCAGGGGTCTGGAGGCTCCAGAGGCAGGGCCTGCTGATCTGCTCAGCTTGGAGCAGGAGCGTCCTTGCTGTCCTGAGCCCTCCTGGCCTCCTCCTGTCCCATGGGTAGGTCGGATCCTGGGCTGTGTCCCCTGCACCCTGTGCTCCCGGGCCTGCACTGTTTGATTCGTTCTCCTGGCCTGGGCACCCCCCGCCATGGAGCCGCCGACCAAGCCCCTCCAAGTTAGCTCCCAGGGCCGCGCAGTCCCCATCTGTGCAGAGCCACTGCCCGAGCCCCTCCGTAGCTGCTCCTGGGTCAATGTGTGCACTGCTGCAGCCCTTTAGGGTGCTTAGGTGCACTCTCCCCAGTGTGCAGTTGCTCTATTAGTGTCCCCGGGAGCCTGAGGGCATACCCGCCTTCCTGGGGTCCTGCTCTAACTCCCTGCGAGTGACCTTTCTTCCCGGGAAGATTGGTGAAGCTCCTGTTTCTCTGGGACGGGGCTTTCCTGTCCTGGGAGGCACTCGCCCCAGCCTTATCCTGGTTCCTCGCAGGGCTTCTCCCCCTTGGATGCCCTTTGTTTCTTTAATTCTTTTTTTCCCCCATCATCCTACCTTTATAGTAGCGTGATGTCTTTTCATGTAGCATTCCAGCTGATCTCTCTTTAAATCTCAGGCTGACTTCGTAGATTCTCAGGATGATTTGAAGGTTATCTAGGTAATTTGGTGGGGACAGGTGAATTGGGGACCCTACTCATCCGCCATCTTACCCATCCCACCAAAAGAAATGTTTCTAAATCACAGACTGAATAGTAAGAATAGAATCCTGTGCCCAGAGAGGCTCCCAGGGGGAAACAGCTCCATGGAGAGGAAGCCCAGACCCTGACAGGTAACTTGCCAGAACCTCCATCTACACCTGCTCCTGGGTCTTCAAGACAGAAGTGGTGAAGAGTGCACACCCCCTGGTGGTCCTGATCCCCTTCTACAGGGAGGTTTGTGTCTGGACTCACACTGAGGTCCCCTCACTGTGTCCCTCACACAGTAATATACGGCCGTGTCCTCGGCTCTCAGACTGTTCATCTGCAGATACAGCGTGTTCTTGGCGTTGTCTCTGGAGATGGTGAATCGGCCCTTCACAGCGTCTGCATAGTATGTGCTACTTCCACCACTGTTAATGTATGCAACCCACTGCAACCCTTTCCCTGGAGCCTGGCGACCCAGCTCATCCAATAGCTACTGAAGGTGAATCCAGAGGCCACACAGGAGAGTCTCAGGGACCCCCCAGGCTTCACCAGGTCTCCCCCAGCCTCCACCAGCTGCATCTCACTCTGGACACCTGAAGACACAAGACATCCTGGTCAGGAAACTGTCCCACATCCTCTGTTTCTCTCAGCAACCTCCACTCCCATACTCAAGGTCTCTTTTTCTCCATGAATTACCTTTTAAAATAGCGACAAGGAAAACCCAGCTGAGCACAGACTCCATAGTGGTTTTTCTGTGTTGTGTCGTGAGCACTGAATGGTGTCACCTGGGGATCCTGGGGCTGGGGCTCCTCTCCCAGCTGCAGGGTCAGGGCTGGGCTGGTTTAATCAGTGCAGAAAGGGCCCTATTTGCATGTCCTTGAATATATCATCAGCACCAGACCTCCAGTTGGTTCTTTACAAGTTATTAACAAGGATTGCTTTATATCTCTAGGCCACTGTCTAATGTCTTGTGACATTATGAAGTGTTCAAATCTATGAAAAAATTACCTTTTCATTTCCTTATGAGTTTTTAAAAATCTCTCATCAATGTAGGTACTTTAGTGGATCGTATTTTGCCTCCTTCAGAATATGTAATCCTACATAGTATATTTTTAAAACTGGTGTCAATGTAATAAGGTTTTGTTAATTGCCTTTTAAATTCTCTATTGTTATAGATGCCTGGGGGGCTCTGCCTTCTGCTCTGGTAGTAATTCTGGAGTCCAGAGATCCAGTCCCACATCGGCTCCCAGCATGAAACCTTCTTTTCTCTCTGCCTGTGTCTCTGCCTCTCTCTGTCTGTGTGTCTCATAAGTAATTAAATAAAATCTTTAAAATATAAATTATGAGTTGTTACTGTGGAGACTTGAATTTTTTTTTGTCATTTACCTGTGGAAGGACATCATGGCTCCCGTCACCCATTCACCACCCCCCTCCATCCTCCCCTTCCAAGATCCCTAGTTTGTTTCCCAGAGTTAGGAGTTTTCCATGTTCTGTCTCCCTTTCTGATATTTACTACCCATTTCTTCTCCCATCCTCTCTATTCCCTTTCACTATTATTTATATTCCCAAATGAGTGAGACTATATAATGTTTGTCTTTTTCTGATTGACTTATTTCAGTCAGGATAATACCGTCCAGTTCCATCCATGTCGAAGCAAATGGTAGGGTATTTGTCGTTTCTAAGGGCTGAGTAATATTCCATTGTATACAGGTGCACAACAAAGGATACAGTCAACAAAACTAAAAGACAACCTACAGAATGGGAGAAGATATTTGCAAATGACATGTCAGATAAAGGGCTAGTTTCCAAGATCTATAAAGAACTTATTAAACTCAACATCAAAGAAACAAACAATCCAATCATGAAATGGGCAAAAGACATGAAAAGAAATCTCACAGAGGAAGACATAGACATGGCCAACATGCATATGAGAAAATGCTCTGCATGACTTGCCATCAGGGAAATACAAATCAAAACCACAATGAGATACCACCTCATACCAGTGAGGATGGGGAAAATTAACAAGGCAGGAAACCACAAATGTTGAAGACGATGTGGAGAAAAGGGAACCCTCTTACACTGGTGCTGGGAATGTGAAATGATGCAGCCACTCTGGAAAACTGTGTGGTGGTTCCCCAAAGAGTTAAAAATAGATCTGCTTAGGACTCAGCAATTGCACTGTTGGGGATTTACCCCAAAGACACAGATGCAATGAAATGCCGGGACATCTGCACCCCGATGTTTCTAGCTGCAATGTCCACAATAGCCAAACTGTGGAAGGGGCCTCAGTGTCCATCGAAAGATGAGTGGATAAAGAAGATGTGGTTTATGTATACGATGGAATATTGCTCAGCCATTAGAAACTCAAATACCCACCATTTGCTTCAACGTGGATGGAACTGGAGGTATTATGCTGAGTGAAATAAGTCAATCGGAGAAGGACAAACATTACATGTTCTCATTTGTTTAGGGAGTATAAATAATAGTGAAAGGGAATATAAGGGAAGGAAGAAGAAATGTGTGGGAAATATCAGAGAGGGAGACAGAATATAAAGACTGCTAACTCTGTGAAACAAACTAGGGGTGGTGGAAGGGGAGGGTTCGGGGGTGTGGGTGAATGTGTGATGGGAACTGAGGGGGACAGTTGACAGGATGAGCACTGGCTGTTATTCTGTATGTTGGAAAATTGAACACCAATAAAAAATAAATTTATTATTTAAAAAAAAAAAAAGAAAAGAAAAAAATATTTTCCTGGGCTTCTGGTTCATTTTTCATTCCTACTTGCAGGGTTCATGCCCAGATGTCCTGCATGCTCCCTAGAATGTTCTGATCAGTGCTTCTTTAATACCTGTGTCCCCGTGATGAGTGTATAGGGCATCACATTGTGGTTGACGTGAAATTCCCTGATAGATCCTGGTAGGGAGTATCCTCTCCTGTGCTTACTTCATATGTCTGTACCCTCTTGTATAACATGTCCACACAAGGCTCTGCCTGTTTTATAGATGATTTTTTTCTATTGAGTTTTGAGGATTCTTACAATAATTTGTGCAATGTTTTCCTTGGTCTGTATCTTGTATTTCATTACTTTGATAAATATATGGTTTAAAAATATAGTTGATTTTCACAAAGTGTATTCTTAATATTGGTGTTATGCATGTTGACTTTTTACCTATAACATTCCAATTTTATAATTAATAATTTGCCTTAAGAGTTTCTACATTGGAACAGAATAGAGAACCCAGAAGTGGACCCTGAACTTTATGGTCAACTAATATTCGATAAAGGAGGAAAGACTATCCATTGGAAGAAAGACAGTCTCTTCAATAAATGGTGCTGGGAAAATTGGACATCCACATGCAGAAGAATGAAAATAGACCACTTTCTTTCACCATACACAAAGATAAACTCAAAATGGATGAAAGATCTAAATGTGAGACAAGATTCCATCAAAATCCTAGAGGAGAACACAGGCAACACCCTTTTTGAACTCGGCCATAGTAACTTCTTGCAAGATACATCCACGAAGGCAAAAGAAACAAAAGCAAAAATAAACTATTGGGACTTCATCAAGATAAGAAGCTTTTGCACAGCAAAGGATACAGTCAACAAAACTCAAAGACAACCTACAGAATGGGAGAAGATAATTGCAAATGACATATCAGATAAAGGGCTAGTTTCCAAGATCCATGAAGAACTTCTTAAACTCAACACCAAAGAAACAAACAATCCAATCATGAAATGGGCAAAAGACATGAACAGAAATCTCACAGAGGAAGACATAGACATGGCCAACATGCATATGAGAAAATGCTCTGCATCACTTGCCATCAGGGAAATACAAATCAAAACTACAATGAGATACCACCTCACACCAGTGAGAATGGGGAAAATTAACAAGGCAGGAAACAACAAATGTTGGAGAGGATGCGGAGAAAAGGGAACCCTCTTACACTGGTGCTGGGAATGTGAATTGGTGCAGCCACTCTGGAAAACTGTGTGGAGGTTCCTCAAACAGTTAAAAATAGACCTGCCCTACGACCCAGCAATTGCACTGTTGGGGATTTACCCCAAAGATACAAATGCAATGAAACGCCGGGACACCTGCACCCCGATGTTTATAGCAGCAATGGCCACGATAGCCAAACTGTGGAAGGAGCCTCGGTGTCCAACGAAAGATGAATGTATAAAGAAGATGTGGTTTATGTATACAATGGAATATTACTCAGCTATTAGAAATGACAAATACCCACCATTTGCTTCAACGTGGATGGAACTGGAGGGTATTATGCTGAGTGAAGTAAGTCAGTCGGAGAAGGACAAACATTATATGTTCTCATTCATTTGGGGAATATAAATAATAGTGAAAGGGAATATAAGGGAAGGGAGAAGAAATGTGTGGGAAATATCAGAAAGGGAGACAGAACATAAAGACTGCTAACTCTGGGAAATGAACTAGGGGTAGTAGAAGGGGAGAAGTGCGGGGGGTGGGAGTGAATGGGTGTTGGGCACTGGGGGTTATTCTGTATGTTAGTAAATTGAACACCAATAAAAAATAAATTAAAAAAAAGAAACACAGAATAAAGGCAGAGCTGACTGGGAAAAAAAAAAGAGCTTCTACATTGACAATATATTGAAAAGTCTTGTTTTTTTTTTCCTGGTCTCCTCAGTGTTGACCTGTTCCCTAATTGGTCTCTAGTAACTCAGGGTTTATATGTTATATGAATATAGACTCTTGCAATTGATTTTCATAGTGTTGTTTTCATAAACTGTAGCAATTCTGTTCTCATGCTCAAATGTGAACTTGTGATTTCATGGCAGATGCTCTGTTGTATCTCATCAGGCTGATTGTTCATCACGTTGAATAGATATGCTTCTGGTGTGAAACATAATCATTTATTTTTCCAGTTGCTGGAATTTCTATACATCCTCCTGCTCTTCAGAGACAGGTTGTGGTACTTAGCATCCTCCCACCAGACGTTGGAATTGACTCCAGTGCATTCCCCTGAAGGGTAATGGACCCATGTGTCACCCACACTGACATGTGCAGTGAGAACCCAGAGAAGGAGCAGGCGAGTGTAAGGGTCTGCCTGGGTTTCCCAGCCCAGATCCAGACTCCTGCAGGGGGACCTGGGACAGATCTCCTGTGAGAAAGACATCACAGGATGGGGACAGGACATGCCTTCCCTAGGGATCCTCCAACATGAGCACTCAGAGGAAATGATGGTCAGCAGCAGTGGTGAAGAGCACAGGGTGTCCAGGCGGGGACGCAAAAGTCACTGCCTAAACCCAGTGCTTGGCTTCTCAACCAAGTGAAGGATTTGGGGATGTTTCCATCCTCTTAAATATCCTGACTCACGTGTCGTGGGATTCAGGGCCCTGCCACATGGAGACTGAGTCTGCATGGGGGAACAGTGAGCACCTAGATCTGGGACCTTGTGTCCTAGTTATCGAATCATCCTGATCACCCATGAAATCACTCAAAGGTCTGACAGATCAAAAACTGCAAGTCCACATGTAGAAAATCGACCAAATTTTGGATGTAAGAGTCATGGATGTTGGCATGTGGAGATATAGCTGTGGTGATTAGAAAGGAAGTGAGGCTGATCCAGAATATTCTGTAGAGTATTATGAGCTGCAGATATAAAAATCTGAAGTTTTAGGTATCTGCTTCCATGGGGATGTGCCTGGGCTAATGCTGCTCAGGTGGTAAAACAGGGAAGGAATCCCAAGAACTCCAGGGTTGTAGGAAGAATGTGTGGACACCATGGTGATGCACAGCTACTAAATACAGGGGCATGGACGGTGGCTGAGGACAGTGAGTCCAGGTGTGGGTTTCCTGCTCTGTTTTGTCATAACCTGACTGTTCTCTTGTGACAAGGTTGGAAAGGACAAAAAGGAGGAGAGACCCTGTTTTAGTGTGTCTGGGTGATGTCACCACCATTCCCAGTCTGGGTGGATTCAACAACACACTCATTCTAACGGTTCTGGAGTCTGGGAAGTAAGGTCCAGGTGCAGGGACATGTAGTGTCTGGGGAGCACCCAGGTCCTAGCCTGTACTTTCCTGTCACTTCACATGGGCTGGGGGCTGGGATCTTCCCCAGTCTGGGTGTATAAGGGCCCTGATCCCACCATGAGGCTGCACCTCCTGACCTAAGTGCTCTCCTAAGGCGCCACTTCCCCCTCCCATCACATGGACGTTAGGTTCCAACGTGGGGATGGTAGAGGTCACACACAGTGAGCTGATATCAGCACCTAAAGGATCCATGAGTTATTTCCTGAAGGTGGAAGGTCCTCCTCCACTTTTGTTCCCTCATTTTTCATAATAGTTTCTCATCACATTGTATCTTTGGGTGTCATCTGCTAACTCCTCTGATCACCAGTCCTCCCTCCTCTCCTCCTGCCCCCCCATGGGAAATCCCACAGGAACCATTGAATTTCCTCCTTTAGTGCAGGGGGACTCTGACTCCACACAAGCTCCTCCTGGAGCAGGACCTCTTCCTCACCACTGACTCACAACACACCACCTGAGACAGTGTCCTTCCCAAATCCAAGCATTTATAGCTTGCAAGGGGCCTGCCTGACTCTTAACACACAGGATGATGGAGGTGATAAAGGTTTGCACTCTCTTGCCTGTGTGTGTGTAGGGGGGGCTCTTCAGACTACACATCCCCACAACATACTTCTTGGCCACCCTGTCTTTCCCATGTTGACGCTGATATTGAATCTGTCAGTGTGGTTCAAGACTGAAGTCACACCTGCAATCGATCCTCTCGCCTTTTCATTTTTGAGCCCTTTGTAGGGTCATGAGCAGCATGTTCTCTCTGCTGCTTTTAAAAACCATGCACACTGTGCTGGTTGGATCTCTCATGTTAGATGTATAGACCTGGGACTCTATCAAGGAGAAGTTGTGATTCATGGAGGTCCATGTAATATCCTGGTACTTAGGGACAGAAGTAAAAAAGTTAAAGCAAATCTGTCCTTGTGCATATAAGTATAGTAGTTGGCTAAACCAACAAAGTTTTCAAATCAGAAAATGATTAAAGAATAAGCAAAGCAAAGACACAGCCATTTCTGGACATTACTCTATTTCTCTTTCTATGACAACAAAGTTTGTAAGTTAGAGACTGAATATGTAAGTACAGAATCCTTTGCCCAGAGAGACTCCCTGGGGGAAACTGCTCCTTGGAGAGGAAGCCCAGACCCTGACAGGAAACGTGCCCATACCTCCCTCTGCACCTGCTCCTGGGCCTTCAAGACTGAAGTGGTGAGGAGTGCTCACCCCCTGATGGTCCTGATCCACTTTTACAGGGATGTTTGTGTCTGGGCTGTCACTGAGGTCACCTCACTGTGTCCTTCGCACAGTAATACACTGCCGTGTCCTCAGCTCTCAGGCTGTTCATCTGCAGATAGAGCGTGTTCTTGGCAGTTGTCTCTGGAGATGGTGAATCGGCCCTTCACAGCGTCTGCGGAGCTTGTGCTATTTCCATCACTGCTAAAGTATGCGACCCACTGCAGCCTCTTCCCTCGAACCTGGTGGACCCAGCTCATGTCGTAGCTACTGAAGGTGAATCCAGAGGCCACACAGGAGAGTCTCAGGGATCTCCCAGGTTTCACCAGGTCTCCCCCAGACTCCACCAGCTGCACCTCACCCTGGACACCTGAAGACACAAGACATACTGGTCAAGAAACTCCCACATCCCCTGTTTCTCTCACTCACCTCCACTCACATACTCAAGTTCTCTGGTTCTCCATGAATTACCTCTTAAAATAGTGACAAGGAAAACCCAGCTAGAGCACAGACTCCATGGTGAGTTGTCTCTGTTCTCTCCTGATCCCTGAAGGGGGTCACCTGGGGATCCTGAGGCTGGGGCTCCTCTCCCAGGTGCAGGATCAGGGCTGTGCTGGTTTAATCAGTGGAAGGAGGGTCCTATTTGCATGTCTTATGACTATATAACCAGCTCCAGACTTACATTCGAGTCTAGAAGTCAACACAATTGTTGCACCACAATTCTCTAGCAATTTGTGTAGATGGCACTATGACTATATGAAGTTCTAATGTGTTAGCAGAGTTATATCTGCATTTCTGGGTGTAGTTTCAAAAGACATTCATCAATTTAGCTCATGTTCCGTAGAGTATTTTATCTCAGAAAGCTCCATCCTTTGTAAATTCTAATCCTAAATATGTATTTTGATACTAGTGTAAAGAGGATTATTTTGTTAATTTTGTATAGGTAATTTGATGTTAGTTTGTAGAAAGATATCTTTATTTTATTTTGTTGCTGATTTTATATACTGATTTTTTTTCTGAGCTCACAAGTTATTTCTTCCATTTTTTACGTGAGGTTTTTACTCATTGAATCTATTAAGACACCGTCTTAGCAAGCAAACTATTTTGTTTCAGATTAGAATTTTTTCATTTCTTTTATGTAGTTCTCTTTTTTGTTTATATATTTTTTATTGGAGTTCGATATGCCAGCATATAGCATAACACCCAGTGCTCATCATGTCAAGTGCCCCCCTCAGTGCCTGTCATCCAGTCACCCAACACCCTCCCCACCTCCACTTCCACTAAACCTTGTTCATTTCCCAGAGTTTGGTGTCTCTCATACTTTGTCACCCGCACTGATATTTTCACTCATTTTCTCTCTTTCCCCTTTATTCCCTTTCACTATTTTTATATTCCCCAAATAAATAAGACCATATAATGTTTATCCTTCTCCAATTGACTTACTTCACTCAGCATAATACCCTCCCATTCCATCCATGTCGAAGCAAATCGTGGGTATTCTTCAGTCCTGATGGATGAGTAATATTCCATTGTATATTGAGAATACATCATCATTATCGGTATATCTTTTAATGGACACTGAGTCTCCTTTCACAGTTTGGCTATTGTGGACATTGCTGCTATAAACATCAGGGTGCAGGTGTCCCGGTGATTCACTGCATCTGTATCTTTGGGGTAAATCCCCAGCAGTGCAATTGCTGGGTCATATGGCAGATCTATTTTTAACTCTTTGAGGAACCTCCACACAGTTTTCCAGAGTGGCTGCAACATTTCACATTCCCATCAATACTGCAAGAGTGTTTCCCTTTCTCCATATCCTCTCCAAAATTTGTTGTTAATTTGAATGCCATTTATTTACTTTTTTGTCTGATATCTGAGGCTAGGAATTCTAGTACTAGTGGAAAGTAGTGTTGAGAGCAGCCATCCCTGTCATGTTCCTGATCTTAGGGGACAGGCTCCTAGTGTTTCCCCATTGAGAATGAAATTTGCTGTGGGCTTTTTGTAGATGGCTTTTAACATACTGAATAATATTTCCTCTATCCCTACACTCTAAAGAGCTTTGATAAGGAAAGGATGCTGTATTTGTCTAATTCTTTCCCCGCATCTACTGGGAGGATGGTATAGTCCTTGTTTTTTCTCTTGTTGATAGGATCTATCACATTGATTGCTTTATGTGTGTTGAACCAGACTTGCATCCCTGGGAAAAATCCAGATGGTCCTGGTGAATAATCATCTTAATATACTCATGGAACTTATTGGCTAGTACCTTGTTGAGAATATTTGTCTCCTCTTCCAAATTTCTTCTTGATTTTTTAAATTTTTAAAATTTTTAAAATTTTTATTTTATAAATTTAATTTTTACTGGTGTTCAATTTGCCAACATATAAAATAACACCCAGTGCTCATCCCGTCAAGTGCCCACCTCAGAGCCTGTTACCCAGTCACCCCTCACCATCTGCCCACATCCCCTTCCACCACCCCTACTTCATTTCCCAGAGTTAGGAGTCTTTCATATTCTGTCTCCCTTTCGGATATTTCCCACTCATTTTTTCTCCCTTCCACTTTATTCCCTTTCACTATTTTTTATATTCCCCAACTGAATGAGAACATATAATGTTTGTCCTTCTCCTGATTGACTTATTTCACTCAGCATAATACCCTCCAGTTGCATCCATGTCGAAGAAAATGGTGGGTATTTGTCATTTCTAAGGGCTGAGTAATATTCCATTGTATAACATAAACCACATCTTCTTTATCCATGCATCTGTCGATGGACACTAAGGCTCCTTCCACAGTCTGGCTATGGTGGACATTGCTGCTAGAAACATTGGGGTGCAGGTGTCCCGGCATTTCACTGCATCTGTATCTTTGGGGTAAATCCCCAGCAGTGCAATTGCTGGGTCATAGGGCAGGTCTATTTTTAACTCTTTGAGGAACCTCCACACAGTTTTCCAGAGTGGCTGTACCAGTTCACATTCCCAGCAACAGTGCACGAGAGTTCCCCTTTCTCCACATCCACTCTGACAATTGGTGTTTCCTGTCTTGTTAATTTTCCCCATTCTCACTGGTGTGAGGTGGTATCTCATTGTACTTTTGATTTGTATTTCCCTGATGGCAAGTGATAGCATTTCCTCATGTGCGTGTTGGCCATGTCTATGTCTTCCTCTGTGAGATTTCTGTTCATGTCTTTTGCCCATTTCATGATTGGATTGTTTGCTATTGAGTTTAAGAATTTCTTTATAGATCTTGGAAACTAGCCCTTTATCAGATATGTCATTTGCAAATATATTCTCCCATTCTGTAGGTTGTCTTTTAGTTTTGTTGACTGTAACCTTTGCTGTGCAAAAGCCTATTATCTTGATGACGTCCCAATAGTTCATTTTTGCTTTTGTTTCTTTTGCCTTCGTGGATGTATCTTGCAAAAGACAAGATTCCATCAAAATCCTTGAGGAGAATACAGGCAACATCCTTTTTGAACTTGGCCACACTGACTTCTTGTAAATTTCTTCTTGTGATTTAGTTTTAGTTTCAAAGCATTATGGTCTAAAAATATATAGGGGACAATCCCAAACTTCATTATAGGTTAAGGCTTGATATGTGACCAAGCATGTGATCCATTCTGGAGAAAGTTCCATGTGCACTTGAGAAGAAAGTGTATTCAGTTGTGTTCAGATGTAAAATTCTGTACATGTCTCTGATATCCATCTGGTCCAGTGTATAATTAAAAGCTCTTGTTTCTTTGGAGATGTTGTGCTTAGAATATCTGTCATTGGAAGGTGGGGCAAGATGGCAGAAGATTAAGGTCCACAAGTCACCTGTCCCTATCAACTTACCTAGATAATTATCAAATAATCCTGAAAGCCTATGAATTAGGTGTGAGATTCAATGAAATAGAGACCAGAAGTACTGTGAAACAGATCAGGAAAACCAGGAGTTAGTTCTTTGAAAGAATTTTTAAGATAAATAAACTGTTAGCCAGCCTTATTACAAAGAAGAGAGATAAGACTCAAATTAATAAAATCGTCAGTGAAAAGGAGAGATAACCACCAATATCAAGGAAATAAAAACGGTCTTAAAAACTTATTATGAGCAGATATAAACAAATAAATTAGGGAATCTAGAAGAAATGGACGCATTTCTGGAAAAAAAAATCTACCAAAACTGGAACAGGAAGAAATAGAATACCTGAATGGTCCAATAACCAGGAAGAAAATGAAGCAGTCATCACAAATCTCCCAAAACATAAAAGTCCAGTGCCAGATGGCTTCTCAGGGAAGTCTAACAAACATTTAAAGAAGAAAACATAACTATTCTATTAAAGCTTTTCGAAATGACAGAAAGAGATGGAAAACTTCCAAACTCGTTCTATGGGGCAAGCATCACCTTAATTCCAAAACCAGACAAAGACCCTACCAAAAAGGAGAATTGTATACCAATATCTCTGATAAACACAGATGCAAAAATTGTCACCAATGTACTAGCCAATAGGATCCAACAGCACATTAAGAAGATTATTCACCGTGACCAAGTGGGATTTTTCCCTCGGATGCAAGGCTGGTTCAACACTTGTAAAGCAATCAATGGGACACATCATATCAACAAGAGAAAAAAACAAGAACCCTGTGATCCTCTAAAAAGGTGCACGAAAGCATTTGACAAAATACAGCATCCATTCCTAGTCAAAAATATTCAGACTATAAGGATAAAGGGAACATTCCTCAGCATCTTAAAAGCCATCTATGAAAGGCCCACAGCAAATATAATTCTTAATGGGGAAACACTGGGAGCTTTTCTCCTAAGATTGGGAACAAGTCAGGGATGTCCTCTGACACCACGGCTATTCAACATAGTACTTGAATTCCTTGCCTCAGCAATTAGTCAACAAAAAGAAACAAAAGGCATTCATATTGGCAAAGAATACGTCAAAATCTCCCTCATAATAGATGACATGATACTGTATGTAGAAAACCCTAAAGACTCCATCCAAATATTGCTAGAACTCATACAGCAATTTGGCAGTGTTGCAGGATACATAATCAATGCCCATAAATCAGTGGCATTTCTATACACTAACATGAGACTGAAGAAAGAGAAATTAAGGAGTCAAACCCATTTACAATTGTAACCAAAAGCATAGGATACCTAGGAATAAACCTAAACAAAGAGGTAAAGGATCTATAACCTAAGAAGTACAGAAGACTTCTGAAAGAAATTGAGGAAGACACAAAGAGATGGAAATATATAACTTACTCATTGATTGGAAGAATTAATATCATGAAAATGTCAATGTTACCCAGCAATTTTACACATTTAATGCAATTCTTATCAAAATACCATGGACTTTCTTTAGAGAGTGGAAACAAATCATCTTAAGATTTGTGTGGAATCAGAAAAGACCCCGAATAGCAAGGGAAATACTAAAAATTAAAACCATAGCTGGGGGCATCACAATGCCAGATTTCAGGTTTTACCACAAAGCTGTGGTCATCAAGACAGTGTGGTACTGGCACAAAAACAGACACAGAGATCAATGGAACAAAATAGAGAATCCAGAAGTGAACCCTCAACTCCATGGTCAACTAATATTCGATAAAGCTGGAAAGACTATATACTGGAAAAAAGACAGTCTCTTTAATAAATGGTGCTGGGAAGAATGGACAGCCACATGCAGAAGAATGAAACTAGACCATTCTCTTACATCATGCACAAAGATAAACTCAAAATGGATGAAATATCTAAATGTGAGACAAGATTCCATCATAATCCTAGAGGAGAACACAGGCAACACCCTTTTCAAACTTGGAGTCAGCAAATTCTTGCAAGATATATCCATGAAGTCAAGAGAAACAAAAGCTAAAATGAATTATTGTGACTTCTTCAAGATGACAATCTTCTTCACAGCAAAAGAAACAGTCAACAAAACTGAAAGACAACCTACAGAATGGGAGAAGATATTTGCAAATGACCTCTCCAATCAAGGGCTAGCATCCAAGATCCATCAAGAACTTACTAAACTTAAAAGCAAAGAATGGACATGAACAGTCATGAAATGGGCAAAAGACATAAACAGAAATCTCACAGAAGAAGACGTAGTTACGGCCAATGAGCACATGAGGAAATGCTCAGCATCACTTGCCATCAGGGAAATAAAAATCAAAACCACAATGAGATATCACCTCACACCAGTGAGAATGGGGAAAAATAACAAGACAGGAAACACCAATTGTCAGAGAGGTTGTGGAGAAAGGGGACCCCCCGCTGCACTGTTGGCGGGAATGTGAAATAGTGTAGCCACTCTGGAAAACTGTGTGGAGGTTCTCAAAGAGTTAAAAGTAGATCTTCCCTATGAACCAGCAATTGCACTGCTGGGGATTTACCCCAAAGATACAGATGCAGTGAAACGCCAGGGACACCTGCACCCTGATGTTCATAGCAGCAATGTCCACAATAACCAGACTGTGGAAGGAGCCTCAGTGTCCATCAACAGATGAATGGATAAAGAAGATGTGGTTTATCTATACAATGGAATATTCCTGGGCCATTAGAAATGAGAAATACCCACCATTTGCTTTGATGTGGATGGAACTGGAGGATATTATGCTGACAGAAATAAGTCAATCGGAGAAGGACAAACATCCTATGGTTTCATTCAGAAATTGAACATAAAAAATAATGAAAGAGATTGTAGGAGAAAGAAATGAAAATGCATGGGAAAAATCAGAGAGGGAGACAGTACATGACAGACTGCTAACTCAAGGAAATGAACAAGGGGTAGTGGAAGGAGAGGTGGGCGAGGGGATGGGTATCTGAGTGTTGGGCACTGAGGGGGACACTTGGTGGGATAGAGCATGGGTGTTATGCTATATGTTGGCAAATTAAACTCCAATAAAAAAATACAAAAAACAGAAAGATGGAAATTCCTCCGTGTCTCAGCAATTGCTCATTAAGCACTGCTATCAGACAATGAGAAACAAGCACAATTTGAAACACTTGTCCTTATTCTTTTTTTAAATAACATGTCCTTATTTC
The DNA here is from genome assembly GCF_003254725.2 of Canis lupus dingo. NCBI lineage: Eukaryota > Metazoa > Chordata > Mammalia > Carnivora > Canidae > Canis > Canis lupus. The sequence continues at coordinate 73,833,805 of NC_064250.1, forward strand.
CTCCTAAAACCTTATGATAGCTGGCCTTCTTTTTGTCTCTTCAAACTTTCTTCTTTTGTCTCTTCAAACTTTTCTTCACTATATTGTGCACGTCGCTAATTGTGATTCCTCTGCTATCTCTCCAAAAAACTCAATTTGCCAGAAATAAAAACAGGGAAAAATGAAATGATAGACAAATTTACCACAGAAAAACATACAGCATTCCCATCTCTATGTTCAGGAATTTATTCATTAGAGAAATAAATAAATGCTCTATTGTGGAATTTATTTATTTTGTCAATATTTTATTTATTTATTCATGAAAGATTAAGAGATAGAGACACAGAGACACAGGCAGAAGGAGAAGCATCCTCCATGTAGAAACCCTGAAGCAGCCTCAATCCCACTACTGGATGACACCCTGAGTCAAAGTCAGATGCCCAACCACTGAGCCATCCAAGCATCTCTAAAGTGGAATTGAAACAGTGATTTAAAGAATACTAGGTGGGCTTGAAAAAATGGAGAGAAGACAATAGATATTGCCATTATTCTAGATGAATGAAGCAAAATCGCATCAGGCCACATTAAGAATCTATAACCAATATTTAATTCCCAGTGAAGGCTATAAAAATGCGGTTGGATAAATCACAGGAGTGAGTCAATTTAGACAAGATAAAATTATTGAAAATAATGACTGAAAAGAAGAGGAAATAAAGGTAAAGACAACAATGACAGACATAGGGAACTTAGTTAATCATGATGTCATAATAATATTCGTATGATAGGAGTCCCATTAGATGAAAAGGCAGGAAAAATTTATTTGTTTAATAACTGGAAAGTTCCCTAATCTCAGGAAGGACACAGATGTAAAAATCCAAGAAGCACAGAGAACTCCCACTGATCCCATCATAAGGCTGTACTTCTTGACCTAAGTGTTCCCCTAAGGCCCCACCTCCACCTCCCATCACATGGGCATTAGGTTCAAACATGGGGATGGTAGAGGTCACACACAGTGAGCTGACGTCAGCACCCGAAGGATCCATGAGTTATTCCCTGCAAGTGGAAGGTCCTCCAATCCAGCTCCTCACCCTGAGGAGCCTCATGGATCCAGTAGAAGCTTCTGGTATCTGTATGCACATAGCACACATGTGACCTTCAGAACCTGCTAGTGACCTTGGGGAGAGGACAATTTCGACCTGAGACTCTGGGTTATCCTTGAACTGTTTCTATAATCACTTTATACTGTGTGAGGCTTGGAAGAAACATTCATCTAACTTCCCTCTAATTCGGACTTTTTCATACTTAGAACAAACAATTCTCTCTATTGTTCTACCGGTTTTCATACTTGTTTAGTGGAATGATTTCTTACACCATATTTTGAATGTACCTGCTAGATCCTGGACATCCATTCCTCCCTATTCTCCTGCACCATAAATATGGGTCATAACACCAGAACCCATAGGTTGTCCCACCTTTGATGCAGGGGGGACACTGACTCCACACAATCTCCTCCTGGAGCAGAACCCCATCCCCACCACTGACCCACAACACACACCCTGAGTCAGTGTCTTTCCTTATTCCATCCAAGCATTTATGACTTGCTATGAGGCCTTCCCTGCTCTAAACAGACTCGGTAAATATGATAATGATTTATAGTCTCATGTGTGTGTGTGTCTGTGTGTGTGCATGTGTGTGTGCATTTGTGTGCGTGCATATGTGCATGACCTCTGGATTCCACATCCTAGCAACACCCTTGGGGAGTTACCACTGCTTTTCCACATTATCACTAGCATGAAAGCTGGTAGGTTGGTTCATTATAGTGATACCTCCAAAAGTTCCCATTCTTGCTTTCTACTCCTGATCCGTCTATAGTTTCCTGTCCATCATTTGGTTCATGCTGCTTCTACCAACCTTGCACGCTGAGCAGGGAAGTTCTCTAATGAACAGTGTATAAAGGTGGAACTCCTAAAAGACAAGTTGAGGTGCACTGAGATATGAGTCATTAAATGATGTGTAAGGACAGTAGAGAGAAGTGTAAGGAGATTTGTCTTTAGCACATGTAAACAATACTGTGTATAAAAACAAACGTTAAAAATTAGAAAGTTTATAAGGAGACACTGAATCATGGGTCTAGAGAGACACCGTAGGGAACCTGCTCCATGAGGAGGAAGCCCCAGACCATGACAGGAAACCTGCCCAGAACTTTCATCACCTGTTCCTGGGCCTTCAAGGGGGAAGTGGTGAGAAGTGTGTACCCCCTGGTGGTCCTGATCCACTTCTCCAGGGAGGTTTTGTGTCTGGGCTCACACTGATGTTCCCTCACTGTGTCACCCGCACAGTAATACATGGCCGTGTCCTCGGCTCTCAGGCTGTTCATCTGAAGATACAGCGTGTTCTTGGCGTTGTCTCTGGAGATGGTGAACCGGCCCTTCACAGCATCTGCATAGTATGTGCTACTTCCACCACTGCTAATGTATGCGACCCACTGCAGCCCCTTCCCTGGAGCCTGGCGGACCCAGTTCATGTCATAGCTACTGAAGGTGAATCCAGAGGCCACACAGGAGAGTCTCAGGGATCCCACAGGCTTCACCAGGTCTCCCCCAGACTCCACCAGCTGCACCTCACTCTGGACACCTGCAGATACAAGACATCCTGGTCAGGATGCTGTCCCACGTCCTCTGTTTCTGTCACTCACCTCCACTCTCATATTCAAGGTCTCTTGTTCTTCATGAATTACCTTTTAAAATAGCGACAAGGAAAACCCAGCAGAGCACAGACTCCATGGTGAGTTGTTTGTGTTCAGTCCTGATCCCTCAATGAGGTCACCTGAGGATCCTGGGGCTTGGGGCTCCTCTCCCAGCTATAGGGTCAGGGCTGGGCTGGTTTAATCAGCGGAGGGAGGGTCCTATTTGCATGTCTTATGAGTATATATTGAGCTTCTGACCACAACTCGATTTTAACAAGTTAATAGCAAGGATTGCATTACCTTTGCAGATCACTTTTTGCAGATGTCACTGTGGAAATATGATGTTCTCATCTGGGAGCATAGTAATCTTTTCATTTCTCTTTTCTTTAAAAAAAAGCCTTTCGTCAAAATACATCATTTTTAATATGGTATCTTATCTTCTATTGAAATTTAATCCTAAATATTTTTTGATGTTAGCAAAAGTCATATTTTATGAATTTTATATAGGATTTTATATAGATAATTTTTCTTAGTCTTTGGAATCATAGCTTTATTTGTTTATTTTATATCCTGAACATTCCCTGACATCATTAATTAATTCCTAGAGTTTGTGGAATTTGTAGACATTGCCACTTTAGCAGATCATGTCATATGGAAACAATTTTTCTTCCTTCTCCTGATTAATTTTTTAATTGCCTAATTTCCCTCAGTATGTCTTCAACCTGTTGCATTAGAAATATTTCTCTTCTGTTTTTCTGGTTTCTTTTTATCATCTAATAAATCAGTAGATATAAGACATATGTAAGGAGAGATTCATTTCATTTTCCACGTGCATGAGCTATGTAAAATACGACACCCAGACAATGATTGCTGAGGCAGCCCTTCTGTCTCCTAGACAATACAACATTGCATTTATAGATATTGAAGACCAGGATTTGTGTTTGGATCACTTAATGAGTGAAGAACGACAAGGGTTGTTTGCAGAGCCTTCTGGGTCCTACATTCCCTACTCTGATTCTGAGGATCATTTTTTCCCTCCTGATACAGAGAAGGGGTTGTTCCCACCAGAGTTTTATTTCTTGCGGTCAGGGGACTCACTTTCCATGACTGGATTTCACTTCCTGAAACAGTTGCTCTACCAGGGAGTTCACGTGTAAACTCTGGATAAGATGGAAGAGCTGAGAGATACTGTCAACACCAGATCATGCCACCAGGATGGTGTAGAAACACTCAGAGATCCTGGGGAAACCTCATGATCCAAGAAAGAAGAGACATTTGGGGCTTGGACTCACTTGGGGGAAGATAGTTTCTGCTCCTTCTGGGAGAAATTCTAAACCTTGCAGACAGGCAAGTGCAGATGTGATCTGAGGGTGATATTATCACGTATGTAAGACAGGCAGATAATGATTTTGACTAAGGGATATTCTAATAAAATGAGTACAATACATGAATTGAAATTTAAATATAAATTCATGTAGTTGTTGATATAGAGTCAACTGTTCATAATCAGAGGATGGAGAAATCAAGGTGAAGAACCAGGATGGTTAGATGGATCCCATAAGCACATGTCCAGATGCCCCCTTATCCTCGTACTTCCCATGTGGAATTAGGGACTGGAAGGTGGTGGGAGCTCATCTTGGAGCTAGTAACCATGGAAGTGCCTGCGTAGTTGGGGCTCCGTGTCTCCTGTTGTGTGAGAAGGGGACAATAACCCTACCCTTTCCACCTAAGTTGAGACTGTTCCTCCCAAGAACCATATGTGCCCCAGGTGAGTAAATGATCCTTTTGGCTTGACCATAGGTGTTATTATGATTGTAAATGTTGCTCTAGTTTCCATGGTACCTGGCTCTCAGGACAGCAGGGACCTCAGTTCAGAAGGTTGAGTCCATGTCGTCATGAATCCACAGAAATGATTTAAGAAAATGTAAGAAATGAAGAAAATTGGTAAGTCCTAGGTGAGGAGGACCAAAAGGCAAATACATGAGGGCTGGGCACCATCTATTTCCCAGCTGAGGCCGTGCACTTGTGACTTGACTTTTTATGAAACTGGGAAAGGGGAAGGTGAGTCCTAGCTCCTGGGGATTTCCTGGGAACAGGGTCTGCAGTGACCTTTGGGACTTCATTCAATAAGGGATGAATGGGATCTCATTCAATAAGCCCTGGCTCCTCTTGCTCCCATGTGGAGAATGTCTTCAAAGGGCTAGCCAGGGTCCCGGACACAGTCAGGAGGGAGGGTTGTGTTGCAGATAGAACAACCTTCTGCCCCAAAGTCTGCTTACATATTCATCAAACATCCACCTAGGTCCTGGGCCTCCAATGTGTTATGGAACCTCTGTGCTCCACCCTCTCCTTCATCTTCTCATGATTAAAGTCCTGGATGTGCAAGTTTGGGAAAAGGAGATAAATGCACAAATCATGCTGATTTTGGACAAAGCTGGGCCACTCCTCATGTTAAGTTCATTTGGGCCTGCCACACTGGCTGAGTTATGATGGGTGGACTTAACTTCCTGACACAACTGCACTCTCAGCTGCATTAATGTGTAAACTATGGGATAGGATGGCAGAGCTGTTAGATATTGTCATCACCAGGTCCTGTTACCTGGATGGTGCAGGGACCTTTTACAAAAGGGATTGCATATGAAGTAAAAAGTCAAATGCTAAATGTAGCTGAGGCACACGACTCACAGTAGTCAGTATGACACAACTCCATAAGGAGATGATGGCACTCAAATCCCTCAGGGTCATCACATTCATCACTCCTGGAAACACCAAAGCATTGGTGTTTGGGTTCATGTGTCACTAATGTGTCACTAATGTTCCTGTGCCCCCTGCTGGAACAACTTACATGGACGGAGTGGATTAAACAACAGACACTCATTCCCACAGTTCTTGAGTCTGGGGATCTGAGGTCCAGCTGCAGGAAGATATGATGCCTGGAGAATGCCCATGTCCTAGGCTTCCATTCCCTGTCACCTCATATGGGGCAAGGGTCAGGGAGCTTTCCCAGTCCTGGTGTATAAGGGACCTGATTCCTCAATGGGACTAAGCCTCATGACCTAAGTGCTCCCTGAAGACCCCACCTCCTCCTCCCATCACATGGACTTTAGGTTTCACCACAGGGATGGTAGAGGTCACACCCAGTGAGATGATCCTTCAGCACCTGAAGGATCCATGAGTTATTCCCTGCAGGTGGAAGGTCCACCAATACAGCTTCTCGCCCTAATGAACCTCATGGATCCAGTAGAAACTTCTGGTCTCTGAGCACACAGTGTACACTTGGCCATCTGAACCAGCTGGTGACCTTGGTAAAAGGATAGCTTGCACTTGAGAGTCTGGGTAAGTCCTCGATCCAAGTTCATTATCACTTCATAAATTTTGCTGCTTCTCTTTAATCATTGTTCTCATTTACCTAGAAGTCAGATTTTTGGGGTGTGCATGGTCTGTTTTTTAATGTATATTTTTATTGGAGTTCAATTTGCCAAGTATAGCGTAACACCCAGTGCTCAACCCTTAAAGTGCCCCCCTCAGTTCCTGTCACCCTGTCACCCCATTCCCCCGACCAACTCTCTTGCATTGCTGATCCAACTAAAGATGAGGTACATGGAGTTATGTGTATATTATTCATATTCAGGAAAAATATTAAATAGATATATGCAACTCTGTCTTTGGAGCATATAAAGAAGTTGTTTTCCTATATAAACTAAGTTTCTAAATAAGACCTTGCATAGTTCAGCACAAATTCCTTTGTCCAGAGAGGCTCCCTGGGGAACCTGATCAATGGAGAGGAATCCCAGACCCTGACAGGAAGCCTTCTCAGAACCTCCCTCTGCACCTGCTCCTGGGCCTTCAAGAGAGAAGTGGTGAGGACTGTGCACCCCCTGGTGGTCCCGATCCCCTTCTACAGGGAGGTTTGTGTCTGGGCTCACTCTGAGGTCCCCTAACTGTATCATTCACACAGTAATACACGGCCATGTCCTCAGCTCTCAGGCTGTTCATCTGCAGATACAGCATGTTCTTGGCATTGTCTCTGGAGATGGTGAATCAGCCCTTCACAGCGTCTGCATAGCTCATGCTACTTCCACTAGAATAAATTCATGCGACTCACGGCAGCCCCTTCCCAGGAGCCTTGTGGACCCAGCTCATGGTATAGGAAATGAAGGTGAATCCAGAGGCCACACGGGCGAGTCTCAGGGACCTCTCAGGCTTCACCAGGTCTCCCCCAGACTCCGCCAGCTGCCCCTCACCCTGGACACCTGCAGACACAAGACATCCTGGTGAGGACACTGTCCCACATCCCCTGTTTCTCTCACTCACCTCCACTCACAGACTCAAGGTCTCTTGTTCTCCATGAATTACCTTTTAAAATAGTGACAAGGAAAACCCAGCTGAGCACAGACTCCATAGGTGAGTTGCCTCTATTCTCTCCTGATCACTGAATGCTGTCACCTGGGGATCCTGCGGCTGGGACTCCTCTCCCAGCTGCAGGTTTGAGGCTGGGCTGCTTTAATCAGTGGAGAGAAGGCCCTATTTGCATGTCCTCTGAGTATATAACCAGCTCCAGACTTACATTCGAGTCTTTAAAAGTCAACACAAGTGTTGCACCACAATTCTCTAGCAATTTGTGTATATAGCACTATGACTATATGAAGGTCTAACGTGTAAACAGAGTTATCTTTGCATTTCTGGCTGCATTTTCAAAAGACTTTCATTAGGGGATCCCTGGGTGGTGCAGCGGTTTGGCGCCTGCCTTTGGCCTGGGCACGATCCTGAAGACTCGGGATCAAATCCCACGTTGGGCTCCCAGTGCATGGAGCCCGCTTCTCCCTCTGCCTGTGTCTCTGCTTCTCTCTCTCTCTCTGTGTGACTATCATAAATAAATAAAAATTTATGTAAAAAAAGACTTTCATTAATGTAGGTCATTTTCCACAGAGTATTTTATATCCTTAGTCAATTTTAATCCTGAATATTTATTTTTGATACCAGTGAAAAATGAATCATTTTGTTAATTTTATATAGGTAATTTGTTGTCAGGTTGTAGAAACATACTTTTATTTTAGTTGCTTATTTTACATCCTTATTTTTTCCTGAACTCATGAGTTATTTCTTCCAGTTTTTATGTGAGGTTTTTACTCATTGACTCTTTTAAGACATTGACATAGGCAAACAAATTATTTTCTTTCAGTTTACCAATTTTTCATTTCTTTTATGTAATTTTCTTGCCAGGTTTTCTGGTAGGTCCTACAGTATGGGGCAGAAAATATTTCCCTCTTTTCTTTTGGATCCATTGTCTGTTCTAATCATGCAGTTGATATAAGGCTGACCTAGAGGAGACAATAAAGTTCATTTTGCATGTGGATGACCTACCTATAAGATGAGAGTCGTCAACTCAACTCAGGACAGGGTGTCTCTTCATGTCTTCTGCCCATTTCTGATTGTAGTTTTCACTTTGTAGTAGTTAAGTTTGATGATTTCTTTCTCTATTTTGGAAACCAGCCTTAATCTGAAGATAGATTTGCAAATATCTTATTTATTATTCATGAGAGATAGAGAGAGAGAGATGCAGAAACACAGGCAGAGGGAGAAGTACGCTCCCCACAGGGAGTCTGATGCTGTCTCAATCCCAGAACCCTGGGATCACTGAGCCAAAGACAGATGCTCAAGCTACACAGGCGTCTCTATATTTTCCCATTTTTTACGTGCCTTTTAATTATGTTCAGTGCGTCCATAGCTGTGGACAGCTCCTTCCTTGGTGTTGTCCATGAAGTTCATTTCTGCTTTTGTTTTCTTTCCCTTTGGAGACTTGAGTACCAAGGACCTTTTGTGCCCAAGGTCACAAAATCTCTTGGATTTTGATGGTTTCCTGACTCACATTTAGGTCTTTCATCTACTCTGAGTTTATCTTTGTGTGGAGTGTAAGAATGTGGCCAGGTTCATTCTTCTACTTGCAGCTGTCCAATGCTCCCAACACCACTTGTTCAAGAGATTGTCCTTTTTCCAGTCGATAGTCTTTTGTACTTTGTCGAGAATAAGTTGACCACAGAGCTGTGTGTCCATTTCTGGGTTCTCTATTCTATTCCATTGACCTATGTGCGTGTTCTACTGCCACGATTATACTGTCTTGATGACCACAACTTTGAAATCCCCAACTGTGATGCCTTCTGCTTTGGGTTTTTTTCCATGTTCCTTTGCCTAGTCAGAATCTGTTTTGTTTCCTTACATGTTTTAGGATTGTTTGTTCCATTTCCTAGAAAAATGTTTGTGGTGTTTTGATAGGGTTTGTATTGAATGCATAGACTGCTGTTGGTGGCATAGACATTATATCAATATTCACTCTCCCTCTCCATAGGAATAGAATGTTCTCCATAGGAATAGAATGTTTCTCCTATATATTTGTGTCTTCTTTAATATCTTTCTTATGTATTTTAGAATTTTTAGATTTAGGTCCTTTCCCTCTTTGGTTAGGATTATTCCCATTATATGAATTTTCTGATGCAATGATAAATGAGATTCATTGTCCTTGATTTGTCTTTCTTCTCTTTCATTTGTGGTATATAGCAATGCCACTGACTTACTTGCATTAATTTTATATGCTCAGGTATTGCTGAATTCCTGTATCAGTTCCAGCAATTTTTCAATAGAGCCTTTGCAGTTTCTCCTTAAAGTATCTTGTCATCTGTGAAGAGTGAAAGTTTGTTTTTTTCCTTTGGTGATTTGCATGACTTTTGATTTTTTTTCTGACTACTCAGGCTTGGATGTCTAGTTTTATGTTGAATAACAGTGGTGACAGTGCAGAATCCTGTCATGTTCCTGACCTTAGGAGAAATGGTCTCAGGTTTTCCATGTTGAGGATGACATTCTTTGTGTAGCCTCTGTAGATGGCTTTTATGAATTTGGGTTTATCCCCCTATCCGTACACAGGAAAAGATTTTTATCAAGAAAGAATAATATATTTTGTCAAATTATTTTTGGGCATCAGTTGAGAGCATAAAATGGCTCTTATCCTTTCTTTTATTAATGGGATTATCACACTGTTCAATTAACACATACTGAACCACATTTGCAGCCCAAGAATTAAGCCCATTTTTTTCATTGTTGTGAATAATCCTATTAATATACTATTGGATCCTCCTGGTTAGGATCTTGCTGAGAAATTTGCATCCAGATTCACCAATGGAATTTTTCTGTAATTCTCCTTCTTACTGGGATGTTAGGTTTAGGGATCAAGGTAATGCTGACATCAGAAAATGAGTCTGGAAGTTTTCCTTCAATTTCTATTATTTGGAATCGTTTTCGAAGAATAGATACTAATTGTTCTTGTTGAATTTCCCTGGGGAATCATCTGTCCATATAATCTTGCTTTTGGGAGGCTTTTAATTATGATTCATTTTTATTTCCAGGTAATTGTTCTGTGAAGTTTGTTCAATTCATTGTTGTTTCTGTTTTGGTTGTTTTTGTGTTCCTAGGATTGCATCCATTTCTCCAGATCACCCAATAACTTGGCTTATAACGGCTCAAAATTTCTTCTTATACTTGCTTGTAATTCTTAGGTGTTTGTTGTGATCTCTCCTCATTCATTCATGATTTTTTAGTTTGGGTACTTTCACCTTACCAAACCGCTGCGCCACCCAGGGATCCCTGGTACTTTCACTTTTAAATTATCAAATCTGTCTCATGATTTCTTACACTTACTAATATTTACATTTTATTAGCTCCTAAGTTTGTTTGCCTTTTTTTATTTCTATATACTTAAGTTATACTCTAATATTCATTTTTTCTCTTATCCAGTTAGGTTTAGGCTCTCTTTGATCTTTTTATTTTGCCTCTTTGGTGCAGGGTTATCTTGCTTGTTTTAGACTTTTCCTGTTTTTGAGGAAGACCTGTAGTCGTCAGTCATTCCATCTGTGGATGGCTGTTGGTGTATCCAAAGCATTAACAAGTCATGATTTAATTTTCATTGATCAAAATTTTGCTTAAATTCTTTTTCTTCATTGACCCATTTCTTCTACAATAAGATGTTATTTATCTGAATTATATATATGTACATAATATATGTACGTATATATATATATATAATTTATTTATTCATGACAGACAAAGAGAGAGAGAAGCACAGACACAGGCAGAGGGAGAAGCAGAGTCCGTGCAGGGAACCCAATGTGGAACTTGATCCCGGGGTCCAGGATCACACCCTGAGCTGAAGGCAGCTATAAACTTCTGAAACATCAGGGCTGCCCTTATTATATATTGTTATTGAAGTTTGAATCCAACCTATAACAAACACCCAGTGTTCATCCCGTCAGTGCCCATCGCCAAATCACTGAAACCATCCGCTCACTTCCCCTTCCACTAGCCCTTGTTCTTTCCCAGAGTTAGGAGTCTCTCATGTTTGTCAACCTCACTGATGTTTCCCACTCATTTTCCCTCCTTTCACCCTTCCTGGGTGCTGGGCATAGTGGGAGCTGTTTACCGTGTGAGTCCTTTGTTCCCTGGCAGCCCTTCTCTCCCAGGCACAAGGTGAAACAATGAGGAACAGCAACACAGTGGCAGCCAGTTCTCGAACCCTGGAATCAGCTCCACTCAGTAACTACCACAGTCTCCCAGTCTGCACTGGCCTAGATGCTCACAGCCTAGGCCTGTGGGTGCAGGTCTGCACAGCTTGCAGGGCCCCCAGTGGCATGAGAGTCCTCCCTGTCCTGTGCCCTCCCCATCTCCATCTCTTCCAGGGGAAGTCCAGGTTCCTGGTATGTATCCACTCTGTGCTCTGGGATCCAGGGCCCTGGCTGCTGGAATCGTGCTCCCATGGATCAAGTTTCCCGAAGCCAGCGGGACACAGACAGCTCCCTCTTGAGATCCCACCCCCAGCCCCTGGACAGACTGGTTTCTCCTACATGCCCTGCTTGGTGCGTGTTTCAGCCCTTTACTGAGATCCCACATTTGGTGCACTTGCCCCTGGACTCATTTCCTCTACTAGTGACACTGGGAACTGGATGCTTCAATGCCCCTCCTGTGATTTTGCCCAATTTTCCTAGTAATCACTTTTCTGTATGGGAAGACACAGGGCGGATTTATAATGTTCCAGCTTCTCCAGGGCTGGACTTTCCTGTTCTGGAGGCTTTAGCTGTGGGCCTTACATGGGCTTATTCGGTGCTCCTCCCCTAGTTGATTTTTTTTTGTTTTATTATTTCTCTCTTCCTACATTGTTAGAAGTGAAAACCCTTCTCTCTGTAGTGTTCTGGCCAATCTCTCTTTAAATCTCAGGTCAAATTAGTAGGTGTTCAGGATGGTTTGTAACTTATCTAGGTATTTGACGGAGCCAGGTGAGTTGAGGACCCCTACTCCTGTCATCTTGCCCTGCCTCACATTCATTTATTTTTTCTGCCAGTTTCTCTGGTAGATCCTCCAGTGGGACAGAAAGTTTTTTCCCTCTTTTCTGTTGGATTCATTGTCTGGTCTAATCACGGAGTTCGTAAAAGGCAGACCTTCAGGAGACAATGAATTTCATTGTGCATGTGCATGAGCTACATAATATATGATGTGAGGTGGGATCTCATATCAGGACAGGGTGTCTGTTCATGTCTTCTGCACATTTCTTTTTTTTAATTATTTATTTATTTATGATAGTCACAGAGAGAGAGAGAGAGGCAAGACACAGGCAGAGGGAGAAGCAGGCTCCATGCACCGGTAGCCCGATGTGGGACTCGATCCCGGGTCTCCAGGATCGCGCCCTGGGCCAAAGGCAGGCGCCCAACCGCTGCGCCACCCAGGGATCCCTTTCTGCACATTTCTGATTGGATTTTTCATTTTGTGTTTGTTTAGGTTGATAATTGTGCTCTATATTTTGGAAACCAGCCTTAATCTGATGATCAATTTACAAATATCTTCTCCCATCCTATCGGTTGTCTTTAAATTATGTTGAGTGTTTCCATAGCTGTACAACTGCCCTTTCCTTGATGGAATCCATATAGTTTATTTTTGGTTTTGTTTTCCTTCCCTCTAAAGACTTGAGTAGCAAGAAACTGTTGTACCTGAGGTCACAAATATCTAGGATTTTGATGGGTTCCTGCTTCACAATTACGACTTTCATCTACTCGGATTTTTATCTCTGTGTCACTTGTAAGAATGTGGCACAGGTTCATTTTTTTACTTGTGACTGCCCAATATTCACAACCCCACCTGTTGAAAAGATTGTCCTTTTCCAGTGGATACTCTTTTTTGTGCTTTGTCAAAGACAATATGACCGTAGAGTTGTGTTTCCATTTCTGCATTCTCTACTGTATTCCTTTGACCTATCTGCCTCTTTTACTGCCAATATTATACCATCTTGATGATCAAAACTTTGAACTCCACAATTGTGATACCTTCTGCTTTGGGTTGTTTTCAACATTGTCTTGTTTCATCAAGATCGTTCTTGGTTCCTTACAAGTTTTAGGATTGTTTGTTCTATTTCCAAGAACAAAGTTCATGGTATTTTGATAGGGTTTTCATTGAATGTGTCAATTGCTCTTGGTAGCATAGATATTTTATCAATACTTATAACTCCAATCCATGAGAATAGAATGTTTTCAATCTATGTGTGTCTTCTTCAATTTCTTTCATAAGTGTTCTAGAAGTTTGAGACTATAGATCCTTTTCCCTTCTGGTTAGTATTTTTTTAGTGTTGGATCTTAGTGTTAGGAACTTGGTGAGACTTTTGCATCCATATTCATCAATAGAATCTTTTGTAATTCTCCTTAATAACTGGGTCTTTAATTTGGGGGAGAATGTAATGCTGACATCAGAGACTGAGTCTGGAAGTTTTCCTTCAATTTATATTATTTAAATAGCTTCAGAAGAATGGGTATTGATTCTGGTTTATTTTTTTTAAATTTTATTTATTTATGATAGTCACAGAGAGAGAGAGAGAGGCAGAGACACAGGCAGAGGGAGAAGCAGGCTCCATGCACCGGGAGCCTGACGTGGGATTCGATCCCGGGTCTCCAGGATCGCGCCCTGGGCCAAAGGCAGGCGCCAAACCGCTGCGCCACCCAGGGATCCCTGATTCTGGTTTAAAATCACTTGATAGGGATCCCTGGGTGGCTCAGCAGTTTGGCACTGGCCTTAGGTCCAGGGCGTGACCCTGGAGTCCCAGGATCAAATCCCATATCGGGCTCCCTGCATGGAGCTTGCTCCTCCCTCTGCCTGTGTCTCTGTCTCTCTCTGTATGTCTCTCATGGAAGAAAAAATCTTTGTTTAAAAAATTGAAGGGGTACATCTGGGTGCCTCAGTGGTTGAGTGTCTGTCGTTGGGTCAGGGCATGATATCTGAGTACTGGGGACAAGTCAAGCATCAGGCATGCTGCATGGAGTCTGCTTCTCCTCCCTCTACCTATGTCTCTGTCTCTGTGTGTCGCTCATGAATAAATAAATGCATTCTTTAAAAAATTGGCCCATGGATGATGCCCATGGGGAAACATTCTGTTAGCCATCGATTCTTGATTTCGGATGAGATGATGATGCAACTGCCTGGGATCAAGCCCCTGGTCAGGCTTTGTGCTCATTGAAGAAACTTCTTGAGATTTTCTGTTACCCTCAAACTCTTTTGTCAATTTGTCTGAAAAATTCTTGCAAGATACATCCGTGAAGGCAAAAGAAACAAAAGCAACAATGAACTATTGGGACGTCATCAAGATAAGAGGCTTTTGCACAGCAATGGGTACAGTCAACAGGACTAAAAGACAACTTACAGAATGGGAGAAGATATTAGCAAATGACGTATCAGATAAAGGGCTAGTTTCATTGATCTATAAGGAACTTATTAAACTCAACACCAAAGAAACAAATAACCCAATCATGAAATGGGCAAAAGACATGAAGAAAAAACTCACAGAGGAAGACATAGGCATGGCCAACATGCACATGAGAAAATCCTCTACATCACTTGCCATGAGGGAAATACAAATCAAAACCACAATGACATACCACCTCACACCAGTGAGAATGGGGAAAATTAACAAAGCAGGAAACCACAAATGTTGGAGAGGATGTGGAGAAAAGGGAACCCTCTTACACTGTTGGTGGGAATGTGAACTGGTGCAGCCACTCTGGAAAACTGTGTGGAGGTTCCTCAAAGAGTTAAACATAGACTTGCCCTATGACCCACCAATTGCACTGTTGGGGATTTACCCCAAAGATACAGATGCAAAGAAACGCCCAGACACCTGCACCCCGATGTTTCTAGCAGCAATGTCCACATTAGCCAAATTGTGGAGGAAACTCGGTGTCCATTGAAAGATGAATGGATAAGGAAATTGTGTAAAGGATCTATACCCTCAAAACTATAGAACACTTCTGAAAGAAATTGAGGAAGACACAAAGAGATGGAAATATATTCCATGCTCATGGATTGGCAGAATTAATAATGTGAAAATGTCAATGTTACCCAGGCCAATATACACGTTTAATGCAAACCCTATCAAAATACCATGGACTTTCTTCAGAGAGTTAGAACAAATTATTTTAAGATTTGTGTGGAATCAGAAAAGACCCCGAATAGCCAGGGGAATTTTAAAAAAGAAAACCATATCTGGGGGCATCACAATGCCAGATTTCAGGTTGTACTACAAAGCTGTGGTCATCAAGACAGTGTGGTACT
This sequence comes from Canis lupus dingo, assembly GCF_003254725.2. Lineage (NCBI taxonomy): Eukaryota > Metazoa > Chordata > Mammalia > Carnivora > Canidae > Canis > Canis lupus. The sequence continues at coordinate 73,849,100 of NC_064250.1, forward strand.
GGCACAAAAACAGACACATAGATCAGTGGAACAGAATAGAGAATCCAGAAGTGGACCCTGAACTTTATGGGCAACTAATATTCGATAAAGGAGGAAAGACTATCCATTGGAAGAAAGACAGTCTCTTCAATAAATGGTGCTGGGAAAATTGGACATCCACATGAAGAAGAATGAAACTAGACCACTCTCTTTCACCATACACAAAGATAAACTCAAAATGGATGAAAGATCTAAATGTGAGACAAGATTCCATCAAAATCCTAGAGAAGAACACAGGCAACACCCTTTTTGAACTCGGCCATAGTAACTTCTTGCAAGATACATCCACGAAGGCAAAAGAAACAAGAGCAAAAATGAACTATTGGGACTTCATCAAGATAAGAAGCTTTTGCACAGCAAAGGATACAGTCAACAAAACTCAAAGACAACCTACAGAATGGGAGAAGATATTTGCAAATGACATATCAGATAAAGGGCTAGTTTCCAAGATCTGTAAAGAACTTATTAAACTCAACACCAAAGAAACAAACAATCCAATCATGAAATGGGCAAAAGCCATGAAGAGAAATCTCACAGAGGAAGACATAGACATGGCCAACATGCATATGAGAAAATGCTCTGCATGACTTGCCATCAGGGAAATACAAATCAAAACTACAATGAGATACCACCTCACACCAGTGAGAATGGGGCAAATTAACAAGGCAGGAAACCACAAATGTTGGAGAGGATGCGGAGAAAAGGGAACCCTCTTACACTGTTGGTGGGAATGTGAACTGGTGCAGCCACTCTGGAAAACTGTGTGGAGGTTCCTCAAACAGTTAAAAATAGACCTGCCCTACGACCCAGCAATTGCACTGCTGGGGATTTACCCCCAAAGATACAAATGCAATGAAACGCCGGGACACCTGCACCCCGATGTTTCTAGCAGCAATGGCCATGATAGCCAAACTGTGGAAGGAGCCTCGGTGTCCAACGAAAGATGAATGCATAAAGAAGATGTGGTTTATGTATACAATGGAATATTACTCAGTTATTAGAAATGACAAATACCCACCATTTGCTTTAACGTGGATGGAACTGGAGGGTATTATGCTGAGTGAAGTAAGTCAGTCGGAGAAGGACAAACATTATATGTTCTCATTCATTTGGGGAATATAAATAATAGTGAAAGGGAATATAAGGGAAGGGAGAAGAAATGTGTGAGAAATATCAGAAAGGGAGACAGAACGTAAAGACTGCTAACTCTGGGAAACGAACTAGGGGTGGTAGAAGGGGAGGGGGGTGGGGGTTGGGAGTGAATGGGTGACGGGAACTGGGGGTTATTCTGTATGTTAATAAATTGAACACCAATAAAAAATAAATTAAAAAAAAGAAAATGTGGTATATGTATACAATGGAATATTACTCAGCCATTAGAAATGATAAATACCTACCATTTGCTTCAATGTGGATGGAAATGGATGGTATTATGTTGAGTGAAATATGTCAACAAGAGAAGGACAAACATTATATGGTCTCATTCATTTGGGGAATATAAATATTCATGAATGGGAATATAAGGGAAGGGAGAAGAAATGTGTGGGAAATATCAGAAAGGGAGACAGAACATAGAAGACTCCTAACTCTGGGAAATGAACTAGGGGTGGTGGAAGGGGATGATGGTGGGGAGCGGGGGTGAATGGGTAACGGGCACTGAGGGGGGCACTATACGGGATGAGCACTGGGTGTTATTCAGTATGTTGCCAAATTGAAAACCAATAAAAAATAAATTTATTATTTAAAAAAAGCAAAATGATCCACATGAATTGTCATCAGGGAAATACAAATGAAAATCACATGGAGATACCACTTCTACAACTCAGAATGGATATACTAACACGGCTGGAAATAATAAGTATTGAGGATGTGGAGAAAGGGAGAACTCTTGCACTGTTGGTAGGAATGAAAGCTGGTGCAGGCTCCTCAGATAACAGAATCAAATTTATTCAAAAACTGAGAAGAGAGCCACGCTATGACCCAGCCATTGTTATTCTGGGTATTAGCTTCAGAGACACAGATGTTATTAAACGAACGGTCACCTGCACCCCAATGTTCCCAGCAGCAATGTCCACAATAATTAAACTGGGAGGAACCATGGTGTTCCTCTACAGGAAAAAGGATATAGAAGATGTGGTTGGTATATAAATTAAAGTATAATTAAGCCGCTAGAAATTATGTATAACATGAAGGAATATTCACATCAACATGGTTGGAATTTGAGGTATTATATTGAAGAAAATAAACCAATCACTGATAGGCAATGATATGGTCTCAGTCATATGTGGAATATAAGAAATATGGAAAGAGACCAAAAGGGAAGGAGTGGAACTGACTTGGGTAATACTAGAGAGGAAGGTAAACCATGAGAGTCACTTAACTCTGGTAATTAAACTGAGGATCACTGGAAGGGAAGTTGTTGTGGGGATGGGGTAACTGGGTGATGGGCATTAAGGAGGTACGATCTGTGATAGGCACTGGGTGTATAGTAAATTTTGGAAAATTGAATTTAATTAAATAATAGTACTACTACTACTAAAAATAATAATAAAACTTTGGCCTTGTGCTGGCTGCTGTAACATAAGTGGATTTGGCAAATCAAAAGAAAGACCTTCATTTCCCATAGTTCTGGAGTCTGCGACGTCTGAGGTCCAGATGCACACAGATTTGGTGTCTGGAGAGCACCCACATCCTAGCCTGTCCTTTCCCTGTCACCTCACATGGGTCAGGAGGCAGGGAGATTTCCTAGTAATGGTGAATAAGGTTCCTGATCCCATCATGGGGATGCATCTGCTGACCTAAGTGCTCCCCAAGGCCCCACCTCATCCTCCCATCTCTTGGGCCTTAGGTTTCAACATGGGGATGGTAGAGGTCACACACAATGAGCTGATATCTACACCTGAAGGATCAATGAAAGCACCTCCTCCACCTTTTTTCCCTTAGTATTCATAATTGTTTAGTGGCATTTTTTCACCACACCATGTTTTTTTTTAATTTTTATTTATTTATGATAGTCATACAGAGAGAGAGAGAGAGGCAGAGACACAGGCAGAGGGAGAAGCAGGCTCCATGCACCGGGAGCCCGATGTGGGACTCGATCCTGGGTCTCCAGGATCGCGCCCTGGGCCAAAGGCAGGCGCTAAACCGCTATGCCACCCAGGGATCCCCACACCATGTTTTTGAATGTTACCTGATAACTCCTTGACCTCGAGTCCTACCTGTTCTCCTCTTGCCCTACTTGTCAAACTGCTGTGACTGCCTTTGTGTGTTCATATTGACTGCTTTGAGAAACTATGTTTTTATTAAGTAATATTCCAGACTTCAGACTTTGTGTCCACGTGGTACTTTGTAATGCTTTTTGCATGTAAATCTTGGTTTATAGGTGTCATGTGTCCCCATAGAGTGATTTTATCCTACCCCTTAAATTGTAGAGGGTTTCTCATATGTCCTTGTGCACATTTCAGTGAGTCAGAATCTTGGCCTGTGCTCCCCTCCACAGGAGTTACTGGCCCTCTTGAAACACCTGATAGACAGACTGGCAGGGTTCCTTAGAAAAGTGGACCCCTCCTGTATCAAGGATGACATGGCTTTGCTAAATTTAGAATTTAGCTGAATTTCAGAGTGATTCAGGTAATGAAGTTTGATTTGTCTCTATCAACTCAAGTCACTGTGTCACTCCAGTCAAATCTGTGATTTTCTGTAATGGCTTTGATAAGCTTATCTGATGCAGAATGAGCTGCATCCATGCAGAGTTTGGGATATAATAAACTGGTGTCAGGATGAACATTTTCCATTGTAAAGCCTATATTTCTATTTTTGTTATCTCTCCTAAATGAACAGTGTAATGCTGCCTTTCCACTGTAAGTTTTTGATGAATTCCTTTTACATTCAAATAGTATATTCCATCTAAGAGAAGAAAAATATCTACCCTTGAACCCTTCTACAGATTGATCAGGTATTTTTGATAACAAATGTGACAGGAAAATTCAGTTTCAATCTATGCCTTTAAACAACCGTAATTTTGAAATTCCCCCTGACCCTATGGGCTATGTACAGGACTTGTCTTCTGTCTCCAAATCTAACACATTGCAACTTTGAATGGATCACATGCATCAGGAAGACTGCCAGCAGAACCCACCAACCAAAAGATGCCTGTGTCCACTTCACAAAGACACGGAGTCTTGCCTATAATATTCCTGCAATTCTAAATTTAGAATTTAGCTGAATTTCAGAGGGTTTCAAGTAATGCAGTTCTATTTGTAAGTCTCTAACAACTCAGTCACTGTGTTCCACTGCAGTTAACTCTGTGATCTTCTGTAATCGCTTTGAAGAGCTTACCTGATGCAGAATGAGCTCATTCAAGCAGAGTTTTGGATATAATAAACTCGTGTCAGAATGAACATTTTCCATTGTATAGCCTATACTTCTATTTTTCTCATCCTTCCTAAACTAACAGTATAGTGCTGCCTTACAAGTGTAAGTTTTTCATGAATTCCTTTTTATTCAAATACTATATTCCATCTAAGGGAAGTAAAATATATACCATGAACTTCTACGGATTTATCAGGTATTTTTGATAACAAATGCAGCAGGAAATTTCAGTTTCAATCCAATTCTAATTTGTGTCTCTGATCAACCGTAGTGTTGGTTTTCTTAGATCAGTCCCCCTGACCCTGCTGGCTGCATGCAGGCCTTCTGTTCTGTTTCCAAATCTAGCCCATTCCTTCTTTGATTTCTAATGTTTTATTTATTTATCCATGAGACACACACACACACATACAGAGAGAGAGATGCAGAGACACAGGCAGAGGGAGAAGCAGACTCCATGCATAGACCTGATGTGGGACTCGATCCCTGATCGCCAGGATCAGGCCCTGGGCTGAAGGTGGCACGAAACTGCTGAGCACCCGGGTACCCCCCCTTTCCATCTTTGAATGGATCATATGCATCGGGAAGACCGCAAGCAGGGCCCACCACCCAAATGGCACCTGTGTCACCTGCACAGAGACATGGGGTCCTACCAATAATATTCCTGCAATTCTGGTCCTTTGGGAGCATCTGTGCCCTCCTTGAAGCCCCAGTCTCACTGCTAGGTGGTGCATTGCTCCTTATCTCACTTGTTGGATGACCTTATGTGCATGGACCACATATGTCTATAATTACTTCTTGAAACATAATATAATATTAGTACAATACTCAGTAGGCTTGTACAAACGAAAATGAGTCCTTAGGATCCAGAATCAGAGTAGGGGCGAAAATATGTTTACGACACTCTGAAACAAAACACCAGTGTCCAAAGTTCACCTCCAACATATAAATCAGAAAAAATTCGCCACACCATCTTTAGTATAAGAAAATATGGGAGAGAGAAGTTAACATGTCAGAAGATTAGGGGGACTCAGGCCTTGTCACATCCCTGGAGCAGCTGGATAGTTATTGAATCATTTCGAACATCCATAAAATTGATCAGAGTTGAAAAAACAACAACAGCAATACTTCTAATAGAATACTGAGCAGGTTTTGGAGTGTTGGAGCTGTGCATGTTGACATTGGGGAGATACAACCATAAGGATGACAGCAGGAGGGAGGTTGCTTGCAGAAGCTACTGTTAAGGATTTTAAGGACAAGAGAGGAACATATGAACTTGTAGAATTCTACTCCTGAGGTGGACAAACCTCACATGACGGTGCTCAAATGGAAAAATGGGGAAATTTCCTGGAAGTAAGGACCCCCTAAGTGCCAAGAAGAAAAAGTGGCACCATGTGATGGATGGGTAAGAAGGACAGGAACCTGAAGACGTGTGAACATTGGGTCTGAGTGCAGGCGTTGTGCTTTGTTTCCATAAACTGAACACTGTGTGGTCATGGGACCTCTATTCTGAGACGAGCAGTCAGGAAGTAAACTTACTCTCATGTCACCCCCTCAGAGGACCTGCCCAGGTCCACATTACAGGAGCTTTTCATATTGTCATTTAGAGACCCATTCATGTGCCTGAGATAAACCAGCTCAGAGACAGGTACGGTGAACACATGATTCAGATGTCAACTGAGGACAGATAGGGCTCGATGGCTCTCCTATGAGGGCTCCCTGAAGACTCTGGGGTGGAAACATTCAATCTCAGGCTAGAGATAGGAGGCCATGTTCATAACGGCTCTCTGATGCAGTCAGGAAGAGTCACAAAACCCTAATACAGGCCTCAACAAGGTGGGGTGTCAGCATCTACAGAGGAAACAATACCAACAGCAAATGATAACAATCCATTACCAATTGCACTGTGCATTTAGACATCCAGGTAAGCCCAGCTCAGGTCGAGGGCTGCACACAGCAAGAGGAACTGTGTGCTCCATCCCTTCCACCATCATCTCACATCTATTTTCTGAGTGTTCATGTTTGGGGACAGCTTCTATTTGTATAAATGTTGATAAAATCATCACAGCCAACCAATGCCCTGCTTCTGAGCATTCAGAGCTACTCCCCTGCCTTTCTGTCTATGAGTGGACTTACCTTCCCTGAAATAGCTTCACTGTCATGTAAGTTCACATGTAGACTATGGAATAGGATGGTAGAGCTATTAGACATTGACATAACCAGGTCATGTTACCAGGTTGTTGCAAATTCCATGACAAAATGACTGAATTTAAATAAAATGATAAGAGGTAAATAAGTCGTGTAGGTCCCTTGAGGGGTTCCATTGAGGAAATCTTAAAGGGAAACTGATCTCATGTCCAGAGAGAGAGTCACAGATGGTTGAAATGAGGATACTGGCCCCAAATGTTCATCCAGTGACAAGGGACACACCTAACAGCCATCAGTACAACACAACCCTGTAAGGTGATGGTGAGACACAAATCTCACTGGGTCATCACATCCTCATCTTCTGGAAATGTTATAACAGAACATCCTTAAACTGAAGTTCCAAAGTGTCTGAGTATCTCTGACTCTCTTGTATCATTGTTCTCTTTCTGTTCAGTGTGTCCACTGTGACTTTTTGACAGATACCTATGGTTTGCAAAAGATTAGTCCTAGTTCCAGGTGAGAAATGCACCCTTCACTGGATGAGGGCGGTTACGTGATACTGCTCACAACAAAAACAGCAGGGCCATGCCAGTGCATCCATGTGTCCCTAATGTCTCTGGGTGTGACATAAAAATCTTAGGATTATATGTCCATACTCTGTGAAAAATGTCCAGGATGCTTTCTCAAGGATTGCTTTGAATATATAGAAGGTTCTGGGCAACATAGAGATTGTCACAGTATTTATTTTTGTTTTTTTTAAGATTTTATTTATGCATTTATGATAGAGAGAGAGAGAGAGGCAGACACAGGCTGAGGGAGAAGCAAGACCATGCAGGGAGCCTCAAATGGGACTTGATCCCAGGACTCCAGGATCACACCCTGGGCCAAAGAGAGGCGCCAAACCGTTGAGTCAAGAAGGGATCACCAATATTTTTGTTTTTGTTTTAAAGATTTATTCATTTATTCAGGAGAGTCACAGAGACAGAGGAAGAGACATAGGCAGAGGGAGAAGCAGGCTCCCTTCCAAAAGCCTGATGCAGGACTCCACCCCAGGACCCCAGGATCACCACCCTAGCCAATTGCAGAAACTAAACCTCTGAGCAACACAGGTGCCCTGACAATATTCGTTGTTGTAATCTATAAGCACAGAATGTTTTCCATCTCTTTGTGTCTTCCTCAATTTCTTTCCTAAGTTGCCAAACAGGTAGAATCATTTTGGAAAAAAAAAAAAAACAGAAACAAAACTACAGCAGGAGGGCATAACAATGTTTGTAGAGAAGTTCTATTATAAAGCCTTTATCATCAAGATAGCCTGGTACTGGCAAAAACAACACATAGATCAATGAAACAGAGCAGAGAACGCAGAAAGGGACCCTCAGCTCTATGGGCAACTACTCCTCAAAAAGCAAGAAAAAAATATCTAATGAAAGAAATACACATCCAAAAATGGATCTGAAAAATATTGGACAGCCACCTGCATAAAAATGAAAGTGGACCATTCTGCTACACAAAGCACAAAGATAATCTCAAAATAATGAAATATTGAAATCTGAGAGCTGTTCATCCAAATCCTAGAGGCGAATTCAGGTAGCATCTTTTTGTCCTCAGTTTCAGTGACTGCTAAGAAGGCATCTCTCAAAAGGCATAAGAAACAAAGGGAAAAATAAACTGTTAGGACTTCATCAAGATAGAATCTGTACAACAATGCAACAGGCAACAAAACAAAAGGCAGCCTGCAGAATAGGACAAGATATTTCCTTAACAAATTCAGCTCCCAACAAAACAATCAATCCAGTCAAGAAATGGGGAGAATACATGAACAGGCTTTTCTCCAAAGAAGACTGACAAATGGCCAACTGGCAGAGGAGAAAATGATCCACATGAGTTGTCATCAGGGAAATACAAATGAAAACCACACTAAGATCCCACTTATACAACTCAGAATGGATAAAGTAACAAGGCCAGAAACAATAAATGTAAGGGAGAATATTGAGAAAGCAGAACCCTCTTTCATTCCTGGTGGGAATTAGGCTTGTAGAGCCACTACCGAAAACAGGATGGAATGTCCTAAAACATGAGAATAGAGCCACCTCAGGAACCAGCCATTGCACTACAGGCTATTTACCCCAAAGACACAGATTTAATGAAATGAAGGGACACTTGCACCTCAATGTTCACAGCAGCAAAGTCCACAACAGCCAACTGTGGAAGGAGCCTCAGTGTCTATTGACAGATGAATGGATAAAGAAGCTGTGGTCTATGTATACAAAGGGATATTAATCAGCCATTAGAAAAAATGAAGACCCACCAATTGCTTCGACATGGATGGAACTGGAGGATATTATGCTGAGTGAAATATGTCAATCGGAGAAGGAAAAACATTTTATGATCTCATTCTTGGGGAATATAAAAACAGTGAAAGGGATTATAGGGGAATGGAAAGGAAATGAGTGGAAATATAAGAGAGGGTGACAGAAGTTGAGAGACTCCTAACTCTGGGAAAAGAACAAGGGGTAGTGGATGGGGAGGTGGGCGGGGGTTGGTGGTGACTGAGTGACGGGCACTGAGGGGGACACTTGATGGGATGAACACTGGGTGTTATGCTATATGTTGGCGAATCCCACTCCAATAAACAATATACAAAAATAAGGTGTGCTTTATATATACAATGGGATATTACATAGCCTTCAGACACAATGAATATCATGAAATAATATTTCCGTCAAATGGATGGAACTGGAGTCATTATATTGAGAGAAATAAATCCATTACAGAAAGGCAATGATATGGTCTCAGTGATATTGAAAGAGACCATAAGGGAAAGAGTGAAAAAGTGGGGTAAGACTAGAGAGGAAGACAAATCATGAGAGACACTTAAGTCTGGGGAAAAAAACTGAGGGTCACTGGAAGGAAGGAGGTGGGGAATGGGGTCACGGGGTGATCGGAGTTAAGGAGGTTACGTGATGTGATGAACACTGAGGGTATAGTGAATGTTGGTAAATTCAATTTAAATAAAGAAAAAAATGACTTCAGCCTCTGCCCCCTGTTGGAAAATTATACATAAACTGGGCAGATCAAACAACAGACACTCATTCTCACAGATCTGGCGTCTCAGTCATCTGAGGTCCAGGGACAGGAAGCTGTGGTGTCTGGAGAGCGCCCACATCCTACCCCGTCCTTTCCCAGGCACCTCAAAACGGGCCAGGGTGCAGGGAGCTTTCCCAATCCTGGTGTATAAGGGCCCTGATCCCATCATGAGGCTGCATTTCCAAACCTAAATGGTCCCCTAAGGCTCCATCTCCTCCCCCATATCATGGACATTAGGTTTCACCACAGGGATGGTAAAGGTCACAACCAGTTAGCTGACATAAGCACCTGAAGCATCCATGAGTTTTGCCCTGCAGGTCGAAGGTCCTTCAATCCAGCTCCTCACCCTGAGGATCCTCATGGTCCAGTAGAAGCTTCTGGTCGCTGAGCACACCAAGTACACATGACCTTCAGAACCAGATGGTTCCTTGGGAAGAGGACAGCATCCATCTGAGACCTGGATAGGATCTTGGACTATTTGTATTATTATTTAAAGTTTTGTGCCGCTTCCATATATTATTCATCTCCTTTACATATGATTCAGACACTTGTCTACTGAGAATGTCCATGTTTCTCTTTTGTCCTTCCGGTTTTACTCTGGTTTAGTGAAATTCCTCACACCATATCCAGTCTTTATTAACTGGGAGCTCCTGAAATTCCTTCCTCATTCTTCTCCTCCACCCAAAGGAAAAGAAATCAAACAATAACCCAGGAGTTCCCTCTTTTGATGCAGTTGGGACACTAACTCCACACAAGCCCTTCCTGGAGCAGGACGCCATACCCACCACTTGCCCACAACACACACCAAGAGCCAGTGTCATTCCCTGGCACCATACAGGCATTTGTGACATGATGAGAGGCCGGCCTGGCTCTCATCAGACATGAAGGTGAAGGTGATGAAAGGTTATACTCTCATTATTGTGTGTGTGTGTGTGAATGACCTCTGAGTCCACTTCCCTACCATGTCAGCTGGGAATCTCTCTCACTCCCAGGCTGTTATTAACATTTTTGTATTATGTCTCTTTTCTCGTGTGTTGACTGGGGATTTCTATATACCAAGATGTGCAAGACAGTATGTTAGCTTGGGGTCCTGTGATCCATAGTGAGTGCCACTAGGACTCATGAAAAGGTTCAGATGATGTCAATGGAGTTATTTGTAATTGGTTAAAATTTTGGGTCAGGAAAAGGTAAGTATAAGTAAGTGCAAGTGATATCATTGAATTCTAAGTCTCTTAGAAAGAGACTGAATAGGTAAACACATAATCAAGTGTTGAGAGGGGCTCCCTGGGGGAAACTGCTCCTTAGAGAGGAAGCCCTGACCCTGACAGGAAACCTGCCCAGAACCAGCCTCTGCACCTGCTCCTGGGACTTCAAGATAGAAGTGGTGAGGAGTGCGCACCCCCTGGTGGTCCTGATCCCCACCTACAGGGAGGTTTGTGTCTGGGCTCACAATGATTTCCCCTGACTGTGTCTGCACAGTAATATATGGCCATGTCCTCGGCTCTCAGGCTGTTCATCTGCAGATACAGCGTGTTCTTGGCGTTGTCTCTGGAGATGGTGAATCGGCCCTTCACAGTGTCTGCATACCTTGTGCTACTTCCATCATACCTAATCCATGAGACCCACTGCAGTCCCTTCCCTGGAGCCTGGCGGACCCAGCTCATTTCACTGCTACTGAAGGTGAATCCAGAGGCCACAGAGGAGAGTCTCAGAGACCATCCAGGCTTCACCAAATCTCCCCCAGACTCCACCAGCTGCACTTCACCCTGGACACTTGCAGACACAAGACATCCTGGTCAGGAAACTGTCCCACATCCCCAGTTTCTCTCTCCTCTCCACTCACAGACTCAAGGTCTCTGGTTCTCTATGAATTACCTTTTAAAATAGCGATAAGGAAAACCCAGCCGAGCACACACTCCATGATGGTTTGTCTCTGTTGTGTCCTGACTCATGAATAGAGTCACCTTGGGATCCTGAGGCTGGGACTGCTCTCCCAGCTACAGGGTCAGGACTGGGCGGCTTTAATCAGTGGCGGGAGGTCCCTATTTGCATGTCCTCTGACTATATAACCAGCTCCAGACTTACATTCGTGTATTTAAAATCAGAACAAGTGTGGCACCACAATTCTATAGCAATTTGTGTAGATGGCCTTCTGACTATATGAAGTTCTAGGCACAGTTCTTTTTGAGTTTCTGTGTGTATTTCCAAAGACACGCATCAATATAGGTCATTTTCTGGAGAAATTTCAATTTATTAGTAAAATTTAATCCTAAATATTTATTTTTCGTGCCAGTGTAAATCGGATTATTTTATTTTGTATATGTAATTTGTTGTTATTTTGTAGGAATATATCTTTATTTTATTTGCTGATTTTATATCCTGATTTTTTTTCTGAGCTCATGAGTTATTTCTTCCAGTTTTTATGTAAGGTTTTTACTCATTGACTCTATTAAGATATTGTCATAGGAAAACTCATTATTTTCTTTCCAGGTTACCAAGTTTTCTTTTTTTTTTTAAAGTAGTTTTCTTGCTATGTTTTCGGGGAGGTCCTCCAGTCTGGGGAAGAAAGTACTTTCCTCTTGTCTTCAGGATGCATTGCCTGTTCTAATCATGCAGTTGATATAAGGCAGACCTAGAGGAGACAATAAATTTCATATTGCATGTGGATGACCTACCTAATATAAAGTGAGAGTCGACAACTCAAATCAGGACAGGGTGTCTCTTCATGTCTTCCACCCATTTCTGATTGTAGTTTTCACTTTGTGGTTGTTTAGTTTGGTAATTTGTTTTTCGATTTTGGAAACCTGCCATAATCTGGAGATAGATTTGCAAATCTCTTCTCCCATTGTTTTCATTCTTTTGGAAGATGTTATTTGTTCATTCATGAGAGACAGAGAGAGAGAGAGAGAGATGCAGAGACAGGCAGAGGGAGAAGTGGGCTCCCCACAGGGAGCCTGATGCTGGTCTCAATCCTAGAGCTCTAGGACTCCCTGAGCCAAAGACAGATGCTCAAGCTACACAGGGATCCCAATATTTCCAATTTGTTAGGTTGCCTTTAAATTATGTTGAGTGTTTCCACAGCTGTAAGACAGCTGCTTCCTTGGTGTAGTCCATAGAGTTCATTTTTACTTTTGTTTCCCATCCCTTTGGAGATGCGAGTACCAAGAACCTGTTTGTGGCCGAGGTCACAAAATCTCCTTGATTTTGATGGTTTCTTGCCTCACATTTAGGTCTTTCATCTACTCTGAGTTTATCTTTGTGTGGAATGTAAGAATGGCCCAGGTTCATTCTTCTACTTGCAGCTGTCCAATGTTCCCAACACCACTTGTTGTAGAGATTGTCCTTTTTCCAGTTGATAGTTTTTTGTACTTTGTTGAAGATAAGTTGACCATAGAGCTGTGTGTCCATTTATGGGTTCTTTATTCTATTCCACTGACCATGTCCCTGTTTTACTGCCACTATTATACTGTTTGGATGATCACAACTTTGAAATCCGGAATTGTGATGGCTTTTGCTTTTTTTTAAGGTTTATTTATTTACTCATGAGAGACACAGAGAGACAGAGAGAATGACAGAGACACAGGCAGAGGGAGCAGCAGGCACCATGCAGGGAGCCTGATATGGGACTCATTCCCAGGTCTCCAGGATCAGGCCTGAACAAAAAGGCAGTGCTACAACGCTGAGCCACCCAGGTTGCCCTGATTTGTTTTTTGTTTCAACATTCTTTTGCCTAGTCAGAATCTTTTCTGTTTAGTTTAAAATTTAGGCTTGTTACATTCCCTAGAAAAATGTTGGTGGTGTTTTGATAGGGTTCATATTGGATGCATAGATTGCTGTTGGTGGCGTAGACATTATAATTTTTTTATTTATTTATGATAGTCACAGAGAGAGAGAGAGAATGAGAGAGGGAGAGACACAGGCAGAGGAGAAGCAGGCTCCATGCACCGGGAGCCCGATGTGGGATTCGATCCCGGGTCTCCAGGATCGCGCCCTGGGCCAAAGGCAGGCGCCAAACCGCTGCTCCACCCAGGGATCCCCGTAGACATTATATGAATATTTATATTTCCAATACAAGGAATAGACTGTTTTCCATATATTTCTTTCTTCTTTAATGTCTTTCATATGTATTTTAGAATTTTTAGACTATAGGTCCTTTCCTCTTTGGTTAGGATTATTCCCCATTATCTGAAGTTTTTTTTTTTTTTTTCAAATTTTATTTCTTCATTATTTTTCATTGCAGTGCGCTTTGCCAACATATGGTATAACACTCAGTGCTCATCAGGTCAAGTGATGCTTCATAGCCCGTCACCCAGTCACCCCTACCTCCGGCGACCTCCCTTTCCACTCGCTACCCCTTCCCAGAGTTCCTTTCCCAGAGTTAGGAGTCTCTCATATTCTGTCGACCTCTCTGGTATTTCCCACTCATTTTATCTCCTTTCCCCTTTACTCTTTTTCACTACTTTTTATATTCCCTAAATGAATGAGACCATATATTCGTTCTTCTGCGACTGACTTACTTCACTCAGCATAATACCCTCCAGTTCCATTCACGTCGAAGCAAATGGTGGGTGTTCTTCATTTCTTTTTTTTTTTAATTTTTTTTTATTAATTTATGATAGTCACAGAGAGAGAGCGAGAGAGAGAGGCAGAGAGAGAAGCAGGCTCCATGCACCGGGAGCCCGACGTGGGATTCGATCCCGGGTCTCCAGGATCGCGCCCTGGGCCAAAGGCAGGCACCAAACCGCTGCGCCACCCAGGGATCCCATGTTCTTCATTTCTAATGGCTGAGTAATATTCCATTGTATATATAGGCCACATCTTCAGTATCCATTCATCGTTCGATGGACACCGAGTCTCCTTCCACACTTTGGCTACTATGGACCTTGCTGCTATAAACATTGGGGTGTGGGTGTCGTGGTCTGTCACTGTATGTGTATCTTTGTAGTATATCTCATTAGTGCAATTGTTGGGTCGTAGGAAATCTCCAGGGGAAGTCGAGAGATTCATAATATCTAGAACTAGACATTACATTCAAAATATTGAATTAGAAACAGACATCCGTTATTGGTGTCAGGTGGTGACATTAAGGGGAACAGCACAGAGTAAACATGAATCGTCGAGCTCTGACCTATTCCCTATAGAGGAATAGTAGCTCCAGATTAATGCCAGTAGACACTTGTTCATGCTTTCTGAGTATCCAATAGCACCTAGTATTAACAGGCCTTTTCCATCAGTACAGGAAGTCCTCAAACACGGATGTCATGAGATGATGGGTGTCTGGACAGGCTGAAGGTGAGGTGTGGGCCTGGTTGAATCTTAAAATAATTTGTTCCAACGCTCTGAAGAAAGTCCATGGTATTTTGATAGGGATTGCATTAAACGTGTAAATTGCCCTGAGTAAGATTGACACTTTTATAATATTAATCTGCCAATCCATGAGCATGGAATATTTTTCCATCTCTTTGTGTCTTCCTCAATTTCTTTCAAAAGTGTTCTATAGTTTTTAGGTTATAGTCCTTTACCTCTTTGGTTAGGTTTATTCCTAGGTGTCTTATGCTTTTGGGTGCAATTTAATGGGATTGAATACTTAATTTCTCTTTCTTCAGTCTCATTGTTAGTGTACAGAAATGCCACTGATTTCTGGGCATTGATTTTGTATCCTGCCACACTATCAAATTGCTGTATGACTTCTAGCCATCTTGGAGTGGAGGCTTTGGGTTTTCTATGTAGAGTATCATGTCATCGGCGACGAGGGAGAGTTTGATACCTTCTTTGCCAATTTGAATGCCATTAATGTCTTTTTGTTGTCTGATTGCTGAGGCTAGGACTTACAGTACTATGTTGAATAGCAGTGGTGAGAGTGGACATCCCTGTCTTGTTCCTGATCTTCGGGGAAAGGCTCCCAGTGCTTCCCCATTGAGAATGATATTTGCTGTGGGCTTTTCATAGATGGCTTTGAAGACGTTGAGGAAAGTTCCCTCAATCCCTACACTCTGAAGAGTTTTGATCAGGAATGGGTGCTGTATTTTGTCAAATGCTTTCTCTGCATCTAATGAGAGGATCATATGGTTCTTGGTTTTTCTCTTGCTGATATGATGAATCACATTGATTGTTTTACGAGTGTTGAACCAGCTTTGTGTCCCAGGAATGAATCCTACTTGGTCATGATAAATAATTTTCTAATGTACTGTTGGATCCTATTGCCTAGTACCTTGTTGAGAATTTTTGCATCCATGTTCATCAGGGATATTGGTCTGTAATTCTCCTTTTTGGTGGGGTCTTTCTCTGGATTTGGAATTAAGGTGATGCTGGCCTCATAGAACGAATTTGGAAGTACTCCATCTCTTTCTATCTTTCCAAACAACTTTAGTAGGATAGGTATGGTTTCTTCTTTAAACGTTCGACAGAATTCCCCAGGGAAGCCATCTGGCCCTGGACTTTTGTGTCTTGGGAGGTTTTTGATGACTGCCTCAATTTCCTTCCTGGTTTTTGGCCTCTTCAGGTTTTCTATTTCTTCCTGTTCCAGTTTTGGTATTTTGTGTTTTTCTGGGAATGCATCCATTTCTTCTAGATTGCTTAATTTATTGGCATATAGCTGTTCATAATATGTTTTTAAAATAGTTTGTATTTCCTTGGTGTTGGTAGTGATCTCTCCTTTCTCATTCATGATTTTATTAATTTAAGTCTTCTTTCTATTCTTTTAAATAAGTCTCGCTAATGGTTTATCTATCTTATTAATTCTTTCAAAGAACAAACTCTTGGTTTTCTTGATCTGTTCCACCATTCTTCTGGTCTCGATCTCGTGGAGTTCTGCTCAAATCTTTATTAACTCTCTTCTTCTGGGTGTAGGATATATTTGCTGTTTTTTTGCTAGCACCTTTAGGTGTAAGTTTAGCTTTTGTATTTGAGTTCTTTCCAGTTTTTGAATGTTGCTTGTATTGCGATGTATTTCCCCCTCAGGACTGCTTTTGCTGCATCCCAAAGATTTTGAACGGTTGTATCTTCATTCTCATTAGTTTCCATGAATCTTTTTAACTCTTCCTTAATTTCCTGGTTGACTCTTTCATCTTTTAGCATGATGGTCCTTAACCTCCACATGTTTGAAGTCCTTCCAAACTTCTTGTTGTGATTTTGTTCTAATTTCAAGGCATTATGGTCTTAGAATATTCAGGGGACGATCCCCATCTTTTGGTATCAGTTCAGACTCAATTTGTGACCCAGTATGTGGTCTATTCTGGAGGAAGTTCCATGTGCACTTGAGAAAAATGTGTATTGAGTTTAGTTTGGATGTAAAGTTCTGTAGATATCTGTGAAATCCATCTGGTCCAGTGTATTATTTAAAGCTCTTTTCTTTGGAGATATTGTGTTTAGAAGACCTACTGAGTGTAGAAAGCGCTAGATTGAAGTCACCAAGTATAAGTGTATTATTATCTATGGGATCCCTAGGTGGCACAGTGGTTTGGCGCCTGCCTTTGGCCCAGGGTGCGATCTTGGAGACCCGGGATCAAATCCCACATTGGGCTCCATGAATGGAGCCTGCTTCTCCCTCTGCCTTTGTATCTGCCTCTCTCTCTCTCTCTATGACTGTCAAGAATAAATGAATAAAATCTTTAAAAAATATATATAAGTGTATTATTATCTAAGTATATCTTAACTTTGTGCATGAATTGATTGATATATTTGTCAGCTCCCACATTCGGGGCATATATATTGAGGATTGTTAAGTCCTCTTGTTTGATAGATCCTTTAAGTATGATATAGTGTGCTTTTGCATCTTTCACTATAGTCTTCCGCGTAAATTTTAGTTTATCTCATATAAGGATGGCTACCCCTGCTTTCTTTTGAGGACCATTTGAGTGGTAAATGGTTCTCCAAACTTTTAATTTCAGGCTATAGGTGTCCTTCTGTCTCAAATGAGTCTCTTGTAGACAGCAAATAGATGGGTCCTGCTTTTTTATCCAGTCTGGAACCCTGCGCCTTTTGATGGGGTCATTAAGCCTTTTCATGTTCAGAGTTACTATTGAAAGATATGACTTTAGTAAATCATGATATCTATTCAGTCCTTGTTTTTATGAATTGTTTCTCTTGACTTCATCTTAATGCAGAATTTTAAGAGTCCCCCTTAAAATTTCTTGTAGAGCTGGTTTGGAGGTCACATATTCTTTCAGTTCCTGCCTGTCTTGGAAGCTCTTTATCTCTCCTTCCTTTCTGAATGAGAGCCTTGCTGGATAAAGTATTCTTGGTTGCATGATTTCTAATTTAGGACCCTGAATATATCCTGTCAACCCTTTCTGGCCTGCCAGGTCTCTGTGGAGAGGTCTTCTGTTACCCTAATACTCCTCCTGATAGAAGTCAGGGATTTCTTGTGTCTTGCTGCTTTAAAGATTTTCTCTTTATCTTTGGAATTTGCAAGCTTAACTATTAAATGTCGAGGTGTCGAACTGTTTTTTGTTGATTTTAGGGGGGATCTCTCTATTTCCTGGATGTGAATGCCTGTTTTCCTTCCCAGATTAGGAGAGTTTTCAGCCATGATTTGTTCAAATACATATTCTGTCCCTCTGTCCCTTTTGGAGCCCTTGGGATCCCCGATTAAACATAGGATTTTCTTCCTTGGGCTGTCGTTTTTTTCCCTTAAACTATCCTCATGGTCTTTTAATTGTTTGTCTTTTTTCCTCAGTTTCCCTCTTTGCCATCAACTTGTCTTTTATGTGTGGAATCAGAAAAGACCCTGAAGAGATAGGGGGATTTTAAAAAAGAAAACCATATTTGGGGGCATCACAATGCCAGATTTCTGGTTGTACTACAAAGCTGTGGTCATCAAGACAGTGTGGTACTGGCACAAAAACAGACACATAGATCAATGGAGCAGAATAGAGAACGCAGAAGTAGACCCTGAAGCTTATGGTCAATTAATATTTGGTAAAGGATGAAAGACTGTCCATTGGAAGAAAGAAAGTCTCTTCAATAAATGGTGCTGGGAAAATTGGACATCCACATGCAGAAGAATGAAACTAGACCACTCTCTTTCACCATACACAAAGATAAACTCAAAATGGATGAAAGATCTAAATGTGAGACAAGATTCCATCAAAATCCTAAAGGAGAAATCAGGCAACACCCTTTTTGAACTCAGCCACAGTAACTTCTTGCAAGATACATCCACGAAGGCAAAAGAAACAAAAGCAAAAATGAACTATTGGGACTTCATCAAGATAAGAAGCTTTTGCACAGCAAAGTATACAGTCAACAAAACTAAAAGACAACCTACAGAATGGGAGAAGATATTTGGAAATGACGTATCAGATAAAGGGCTAGTTTCCAACACCAAAGAAACAAACAATCCAATCATGAAATGGGCAAAAGCCATTAAGAGAAGTCTCACAGAGGAAGACATCGACATGGCCAGCAAGCACATGACAAAATGCTCTGCATCACTTGCCATCAGGGAAATACAAATCAAAACCACAATGAGATACCACTTCACACCTGGGAGAATGGGGAAAATTAACAAGACAGGAAACCACAAATGTTGGAGAGGATGTGGAGAAAAGGGAACCCTCTTGCACTGTTGGTGGCAATGTGAAATGGTGCAGCCACTTTGGAAAACTGTGTGGAGGTTCATCAAAGAGTTAAAAATAGACCTACCCTATGACCCAGCAATTGCACTGCTGGAGATTTATCACAAAGATTCAGATGATGCAATGATACGCCAGGACACCTGCACCCAGATGTTTCTAGCAGCAATGTCCACAATAGCCAAATTGTGGAAGGAGCCTCGGTAACCATCGAAAGATGAATGGATAAGGAAGATGTGGTTTAGTATACAATGGAATATTACCCAGCCATTAGAAATGACAAATACCCACCATTTGCTTCAATGTGGATGGAACTGGAGGGTATTATGCTGAGTGAAATAGGTCAATCAGAGAATGACAAACAGTATATGTTCTCATTCATTTGGGGAATATAAATAATAGTGAAAGGGAATGTAAGGGAAGGGAGAGGAAATGTGTGGAAATGTCAGAAAGGGAGACAGAAAATAAAGACTCCTAAGTTTGGGAAAGGAACTAGGGTGGTGGAAGGGGTGTAGGGCGGGAGGTGGGGGTGAATGGGTGACGGGCACTGAGAAGGGCACTTGACGGGATGATCACTGGGTGTTATTCTGTATGTTGGCAAATTGAACACCAATAAAATATATTTATTATAAAAAATAAAATAAAATCATCCCAGGGATGATTTCCTCTAGGTCATCCTGTGTGATCTGTGCGTGTCCTGTTGGATTCAGGATGCCAGGATTTTTGCATTTATGTGTATCTGAGATATTCTCCATGAGACCCTTCTTGGGTCCATGGTGTGTGTTTGCTGTCAGACTCATCCTGTCCTCCTTAAATAAATTTGATCATGTTCCATTCTCCTTAGGTTTTGGAAGACGTTGAAATGTTTTGGCCTTAATTTTTAAGATATTTTGAGTATTTGTAAATATAGCCATCTGATTTGGCCTTTTCATTACTTAATTTTTTTTAACTTTCATTGTTTTCTTTAACGCAGAATATGTCTTAAAGATTTCATTCATTTATTTATGAGAGACACACTGAGAGAAGCAGAGACACAGGCAGAGGAAGTAGCAGGCTGCATGTGGGGAGCCTGACATGGGACTTGATTCCAGGTCTCCAGGATCAGTCTTGGGCTGACGTTCCTGCTAAACCCATGAGACACTAGGGTTGCCACAGGGAGAGTTTTTGATAATGGTTTCAGTCTCTTTATCCTGTTCTGTTTTGTTCATTTTTCATTTCTTCATGAAACAGTTTCATTTTACTGAAAATACTAGTAATTTTGTAATTTGCCTCAGTTATCCAATATCTTTGGTGTGTGTTGAGCTTGATAAGTTCATTGTAGATTTGAATTCGAGCCTTTAATCTGATAAGACATTTCCAAATATCTTCTTCCATTCTGTAGGTGGCCTTTTAATTACTTTGTGTGATTTCTTTGCTGTGAAAATGCTCTTTCCTTGATGAAGTCCCCATACTTCATTTTCCTTTTCTTCCCCTTGCCTCTGGAGACACGTCTGGAAATGGTTGCACCTAAGGTAGAAAAAGTGCTGCCTGTGTTTACCTGAGGATTCTGATGGTTTCCTGACTCACATTTAGATCCTTCATTAACTTTGAGTCCATTGTTGTGAATGTCAGAAAAGTGTCCCATTTCATTCTGCATGTGGGTCTCCAATATTTCCAAAACCATTTGTTGAAGAGATTTTCTTTTTTTCCATTGGATATTCTTTCCTGTTTTGTCATAATTTTTTGACCTTATATTTCAGGGTCCATTTCTGGGTTCTCAGACATTTCTATTTCACTATACGTCTGTATTTGTGTCAGTGCCATACTGTCATGATGATCACAATGTTGTAATCTACCCGTCAACCAGAATCAGGATGTCTCCAGCTTTGCCCTGCTTTTTCAGGATTGCTATGGCTATTTGAGGTCTTATGGTTCCCTAAAAGTTTTCAGATTGTTTGCTCAAGCTCTGAGAATAATGCTGGTGATATTTTTATACACCTACTTTGAATGTGTTACTTGCTCTTGGTAGCATAGATATTTTATCAATATGTATTCCTCTAATCTATGAGAATAAATATTTGCAATCTATTTGTGTCTTTCTTACTGTCTTCCATAAGTATTCTGGAATTTTGCGACTGTACATCCTTCCCTCTTTGGTTAGGATTTTTCCTCATTATATTATTATTTCTGGTGCAAGTATAAATTGCATCAACTCCTTGATTTTCTCTTTTTCTGTTTCATTTGAACTATATAGAAAATCCGCTGACTTCCTTGTATTGATTTTAAAATACAATTCAGATTTTGCTGAATTCCGGTATCAGTTGTAGCAATTTTTTCAAAGCAATCTTAGGATTTGAACTTAAAGTAACTTGTATGTGAAGAGTGAAAGTTTGACTTTTTCTTTGCTGTTTGTATGATTTTTCCTTCCCTTTGTTGTCTGATTGTTGAGGCTAGGACTTCTAGCACTATGGTGAAGAACAGTGGTGATGGTGGGCATCCCTGTCCTGTTCCTGATCTTAGGGGAAAAGCTCTCAAATTTTCCCTTCAAGGATGACATTCCCCATGTGTCTTCTGTAGGTGGCTTTTATGAAGTTGAGAATGTCTCCCTATCTCTACATAGCAACATGTTTTTATCAAGAAAGTATAATCTCTTTCACGAAAATTTTTGAGTGTCAGTTGAGAGGACAAAATGTCCTTTCCTTTTATTAATGACTCAAATCCCATTGTTTGATTTGCAGATGCTGAACCACCCTTGCAGTCCAAAATTTAATCCCATTTGGTCCTGGAGAATTGTGCTATTAATGTACTGTTGGATCCTGTTTCTTAGGATCTTGTTGAAAATTTCGCATCCATATCCATCAAGTCTGTAATTCTCCTTTTCAGTTGGATCTTTCTCTGCTTTTGAGATGAAGGAAATGATACCCTCAGAAAATGAACTTAGAAGTCTCCTTTAATTTCTATTTTTGGAACATTTTCAGGATAGGTATTAATTCTTTTTAAATGCTTGTTGCATTCCCATGGGCAGCCATCAGTCCCAGGACTTTTGATTGTTAGAAGAATTTAAATATGTTTGATTTTCATTTCTTGGTTTTGGGTCTTTACAGATTTTCTACTCACTCCTGTTTCTGACTGGGTTGTTTCTACATTTACTTGAAGGCATCCATTTTTTCTCTGATTGTTGAATTTGTTGGCATGTTATTGCTCATAATGTTCTCTCTGTTTAATAATTTATTTTTAATTTATTTATTCAATATTTTATTTAAGTTCAATCTACCAGCATATAGTAACACCAAGTGCTCATCTCATTGAGTGCCTTACTTAGTGTCCATCACCCAGGTACCATGTCCTACCACACACCTCCCCTTCTGGAACCCTTTGTTCGAGTCCCAGAGATAGGAATCTCTCATGATTTGTCTTCCTCTCTGATTTATCCCCACACAATTTCCCTCCTTCCATTATGATCCCATTCACTTTTTCTCATATTCCACATATAAGTGAATCTATGATGATTGTCCTCTGACTTATTTCATTGGTAAAATACCCTGTAGTTCCATACACGTTGATGGAAATGGTACTTACTGATCCTTTCTAATGATGGAGAAATATCCCTTTGTATATATAAACTGTATCATGTTTATCAATTCATCTGACAAAGGACATCATGGCTTCTCTGGGAATTTGGCTCTTGTGGACATGGCTGCTACAAACATGGGGGTGCAGGTGTCCTGCCATTTCACTGCATCTGTATCTTTGGGATAAATCCCTGACAGTGCAATTGCTGGGTCTTAGGCAGATCTATTTTTAACTCTTTGAGGAACCCCACACAGTTTTCCAGAGTGGCTGCACCAGTTCACATTCCCACCAACAGTGCAAGATGGTTCCCCTTTCTCCACATCCTGCCCATTTGGTGTTTTCTTTCTTATTAATTTCCTATTCTCTGTGGTGTGAAGTGTCAGCTGAATGTGTTTGGATGTGCTTTTTCCTGATAGAGAGTGATGTGGAGCATTATTTTCATGGACTTGTTGGCAATAAGTAGGTTTTATTTGGAGAAATTTCCTTTCATGTTTTCTCCTCATTTCTGGACTGGATTCCTTGTTTCTTGTGTGTTGAGTTTGATAAGTTCTTTATAGATGTTGGTTACAAGTTCTTTGATTTTTCATTTACTAATATCATCTACCCTTCTGTATGTTGTGTTTTAGGTTTGTTGACAGTTTCCTTTGCTCTTCAGGACATTTTTTTTTGATGGAGCTCCCAAAATACATTTTTGCTTTTGATTCCCAGATCATTATACATATGCCTTGCAAGAAATTGCTGTGGCTAAGTTTCAAAACATTGTTCTCTCTCTTCTCCTCCTAGAGATTTTGATGGATTGTTGTCTCATATTTAGATCTTTTAACTATTTTGACTTTATCTTTTGTCTGGTATAAGAGAATGGTCTACTTTAATTCTTCTACATGTGTCATTCAATTCTCCCTGTGCCAATTATTTTTGAGAATATTTTATTTTCCAAGTGGACATTCTTTCCTATTTTATTGAAGATTATAGACTATATGTTTGAGGGTCCATTTCTGGATTCTCTATTCTGATGTATTGATCTGTGTGTCTGTTTTTTTGACAGTACCACACCGTCTTAATGGTCACGGCTTTGTAGTACAGCTTGAAATCAGGCATTCTGAAGACCCAGCTTTGGTTTTCTTTCTCAACCTTACTCTGGCTATTGAAGCTCTTTTCTGATTTTATAGAAATCTGAGGATTATTTGTTCCATCACTAGGAAGAAAGCTTGTGGTATTTTGATAGGAACTGCATTCAATATCTAGATTGCCCTGGGTAGCATAGACATTTTCACAACGTTTATTCTTCTGATCCTTGAGCATAGAATGTTTCTCCATCTGTTTGTGTCTTCATTCATTTCTTTCATAAGTGTTCTCTAGATTTAAAGTACAGGTTCTTTACCTTATTGGTTAGGTCTATTCCTAGGTATCTTATATTGGAGACATTGTAAATGAGTTTAATACCCTAATTTCTCTGTTATCAGTATCATTGTTACTGTGTAGGAATGCAGCTGCCTTCTAGCCTTGGTTTATCTCCTGCCACATCCCTAAGTTGCTACGTCCTTTCTAGAAATTTTAGGTGCTATCTCTTGTGGTTTATATAAAAATATCATGTACTCTGCAAAGAGGGAGAGTTTTAATTCATCTTTGCCATTTTGAATGCCTTTTATTTTGTTGTCTGATTGTTGATGCTAGGAATTCTATTTCTTTTGTGAGCAGAATCGGTGAGGGCCTGCATCCGTGCTGTCTTCCTGAGTTTAGGGACAAGCTCTTTTAATCCTCATTGAGTATGAGATTCACTGTGAACTTTCCTTAGATGGCTTTTAAGATATTGAAGCATGTTCCCTCTACCCTCTACTTTGAAGAGTTTTAATCAGGAATGCCTGCTGTAATTTGTCCTATGAGTTCTCTGCATCTAGTTAGAGGACCATATACATCTTGTCTTTTCTATTTTTTATAAAGATTTTATTTATTTATTCATGAGTGACAGAGAGAATGAGAGGAAGAGAGAGAGAGAGAGAGAGAGAGAGAGTTTAGGCAGAGAACAAACAGGCTCCATTCAGGGAGCCTGACGTGGGACTCAATCCTGGGACTCCAGGTCATGCCCTTGCCTGAAGGTAGGAACTAAACAGCTGAGCCACCCAGGCATCCCTCCTTGTCTTTTCTATTTTTTTACTATTATCTACAAATACTTATTGTAACACTTGAATAGAACTACAGGAAACGCTTGGCATTGATAGAAAATATTGATTCGTTGTTAGGTTACAAAAATTTATACATAGCAAAATTTAATGCTCTTTACATAGAATATATTAGACTACTTAAATAAAACTTTCAGAAATTCCTGGTAATAGCTACGAGAATTAGAAAAGTAAAATTAGGCTTGAGACACTGCATCTTCTAGAACACTGGACTCTAACAGCACCTCCACTGCTGGAAAAAATATTTAAGTCTGTCATGCAACAGGAAAACAAAACAAGCTATTCTGGAACAACTGTTCTACACAGAAGAGAGCTTCTCCCAATTAAAAATGGTGAAAATCCAAATAGGCATTTTTAGGCATTAACGAGAACAAAAAGAATCCAAATGAAATATTATACTTGATGTTCAATTTTAATAGCATCTTGATAAAGGTATGCTTCCTTTCATTTTAATACATTTCTGCACATGTATATGTTTTAAAATCCAGGAAACAGCCAAACCAAAAGTTAATTGTTAACATGAATATGCATAATTAACCCTATATTATGCAGCCCCTTTAAAAAAGCACTGATGCACCCAACAGCTATATGTATCATTTCATAAAGAACAACACAGTTTACCATCACTAATACCCAATACTTATAATCACTTAATGTGTTGGAACACAATGATTTAGAAGGCAAGTTTCTCTTGAAAATGGCTTAAACACAAGCAGGTGTTTTTGCTGAACATTGAACTTGTATTATTCCAGGAAAGTTTTCAATTTAAAAATGAAGTAAATGCCAATTCTAATTTAAATTACTTAAGTATTCAAGTCTATTAAAGTAGGAGGAGGTCTGTGGTTCATTTGTAAATGAGGTTTTTAGATAGTTGGTACAAAACGATAAACTTGCTATTCAGACCACATAAAAATGGTTCAGAATGGTGGTCATTTTAATAAGGTAACACTTCTTAATTAAGAAAAACGTTTGTGGAACAAAAGACTATGAAGGATTTTGGGTCTTCTGTTGTAAAATAAGTTCTTAGAAATCTAAAACAAATACTTATTAAGGCAGAGCTGACATTTATTTTCCAGGATGAAGAATGACAACTGGTCCATTTTATTCAAGGAAGTCTATTATAAATTTTTTTTGGAAAGCTTGTCAATGAGTCAGAATCCAGCTTCTTCAATGGTAGGTGTAGTAGATTTATAGTAGATCCTTTTAGCATTATTGAAAAATAGATTTCTGATTGGATCAGGAGACTAATGCGTCCTGGACTTAAAGAATAGAGAAGTCAGTTAATTTAAAAAAAAGCCAATTGTTAAGAATCACAATGATCTTGAGCCAAAGTTTAATAAATGTCAGCTTTCAGAAATGGAACCCTCACCCCCATTCCATTTTATTCCCTATATAGGTAAACTTACTTGAGGACGGATGGCATATGTGTACTGATGGTCAAATTCCTTGATGCTGGCACATCCTTAGTCACTCTCAAGGAGTATGCCATATTCCCATCACTCCTCTTGGTAGGATCGCTCTACCAATAATCGTGAATATGCCATCAAATTTCAGAAAGATCAACAATCATTTTGTCAAAGTGTTGACTTTTAAAATGGCTAACATGAAACCTCCAATATCTGCTCTCAAGAAAAAGATTGACGTACAGGAATGTTTTCCTAGAAATACATCCCCACAGCTTGAGAAAGACAGTGAAGTGTTTGTACTTCTACATTTGTTTGTTTGGTGGGGTACACATCTGTACTGCAGATCAGCTGTCTGATGACTTCTCAGAGCTGCAAACTCGTCAGCTGTAACACTCTGGCAAACATTTATGTGTAAGAATTGAGTTGTTCTTTTGACCTAGCCTGGATATGTTGAAGTTCCTGTTCTTCCTTTGCTTTGATATCCTGGTAAGCCTGCATTTTGCTTGCCTCCTTTAAGTAAGCCCAGTGAGAAGACAGTATCATGAGGAAGTGATCTGGAAAAGAAGGGTGAGCATAAGAGCTAGTGAGCATGTCAGAAGGCAAAGCAAGCTGCTAGGCAGATTAGACCGTCTTTACTGTCAAAAGGTAGAGTGGGATATTCTGTATTAATACTCATTCTGCTGTCAGAGCCATCAGATACTGGAAGCATGCTCTACTAGTATGCTTAAGAGTTAAAAGGCTGAAAAAAATTAGTATACAGACATAATGAACTGAAAAAAATGGCCAAAGTTATTGTTAAGAAAAAGCAAAAATGAAATAGGAGAGGATGTTTTTTGTTTGTCTGGGCATTTTTTGTTTTTTGTTCTTGTTTCTTACCATTTTGGGAGTAATTTTAACTAACACAGACGTTCAGAAACACATTGTGTGCTTCTTTTAAAATCAGTGTCGTGCAAAGATCATTCCTCTCTGTGGATAAAAATCAATTCCCCAAAGGCCTAGAAGTGAATAATACTTATTTTGAGTAACGAATATAAACCATGTATTTAACATGGCAAAATTACCTGAATGTCAAGACTACAATTTTAAGACCTCTAAGCAAAGCACGCAGTCTGTGTTAACACATTTTCAGTAGTGAAACTCCAGGTTTTGTTCTCTAACTGCCATTAGTGCATTTCAGAAAGTGTACAAATCCTTCTTCTTTTGAGTTGATGTGACCAACACTTCTTTCCCGCTTATTTTCTTCATCTTTCCTGCAAAATCTACATCTCCAGTGCCTCATATTTCCCTTTCAACATATCTGAGACTTTCAGATCCAGGCACAATTTCTGTTTACCTTAAAACCTGAAGTGCAGCTGGAGACCTGGGTCTGAGGAAACAGGGACTCTGCACCAAAACGTGACAACACCAGGTTACTGATGGTGTGGCTCTGAAAGGAGGGACTGTGTTGTGCCAAGAGAACACATGCCCCACATTCAGATCCTGGTCTCATAGAAAACAACTGGGTGCTCTTTATTTTTCTTCACATTGTACTCTAGCTAGTGGCATACTTGGAGGGGCATTTATTTGGTAGTGAGCCATGTAGTCCGAAAATAATGTTTAGTCAAATTTAAAATATGTTTGCCTTTTTTCCCAGAGTCTAAGAAAACAAAATCCAGATGAAAACATCTCTCTGCCGTCTTCTCTCCAGCACTGGTATTGGTTATAAAGCAAGCAAAAGTAACGGACAATCATTGACAGATGAATGAATAAAGAAGATGTGGTCTCTGTATACAATGGAATATTATTCAGCCATTAGAAACGACAAATACCCACCTTTTGCTTTGACGTGGATGGACCAGGAGGGTTTTATGCTGAGTGAAATAAGTCAATCAGAAAGGACAAACATTATATGGTCTCATTCATTTGGGGAATATAAAAATAGTGAAAGGGAATAAAGGGGAAAGGAGAGAAAATGAGTGGGAAATATCACTGAGGGTGATAAATCATGAGAGACACCTAACTCTGGGAAACGAGCAAGGGGTAGTGGAAGGGGAGGTGGGCAGGGGGTGGGGTTGACTGAGTGACAGGCACTGAGGGGGGCACTTGGCAGGATGAGCACTGGCTGTTATGCTATATGTTGGCAAATTGAACTCCAATTAAAAAATAAGTCAAAAAATTTTAAAAAGTAACAGACAAGGCAGGTGTTACAAAGTTTTAGCGCTACATTTAGAGATACCGCTCCAAGTTCCAGAAAGTTATTTTTTAATAGATCCTCACCAATGCCAGTACATAACTGAATCATTTTCACAACATGGAAATAGCCAGATCTCATCATTTTGTAATTCATTCCCCACATGTTGTTGCTATAACAGCATTGGGAAGGAGGAGTTAAGATTCTGGATCAGGGTCCTTGATCTTGTCTCGTAACTGGAATATGATAGACAGTTATGCAATCATTCTGATTTCCGATGAAATCAGAGGTCTGGGAGAGCAAAAACTGCAAGTCGACATGTAGAAAACCGACCACCTTTTGGACGTAGGAGGTGTGGATTTTGTCATGGGGACATATAGCTGTGGCGATGATGACAGGAGGGAGGCTGGTCCAGAATATTCTGCAGAGTAGTATGAGCAGCAGAGAGGAAAATCTGAACCTTTTGATGTCCGCTTCCATGGGGATGTGCTGCCTTCAAGGTGCACAGGTGGTAAAGAGGGAGGAATCCCAGGATACTAATGGGTCTAACGAACCCCAGGGTTGTAGGAAGAATGTGTGGCACAAATGTGATGCACAGCAAGTAAGGACAGGAGCATGGACGGTGGCTGAGGACAGTGAGTCCAGGTGTGGGCTTCCTGCTCTATTTTGTCATACCCCGAGTGTTATCCTGGGACCAGATTATAAAGGACAAATAAGAGATGAGACCCTGTTTAAGTGTTTCTGGGTGATGTCACTGCATTCCCAGACTCTGTAGATTAAACAACAGACACTCATTCTCACAGCTCTGGAGGTTGGGATGTCTGAGGTCCAGGTGCAGGCAGATGTGGTATCTGGAGAGTGCCCACGTCCTAGCGCGTCCTTTCCCTGTCACCTCATATGGGGCCCAGAGGCAGGGAGCTTTCCTAGACCTGGTGTATAAGGTCCCTGATCCCATCATGAGGCTGCACCTCCTGACCTAAGTGCTCCCCTAAGGCCCCACCTCATCCTCCCTTCACATGGACATTAGGTTCCAAAACAGGGATGTAGAGGTCACACAGAGTGAGCTGATATCAGCACCTGAAGGATCCATGAGATATTCCCTACAGGTGGAAAGTCCTCCTCCACCTTTGTTCTCTCAGTTTTCATAATAGTTTAGTTTAATTTGTCATCACACCGTATCTTTGAGTGTCACCTGCTGACACCTGTGATCACCAGTCCTCCCTCTTCTCCTCCAGCCCCACCCATGGGATATCCAGCAGGAACCATTGAATTCCCTCCTTTGATGGAGATGTGACACTGAATCCACACAAGTCCCTCCTGGAGCAGGACCTCGTCCCTACCACTGTCCCACAACACACACCATGAGCCAGTGTCCTTCCAAAATCCAAGCACTTATGACGTGATGACAGGCCTGCCCTGCTCTCAACAGACACGATGATGAAGGTGATAAAGGTTTGTACTCTCATGTCTGTGTGTGTTTGGGGTGCTCTTCAGACTACACATCCTCACAACATACTTCTTGGGGCCCCTTGCTTTCCCAGATTCACACTGATATTGATTCTGTGAGAGTGGTTAAAGACTGAAGTCACACCTGCACTCCGTCTTCTCTCCATTTGATTTTTGAGCCCTTTGTAGTGTCATGACCAGCATGAATTTTATGTTGTTTCTAAAATCCTTGCATATTAGAAATGATGAATACCCACCCTTTGCAACAACGTGGATGGAACTGGATGGTATTATGCTGAGTGAAGTAAGTCAATCGGAGAAGGACAAACATATGGTCGCATTTATTCAGGGAATGTAAAAATCGAGAAAGGGAATAAAGGAGAAAGGAAGGAAAATGAGGGGGAAATGTCAGGGAAGGAGACAGAACATGAGAGAATCCTCACTCTGGGAAATGAACAAGGGGTAGTGGAAGGGGAGGTCGGTGGAGGGTTCGGGTGACTGGGTGACAGGCAGTGAGGGGGGCACTTGGCCAGATAAGCACTGGGTGTTATGGTATATGTTGGCAAATTGAAATCCAATAAACATACACAAAATAAAATAAAATCATTGCACAATGAGCTGGGTAGTTGTTTCATGTTCCATGTATATAGCTGGGACTCTTATAGAAGAGAAGTTGTGGTAAATGGAGATATGGGTAATAAACTGGTTTTTATGGACAGTAGTAAGAAATTTTAAGCAGATTTGTCCTTGAGCATATAAGAAGAGTTGTTGACTAAATCCAACCAACTTTCCAAAACAGAAACTGAATAAGGAATAAGCAAAACAAGAGGCACTGCCATTTTTGGGTGTTGGAATATTTCACTTTCTATGACAACAAAGTGTGTAAGTTAGAGATTGAATACGTAAGCACAGAATCCTGTACCCAGAGAGACTCCCTTGGGGAAACTGCTCCTTGGAGAGGAAGACCAGACCCTGACAGGAAACCTGCCCAGAGCCTCCATCTGCATCTGCTCCTGGGCCTTCAACACAGAAGTGGTGAGGACTGTGCACCCCCTGGTGGTCCTGATCCCCTTCTACAGGGAGGTTTGTGTCTGGACTCACACTGAGGTCGACTCACTGTGTCCTTCGCACAGTAATACACGGCCGTGTCCTCGGCTCTCAGGCTGTTCATCTGCAGATACAGCGTGTTCTTGGCGTTGTCTCTGGAGATGGTGAATCGGCCCTTCACAGCGTCTGCGTAGTATGTGCTACTTCCACTACGCATAATAGCTGCGACCCACTGCAGCCCCTTCCCTGGAGACTGACGGACCCAGCTCATGTCATAGCTACTGAAGGTGAATCCAGAGGCCACACAGGACAGTCTCAAGGACCCCCCAGGCTTCACCAGGTCTCCCCCAGACTCCACCAGCTGCACCTCACCCTGGACACCTGCAAACACAAGACATCCTGGTCAGGAAACTGTCCCACATCCCCTGTTTCTGTCACTCACCTCCACTCACATACTCAGGGTTTCTGGTTCTTCATGAATTACCTTTTAAAATAGCGACAAGGAAAACCCAGCAGAGCACAGACTCCATGGTGGTTTGTCTGTGTTGTGTCCTGAGCACTGAATGGGGTCACCTGGGAATCCTGGGACTAGAGCTCCTCTCCCAGCTGCAGGGTCGGGGCTGGGCTTCTTTAATCAGTGGAGGGAGGCCCCTATTTGCATGTCCCCTGACTATATAGTCACCTACCAACTTAGATTCAATTCTTAATAAGTTATATACAAAGATTGCTTCACAACCCCAGATCAGTTTGTTTTGGTTTCACAGTGAATTTATGATGTTCTAATCCATGCATTTATCTTTGCATTTCTGTTCCTCTTTAAAGGTCTTTCATTAGTATAGGCCATTTTTAAACAGTTTTTATTCTGCTTAATGAAGTTTAATCATAAATATTTATTTTTGGTACCAGTATAAAGGTGATTGTTTTCTAAATTTGATACAGAAAATTTGTTGTTAGGGTGTAGGATTTAACCTTATTGTCTATGCTGATTTTATATCCTGAATTTTCTTTGAGCTCATTAGTTACTTGTAATTGTTTTTTGAAATAATTTTCCTCATTGACTATGTATATGCAAACAAATTATTTAACTTCCTGTTGACTTATTTTAATATCATTTATTTTATTATTGGCCTAATTTCAAGGGTAATCTTAGATTTAGGTGCATAAATATTTTCCCTGTTATTTGTCAGATTCTTTACTCAATATTTTGTCTGATATATAGCAGATTTAGGATAGCAAATGAATTTCTTTTTGCATGTGGATCAGCTGCCTAATATATGGTGTGGTGCGGGACCTCACCAAGGGCAGGAAGTCTGTTCACAACTTCTGCCCAATTCTGATTGGAGATATATATCTTTGGTGTGTGTTGAGATTGATAAGTTCATTTTAGATTTGAATTCGAGCCTTTAATCTGATAAGACATTTCCACATATCTTCTTGCATTCTCTAGGTGGCCTTTTAGTTACTTTGAGTGATTCCTTTCCTGTGAAAATGCTCTTTCCTTGATAAAGTCGCCATAGTTCATTTTCCTTTGTTTTCCCTTGCCTCTGGAGACACGTCTAGAAGTGGTTGCAGCTGAGGTAGAAAAGGTGCTGCCTGTGTTCTCCTGAGGATTCTGATGGTTTCCTGACTCACATTTAGGTCTTTCATCAAGTTTGAGTCCATTTTTGTGAATGATGTAAAACAAGTGTCCCCTTTCATTCTTCTGCATGTGGCTCTCCAATATTGCCAATGGCATTTATTGAAGAGATTTTCTTTTATTCCATTGGATATTCTTTCCCGCTTTGTCAAGATTTTTTGCCCATACTATTCTGGGTCCATTTCTGGGTTCTTAAAGTTTTCTATTTATCTATAAGTCTGTATTTTTTCCAGGGCCATACTATCCTGGTGATCACAACGTTGTAATTTACCTTGCAACCAGAATCACGATGTCTCCAGCTTTGCTTTACTTTTTCAGGATTGCTTTGGTTAGTGGAGGTCTTTGTGGTTCTCTAAAGGTTTTTAGATCATTTGCTCAAGCTCTGCAACAAATGCTGGTGATATTTCATAAACCTGGCTTTGAAGGGATAACTTGCTCTTGGTAGTATAGTTATTTTTTCAATATTTATTCTTCTAATCTATGAGAATAAATATTTCCTATCTACTTGCATCTTCCATACTGTCTTTCATAAGTGTTCTGGAATGTTTAGACTATATATCCATCCCTCTTTGGTTAGGATTTTCCCTCATTATCTGATGATTTCTGGTGCAATTATAAATTGCATCCAGTCCTTTTTTTCCTTCTTTTCTATTTCATTTGCACTATGTAGAAAAGCCATTGACTTCCTTGTATTCATTTTACATGCTCCGATCTTGCTGAACTCCGGTGTCAGTTCTAGAAATTTTTTCAACGAATCTTTGGGATTTAAACTTAAAATAACTTTCGTGTGAAGAATGAAAGTTTGATTTTTTCTTTGCTGAGTTGGAGGACATTTCCTTCTGTTTGTTGTCTGATGGTTGAGGCTAGGCCTTCTACCACAATGGTGAAGAACAGTGGTGATGGAGGGCATCCCTGTCCTGTTTCTGATCTTAGGGGAAAAGCTCTCAACTTTTCCCTGTTGAGGAAGACATTCTCCATGTGTCTTCTGTAAATGGCTTTTATGTTGAATATGTTCCCCTATCTCTACGCAGCAAGAAATTTTTAACATGAAAGTATAATCGCTCTTGCCAAAAGCTTTTTGGGCATGAGTTGAGATTATAAAATGGTCCTTATCCTTTGTTTCATTAATGATCCAAATCCCATTGTTGGATTTGCAGATGCTGATCCACCCTTACAGACCAGAAATTAGGCCCATTTCATCATGGCGAATTATCCTATTAAGGTACTGGTGGATCCTGTTTGTTAGGATCTTGGCGACATTTTGCATCCATATCCATCAAGGATATTAGTCTTTAATTCTCATTTTAGGTTAGATCTTTGTCTTCCTTTGAGGTCAAGGCAATGATACCCTCTGAAAATGAGCTTGGAAGTTTCCATTAATTTCTATTTTTTGAAAAATTTTCAGGATAGGTATTAATTCTATTTCAATGCTTGTTGCATTCCCATGGGTAGCCATCTGTCCCAGAACTTTTGATTGTTAGAAGACTTTTAAATATGTTTGATTTTCATTCCCTGGTTTGGAGTCTTTACATATTTTCTATTCATTCCTGTTTCCAACTGGGTTGTTTCTACATTTACTTGAAGGCATCCATTTTTTCTCTGATTGCTGAATTTGTTGGCATGTTATTGCTCATAATGTTTTCTCTAATAGTTTATTTTTCATGTATTTATTCCATATTTATTTAAGCTCAATTTTCCAACATAGAGTAACACCAAGTGCTCATCTCATCACGTGCCCTCCTTAGTGCCCGTCACCCAGGTACCAGGTCCTACCACCCACTTCCCTTCCCCAGCCCTTTGTTTGACTCCCAGGGATAGGAGTCTCTCATGTTTGGTCTTCCTCTCTGATTTATCCCCTCTCATTTTACCTCCTTCCCTTATGATCCTTTCGTTGTATGAGAGAAAGTATGATGATTGTCCTTCTGGGACTGACTTATTTCATTGGCATAATACTGTGTAGTTACAAACATGTTGATGGAAATGGTAGCTACTGATCCTTTCTAATGACTTAGAAATATCCCTTTGTATATATAAACCATATCATGTTTATCAATTTGTCTCTCAAAGGACATCGTGGCTTCTCCCAGAATTTGGCTATTGTGGACATTGCTGCTATAAACATTGGGGTGCAGGTATCCTGCTGTTTCACTGCATCTGTGTCTTTGGGATAAATCCCTGACAGTGCAATTGCTGGGTCTTAGGCAGATCTATTTTTAACCCTTTACGAACCTCCACACTGTTTTCCAGAGTGGCTGTACCAGCTCATATTCCCACCAACAGTGGAAGAGTGTTCCCCTTCCTCTACATCCTCTCGAACATGTGTTGTTTTATTTCTTATTAATATTCGCCATTCTCTGTTGTGTAAAGTAGCAGCTGATTGTGTTTGGATGTGCTTTTATCTGATAGAGAGTGATGTGGAGAATTTTTTCATGGACTTGTTGGCCATATGTAGGTCTTATGTGGAGAAATTCCTGTTCAAGATTTCTCCCCATTTCTTAACAGGATTCCTTGTTTCTTGGGTGTTGGTTTGATAAGTAATTTACACATGTTGGATACAAGCCCTTTGCCTTATATGTTATTTGATAATATTATCTTCCCTTCTGTTGACTGTTTCTTTTGCTGTGCAGAAGTTATTTATCTTGAAGAAGTTCCAATAATTCATTTTTACTTTTGTTTCCCTTGCCCTCATGGATGTATCTTGCAAGAAGTTGCTGTGGCCAAGTTCAAAAGGGGTATTTCCTCTACTATTTTGATGGAATCTTGTCTCACACTTAGATATTTCATATATTTTGATTTTATCTTTTTGTACAGTGTAAGAGAATGGTCTAGTTTCATTCTTCTGCATGTGGCTGTCCAATTTTCCCAGCACCATTTATTGAAGACAGTGTCCTGAATATGGTCACCCAGGGATACTGGGGCTGGGGCTCCTCTCCGAGCTCAAAGTCTGGACTGGGGTGCTTTAATTAGTGGAGGGAGGGCCTTATTTGCATGTTCTCTGACTATAACCTCAGCTTTAAATTTTTATTTTTGATGCAAGTAAAGTGATATTTTTGTTAATTTTATATAGTTTTTGTTAGTGTTGGAATCATAACTGTATTTGTTTATTTTATATCCTGAATTTTCCCTGAAATCCTTAGCTGATTCTTCGTTTGTAGAGTTTGTAGGCATTGCCCCTGTAGCAGATCATGTCATATGGAAATGAATAATATTTCTTCCTCTCTATTGATTAATTTTTTATTGCCAACTTTCCCTGGGTAGTTCTTCACCTCGTTGGAGCAGAATAAATTGCTCTGCTTTTCTTCTGATTTCATTGCCTCATCTAATAGCTCAGTAGACATAAGACATAACTAAGGGGAGATGCATTTCATTTTCCAGGTGCATGAGCTACGTAAAATACAACACCCATACAATGACCACAGCAGGCAGCACTTCTGCCCTTAGACAATACGATGGTGTGTTTGTGGATATTTAAGGCCAGGATTTGGGTTTTGGTCAGTGAATGAGTGAGCAGATGACAAGGGTTGTTTGCAGAGCCTTCTGAGCCCTGTTCCCTACCATGATTTGCAGGATGGTTTTCCTCTCTTGAAACAGAGAAAGAGTAAATCCCAACAAATATTTATTTGACTGGCTTAGGGAGCTTAAAAGGTTCTTTACACAACAAATGCAGCCTGAAAAAGCCAGAGTATCAGCGTTGGATTCATGTGTCACTAGTATCTTTGTCTGTGCCTACAAAACTTAGGAATGTCTGTCTTAACTCTGTAAAGAAAGTCTATAATCTTTTGATAAGGATTGCATTGACTGCATAGCAAGTTCTGGGTAGCATATATTTTAAAAATATTCCTGTTTTTGAAATTATTTCATAACTTTCTTATTCACACCTAGAGTGATGCAGAGACATAGTGAGAGGGAGAAGCGGGATCTCTACAGGGAGCCCATTGTGGAATCCATCCAAGGACCTTGAGTTTGACGAGAGCCAAAGGCAGACACTCAATCACTGAGCAACACAGGTGTCCAAACAATAGTTATTCTTCTAATACATAAACATGCAATGGTTTTCTATCTCGTTGTGTCTTCCTCAGTTTACTTCTTAAAAAGCTGTATAAGTAGAAATATGTTGAAAAAATCAAAGTACCTCAGGAGGGGGACATCACAATGTTGGTGGTCAAGCTGTATTACTGAGTCGTTATCATCAAGACAACCTGGTACCTGCACAAAACAACACATAGATGAATGGAACAGAGTAGAGAAGCCAGAAATGGATAATCAACTCTATGATCAACTAATCCTCCAGAATCAAGAGTGCATGTGGAATGGAAAACACACAGGCTTATCAATAAATAGTGTAGAACACTCGCCAAAGTAACTGAAGAAGACACAAAGAAAGTGAAAATACACCATGCCCATGAAATGAAAGAATAAATATTTTTAAGATGCCTCTGCTATGCAGAGCAGTCTACACATTCAACGCAATCCCCATCCATTTACCATGTTCCCCAGTGTAGTTAACTCGCCATGTGATATTGAGTGTACAATATAGTGATGACACTTCCATCCATCCCCCACTGCTCCTAGGACCAGTGCTCTCCCTTATCCAGGTCTGCTATGTCACTTGGGCCCTCCCACCTCCTCCTTTACTAACCAACAGTATGTTTCCATATTGAAGAGTATGTTTCATGGTTTGTCTCAATAAATTTTTCCCCTTGGATAATTTGTGTTTTTTAATTGAATTTTGCATATGAGTGAGTCATACGGTATTTGTCTTGTTGTGACTTAGTTAACATTACACGCTATCTAGTTCTATACTCTTTGCTGCAAATTGCAAGGATTCATTCTTCTTTGTGTATGTCCCGCATCTCTGCATCCTTTCATCAGTAGTGGACAGTTGGGCTGCTTCCCTTATTTGTCTATAGCACAAACAGGTCCTATAAATATAGGGATGTGAACTTCTCTTTGAATTAGTGTTTTATTTTTTGGGTAAATACACTGTACCACAACTATTTGATCATGCAGTAGTTCTATTTTTAACTGTAGTAGGAATATCTATACTGTTTTCACAGTGTCTACACCAATGTCACTCCCACCAGCAGTGTAAGAGGAACCTTATCCCTTCTAGAAACACTTCACAGTGTTTATATCATGGAAGAAGTTTTCAGAGCATGATGCTAAGACCCTAAGAGGAGACGACTGTTTAACTCCTTCCCTGGATTAAGAAATCCCTCAATCTTGTGTTCTCTGGTGAGTGTGAGTGTCCTCTGATGGTCCAAGTCCACATGTTGGATCCCAGGATCCCAGCAGACATTCACGGATCTGTTTTCCTCCCTTCTCTTTTATCCACAATCAACATAGAGAACTTTGCAGCATGAGCACCATGGAGCCTCCTGTTCAGAGAATGTTTCCCCTTATTTATTTCCCATCTTTGCCTCCTCACTCTGCTCCTGGCTTACAAATATCCAGATACCCTTACTGTATTCAGAGGTTTCCAGGAATCTTGTATCAAGTATTCTTTAGCATATTTAAGAGACAGAAGCACTTTTTCTTCCATAAAAGTGAGAAGAAAATGAAAGATGCTTTCTGGACTCACAAATGATACTGAAACAGGCAGATAAAGTGCTCTGCCTCAAACATGTACCAAATTCAAAGAAAAGGAAGGGTTGAACCAGATTAAAAAAAACAGCACAGTAGTTGGAGTCTGAGATTCAGAACATTCTCAAGCCTTGATCCTAGTGGAATGTTGCCCAGATGGATGTTCATTGCTTAGTGTTGGTGATGCCTTTTGAACTTACATTTTACCTCCTCTGAAACAAAATGCCAGCACCTGTTCTTTAATGTTTGCGGAGAATTGTGTTCATAAGGAGGTGATCTGTGTTTTATTTTATTTTTTAATTTATTTTTGTTTGCTTTTGCATTTTGTTTGGTGTTTCCAGTTTTTTTTTAAGATTTTATTTATTTATTCATGATAGACATGCATAAAGAGAGAGGCTGAGACACAGGCAGAGGAAGAAGCAGGCTCCATGCAAGGAGCTCGATGTGGGACTTGATCCGAGGACTCCAGGATCACCTCGGGCTAAAGGTGGCACTAAACCACTGGGCCACCGGGGCAGCCCTGTTTCCAGTTTTGTGTGTGTGTATGTGTGTGTGTGTGTGTTAGATTCATAGATCTATCACCTCCTAGAAAAGGATTTACACCAAAAGTAGGTACCCAAATATCACCATACCTGAGTTAGATGATTAGATTTTGGAAGATATAAATTATGATATGTAGGTAAAATTTGGCCTTGGGTCATTACTGTTATGGGTTGCCATTTAGGGTGATGCCAATGTGTGTCACTGTCAATCCCATGTGAGAATAAGGTGAACATTTGCATGTCTGAGTATGGACTGTATTTATCTAGGTCATTGTTGAGTCTGTGGTTGATAACTTTGTGGCCCAACAGATTGTCATGGTTGATAATTTCAGAGATCTTGATATTACCACCATGATGGGGAGTTTTGATCTGGACATTGGGGGATTGAATGACATTCACCTTCTGTCCATCTCATGTCTCCAGATGCGAGGGACTGAGGACTCAACATCCATTAGTGGTTTCACTCTGTGAATTGGGCAGGGAAAACCTCATAACCAAGTGAAGCCACTTTCCTCTATAAACTCCAGGTCTCTTTCTGGTTCTGTGTGTCTAACTGAACTCAGATACGTGTACATGGATGGAAGGAAAACTCCATGAGTCAGAGAGAGACTTTGCCGTATAAACAAGGAAAGGTCCCTAAATTTGTCATTGCACCTGAGTCTGGTGTGCACCTGGTTCTCTGCAGGCCTGATGGGATGATGCAGGACACCTGTCAGTGGAGAGGGGAGCCATCCCTACAAACTTGGCTCTTGGATGTCTGCCAGAACCCATTACCATCCTCACAGTGAATGTGATTAGACCCAGAGGTATCCACAGGGTGTCTCTTACCAGCAATCTTTAGGTCCCTAGCATTTGTGTGGAGCCATCAAGCCTCTGAGTTGTTTCTCTCCAAGTGTTTCATTGCCATAGGTTCTATTGGATGGGAAATGTAGCCTCTTTCAGTAAGTTCAGAGAACCCACTTCTCCTGGAAGGAGTCATTCCTGGGATCTTGTCTCTGGTATAAACCTCTGATCTGTGTTCTGATAGTGAAAGTGAAGGTCTTCTTCCCTTGAAGATAAAATCTGATATGGTTTCCACACTTATTCCCAACTATTCTCATTGTGAATCACTAACGAGATTGTCATTGGTCTGATAATTCTCCCAAGGAGCCAGTGCTGGGATCCATGGGTGGTGTCAGGTGGTGGAGACCGGGGTACAGATCCTGGTAAAAAGGCATCCCCAAGCTCAGTATTGTTTCCTACAGAGGAAAGGGAGGTGAATGGGAATGCCAGCTGACACTTGTCTGTGACTTCTGCAGATCCAGCAGCACTCTGTGCACGAGGATGGACCAGGAGCTCAGGATGACCCCACGCAGGCAGGTTGTGGGAGACATGCCTGGATAGGCTGCCCGTGAGGTGTGGGCACAGATGATCTAGTATGGGCAGCTTTGGATCGATGTCGAGCCAAAGGGACACCACACTGATAGTCCCTATATTTTAGTTAACCAATGTTGTTTATCTGTTATTAATAAAATGATAAAATGCAAAAAGAGAGACTTGTTTAATTAGATCCCTTTGGCTATGTCCTTTGAGGCAAAATTTCTCTTTATTCCTGAATGTATAATGATCATAAAATTATTCTGAAACCTCTGTGTCTCTCATGAATAAATAAATAAAATCTTTAAAAAATTATTCTGAAACCTTAAAAAAGACATTTATAAATATACGGTAGATTTTCTGTCAGTTAAACGGCTTTATTTTTATTTTAGAAATAGTACACAGAGTGAATCTTAAAATTTTTGAAGTGTAAAGCACAGTACTGTTAGGCATATGCACTGGAAATTGTCACCCTGAAGCACCTACAACAGAACCTCATTGATTCCACAACACCTTTTATGAAGGTCAGCCCTTGCCAGCTCAGAGGCTCAGGAACCAACCAGAGTTGTATTGCTGGTCACATATCATCTGGGCCTTTGCAAGAGCTCCCAGGGTTATTGATATAATTGAGTTTAGTAGAGATACAGATAATATGTTAATGTTTACAAGGTATATCCTTTTCATCCCTCATGTAGGAAGCAAATAACATCAGGACAATTAGGCAGGAGTTAAAGCACATGCATATTCGAAAGCAAAAATTTAAGAATAAGCCATCTACTCCCAAGTCATACAAGATTCTGAGGGGCAAGATGACGGAAGAGTAGGGTCTCCAAGTCACCTGTCCCCACCAAATTACCTAGATCACTTTCAAATCATCCTGAATACCTACAAATTCGGCCTGAGATTTAAAGAGAGAACAGCAGGAATGCTACAGTGAGAAGAGTTCGCACTTCTACCAAGGTAGAAACATGGAAACAAATAAAACAGCATCTAAAGGGGAGGGGCCCCAGCGAGGAGCTGGACTAAAAGAAGCTTTAATAATCTACATTTTTTAAAAAAGATTTTATTTATTTATTCATCTCTCTCTCTCTCTCTCTCTCACACACACACACACACACACACACACACACACACACAAACACAGAGGCAGAGACACAGGCAGGGGGAGAAGCAGGCTCCATGCAGGGAACCTGATATGGGACTCGATCCCGGGTCTCCAGGATCACACCCTGGGCTGAAGGGGTTGCTAATCTGCTGAGCTACCCGGGCTGCACAATAATCTAATTTTATCCTACATTTCGCTACACCAATTGTTAGAGTATAAAGTCCAGAATTTCCATTTTTTAATAGATTATTAAATTTCATTTTCACATAAGTGGTAATTAGTGAATCTCTAAATACTACCAGCTTTGTTTAATAGAAAAAACTGCCTGAATTATGCATGAAACATAGGACAATGTTTAAAATTTCCAGTTGTAGTTCTTCTTTTAAATTTTTATTTGAATTGCAGTAGACACTCCTGTGTCTGTGCACGTGTGTGGTAATTAAGTATTATTCAATTATACACATGTGTATATTTGTGTACTCAGCACCACAACTAAGCCATAGAACTGTTCTATAGAAAGTATCCCTCATGCAATCCTCTTATAGTCAGTCACCACAATACCACTCACTTCCCTAACTGTTGGAAACCACTAATCTTTATAATATTTTCATGTCAAAAATGTTATAAAATTGGAATCATACACAATGTACCTTAGGGATTGCTTTTTTCACTCAGCATAATTCCCTCTAGGTTCATCTAATTTGTTGTGTGTATCGATAATTTGTTTCTTTTCATAGCTGAGTTGTATCCCATGGTGTAGATGTAAACTGTTGGTTTTACCATTCATTGGCTGAAGGATATATGGGCTGATTCTGAGTTTTAGCTGTTACAACTAAAGCTGCTATGAACATTCAAAAAAATGAATTGCAGTAGAGGTCACATACAGTGTAACACCCGTTTCATGTATTCAACATGCTGATTGAACAATTCCATACATCACCCAGTGTTCATCAGGACAAGTGCACTCCCTAAGCCCCATCTGACAGGTCACCCATCCCCCACTCTCCTCCCACCTGGTAACTATCAGTTTTTATCTCTGTATTGAAGGGACTATTTCCTGATCTCTGCATCAATCTCTTTGTTCATTTGTTCTGTTTCTTAAATTCAAACTATGACTCGAAGTATACAGTATTTTCTTTTTCTCACTGGCATGTCAATTAGCATTATGCATACTACCTCCATCCTCATACTTGTAAATTGTTAGATTTAATTCCATTGCATTGATTAGTAAAATCCCTATGTATCTAGCTCTTCTATCTATCTCACATGTTCTTTATCCATTCATCAGTTGACAGATACTGGGATTGTTTCCATAGTTTGGCTAATGTAGATAATGCTGCTGTAAACATTGAGGTGCGTGTATCCCTTTTAATCAGCACTTTTGTAATCTTAGTGTAAATACCCAGTAAGGCAGTTGCTGGATCACAGGGGAGGTCTACATTTAC
Organism: Canis lupus dingo; assembly: GCF_003254725.2. Taxonomy (NCBI): domain Eukaryota; kingdom Metazoa; phylum Chordata; class Mammalia; order Carnivora; family Canidae; genus Canis; species Canis lupus. The sequence continues at coordinate 73,891,785 of NC_064250.1, forward strand.
TTATTTGAGATACCACCATACGGTTTCTCTGAGTGGCTGCACCCCTGCCCACCCACATCTCCTGACCAGAGAATTCTGCAGGGCCCCAGTTCTAGTGGAGGTAGTTTCATGGCTCATTTAACGAGCTGAGCAGAGCACACCCAGTTAAAACTCATCACATTCTTCCCAAGGACCACACACTGCCCACTTCAGGCAGGGAGAGCGTGTGTAGATGCCAGACCTGAAGGAAAGAGGCACCAAAAGAGTACAGCACAGTGCATGCAGCACACACCAGAGACACTCTCTGAAGATCCAGACCCAGGACCCTATGTGACCTCTTCTCCATAAAACTGTTATAGTTGTAGCAGGATCTATAACTGGCATTTGTACACACAGAGGAAGATAAAGACTAAAGAAAATTCCAAAATTAAGGAATTCAATTCCAGTTTCCTGCCTGGAGCCAGCTCAATTTGGTTTTCTCATGTCAGTCCCTTTGACCCTGCCAAATGAGACAAGACTTTTCTGCCTCCAGATCCAGCAGTTTCCATCCTTGAATGGGTTGTTTTCATCACCGAGACTTCCAGCAGCCCATCCCATCCAAAATGGAGTTACATAGACTGTAGGGAGACATATAACTCATGACAATTATATTCCTGCATTTATGTCCTTGGGGAGGTTGCCAGAACTCCTGCCTGAAGCCCATGTCACATGATGATAAGTGCTTTCTCTCTTTGTCACTCATCAGTGAGGTGATTTTCATGGAACACAAAACTCAACCATTACTACTGCAAAAATAATAACAATTGTATGACATACCCCCAGACAGATGGCCTCACATGGGGCCAAAGGGCAGGAGGCATTCCCAATCCTGGTGTATAAAGGCCCTGATCCCATAATGAGAATGCACCTCCTGACCTAATTGGTCCCCTGAGGCCCCACTTCCTCCTCCCATCACATGGACGTTAGGTTCCAACATGTGGCTGTTAGAGGACTCACGCAGTGAGCTGATATCAGCACCTGAAGGATCCATGAGTTATTCCCTGCAGGTGGAAGGTCCTCCTCCACTTTTGTTCTCTCAGTTTTCATAATTGTATAGTAGAATTTGACACCATATATTTGAGTATTACCTGCTGTCTCCTTGATCTCCAATCCTCCCTCTTCTCCTCCTGCCCCACCCATGGGAAATCCAACAAGCGCTCTTGAGTTCCCTCCCCAGATACTGGTGGGTACTGGTGGGAAACTGACTCCATATATTCCCCTCCTTGATCAGGACCTCATCATCACCACTTTCCCTCAACACACACCCTGAGCCAGTGTTTTTCCCTGGCTCCATCCAAACATATCTGACTTGCTGAGAGGCCTGCCTGCTTTTAACAGAAACAATGATGAAGCTGAAAACGTTTTCATACTCTTGTGTGTGTGTGTGTGTGTGTGTGTGTTGATGTTCAGACTCCACATCCACAGAACATCCTGGTGTGAATCCTGCTTCCTTCCCAGGCTGTCACTGACATGGATGCTGTGTGCGTGGATCAAGATATTGACCCCATTAGGGGTATGTCTTCTTTTGCTTTAGATATTTGATGCATTTGCAGCCTCATGTCCAACATGGAGTTTATGCTGCTTCTACCAAATTTCTCTTTGACCTGGGTGATCATGTGATGCACAATGATTGCAGGTGTGGATCGGGGAAATGCTTAGGTAATGTACATGGAAATATTTGCAATTAACTGGTATTTAGGGAAAATAGTAAGCAACTGCAAGAATCTATGTCTTAGCAATATCACAGAAGTGACGTTGTGTTCTTGACAATGTATCATATCAGGGGATACACGATATATTTTTTCTCTCAGGATATTCTTGATCAAGGTAAAGTGTGTTGGGTATTTCCACTGTAGATTTACTATTATTCCCTTTGTAAATAATAGATATATTTGGAGAGATGCTCTGAGATTACATAAATATTCTGGTTCACCCAATTATTTTATTATTTTATTATTTTATTTTATTTTATTTTACTTTATTATTTTATTTTATTTTATTTTATTATTTTATTTATATATATATTGTTAGTTATGATTCTTTTTTGAAAATAATAAATTTATTTTTTATGGTGTTAAATTTGCCAGCATACAGAATAACACCCAGTGCTCATCCCGCCAAGTGCCCCCTCGGTGCCCATCACCCATTCACCCCCAACCCCACCCTCCTCCGCTTCCACCATGCCCTGTTTGTTTCCTGGAGCTAGGAGCCTCTCATGTTCTGTCTCCATCTCTGATATTTCCCATTCATTTTCTCTCCTTTCCCCTTTATTCCCTTTCAGTATTTTTTATATCCCCCAAATGAATGAGACCATATAATGTTTGTCCTTCTCCAATTGACTTATTTCACTCAGCATAATACCCTCCAGTTCCATCCACGTTGAAGCAAATGGTGGGTATTTGTCGCTTTTTTAAAATTTTCTTTAAAAAATTATTTATTTATTTATGATAGAGAGAGGCAGAGACACAGGAGAGAGAAGCAGGATCCATGTGAGGAGCCCGACGTGGGACTCATTCCGGGACTCCAGGACCATGCCCTGGGCCAAAGATAGGTGCCAAACTGCTGAGCCACCCAGGGATCCCCATATTTGTCATTTCTAATGGCTGAATAATATTCCCTTGTATACATATAACATATCTTCCTTATCCATTCATCTTTTGATGGACACTGAAGCTCCTTCCACATTTTTGCTGTGATATCCCCAAGAAATACAAAACCTTAATCTAATCATGCCAAAAGGGTCACATAAACCCAAAGTGAGAGGCATTCTTAGAACAACTGACCAGTACTCATGAAATGTTTCAAGGCCATGAAGGACAAAGAAAGACTTAAATAGCTGCCATAGGTTAGCAGAAAAAAAGAAAACAGCAACTAAATGCAATTGGGGATCCTAGTTTGGATCCTGGGGCAGGAAAAAAAAACTATTTGGAAAACTGGTGAAATTTCAATAAGGGCTATAGATTACTCAATATTATAGTACCAGTGCAAATCATACTACTGTATAAAAAAGTTATTATAGCAGGCAAATTAATACAATGTCACCATTATGCTAAATTATAAAGTTATTCACTGTCCTAGCATTTTTATTCCAAATAAATAGAGCATGTATTACTCCTTCTTATGAAACCAGCTGCATAAGCCTATGTTTTCTAGAATCATTACATTTACCTATCCCCCAAATTATCTTTTCTATTATACTATCTCATCAAATTCACATATTTATTGATTGCCACAGTGTGCAGTGTACTCAAGATATAAGATGATTACAACGTTTCTACCTGCATAAACAAATCTAGAAAAACAGTTTATGTAATTTATGTTTTACATGCCTACTATAACCTATTATCATGTAAACTAAAAGTACTGTGAAATCTAATGTGAAATGGAGCAGCCACTCTGGAAAACTGTGTGCAGGTTCCTCAAAGAGTTAAAAATAAACCTGCCCTACAACCCAGCAATTTCACTGTTGGGGATTTACCCCAAAGATGCAGATGCAATGAAATGTCTGGATGCCTGCACCCCAATGTTTATAGCAGCAATGTCCACAATAGCCAAACTGTAGAAGGAACCTCGGTGTCCATCGAAAGATGAATGGATAAAGGAGATGTGGTTTATGTATGCAATGGATTATTACTCAGCTATTAGAAATGACAAACACCCACCATTTGCTTCCATGTGGATGGAACTGGAGGGTATTATGCTGAGTGAAATGAGTCAATCGGAGAAGCACAAACATTATATGTTCTCATTCATTTGGGGAATATAAACAATAGTGAAAGGGGATAGAAGGGAAGGGAGAAGAAATGGGTAGGAAATATCAGAAAGGGAGACAAAACATAAAGACTCCTAACTCTGGGAATCGAACTAGGGGTGGTGGAAAGGGAGGAGGGCGGGGGTGGGGAGTCAATGTGTGATGGGCACTGAGGGGGGCACTTGACGGGATGAGCACTATTATTCTGTATGCTGACAAATTGAACACCAATACAAAATAAATTTATTATTAAAGAAATAAAATAAAATTACTGTGAAATCTATTGATAAAAAAAATCGCTGTCTTTTGTGCATGGCATAATAGCTGTTTTCATATAAAAAACAGATGTGTCTAAATCAGAGACTGAATAGGTATGCACATACCATCTGCATAGATAACTCCCTGGGGAAATCTGCTCCTTGGAGAGGAATCCCAGATCCTGACAGGAAACCTGCCCAGAACTTCCATCTGCACCTTCTCCTGGGCCTTCAAGACAGAAGTGGTGAGGAGTGTGCACCCCCTGGTGGTCCTGATCCCCTTAACAGAGAGGTTTGTGTCTGGGCTCACACTGAGTTCGACTCACTGTGTCCTTCGCACAGTAATACACGGCTGTGTCCTCGGCTCTCAGGCTGTTCATCTGAAGATACAGCGTGTTCTTGGCGTTCTCTCTGGAGATGGTGAACCGGCCCTTCACAGCGTCTGCGTAGCCTGTGCTACCTCCACTATCACTAATATCTGCGACCCACTGCAGCCCCTTCCCAGGAGCCTGGCGGATCCAGCTCATGTAGTAGCTACTGAAGGTGAATCCCGAGGCCACACAGGAGAGTCTCAGGGAACCCCCAGGCTTCACGAGGTCTCCCCCAGATTCCACCAGCTGTACCTCTCCCTGGACACCTGCAGACACAAGACATCCTGGTCAAACAACTGTCCCACATCCCCAGTTTCTCTCACTCACTTCCACTCACAGACTCAAGGTCTCTGCTTCTCTATGAATTACCTTTTAAAATAGCGACAAGGAAAACCCAGCCAAGCACACACTCCATGGTGGTTTGTCTCTGTTGTGTCCTGATCAGTGAATCAGGTCACCTTGGGATCCTGGGGCTGGGGCTCCTCTCCCAGCTGCAGGGTCAGGACTGGCCTGGATTAATCAGTGGAGGGTGGGCCCTATTTGCATGTCCTCTGACTATGTAACCAGCTCCAGACTTACATTCGTGTATTTAAAGCCAACACATGTATTGCACCACAATTCTATAGCAATTTGTGTAGATGGCCCTCTAACTATATGCAGTTCTAAGCACAGTTATTTATTAATTTCTGGGTGCATTTCAAAAGACACATCAATATAGGTCATTTTCTGGAGATATTTCATCTTGCTAGTAAATTTTAATTCTACATATTTATTTTAGGTGCTGGTGTAAATTGGATTATTTTGTTAATCTTGTATATGTAATTTGTTGTTATTATGTAGGAATATATCTTTTTTTATTTGCTGATTTTATATACTGATTTTTTGCTGAGCTCACGAGTTATTTCTTCCAGTTTTTATCTGGCGTTTTTACTCATTGACTCTATTAATACATTGTCATAAGAAAACTAATTATTTTCTTTCCAGTTTATCACCTTTTTTTATGTAGTTTTCTTGCCATGTTTACTGGTAGGTCTTCCAGTCTGTGGCAGAAAGCATTTTCCTCTTCTCTTCAGGATGCATTGTCTGTTTTAATCATGCAGTTGATATAAGGCAGACCTAGAGGAGACAATAAATTTCATTTTGTATGTAGATGACCTACCTAATATAAAGTGACAGTCTACATTCCAATCAGGACAAGGTGAATCTTTATGTCTTCTGCCCATTTCTGACTGTAGTTTTCACTTTGTGGTTGTTTTGTTTGGTAATTTATTTTTCAATTTTGGAAACAAGCCTTTATCTGGAGATAGATTTGCAATTCTCTTCTCCCATTGCTTTTATTCTTTTGGAAGATGTTATTTATTTATTCATCAGAGATGGGGAGATTCAGAGATGGGCAGAGGGAGAAGTGGGCTCCCCACACTGAGCCCAATGCTGATCTCAGTCCCAGAGCTCTAGGACTTCATGAGCCAAAGACAGATGCTCAAGCTACACGGGCATCCCAATCTTTTCCAATTTGTTAGGCCTTTTAATTATGTTGAGTGTTTCCACAGCTGTATGACAGCTCCTTCCTTGATGTAGTCCATAGAGTTCACTTTTACTTTTGTTTCCCTTCCCTTTGGAGATTCGAGTACAAGAACCTGTTGTGGCTGAGGTAACAAAATCTCCTTGATTTTGATGGTTTCTTGCCTCACATTTAGGTCTTTCATCTACTCTGAGTTTATCTTTGTGTGGAATGTAAGAATGTGGCCCAAGTTCATTCTTCTACTTGCAGCCGTCCAATGTTCCCAACACCACTTGTTGAAGAGGCTGTTCTTTTTCCCATCGATAGTCTTTTGTACTTTGTTGAAGATAAGTTGACCATAGAGCTGTGTGTCCATTTATGGGTTCTTTATTCTATTCCATTGACCATGTGCCTGTTATAGTGACACTATTATACTGTTTGGACGATCATAACTTTGAAATCTGGAATTGTGATGGCTTTCGCTTTGTTTTTTTTTTAAGTTTTTATTTATGTACTTACTAGAGACACAGAGAGACTGAGAGAATGACAGAGACACAGGCAGAGGGAGCAGCAGGCACCAAGCAGGGTGCCTGTCATGGGACTTGTTCCCAGGTCTCCAGGATCACGCCCTGGACGAAAAGGCAGTGCTAAAACGCTGATCCACCCAGGCTGCCCTGATTTGTTTTTTGTTTCAACATTCTTTTGCCTAGTCAGAATCTTTTCTGTTTATTTACAAATTTTAGGCTTGTTCCATTCCCTAGAAAAATGTTGGTGGTGTTTTGATAGGGTTCATATTGAATGCATAGATTGTTGTTGGTGGCTTAGACATTATATGAATATTTATTTTTCCAATCCATGAGAATAGACTGTTTTCCATATATTTCTGTCTTCTCTAATGTCTTTCATATGTATTTTAGAATTTTTAGACTATAGGTCCTTTCCTCTTTGGTTAGGATTATTCCTCATTATCTGAAGTTTCATTTGTTTTTTTAAAATTTTATTTCTTAATTATATTTTTTATTGGAGTTCGTTTTGCCAACATATAGTATAACACCCAGTGCTCATCCCGTCAAGTGACCCCTCAGTAACCGTCACCCAGTCACCCCTACCTCTGCTGACCTCCCTTACAACTACGCCTTCCCAGAGTTCCTTCCCAGAGTTCCTTTCCCAGAGTTAGGAGTCTCTCATGTTCTGTCGACCTCTCTGACAGTTCCCACTCATTTTATCTCCTTTCCCCTATACTCCCATTTACTACTTTTTATATTCCCTGAATGAATGATACCATATGTTTGTTCTTCTGCGACTGACTTACTTCACTCAGCATAATACCCTCCAGTTCCAATCACCTCAAAGCAAATGGTGGGTGTTTTTCATTTCTAATGACTGAGTAATATTGCATTGTATATATAGACCACATCTTCTTTATCCTTTCATCTTTCTTTTTTTTTTTTTTTAATTTTTATTTATTTATGATAGTCACAGAGAGAGAGAGAGAGAGGCAGAGACACAGGCAGAGGGAGAAGCAGGCTCCATGCACCGGGAGCCTGATGTGGGATTCGATCCTGGGTCTCCAGGATCGCGCCCTGGGCCAAAGGCAGGCGCCAAACCGCTGCGCCACCCAGAGATCCCTCCTTTCATCTTTCAATGGACACCGAGGCTCCTTCCACAGTTTGGCCACTCTGGACTTTGTTGCTATAAACATCGAGGTGCAGGTGTTGTGGTCTTTCACTGTATTTGTATCTTTGTAGTAAATCCCATTAGTGCAATTGCCGGGTCATAGGGAAGCTCCAGGGGAACTTTAGAGATTCATAGTATATAGAACTAGATTTTAAATTAAAAATATTTAATTAGAAAAAGGAATCCCTTTTTTTTTGTATCAGGAGATGAAAGTCAGGGGAACAGCACAGAGTAAACATGAATTTTCGAGCTCTGACCTATTCCCTGTAGAGGAATAGTAGCTTCAGGTGAATGCCAGTAGACACTTGTTCATGCTTTCTGAGTATCCAGCAGCACCCCGTATTAACAGGCCTTTTCCATCAGTGCAGGAAGTCCCCAAACAGGGATGTCATGGGATGATGGGTACCGGACAGGCTGAAAGTGAGATGCGGGCATTGATGAATTAGGAAAGGCAGGTGTGGTTTCAATTTCAACCCACATGTTACCACAGTGGAGTCATGATGGTTTTGGTTAATTAATATCTGCTCCCAGTTGGGGATAAAATGTTTAAATCAAACATATTCAACCTCAATACCCTATATCCCAATGTTTATGAACTTTTGAGGTATAATTTCTCTCTTTCTAACAAAATTAGATGAAAATATCAAAATCATAGAGACATTTTTAAAAAGATTAAACATATATATTATGGTAGATTTTCTGTCAGTTCTTAAAAATGCCCATTCTTCTGTTGATGTGATGAGCACTGGTTGATATGCTTTATGTTGGCAAATTGACTCAAATAGAAAATAAAAAATATATATATTTAAAAATAGTGTCAAGGAAAACCCAGAAAAACACAGACTCCGTGGTGAGTTGTGTTTTGTCCTGATCACTGAATTGGTCACCTATTGTTCCTGGAGCAGGGCTCCTCCCCCAGATGCAGAATCAGGTTTGGGATGTTTTATTCAATAGAGAGGAGCCCTTATATACATGTCCTCTCAGTATATTCTCAGCTTGGGCTCATTTCTGTGGAACTCTTTTGACCAGAGATGTTACTGCCTTTGTATGTTCATATTTACTTCTTTGGAAAACTATGGTTTTTATTATGTAATATTCCAGACTTCAGACTTTGTGTCCACGTGCTACTTTGTAATTGTATTTGCATATAACTCTTGGTTTGTAGGTGTCACGTTTCCCCATACAGTGTTGTGAACTTACCCCTTGCATTGTAGAGGGTTTCTAAGGTGTCCTTGTGCACATTTTCAGGTGGGTCTAACCCCAGATTCTTGGCCTGTGCTCCTCTCCACAGGATTTACTGCCCCTCTGAAACACCTGAACGACAGAGTGGCAGGGTTCCTTAGAATAGTGGATTCCGCATGTATTGGGGATTGCATGATTTTGCTTAATTTAGAATTTAGCTGAATTTCAGAAGGTTTCAGGTAATGCAGTTCTATTTGTAATTCTCTAACAAACCATTCACTGTGTTCCACTGCAGTTAAATCTGTGATCTTCTGTAATCGCTTTGATGAGATTACCTGATGCAGAATGAGCTCATTCAAGTAGAGTTTGGGATATAATAAACTGGTGTCAGAATGAACATTTTTCATTGTATAGCATATATTTTTATTTTTATTATCCCTCCTAAACTAACAGTATAATGCTGCCTGAGATAAACCAGCTCAGAGACAGGTACGGTGAACACAAGATTCAGATGTCGACTGAGGACAGAAAGTGCTTGCTTAATGGCTCCTATGAGAGTTCCCTGAAGAATCAGGGGTGAGAACATTCAATCCCAGGCTAGAGGTAGGAGGCCATGTTCAGAATGGCTCTCCAGTGCAACCAGGAAGAGAGTCACAAAACCCCAAAACAAGCCTCAACAAGGTGGGGAGTGAGCATTCACAGAGGAAACAAAACCAAGAGCAAATGATAACAATCTATTGCCAACTGCACTGTGCATTTAGACATCCATGTAACTCCAGCTCAGGTCCAGGAGCTGCACACTACAAGATGAACTGTGATCACTTGCTCCATCCTCTCACACTTATTTTCTGAGTGTTCATGTCTGGGGAAGCTGATATTTGTATAAATGTTGATGAAATCGTCAAAGCCAACCACTGCCCTGTTTCTGGGCATTCAGAGCTTCTCCCCTGCCTTGCTGACTATGAGTGGACTTAACTTGCCTGAAATAGCTTCACTATCATGTAAGTTCACATGTAGAGTATGAAATAGAATGGTAGAGCTGTTAGATATTGACATAACCAGGTCATGTTACCTGGTTATTGCAAATTCCATGACAAAAATGATTGCATTTAAATAAAATGATAAGAGATAAATAAGTTGTGTAGGTCCCTCGAGGGTTCCATTGAGGAAATCCTAAAGGGAAACTGATCTTATGTACAGAGGGAGAATCACAGATGCAGGTGGGATTGAAATGGGGACATGGGGACATGGGGCATGAAATGTTCATCCAGTGATAAGGGGTGATGGAAGGGGAGGAGAGCGGGGTGTGGGGGTGAATGGGTGACAGGCAGTGAGGGGGGCACTTGAGGGGATGAGCACTGGGTGTTATGCTGTATGTTGGCAAAGTGAACACCAATAAAAAATAAATTTATTATAAAAAAAGGCATAGGGGGATCCCTGGGTGGCGCAGCGGTTTGGCGCCTGCCTTTGGCCCAGGGCGCGATCCTGGAGACCCGGGATCGAATCCCACGTCGGGCTCCCGGTGTATGGAGCCTGCTTCTCCCTCTGTCTGTGTCTCTGCCTCTCTCTCTCTCTCTCACTGTGTGCTTATCATAAATAAAATAAAATTTAAAAAAAAGTTTTAAAAAAAAGGCATAGGAAACAAAGGGAAAAATAAACTATTAGGACTTCCTCAAGATAGAATCTGTACAACAATGTAACAGGCGACAAAATGAAAGGCAACCTACAGAATAGGACAAGATATTTCCTTACCAAATTCAGCACCCAACAAAACAATGGATCCGGTCAAGAAATGGGGAGAATACATGAACAGGCTTTTCTCCAAAGAAGACTGACAAATGGCCAACCAGCAGATGAGAAAAATGAATCACATGACTTGGCATCAGGGAAATACAAATGAAAACTAGACTAAGATCCCACTTATACAACTCAGAATGGATAAAGTAACAAGGCCAGAAACAATAAATACAAGCGAAGATTTTGAGAAAGTGGAACTTTCTCTTTCACGTTTGGTGCAAAGGTAGGCTCGTTCAGCCACTCCAGAAAACAGAAAGGAATGTCCTGAAAAAGTGAGAAAATGCCATGCTTGGATGCAGACATTGCACTACAGGGTATTTACCCAAAAGACACATTTAATGAATGAAATGACCCCTGTACATCAATGTTCACTGCAGCAATGTCCACAATAGCCAAACTATGGGAGAAATCAGGATGCCCTTCTACAGAAGAGTGATAAATAAGATGTGGAAGGAGCCTCTGTGTCCATTGACAGATGAATGGATTGATGTGATCTATATATAAAGTGGGATATTACACAGCCTTCAGATATTACATGCTTTCATTAAAACGGGGAATATAAAAAATGGTGAAAGCGAATAAAGAGGAAAGGAGAGAAAATGAGTGTGGAATATCAGAGTCAATGACAGAACATGAGAGACTCCTAACTCTGGGAAAGAAACAAGGGGTAGTGGAAGTGTGGGAGGTGGTTAGGGTGACTGGGTGATGGACAATGAGGGGGGCACTTGGCGGGATGAGCCCTGGGTGTTATGCTATATGTTGCCAAATGGAACTCAAATAAAAAATACAAAATAAAGATGTGGTTTATATGTATTTTGGGATATTACACAGCTGTCAGAATTGATGAATATAATGAAATAACATTTCCTTCAAAATGAATGGAACTGGAGGTATTATATTGAGAGAAATAAATCAATCACAAAAAGGCAATGATATGGTCTCACCCATATGTGGAGTATAGGAAATATTGAAAGAGACCATAAGGGAAGGAGTGAAACTCAGTGGAGTAATACTACAGAGGAAGACAAATCATGAGAGACACTTAACTCAGGGGGAAAAAAGCCTGAGAGTTGGTGGAAGGGAGAGGTTGGGGATGGGGCAACTGGGTGATGGGTGTTTAGGAGGGCACATGAAGTGATAGGAACTGTGTATGTAGTAAATAATGGTAAATTCAATTTAAACAAAGAAAAAAATGATTTATCCTGTCCTCACTACTGAAACATCGTACATGGACTGGGTGGATCAAACAACAGACACTTATTCTCACAGATCTGGAATCTGGGACTTCTGAGGTTCAGGTGCAGGCTGATGTGGTGTCTGGAGAGCACGCAAGTCCTACCCTGTCCTTTCTCCATCCCCTCACATGGGGCCAGTGTGCAGGGAGGTTTCCCACACCTGGTGTATAAGTGCCCTGATCCCATAATGAGGCTGCACCTCCTGACCTAAGTGCTTCTCTAAGGCCCCACTTCCTCCCCATATACCATAGAGCAGGACCCTGTCCCCACCACTGACTCACAAATCACACCCTGAGCCAGTGTCATTCCTTGGCACCACCCAGGCATTTATGACGTGATGAGAGGCCTGCCTGGTTCTCATCAGACATGAAAGTGAAGGTGTAGAATGGTTATACTCTCGTGATTGTGTGTGTGTGTGTGTGTGTGTGTGTGAGTTACCTCTGAGTCCACCTCCCTACCATGTCATACTGAGATTATTTCTCACTCCCCAGACATTATTAATATTTTGGTAGAATGTCTCTTTTATATTGTGTTGATTGGAGATTCCTCTGTACCGTGATGTGCAAGACAGCATGTTAGCTTGGGGTCCTGTGATCTACAGTGAGTATCACTGGGACTCATGAAAATGTTCAGATGATGTGAATGGAGTTATTTGTAATTGATTAGTATTTTGGGTCAGGAAAAGTTAAGTACAAGTAACTGCAAGTGCTATATTTGAATTTTTAAGTCTCTAAGACAGAGACTGAAGAGGTAAGCAAGTAATCAAGTGTTCACAGGGGCTCCCTGGGGGAAACTGCTCCATGGAGAGGAAGTCCAGACCCTGACAAGAAACCTGCCCAGAACCTCCATCTGCACTTGCTCCTGGGCCTTCAAGACAGAAGTGGTTAGGAGTGTCCACCCCCTGGTGGTCCTGATCCCCTTCTACAGGGACGTTTGTGTCTGGATTCACACTGAGGTCCCCTCACTGTGTCCCTCGCACAGTAATACAGGGCTATGTCCTCGGCTCTCAGGCTGTTCATCTGCAGATACAGCATGTTCTTGGCGTTGTCTATGGAGATGGTGAATCGGCCCTTTACAGTGTCTGGGTAGTATGTGCTACTTCCATCATACCCAATCCATGTAACCCATTGCAGCCCCTTCCCTGGAGCCTGGCGAAACCAGCTCATGCCCTTCACAGCATCTGCGAAGCTTGTGCTACTTCCACCACTGTTAATGTATGCGACCCACTGCACCCCCTTCCCAGGAGCCTGACGGACCCATTGCATGCTGTAGCTACTGAAGGTGAATCCAAAGGCCACACAGGAGAGTCTCAGGGACCCCCCAGGCTTCACTAGGTCTCCCCCAGACTCCACCAGCTGCACCTCACCCTGGACACCTGAAGACACAAGACATCCTGGTCAGGAAATTGTCCGACAACCCCTCTTTCGCTCACTCACCTCCACTCACAGACTCAAAGTTCCTTCTTCACCATGAATTACATTTTAAAATAGTGACAAGGAAAACCCAGCGGAGCACAGACTCCATACTGGTTTTTCTGTGCTGTGTCCTGAGCATTGAATGGGGCCACCTGGGGATCCTGTTGCTAGAGCTCCTATCCAGGCTTAGGGTTGGCGTTGGGCTGGTTTAATCAGTGTAGGGAGGGCCTTATTTGCATGTCCTCTGACTATATAGTCAGCTCCAGTCTTAGATTCCATTCTTTTTTATTATTATTATTTTATTTTTAATTTTATTTTATTATGAATTTATTTATTGATTTATTTATTATTTATTTATCTTTTATAATACATTTATTTTTATTGCTGTTCAATTTACCAACATACAGAATAACACCCAGTGCTCATCCCATCAAGTGCCACCCTCAGTGCCCGTCAAGCATTCACCCCCACCCCTCGCCGTCTTCCCCTTCCACCACCCCTAGATCATTTCCCAGAGTTAGGAGTCTTTATGTTCTGTATTCCTTTCTGATACTTTCCACTAATTTCTTCTCCCTTCCCTTCTATTCCCTTTCACTATTATTTATATTCCCTAAATGAATGAGAACATATAACGTTTGTCCTTCTCCGACTGACTTACTTCACTAAGCATAATACCCTCCAGTTCCATCCACATTGAAGCAAATGGTGGGTATTTGTCATTTCTAATGGCTGAGTCATATTCCATTCTAACATAAACCACATCTTTATCCATTCTTCTTTTGATGGACACCGAGGCTCCTTCCACAGTTTGGCTATTGTGGACATTGCTGCTATAAACATCAGGTGCAGGTGTCCCGGCATTTCATTGCATCTGTATCTTTGGGGTAAATCCCCAACAGTGCAATTGCTGGGTCATAGGGCAGGTCTATTTTTAACTCTTTGAGGAACCTACACACAGTTTTCCAGAGTGGCTGCACCAGTTCACATTCCCACCAACAGTGTAAGAGGGTTCCCTTTTCTCCGCATCCTCTCCAACATTTGTTGTTTCCTGCCTTGTTAATTTGCCCCATTCTCACTGGTGTGAGGTGGTATCTCATTGTGGTCTGATTTGTATTTTCCTGATGGCAAGTGATGCAGCGCATTTTCTCATGTGCTGGTTGGCCATGTCGATGTCTTCCTCTGTGAGACTTCTCTTAATGGCTTTTGCCCATTTCATGATTGGATTGTTTGTTTCTTTGGTGTTGAGTTTAATAAGTTCTTTATAGTTCTTCCCTTTATCTGATACGTCATTTGCAAATATCTTCTCCCATTCTGTAGGTTGTCTTTTAGTTTTGTTGACTGTATCCTTTGCTGTGCAAAAGCTTCTTATCTTGATGAAGTCCCAATAGTTCATTTATGCTCTTGTTTCTTTTGCCGTCATGGATGTATCTTGCAAGAAGTTACTGTGGCTGAGTTCAAAAAGGGTTTTGCCTGTTTCTCCTCTAGGATTCTGATGGAATATTGTCCCACATTTAGATCTTGCATCCATTTTGAGTTTATCTTTGTGTATGGTGCAAAAGAGTGGTCTAGTTTCATTCTTCTGCATGTAGATGTCCAATTTTCCCAGCACCATTTTTTGAAGAGAGTGTCTTTCTTCCAATGGATTGTCTTTCCTCCTTTATCGAATATTAGTTGACCATAAAGTTCAGGGTCCATTTCTGGGTTCTCTATTCTGTTCCATTGATCTATGTGTCAGTTTTTGTGCCAGTACCACACTGTCTTGATGACCACAGTTTGTAGTACAATCTGAAATCTGGCATTGTGATGCCCCCAGCAAAAAGCAAAAAAAAAAAAAAAAAAAAAAAAAAACCCACTTATGGGGGAGTATCTTCTGATTCTGTATACTTTAAGTCCGTTGACTTCCCCTGGAACTTGTCCATCTAGCTGGTCTTTTGAGGGAGGGGCCGGTTGTGCTGATTTTCAGGTGTTAGCACTTGAAGGAGCTCCTCTGCCCCCTGCCTGGTGCAGGGCTCAGTGAGTGTTGTTTTCCCCATGAGGCCCCAGAAGGAACAACCGCAGTGGCAGCGGTCAGCTCTGGAGCCCTGGATTCAGCTCACGCAGTAACTATGGAGCTCTCCACCTGCAGGGGCCTGGAGGCTCCAGAGGCGGGGCTGATGATCTGTTCAGCTTGGGGCAGGAGCGTCCTTGCTGTCCTGGGCCCTCCTGACCTCTTCCTGTCCCATGGGTAGGTCGGATCCTGGGCTGTCCCCCAGCGCCCTGTGCTCCCGGGCCTGTGCTGTTTGATTCATTCTCCCGGCCAGGCAGCCCCCTCCACGGAGCCGCCAACTGAGCCCCTCCGAGCTGCCCCCAGGGCTGCCCAGCCCCCTCTGTGCAGAGCTGCTGCCGGAGCCCCTGTGAGCTGCTCTGGGGTCAATGCGTGCATGCGGTAGCCCTTTAGGGTGCTCGGTGCATTCTCCCCAGTGTACAGTTGCTCTGTTAGTGTCCCCAGGAGCCTGACAGCATCCCCGTCCTCCTGGGGTCCTGCTCTAACTTCCTGCGAGTGCCTTTCTGCCCGGGAAGATTGATGAAGCTCCTGCTTCTCTGGGACGGGGCTTTCCTGTCCTGGGGGCACTCGCTCCAGCCTTATCCTGGTTCCTCGCAGGGCCACTCCCCCTTGGATGCCCTTTGTTTCTTTAATTCTTTTTTCCCCTTATCTTCCTACCTTTATAGTAGCGTGATGTCTTCTCCTGTAGCATTCCACCTGTTCTCTCTTTAAATCTCAGGCCGAATTCATAGATTTTCAGGATGATTGAAGGTTATCTAGGTTATATGGTGGGGACAGGTGACTTGGGGACCTGAATCTTCCGCCATCTTGCCCCTCCCAGCATATGTTCCTGATTAAAACTCTTTAAGTGGAGGATAGAGGGAACGTTCTTCAATCTCATAAAAGCCATCTATGACTTTCACAGTGAATCTCATTCTCAGTGGGGAAAAACAGAGTTGTCCCTAATTTCACAAAGACTGCAGAGCTTCCCAATCTCAGCACTTGTGTCACTATAGGAGTAGAAATCCTACCATCAGCAATCGGACAACAAAATAAATAAAATCCATTCAAAATGACAAAGAAGAAATGAAACTCTCCCTTTTTGCAGAGTACATGATATTTCTCTCTTAACTCCAAGACACACCACCTAAATTTTCTAGAAATGACATAGCAATGTAGAGACGTGGCAGAAGACAAAACCATGGCATAGAGGGCACCTGCATTCCTATACACTAACAGTGAGACTGACAGGAGAGAAATTCGGAATTGAACTCATTTACAATGGCACCAACCTTAAGATACCTAGGAATAACCCTAACCAATGAGGTAAAGGATCTGTCCTTTAAATCTAGAGAACACTTATGAAAGAAATCAAAGAAGACACAAAGAGAAACATGGAGAAACATTCCATGCTCATGGATCAGAAAAATAAACTTTGGGAAAATGTCTATGCTTCCCAGGGCAATGTAGACACTGAATGCAAGTCCTATAAGAATACTGCAATCATTCTTCCCAGTGATGAAACAAATAATCTTCAGATTTCTATAAAATCAGAAAAGAGCTTCAATAGCCAGAGTAAGGTTAAGAAAGAAAACCAAAATTAAGGCATCAGAATGCATGGTATCAAGCTGCACTACAATGCTGTGATCATTAAGGCACTGCGGTCCTGGCACAAAAACAGACACATAGATCAATAGAACAGCTTATAGAACCTGGAAATGGACCTCCAAATATATGGTCAAAATCTTCGACAAAATAGGAAAGAATATCCCCTGGGAAACTGTAACAGTCTCAAAAATAATTGGTATGAAGAAAATTGAACAGCTCCTGCAGGAGAATTAAACTGGACCATTCTCTTATACCAAACAAAAATATAAAGTCAACATGATTAAAATATGACCCTTCACGTCCCACTTGCCTCTCACTCAACTTCTGTCATGCATCGAACATAAGCTTGTTTGAAGCTAAGCATACAGGCAATCAGGATGTGGGACGCAGAGGCCATAAGTTCTACTCTCAGAAATATGTATGCCTTGGAGGCAGATATCAGCTCTCCACTCATTTATGACAGTTAGAACCTACCTCAATTCTAACTGAAGATATTACTTGGAAATCGATGTATTAAAACTCACATACACATGAAAACAACAGAATAAAATTTGAGAAAAAATCCATCTAAATCTCTGGAAGGGGAGGAGGGCAGGGGGTGGGGGTGATTGGGTGATAGGCACTGAGGGGGGCATTGGGATGAGCACTGGGTGTTATTCTGTATGTTGGTAAATTGAACACCAATAAAAATAATTTTATTATAAAAAATAAAGAGGGGATGTCAAAAATAAATAAAATGTAAACAAAAAAAATAAATCTCTGTCAGGAGAAGAGAGGGAACAGCTTTTTGGAACATAGCCACAGCAATTTCTTGCAAAGCATATCTATAATGGCAAGGCAAACAAAAGCAAATATGAATTTTGGGAGCTCCATCAAGATAAGAATCTTCTGGAGAGCAAAGGAAACTGTCAACAAAGCTAAAACACAACATACAGAAGGGAAGATGATACTAGCAGATGACATATCGAACAAAGGTCTTGTATCCAACATCTATAAAGAACCTATCAAACTCAACACACAAGAACAGGGATTCCAGGCAAGAAATGGCAATAAAACATGAACAGAAATTTTTACAAATAAAACCTACATATGGCCAAGAAGTCCATAAAAAATTGCTCCATATCACTTGTTATCAGGGAAAAGCACATCCAAACCACAATCAGCTGCTGCTTTACACCACAGAGAATAGCATAAATTAATACGAAAGAAATCATCAAATGTTAGAGAGAATGTGGAGAAAGCGGAACCCTCTTGCACTGTTGGAGGAAATGTGAACTGGTGCAGCCACTCTGGAAAACTGGGTGGAGGATCCCGAAAGAGTTAAAAAAAGAGCTACCCTCTGACCCTGCAATTATACTACTCGGGATTTATCCAAAAGATACAGATGTAGTGAAGCGGCAGGATACGTGCACCCCAATGTTTACAGCAGCAATGTCCACAAATACCCATAGGCAAACTATGCGAGAAGCCACGATGTCCTTTGACAGATGAATTGATAAACATGATATGGTTTATATATACAAAAAATATTTCTCAGTCATCAGAAATAGTCAATTGCTACCATTACCAATGAAACTACAGGGGAATTATGCCAATGAAATAAGTCAATCGAAAAAAAGAGAAATAAGTCAATTGAAGAACAGTCATCATAATTTTACTCATACATGGAATATAATAAATAGTGAAAGGGATTATAAGGGAAGGAGGGTAACAGAGTGGGGATAAATTAGGGAGGAAGAAAAACCATGAGAGACTCGTATTTCTGGGACTTAGAGGAGTGCAGAAGGGGAGGTAGGTGGTGGGACATGGTACCTGGGTGATGGGCACTAAGGAGGGAACGTGATCAGATGAGAACTTGGTGTTACATTATATTGGCAAATTGAACTTAAATAAAATATTGAATAAACAAATGAAAAATAAATTATTAAAGAGAGAGAACATTATGAGCTATAACATGCCAACAAATTCAGCAATCTCAGAGAAATGGATACCCTCCTATAAATGTGGAAACAACCAAATCTGAAACAGGAATGAATAGAAAAGCAAGACAGACCCAAAACTGGAAAGGAAAATCGAACATATTTAAAGGTCTTTTAACAATCAAAAGTCCAGGGACAGATGATTGTCCAAGGGAATGCAACAGGTATTTAAAAAGAATTAATGCCCATCCTGATAATGTTACAAAAAACAGAAATTAAAGGAAAATTCCACTCATTTTCTGAGGGTAGCGTTACCTTGACCTGAAATGGAGACAATGATCCAACTTAAAAAGAAAATTACAGATTAATTTTCCTGACGGACATGGATGCAATATTCTCATTAAGATCCTAACCAACAGGATCCAACAGTACTTTAAAATAATAATTCTTCAAGACAAAAATTGGATTAATTTCTGGTCTGCAAGGGTGGTTCAGCATATGCAAAACTAAGAGTGGGATTTGAGTCATTGATAAATGAAAGGATAAGGACCATTTTATCCTCTCAGCTGATACCCAAAAAGCTTTTGGCAAAAGAGATTATACCTTCTTGATAAAAAAATCCTCTTGGTATGTAGAGATAGTGGGACCTACTCAACATCATAAAATACATTTACAGAGACATATGGAGAGTGTCATCCTCAACAAGGAAAAGTTGAGAGGTTTTCCCATAAGACCAGGAACGAGACAGGGATGCCCACCATCACCACTGTTCTTCACCATAGTGCTATATGTCCTAGCCTCAACAACCAGACAACAAAGAAAAGGAAATGTCATCCAACTCAGCAAAGAAAAAGTAAAAAGTTGACTCCTCACACCACAAAATACTTTAAGTTCAAACCCAAAGATTCCTTTGAAAAAAATTGCTAGAACTGATACCAGAATTCAGCAAAATTAGAGAGTGTAAAATCAATACAAGGAAGTCAGTGGCTCTTCCGTAAAGTGCAAGTGACGCAGAAAAAAGAAAATCAAGGACTGGATGCAATTTATAAGTGAACCAGATATCATCAGATGATGAGGAAAAATCCTAACCGAAGAGGGATGGATCTATATTCTAAACACTGAATAGCACTTATGAAAGACAGGAAGGAATAAAAACGTAGATAGAAAATATTTAAAATCCTTTGTATTTCCTTGGGGTTGGTAGTGATCTCTCCTTTCTCATTCATGATTTTATTAAATTGAGTCTTCTCTCTCTTCTTTTTAATAAGGCTGGCTAATCGTTTATCTCTCTTATTAATTCTTTCAAAGAACCAACTCCTGGTTTTATTGATCTGTTCCACAGTTCTTCTCAATTTCATTGAGTTCTGCTGGAATCTTCATTAACTCTCTTCTTCTGTTGCGTGTAGCACCTATTTGCTGTTTTTTTCTCTAGCTCCTTTATGTGTTAGCTTTTGTATTTGAGTTCTTTCCAGTTTTTGAATGGATGCTTGTATTGCGATGTATTTCACCATCAGGACTACTTTTGCTGCATCCCAAAGATTTTGAACATTTGTATCTTCATTCTCCTTAGTTTCCATGAATCTTTTAATTCTTCCTAAATTTCCTGGTTGACCCTTTCATCTTTCATGTTTTTTTTTTGTAATTCTCCTTTTTGGTGGGGTCTTTGTCTGGTTTTGGAATTAAGGTGATGCTGACCTCAGAGAACGAATTTGGAAGTACTCCATCTCTTTCTATCTTTCCAAACAGCTTTAGTAGAATAGGTATTGTTTCTTCTTTAAACGTTTGATAAAATTCCCCTGGGAAGCCATCTGGCCCTGGACTCTTGTGTCTTGGGAGGTTTTTGATGACTGCTTCAATTTCCTCCCTGGTTATTGGTCTGTTCAGGTTTTCTATTTCTTCCTGTTCCAGTTTTGGTATTTTGTGGCTTTCCAGGAATGCGTCCATTTCTTCCAGATTGCCTAATTTATTGGCGTATAGCTGTTCATAATATGTTTTTAAAATTGTTTGTATTTCCTTGGTGTTGGTAGTGATCTCTCCTTTCTCATTCATGATTTTATTAATTTGAGTCCTCTCTCTCTTCTTTTTAATAAGGCCGGCTAATGGTTTATCTATCTTATTAATTCTTTCAAAGAACCAACTCCTGGTTCTGTTGATCTGTTCCACAGTTCTTCTGGTCTCGATTTCGTTGAGTTCTGCTCGAATCTTTATTAACTCCCTTCTTCTCTTGGCTGTAGGATCTATTTGCTGTTTTTTCTCTAGCTCCTTTATGTGTAAGGTTAGCTTTTGTATTTGAGTTCTTTCCAGTTTTTGAATGATGCTTGTATTGCGATGTATTTCCCCCTTAGCACTGCTTTTGCTGCATCCCAAAGATTTTGAATGGTTGTATCTTCATTCTCATTAGTTTCCATGAATCTTTTTAATTCTTCCTTAATTTCCTGGTTGACCCTTTTATCTTTTAGCAGGATGGTCCTTAACCTCCACGTGTTTGAGGTCCTTCCAAACTTCTTGTTGTGATTTAGTTCTAATTTCAAGGCATTATGGTCTGAGAATATGCAGGGGACAATCCCAATCTTTTGGTATTGGTTCAGACACGATTTGTGACCCAATATGTGGTCTATTCTGGAGAAAGTTCCATGTGCGCTTGAGAAGAATGTGTATTCAGTTGAGTTTGGATGTAAAGTTCTGTAGATATCTGTGAAATCCATCTGGTCCAGTGTATCATTTAAAGCTCTCGTTTCTTTGGAGATGTTGTGCTTAGAAGACCTATCGAGTATAGAAAGAGCTAGATTGAAGTCACCAAGTATAAGTGTATTATTATCTAAGTATTTCTTCACTTTGGTTAATAATTGATTTATATATTTGGCAGCTCCCACATTCGGGGCATATATATTGAGGATTGTTAAGTCCTCTTGTTGAGTAGATCCTTTAAGTATGATATAGTGTCCCTCTTCATCTCTCACTACAGTCTTTGGGGTAAATTTTAGTTTATCTGATATAAGGATGGCTACCCCTGCTTTCTTTTGAGGACCATTTGAATGGTAAATGGTTCTCCAACCTTTTATTTTCAGGCTGTAGGTGTCCTTCTGTCTAAAATGAGTCTCTTGTAGACAGCAAATAGATGGGTCCTGCTTTTTCATCCAGTCTGAAACCCTGCGCCTCTTGATGGGGTCATTAAGCCCGTTCACATTCAGAGTTACTATTGAGAGATATGAGTTTAGTGTCATCATGATATCTATTCAGTCCTTGTTTTTGTGGAATGTTCCACTGGACTTCTTCTTAAAGGGGAATTTTAAGAGTCCCCCTTAAAATTTCTTGCAGAGCTGGTTTGGAGGTCACATATTCTTTCAGTTGCTGCCTGTCTTGGAAGCTCTTTATCTCTCCTTCCATTTTGAATGAGAGTCTTGCTGGATAAAGTATTATTGGTTGCATGTTCTTCTCATTTAGGACCCTGAATATATCCTGCCAGCCCTTTCTGGCCTGCCAGGTCTCTGTGGAGAGGTCTGCTGTTACCCTAATACTCCTCCCCATAAAAGTCAGGGATTTCTTGTCTCTTGCTGCTTTAAGGATCTTCTCTTTATCTTTGGAATTTGCAAGCTTCACAATTAAATGTCGAGGTGTTGAACAGTTTTTATTGATTTTAGGGGGGGGGGATCTCTCTATTTCCTGGATCTGAATGCCTGTTTCCCTTCCCAGATTAGGAAAGTTTTCAGCTAGAATTTGTTCAAATACATATTCTGGCCCTCTGTCCCTTTTGGCGCCCTCGGGAACCCCAATTAAACGTAGGTTTTTCTTCTTCAGGCTGTCGTTTATTTCCCTTAATCTATCTTCATGGTCTTTTAATTGTTTGTCTCTTTTTTCCTCAGTTTCCCTCTTTGCTATCAACTTGTCTTCTATGTCACTCACTCGTTCTTCCACCTTGTTAACCCTCGTCGTTAGGACTTCTAGTTTGGATTGCATCTCATTCAATTGATTTTTAATTTCTGCCTGATTAGCTCTAAATTCTGCAGTCATGAAGTCTCTTGAGTCCTTTATGCTTTTTTCTAGAGCCACCAGTAGCTGTATAATAGTGCTTCTGAATTGGCTTTCTGACATTGAATTGTAATCCAGATTTTGTAACTCTGTGGGAGAGAGGACTGTTTCTGATTCTTTCTTTTGAGGTGAGGTTTTCCTCTAGTCATTTTGCTCAGTGCAGAGTGGCCAAAAGCAAGTTGTATTGGGAAAAGGAGAAAAAGAGAGGAGATAAAGAAGGAAAGAAAAGAGAAAGAGAAAAAAAAGGAAAAAAAAACGAAAAAAAAAAGAAAAAGAGAAAGAAAAAGAAAGGAGAAAAAAAGGGGGTGGGGGAAGGAAACAAATCAAAAAGCAAAACAAAACAAAACAAAACGAAACCAAAAAAAAAAAAAAAAGAACCATGGGGGAGTATCTTCTGATTCTGTATACTTTAAGTCCCTTGGCGTCTCCTGGAAGTTGTCCATCTAGCTGGTGTTCTGGGGGAGGGGCCTGCTGTGCTGATTTTCAGGTGTTAGCAGTTGGGGGAGCTGCTGTGCCCCTGCCTGGTGCAGGGTTCAGTCGGGGTTGTTTACCCCGTGAGGCCGCAGGAGTAACAACCCCAGTGGCGGGGCCAGCTCTGGAAACCTGGATTCAGCTCCGGCAGGAACTCCGGAGCTCTCCGTCTGCAGGGCCTGGAGGCTCCATGGCGGGGCTGCTGATCTGCTCAGCTCGGGGCAGGAGCGTCCTTGCTGTCCTTGGCCCTCCCGGCCTCTGCCTGTCCCGGGGGAGGCGGGATCCTGGGCTGTGTCCCTGCGCCCTGTGCTCCCGGCCTACGCTGTTGGATTCGCTCTCCTGGGCCACGCAGCCCCCTCCACGGAGCCGCCCCCCGAGCACCCCCGAGCTGCTCCTGGAACCTCGCAGCCCCCTCCGCAAGGAGCCTCTTCCTCTGCCCGAGCCCCTCTGAGCTGCTCTGGGTCCCGCCGTGCGCGCTGCAGCCCTTAGGGAGCTCTGCGCACTCTCCTGGGAGCGCAGTTGCTCTGTTACTGTCCCTGGGAGCCCGAGGGCATCCTCACCCTCCTCGGTCCTGCTCCAACTCCCTGCGAGGCCTTTCCACCCGGGAAGTTTGGTGCAGCTCCTGCGTCTCCGGAACGGGGCTCTCCTCTCCTGGGGACACTCGCCCTGGCCTCAGCCCGGCTCCTGGCGGGGTCCCTCCCTCTTGGAAGCCTTTGTTTCTTTATTTCTTTTTTCCCCGTCTTCCTACCTTGATAGAAGCGCGAACTCTTCTCACTGTAGCATTCCAACTGGTCTCTCTTTAAATCTCAGGCCGAATTAATAGATTTTCAGGATAATTTGAAGGTTTTCTAGGTAATTTGGTGGAGACAGGTGATTTGGAGACCCTACTCTTCCGCCATCTTGCCTATTCTTCTGAAATGTGTTTTCTTTAAATGTTTGGTAGAATTCACCTGGAAAGCCATCTGACCTAACAATTTCTTTGGAATTTTTGATAACTGTTTCAGTCTCCTCACTGGTTATTGGTTTGTTCAGGTATTGTATTGTTTTCCTCTTTCAGATTTGGCAATTAGTCTCAGGGAACCCCCCCAGGCCTCACCAGGTCTCCCCCAGAGTCCACCAGCAGCACCTCACCCTGGGCACCTGCAGACACAAGACATCCTGGTCCGGAAACTGTCCCACATCTCCTGGTTTTCTCACTCACCCCCATGCATATTCTCCATGTCTATTCTACATGAATTTCCTTTTAAGATAGCAACAAGGAAAACCCAGCTGAGCACAGACTCCGGTGAATTGTCTGTGTTCTGTCCTGATCCATGAATGGAGTCACCTGGGGATCCTGGGGCTGCGGCTTCTCTCCCAGCTGCAGGGTTGGGGCTGGGCTGTCTTAATCATTTGATGTAGGGCCCTATTTGTATGTCCTCTGAGTTTTTAGTTTAAGCCTTAGGTTATGATCTTTACAGGTTATATACTAGAATTGAATAACCTTTGCACACACCTTGTGTAGATGACATTGTGACAATAAGAAGTGTTCTAACTTCTGAACAAAATTACCATTAAATTTTTTGTGGCTTTTTATTATTCTTTCATCAATATACTGGAGTTTGATACACCTATTTTCTTTCCTTGGGAAGTTTATTTTAAAGATTTTTTAAAAGATTTTATTTCATTTTTTCATGACAGACATACACATAGAGAAAGAGAGAGAGGCAGAGACACAGACAGAGGGAGAAGCAGGCTCCACGCAGGGAGCCTGATGTGGGACTTGATCCCAGGTCTCCAGGATCATGCTCCAGGCTGAAGGCAGTGACAAACTGCTGGGCCATCAGGGTTGCCCATGTCCTTGGGAAGTTTAATCCTAAATATTTTATTTCTGCTCCAGTGTAAATGTAGTAATTTTGTTAATTCCTTTTATACATTTGTTGCTATTTTGTTATATTTGAAATATAGCTTTATTTCATCTGTTGATTTTCATACTATGGTTTCTCTGAAATCATATATTAGTTGTGCGACTATGCTGTGGAGATGGTAGTGTTTACTACATATGAGATCATGTCATATGGAAAAAAGAAGTTTTCTTCCTCTATGCTGAACTAAATAACTTTTGTTTCATTGTTGCAATTTCTAGATAAGTCTTCCGGTTATCAGGGCAGGAAGATTTACCTTCTATTTTTCTCAGGTATTTGGTCTAATTACTTAGTAGACATAAGGTAGATCTAAGGTAAATACATTTCATCTCATATGTTAATGAGCTACCTAGAATACAACACCCAGACAATGACCAAATTACACAGCCCTTGTGTGTCTCAGACCACAAAATATTGAGATGGTGGATATTAAGGCCAGGATTTGGTTTTGGGTCAGTGAATTATTGAGGAACTGACAAGGGTATTTTGCACAGCCATTTGACCCCTACATTCTCTATTCTGGTCCTGAGGAAGGTTCACTACTCCTGGTATAGGTAAGGTAACATTCCCAAGGGAGACTTATTTCCTGCCAACAGGGGAACATAGATGGCTCAGCATATCTGTCTTCTGGCTGTTTCTCATGTAGCTTTAGTCCATAATAACCCAGGTGACCAGCTGACATATTTGGGGTGTCACAGTTCATTCTTCTTCATGATAACCATGTTGTATACTCATGGTGGGAATGAGCATCCTTTTGTGGCCCTGGACTTGACAGTAAGCCTTCAAATTTTCACTGCTGAATATGGGTTTGGGTGTGGACTATTAATAAATTGCCACGATTACTTGGAGGTAATTTCTTTAAGTTCCTTGATTATTAAGAGTTTTGATAAAAACCATGTGTTGAATTTTCATTTTTTTAAAAAAAATTATTTATTTATGATAGTCACACACACACACACAGAGAGAGAGAGAGAGAGAGAGAGAGCCAGAGACAGAGGGAGAAGCAGGCTCCATGCACCGGGAGCCCGACATGGGATTCAATCCCGGGTCTCCAGGATCGCGCCCTGGGCCAAAGGTAGGTGCCAAACCGCTGCGCCACCCAGGAATCCCCTGAGTTTTCATTTTTAAGATTTTATGTATTTCTTTATCAATTCATGAGAAACAGAGAGAGAGAGAGAGAGAGAGAGAGAGAGATGTAGGGACTCAGGCAGAGGAAGAGGCAGGCCTCCGGAAAGGACCCGGATACCAGACTCAATCCAGGATCCTGGTGTCACTCCCTGAGCTGTAGGCAGATGCTCCATGACTGAGACACCCAGGCATCCCTGTGTCGAAATTTCTTAAATTATCTTAGGTATCAAAGGGAGGATCATATGGATCATTCCTACACTTTGTTAATACAGAGGGTGCCATTTATGATCTGGGTATATTGAATAATCCCTGCATCCCAGGACTGACTTCCTCTATGTCATTCTGTGTGATCCTTTCCATGTGCTGTTGGATTCAAGATGCCAGGAGTTTTACATGTATGTGCATCTCAGAAATTGTCCTTGAGTCCCTTATTGTGAGCTCCTTGCTGTGGGTTTGTTGTCACAGTCATCTTGGCCTCCTTAAATGAATTTGGGCATATCCTATTCTCATTAGATTTTGGAAGAGACTGAGATGTTTGGGCCCCAATTCTTCTTAAAATATTTGATAAAATTCATAAATAAAGCAATCTGATCTTGAGCATTTTTTGGCTTTGTTCTTTTTAAATATTCTTTGTGATTTTAGAGGCAGAAATTTTTAGATAATGGATTTGGCCTTCGTATTAGTTCTGTTTTGTTCATTTTTTATTTCTTCATGAAAACCATTTTAGTGTATTGATCATTTTAGTAATTCTCTAATTTGCCTGGTTATGCAAT
Organism: Canis lupus dingo; assembly: GCF_003254725.2. NCBI lineage: Eukaryota > Metazoa > Chordata > Mammalia > Carnivora > Canidae > Canis > Canis lupus. Next base: position 73,918,844 of record NC_064250.1, read on the forward strand.
TTTTGTTCTATAATCACGTTACAATTTTATTCATGGTTCTATTCATTGATGTTTCCGTATTCTTATTAAAATCTCCTGGAATATTTGTATTGTTATGGTTTATTTGTGTTTTTTTTTGGTTGTTTTTGTTGTTCTAAAAAGTTTAATTAAATTATCAAAATACTAGTTGTTTTATCCATAATAGAAAAAATCCATGTTCATATGGAAATGAAAATCAGATGATAGTGAACACATAATTATGAGAAGGAAAACCAATTCTCAGACATTACAATACCCTCTTTATAAATGTATTTCTGAAGAATATTCATTACATCAGTTTGTGACTGCATAACATCACACATGTAGACAGTGCAGTAGATGATGAAGCCCAGATGTGAACATGTGAATATACAGTCAGCAAATTCTCCATAGGATATCTAAGAGCACACAATAGGGAAAGGATAGTCTCTATGACAAATGGTGCTGAGTAGTCACATGCAAAATAAAGACACTTGGAGTTTATCGTACATCACACAGACACAAATTCAAAATGGATTAATGACTTAAGCAGAAGACTTGACCTTAAATCTTTTCAATGGAAACAAATGGGAAAACATCATGACATGTGCTTGGCTATGATTTATTTGATATAGCATCAGAATCACAGGCAACAAAATCAAAGCAGACAAGTGGGGCTACATCAACATAGAAAGGGTGCAGAACACATATTAGCAGAGCAAGAAGGAGTGCACTTGAAGGGATGAGCACTTATTATACTATTTTTTTGAAAACTGGATTTAAATTTTAAAAATGTGAAAAAAGATAAAAACTTAGTAGAACAGAAGGCACCCTAAGACATGGGAATCAGTGTGCTCAACCATATATTGAGGAGATAGTATCCAAAATACAGAAGGGACACTTACTCCTCAATAGAAAATTCAATAAACACATAATAATTGTAAACATATCCTCTGATTAAAATTGTGGCAAGGGAAATCCTGGGTGGTATAGCAGTTTAGTGTCTGCCTTCAGCTCAGACCAGGATCATAGTTCAGGGATAGATTCCCCTATCAGGGTCCCAGCGAGGAGGCTGCTTCTCCCTCTGTCTATGTCTCTGTCTCTCTCTGTATGTCTCTCATGGAAGAAAAAAATCTTTGTTTAAAAAATTAGGGAAGTACACCTGAGTGCCTCAGTTGTTGAGTGTCTGCCTTTGGCTCAGGGCATGATATCTGAGTACTGGGAGAAAATCCAGCATCAGGCATGCTGCATGGAATCCGCTGCTCCTCTCTCTGCCTAAGTCTCTGTCTCTGTCTCTGTGTGTCACTCATGAATAAATAAATGGGTTCTTTAAAAAACTGGCCCAAGGGTGATGTCCATAGGGAAACATTCAGGTAACCATCGATTCTTGATTTCTGCTGAGATGGTGATCCCTGACCTGGGATCAAGCCCCTGGTCAGGCTTTGTGCTCATTGAAGAATCTTCTTGAGATTTTCTATCTGTTACCCTCAAACTCTTTTGTCAATTTTTCTGAAAACTTCTTGCAAGATACATCCACGAAGGCAAAAGAAACAAAAGCAAAAATGAACTCTTGGGACTTCATCAAGGTAAGAAGCTTTTGCACAGCAAAGGATACAGTCAACGAAAGTAAAAGACAACCTACAGAATGAGAGAAGATATTTACAAAGGACGTATCAGATAAAGGGCTAGTTTCCAAGATCTATAAAGACTTATTAAATTCAACACCAAAGAAACAAACAATCCAATCATGAAATCGCCAAAAGACATGAACAGAAATCTAGCAGAGGAAGACATACACATGACCAACACGCACATGAGAAAATGCTCTGCATTACTTGCCATCAGGGAAATACAAATCAAAACCACAATGAGATACCACCTCACACCGGTGAGAATGGGGAACATTAACAAGGTAGGAAACCACAAATGTTGGAGAGGATGCGGAGAAAAGGAACCCTCTTACATTTTTGATGGGAATGTGAACTGGTGTGCAGCTACTCTGGAAAATCGTGTGGAGGTTCCTGTCTAAAGAGTTAAAAATAGACCTGCCCTATTACCCAGTAATTGCACTTTTGGGCATTTACCCCAAAGATACAGATGCAAAGAAACACCAGGACACTTGCACCCTGATGTTTCTAGCAGCAATGTCCACAATAGCCAAACTGTGGAAGGAGCCTCGGTGTCCATCGAAAGATGAATGGATAAAGAAAATGTGGTTTATATATACAATGGAATATTACTCAGCCATTAGAAATGACAAATAGCCACCATTTGCTTCAAAGTGGATGGAACTGGAGGGTATTATGCTGAGTTAAATAAGTCAATCGGAGAAGTACAAACATTATATGTTCTCATTCATTTGTGGAATATAAATAATAGTGAAAGGGAATATAAGGGAAGGGAGAAGAAATGTGTGGGAAATATCAGAGGGGGGAGACAGAACATAAAGACTCCTAACTCTGGGAAAGGAACTAGGGGTGGTGGAAGGGGAGGAGGGAGGGGGTGGGGGTGAATGGGTGATGGGCACTGAGGGGGGCCTTTGATGCGATGAGCACTGGGTGTTATTCTGCTGGAAAATTGAACGCCAATAAAAACTAAATTTATTATTAAAAATTGTCTGAAAATAAATAAATAAATGGATAAATAAATAAATAAATAGATAGATAAATAGAAATAATAAATAAATAAAATGTTGGGGGCAGGATCATGGGGGAGTACCAGTCCTCACCTCACCTTGTACCAGTAACTAACCTAGATAACTTATTTTTTTATAGATCTTGGATATTAGCCCTTTACCTGATAGGTCATTTACAAATATCTTTTCCCATTTATAGGTTGTCTTTGAGTTTTGTTGACTATTTTGCTGTGCATAGCTTTTTCTCTTGATGATGTCCCAATAGCTCACAACCTATAGAAAGGAGATACAAACGATTTTAAAAACATATTAGGACCACTTATATGCCAATAAATTAGGCAATCCAGAAGAAATGGATGCTCTTTTGGAAAACCACAAATAAGCAAAACTGGACCGCAAAGAAATAGAAATCCTGAACAGGCAAATAACCAAGGAGGAAATTGAAGCAGTCATCAAAAACCTCCCAAGACACAAAAGTCCATGTCCAGATTGCTTCCCAGGGAAGTCTATCAAACATTTAAAGGAGAAGCCATACATATTTACTAAAGCTGTTCTGAAAGATAGAAAGAGACAGAATACTTCCAAACTCTTTCTCTGAGGCTGGAATCACCTTAAATCCAAAAAGAGAAAAAGACCCCACCAAAATGGAGAATTATAGACAAAAAACCTTATGAACACAGATGCTAAAATTCTCAACAAAACACTGGCCAATAGGACACAACAGAATATTAACACAATAATTCACCATGACTAAGTGGGATTTATACCTGGGATGCAAGGCTGGTTCAACACTCGTAAAGCAATCAGTATGATAGATCATATCAACAAGAGAAAAAAAACAAGAACCATAGGATCTTATCAATAGAAACAGAGAAAGCCTTTGACAAAATACAGCATCCATTCCTGATCAAAACTCTTCAGAGCGTAGGGATAGAGGGAACATTCCTCAGAATCTTAAAAGCCATCTATGAAAAGCCCACAGCAAATATCATTCTCAATGGGGAAACACTGGGAGCCTTTCCCCTAAGATCAGGAACAAGACAGGGATATCCACTCTCACCACTGCTATTCGACATAGTACTAGAAGTCCTAGACTCAGCAATAAGGCAACAAAAAGAAACAAAAGTCATTCATATTGGCAAGCAAGAAGTCAAAACCAAAAAAGAAAAAAATAAGTCAAAACCTCTGTCTTCTCAGATGACATGACACTGTATCTAGAAAACTCAAAAGACTCCACCCCAAGGTTGATTGAACTCATACAGCAATTCAGCAGTGTGGCAGGATAAAAATACAATGTCCAGAAATCACTTCCATTACTATACACTAGCAATGAGTTGAAGAAAGAAAAGTTAAGGCATCAAAAAAATCTTAAATTGCACCCAAAAACATAAGATACCCAGGATTAACCCTAACCAAAGAGGTAAAGTTTCTATACCCTAAAAACCATAGAACATTTCTGAAAGAAATTGAGGAAGACACAAAAATATTGATAAATATTCCATGCTCATGGATTGGAAGAACTAATTTTGTGAAAATGTCAATGCTACCAAGGGCAATTTACACGTTCAATGCAATTCCTACCAAAATACCTTGGAATTTCTTCAGAGGGTTGGAACAAATCAACTTAAGGTTTATGTGGAATCAGAAAATACTCCAAATAGCCAGGAGAATACCGAAAGGAAAACCAGAGCTGGGGGCATCAGAATGCTAGATTCCAAGTTCTACTACAAAACTGTGATCATCAGGACGTTCTGGTACTGGTACAAAAACAGACATATTGATCAATTGCACAGAATGGAGAACCAGAAGTGGACACTGAACTCTATGGTCAACTAATATTTGACAAAGTAGGAAAGATTATCCACTGGAAAAAACAAGAGTCTCTTCTATAAATGGTGCTTGGAATATTGGACAGCCATGTACAGAAGAATGAAACTAGATCATTCTCTTACACAAAACACAAGACAAACAAAAAAAATGGATGAAAGATCAAAATGTGAGACAAGATTCCATCAAAATCCTAGAAAACACAGGCAACACCCTTTTTGAATTTGACCACAGTAACTTCTTGCAAGATTCATCCATGAAGGCAAGATAACCAAAGCAAAAATGAACTATTGGGACTTCAGCAAGATAAGAAGCTTTTGCCCAGCAAAAGATACCGTCAACAAAACTCAAAGGAAACCTAGAGAATGGGAGAAAATACTTGCAAATGACTAGATAACGGACTAGTATAGGACAAATATGAGGTAAGACCCTGTTTAAGTGTTTCTGTGTGTTGTCACCACATTCCCAGATTCAGTGGACTAAACAGACGCTCATTCTCACAGTTCTGGAGTCTGGAAAGTCTAAGGTCCAGGTGCAGGCAAATGTGGTGTCTGGAGCACCCATGTCCTAGCACGTCCTTTCCCCATCACCTCACATGGGGCCAGGGTGCATGGAGCTTTCCATATCCTGATGTATAATGTTCCTGATCACATCATGAGGCTCTATCTCCTGACCTAATTGCTCCCCTAAGGCCCCAACTCCTTCTTCCATCACATAGACGTTTGGTTCCAACATGGGGATGGTAGAGGTGACACACAGTTAGCTATATCAGCACCCGAAGGATCCATGAGTTATTCCCTGCAGGTGAAAGGTACTCCTCCACTTTTGTTCTCTCATAATTGTTAAGTGGAATTTGTCATCACACAGTATTCTTGAGTGTTACATGCTCGCTCCTTGATCTCCAATGCTCCATCTTCTCTTCCTGCCCCACCCATGGGAAATCAGCAGGAACACTTGACTTGACATCAGGGAAATACAAATGAAAACCACACTAAGATCCCACTTATACAACTCAGAATGGATAAAGTAACAAGGCTGGAAACAATAAATATAAGCAAGGATATTGAGAAAGTGGAACTATCTTTTTTGGTGGGAATGCAGGCTTATTTAGCCACTCCAGAAAACAGAAAGGAATGTCCTGAAACGTGAGAATAGAGCTACCCAAGTAAGAGAATGATCTAGTTTCATTTCCAAGTGTACAACCATTACACTACAGGGAATTTACCCCAAAGACGGAAATTTAATGTAATTAAGGGACCCATGCACCCCAATGTTCACAGCAACAATGTCCAGAATAGCCAAACTGTGGGAGGAATCATGATGCTCTTCTACAGGAGAGTGATAAAGAAGACGTGGAAGGAGCCTCTGTGTCCATCGACAGATGAATGCGTAGAGAAGATGTGGTTTATATATACAATGGGACATTACTCAGCCATTAGAAATGACGAATACCCACCATTTGCTTCAATGTGGATGGAACTGGAAGGTATTATGCTGAGTGAAGTAAATGATTCAGAGAAGGACAAACATTTTATGGTTTCACACATACAAAGTACATAAAAAATTGTGCAAGGGAACAAAGGGGAAAGGAGATAGAATGAGTAGGAATTATCAGACAGTAACATACATGAGAAACTCCTACCAATGGGGTAAGAAAACAAGGAGTAGTGGAAGGGGAGATGGTTGGGGGGTTGGTGTACCTGGATGACAGGAGCTGGGGGGGGCAATTGACAGAATGAGTACTGGCTGTTATATGTTTGCACATTGAACTGCAATAAAAATATATAAAATATGTGGTTTATATATACAATGGGATATTACACAGCTGTCAGAAATGATGAATAACACGAAATAACATTTCCTTCAACATGGATGGAACTGGAGCTATTATACTGAGAGAAATTAATCACAGAAAAGCAATGATATGGTCTCACCCATATGTGGAATATAGGAAATATTGAAAGAGACCATAAGGGAAGGAGTGAAACTTAGTGAGGTAATATTACAGAGGAAGACAAAACATGAGAGACACTTAACACCAGGGGGAAAAAAAACTGAGGGTCGCTGGAAGAGAGCGGGTGGGGGATGGGGGAACTGGGTGATGGGAGTTAAGGAGGAGACATGATATGATGAGCACTGAGTGTGTAGTAAATATTGGTAAATTCAATCTAAACAAAGAAAAAAATGGACTTTAGCCTGTCCACATTCCTGAAACATCATACATAGACTGGGAGAATCAAACAACCGACACTTATTCTCACATATCTGGAATCTGGGACATCTGAGGTCCAGGTGCAGGCAGATGTGGTCTCTGGGGAGCGCCTACATCCTACTCTGTCCTTTCCCCATCACCTCACATGGGGCCAGGGTGCAGGGAGCATTCCCAGTCCTGGTTTATAAGGGCCCTGAATCTATCATGAGGCTGCACCTCCTCACCAAAGTGTTCAACTAAGGCTCCACTTCCTTCCCCATCTCATGGGCGTTAGGTTCCAACATGGGCATGGTAGAAGTCAGACACAGTGATCTGATGTCAGCACCAGAAGTATATATGAGTTATTCCCTGCAGGTGGAAGGTCCTCCAATCCAGCTCCTCACCCTGAGGATCCTCATTGATCCAGTAGAAGCTTCTGGTCTCTGAGCACATTGTGTATACATGACCTTCAGAACCAGATTGTGACCTTGGGGAGAGGACAGCTTCCATCTGAGACTGGGGTAGGATCTTGGCCTAGTATTATTATTTAAACTTTTGTGCTGTTTCGATATATTATTCATCTCCTTTCCCTATGATTCAGACATCTGTCTACTGAGAATGACCATGTTTCTCTTTTGTCCTTCCGGTGTGAGACTTGTTTAGTGAAATTATTCTTCACACCATGTCCAGTCTTTATTGCCTGCTAGCTCCCTGACATTCCTTCCTCATTCTTCTTCTCCACCCAAAGGATAAGAAATCAAATAACCCAGGGGTTCCCTCTTTTGATGCAGTTGGGACACTGACTCCACACAAGCCCATCCTGGAGCAGGATGCCGTCCCCACCACTGACCCACAACACATACCCGGAGCCAGTGTCCTTCCCTGGCACCATCCAGGCATTTATGATGTGATGAGAGGCCTGCCTGGCTCTTATCAGACATGAAGGTGAAGGTGATGAATGGTTATACTCTCATTATTGTGTGTGTGTGTGTGTGTGTGTGTGTGTGTGTGTGTGTGAATGACCTCTGAGTCCACATCCCTACCATTTCATGATGTGATGCTGGGAATCTCTCTCACTCCCAGGCTGTTATTAACATTTTTGTAGAATGTCTCTTTACTCTTGTGTTGATTGGGGATTCTGTTATACCGCAATGTGCAAGACAGCATGTTAGCTTGGGGTCCTGTGATCCACAGTGATCACCACTAGGACTCATGAAAAATATTTGTAATTGATTAAAATTTCAGGTCAGGAGAATTTAAGTACAAGTAAGTGCAAGTTCTATAGTTGAATTCCAGGTCTCTAAGAAAGAGACTGGATAGGTAAACACACAATCAAGTGTTCAGAGGGGCTCCCAGGGGGAAACTGCTCCATGGAGAGGAAGCCCAGTCCCTGACAGGAAACCTGCCCATAACCTCAATCTGAAACTGCTCCTGGGCCTTCAAGACACAAGTGGTGAGGAGTGTGCACCCCCTGGTGGTCCTGATCCCTTTCAACACGGAGGTTTGTGTCTGAGTTCACATTGAGTTTGCCTCACTGTGTCCTTCGCACAGTAATACACAGCCGTGTCCTCGGCTCTCAGGCTGTTCATCTGCAGATACACTGTGTTCCTGGCGTTGTCTCTGGAGATGGTGAATCGGCCCTTCACAGCGTCAGTGTAGTATGTGCTACTTCCATCATAGCTAATAGCTGCGACCCACTGCAGCCCCTTCCCAGGAGCCTGGCGGACCCAGCTCATGTCGTAGTTACTGAAGGTGAATCCAGAGGCTACACAGGAGAGTCTCAGGGACCCCCCAGGCTTCACCAGGTCTCCCCCAGACTCCACCAGCTGCACCTCACCCTGGACACCTGCAGACACAAGACATCCTGGTCAAACAACTGTCCCACATCCCATGTTTCTCTCACTCACCTTCACTCACCTACACAAGGTCTCTTGTTCTCTATGAGTTACCTTGTAAAATAGCGACAAGAAAAACCCAGCTGAGCACAGACTCCATGGTGGTTTGTCTTTGTTGTGTCCTGATCACTGAATCGGGTCACCTGGGGATCCTGGGCCTGGGGCTCCTCTCCCAGGTGCAGGGTCGGGACTGGGCTGGTTTAATCAGTGAAGGGAGGGCCCTATTTGCATATCCTCTGACTATATAACCAGCTCCAGACTTACATTCGTGTATTTAAAGCCAACACAAGTGTTGCACCACTATTCTATAGCAATTTGTGTAGTGGCCCTCTGAGTATATGAAGCTCTAATGACAGTTATTTTTTAATTTCTTGGTTCATTTCAAAAGACACATCAGTATAGGTAATTTTCTGGAGATATTTCATCTTGTTAATAAATTTTAATCCTAAATATTTATTTTTGGTGCTAGTGGAAATTGGATTATTTTGTTAATTTTGTACATGTAATTTTTATTTATTTTGTAGGAATATATCTTTATTTTATTTGCTGATTTTATATACTGATTCTTTTGCTGAGCTCATGAGTTATTTCTTCCAGTTTTTATGTGACGTTTTTACTCATTGACTCTATTAAGACATTGTCATAGGAAAATTAATTATTTTCTTTCCAGTTTACCACTTTTTCTTTTTTTAAATAAAGTTTTCTTGCTACATTTACTGGTAGGTCCTCCAGTCTGGGGAAGAAAGCATTTTCCTCTTGTCTTCAGGATGCATTGTCAGTTTTTTTTTTTACATGCATCCTATGTTTATTGCAGCATTTTTTAAATAATAAATTTATTTTTATTGGTGCTCAATTTGACAACATACAGAATAACACCCAGTGCTCATCCCGTCAAGTGCCCCCCTCAGTGCCCCTCACCCAATCACCCCCACCCCCACCATCATCCCCTTCCACCAGCCCTAGTTCGTTTCCCAGAGTTAGGAGTCTTCCATGTTCTGTCTCCATTTCTGATATTTTCTACACATTTCTTTTCCCTTCCCTTCTATTCCCTTTCACTATTATTTATATTCCCCAAGTGAATGAGACCATATAATGTTTGTCCTTCTCCGATTGACTTATTTCACTCAGCATAATACCCTCCAGTTCTATCCACATTGAATCAAACGGTGGGTATTTGTTATTTCTAATGGCTGAGTATATTCCATGTATACATAAACCACATCTTCTTTATCCATTCATCTTTCAATGGTCATCGAGGCTCCTTCCCCAGTTTAGCTATTGTGGAGATTGCTGCTCTAAACATTGGGGTGCAGGTGTCCCAGCGTTTCATTGCATGTGCATCTTTCAGGTAAGCAGTTGATATAAGGTAGACTTAGAGGAGACAATAATTTCATTTTGTATGTGGATGACCTACCTAATATAAAGTGACAGTCTACAACTCAAATCAGGAGAAGGTGAATCATCATGTCCTCTGCCTATTTCCGATTGTAGTTTTCACTTTGTGGTTGTTTAGTTTGGTAATTTATTTTTCGATTTTGGAAACCAGCCTTAATCTGGAGATAGATTTGCAAATCTCTTCTCCCATTGTTTTTATTCTTTTGGAAGATGTTATTTATTTATTCATCAGAGATGGAGTGAGAGATTCAGAGACCGGCAGAGGGAGAAGTGGGCTCCCCACACGGAGCCTAATGCTGGTCTCAATCTTAGAGCTCTAGGAGTCCCAGGCTAAAGACAGATGCTCAAGCTACACAGGCATCCTTATCTTTTCCAGTTGTTAGGTTGCCTTTTAATTATGTTGTGTTTCCAATCTGTACTACAGCTCCTTCCTTTATGTCGTGCATAGAGTTCACTTTTACTTTTGTTTGCCTTCCCTTTGGAGTTTCAAGTACCAAGAACCTCTTGTGGCTGAGGTCACAAAATCTCCTTGATTTTGATGGTTTCTTGCCTCACATTTAGGTCTTTCGTCTACTCTGAGTTTATCTTTGTGTGGAGTGTAAGAATGTGGCCCAGGTTCATTCTATTTGCAGCTGTCCAATGTTCCCAACACCACTTGTTCAAAAGATTGCCCTTTTTCCAGTCAATCGTCTTTTGTAATTTGTCGAGGATAAGTTGGCCATAGAGCTGTGTGTCCATTTATGGGTTCTTTTTCTATTCCATTGAACTTGTGCGTGTTTTAATGCCACTATTATACTGTTTTGATAATCACAACTTTGAAATCTGGAATTCTGATGGCTTTTGCATTGTTTTTTTTTTAAGTTTTTATTTATTTAGTCATGAGAGACACAGGGATACAGAGATAATGGTAGAGACTCAGGCAGAGGGAGCAGCAGGCACCATGTAGGGAGCCTGATATGGGACTTGTTCCCAGGTCTGCAGGATTAAGCCCTGGACAAAAAGGCAGTGCTAAAATGCTGAGCCACCCAGTCTGCCCTGATTTGTTTTTTGTTTCAACATTCTTTTGCTCACTCAGAATCTTTTCTGTTTATTTACAAATTTTAGGCTTTTTCCATTCCCTAGAAAAATGTTGGTGGTGTTTTGATAGGGTCCTATCCTGAGTCTTCACCCTCCTTACCTAAGTGTTCCCCTAAGACTCCACCTCCTTCCCCATCTCAATGGCATTAGGTTCCAACATGGGCATGGTAGAGGTCACACAGAGGGAACTGATATCAGCACATGACTGGTCAATAAGTTATTCCCTACAGGTGGAAGGTTCTCCAATCCAGCTCCTCATCCTGGGGATAAACATGGATCCAGTAGAAGCTTCTGGTCTCTGCGGACAGTGTACCCATGACCTTCAGTACCACCTTGTGACTTTGGGAGAGGACATGTTCCACCTGAGACCCTGGGTAGTACCTCAGGCATCTTCTATTATCATTTCATGATTTGTGGTGCTTTCTTGAGATCACTAACCATTTTCCAATATTTCATATTGTTTCTCACTACGTCGATTTTTTTATAGGTGCATATATAGGTTAACCTATTTTGGACATCCTCAACATGGAGATATTTGTAATTTATTCCTATTTAGTGACAAGTGTAAAGAAGTGTAAGCAAATGTGTGCTCTGTGAATATAGAAATAACTGTTTCTTATAAAGCAACAAATTTTAAAATCACACACTGAAGAAGTCAACTCAGAATCTTGAGTCTATAGAGGCTCCCTGAGGGAATCTTCTCCATGGAGAAGATATAGAGCCCTACTGGAAACCTGCCCAGAACCTCCATCTGAACCTGCTCCTGGGCCTTCAGGACAAGAAGTAGTGAGGAGTGTGCACCCACATCATTTATTTCCCTTAACCTTTCCTCATGGTCTTTTAATTGTTTTCCCTTTTTTTCTCAGCTTCCTTCCTTGCCATCAACTTGTATTCTATTTCACTCACTCTTTCTTCTATGTCATTAAGACTCATCATTAGCACTGAGGTGGGCACTTGATGGGATGAGCACTGGGTGTTATTCTGTATGTTGGCAAATTGAACACCAATAAAAAATAAATTTATTATTAAGAAAACAGACTCATCATTAGGACTTCCAGTTTAGATTGCATCTCATTCGATTGAGATTTTTAATTTTGGTCTAATTAGATGTAAATTCTGAATTCATGAAGTCTCTTGAATCCTTTATGCTTTTTTCCAGAGCCACTAGTAGCTTTCCAATTATGCTTCTGAATTGGCTTTCTGAATACGAGTTGTAATCCAAGTTCTGTAAGTCTGAGGCAGAGAGTATTGTTTCTTTTCTTTCTTTTGTGGTTATTTCTTCTGTCTAGTCATTTTGCTCAGTGCGGAGTGGCTGTTTCAGTGGGCTGCATCAAGAATATTAACCACAACCTGAGTAAATTTCACCCTAGATAATTCTGACAAGGTAGGAGGCCAGAAATTGAAAACAAAGTACAGAATGAAATAAAGCAAAAGATCCACTAAACTGAAAATCAAATTTTAAAGCTAAGTGGTAAAAAATAAATTCCAAGAATCCCAAAAGAGAGAAAAAAAAAGAAAAGAATAAAAAAGGGGAAAAACCAAAAGTAAACAGGAAAAAAAGGTAGAGTGCCATCTAGTTCTATATACTGTAAATCCCTCATATACACCTCTAGGTTTCCAGCGCTGCTTGTCAAGAACTTGCTCCTCTCCTGACCTTACAGCTGGTGTTCTGGGGGTGCGGCTTGCTGTGCTGATTCTCATGTGCATGTGCCTGGGTGGAGATGCCAAACCCCCTGCTGGGTGCTGGGCTCAGTGAGAGCTGTTTACCTGATTTCCCTGCTCCCTGGTGGCCCATCTCTTCCAGGCACAAGGTGAAACAAGGAGGAACAGAAGCCAGGTCTCCAGCTCTGGAGTCAGATCTTAGCTAGTATCTACCGCAGTCTCCCAGTTGGCACTGGCCTTGATGCTCCCAGCTCAGCCTTTTACTGCCATCAATGTAGGTAATTTTTATTATACAATATTTTATACTTCCTGAAGTTGAATCCTAAATACTTTATTTTTAATGCTGGAGTCAACAGAATTATTATGTTAATTGTCTTTTAGGTAATTTGTTGTTAGTGTGTTGAAACATAAATTTATTTTCCATGTTGATTCTGTATCCTATAGATTCTCTGAACACATTCATTAATTCTCAACGTTTGTGAGTGGATTTGACCCTGTAGCAGATCATGTCATATGGACTCAAATAAGAGGAAGTGTGGCAAGACGGGTGAGAACCTCTGGGACAAGAAAGCCCAGCCCTAGAGAAGTGGGAACTTTAAAAAAATCTACACTGGATTCTCCCCAAAATGAAAAGTGCTTAGCAGAGAAATTGGACAGAATCGCAGGAGGGGCAGTGAAGCCTCCAGTTTCCCAGAGTCACTAAGAGGAAGTGCACCATGGGAAAAAACACACCAAAACTTGTGGGTAGGTCCCAGTAAAGACCTGGAGCAGCCTGTAGGGCATTTGGGAGAAGCCAGGCAGGCAGGGGTTCCGGACAGTGGGGTCTGTATATTGCTGCCTTTGGGAGGAGCAAGCCACGGGAGTGCAATTCCAGAAGCGCATGACTCTGGATCCAAGGGCACCCATCAGACAAACCCCAGGATCCTGCATTGCCCAAGGGACAGCCAAGACTCTCCTGCCGCCTGAGCCACCAAGCTTGCAGGTCAGTGCCCCCACTACCCCGGGAGCATCTAAGCCAGTGTGGGGGGGGACCGGGAAACTGGGTTAGCTACTGCAGGGAGCTGACTCCAGGGCTGGAGACCTTGCTGTTGCCATTGTTGTTGTTCCTCCATCAGAAAGAATTAATACCCACCATTTGCTTTGTCATGGATGCAACTGGAAGACGTTATGCTGAGTGAAATAAGTCAGTGAGAGAAAGAAAGCAAACATATGTTCTCACTCATATGTGGAATATAAGAAATATTGCAAGGGACTATAAGAGAAAGGAGGGGAACAGAGTTGGGAAAATTAGAGAGGAAGACAAACCATGAGAGACACTTAATTGTGGAAACAAAGTGATGGTCTCTGGAAGGGAGGTGGGGAGGTGGATGGGGCGACTCATTGATCTGTGGAGGCCGAGAAAAATTAAGGCCATTCCACAAGAAGTTTAGCATTAGCACAAGTACAGCCATCTTAGGCCCCCGTGAATAAGAGCTGAACTTTAGAGAAAAAAACTGCAGAATGTCCTCGGCAGGGAATCCCATATCAGAAAGACAACAGAGCTCAGAATTGCCCTTGGGAGAGAATCCTATATCAGAAAGACTACAGCCCAAGCCAGTGACAGAAAGCCCCATATTAGAATGAGAAGAAAGCTCCATGCCCCTGAAAGCCACATCTCAGAATGTAAACAGAGCTTGAGAAATTCATCCACCCCTTCTGAAAATCCCCTAGACCAGCCCATAAAAACCCAGCTGTAACCCACTTTGGGGTCCAAGTCCCTGCTCAGCTGTGTTTGGGTATACTTGGACCCAAGGTCGAGCTTGCTAATAAACCCTCATGTGCTTGCATCAATGTCAGCACCTTGGTGGTTTCTCGGATTTATAAGCTTGGGCACAACATTTGGGGATTCGTCCGGGATCCGAGAAATCCCCAGGACCCCATCTGGAGGATTCACGCGTGGTGAGGGCTCTCAACTTTTTCCACCTTTTGTGCAAATATTCTCTGAGAGCTCTAAACTGTACTTTTACCTGTAGGAATTCCTTTTTTTTCAATGATAGTCACACACACACACAGAGAGAGAGAGAGAGAGAGGCAGAGACATAGGCAGAGAGAGAAACAGGATCCATGCACTGGGAGCCCAATGTGGGACTCGATCCCGGGTATCCAGGATCGCACCCTGGGCCAAAGGCAGGCACTAAAGCGCTGCGCCACCCAGGGATCCCAGGAATTCCAATCTGTATTGGGTTGACATCAGCTCAGGCAGACGCACTGGCAGGCCATCGAATGGGGGTCTTGAGGAGACGTCCCTTTCCCCCACCTAGAGGACAGTGTCTTCATCTGTGAGGATGGGATCCTCATGTAAGGAGGACGGTGGTCCTCATCTGTAAGGAGGACAGAGGTCCCCATCTTTAAGGATGACAGAGGTCCTTATCTGTAAGGAGGATGGAGGTCCCCATCTGTTAGGATGACAGGGTCCTCATCTCTGAAGAGGATGGGAGTCCTCACCTGTAAGGAGGAAAGGTTCCTCATGTAAGGAAGATGGGGTCCTCATCTGTAAGGAGGTTGGAGGTCCCCAACTGTAAGGAGGATGGAGGTCCTTATCTATAAGGAGGACAGAGTTCCCCATCTGTAAGGAGGAGGGGCTCCTCATCTGTAAGGATGACATAGGTCCTCATCTACAAGGAGGATGGGAGTCCTCATCTGTAAGGAGGATGGAGGTCCTCATCTGTAAGGAGGGCCGGCTGCCAGGCCTTCAGATTACTTTCTGTTTTGTCTCTGCGACCACACTGGAAAGTTTGTCTGTGTTACTATGTTTGTCTGTGTTACTATGACTGTCTGTTTGTCTGTGTTACTATGTTACTATGTCTGTGTTACTATGTTACTATGTTTGTCTGTGTTACTAACTTTGTGTTACTATGTCCTTGTTAACTCTTTGTGCAAATGATGTGTTTTGATGAAAGGTATTTTTAATAACAAATGTGGCAGGAAAATTCAGTTTCAATTCTTTTCAATCTATGCCTTTAATCAACCTTAATTTTGAATTTCTCAGATCATTCCCCCTGACCCTATGGGCTATGTAGAGGACTTGTCTTCTGTCTCCAAATCTAACACATTGCAACTTTGAATGGATCACATGCATCAGGAAGACTGCCAGCAGAGCCCACCAACCAAAAGATGCCGGTGTCCACTTCAAAAAGACACAGAGTCTTGCCTATAATATTCCTGCAATTCTAAATTTAGAATTTAGCTGAATTTCAGAGGGTTTCAGGTAATGCAGTTCTATTTGTAAGTCTCTAACAACTCAGTCACTGTGTTCCACTGCAGTTAACTCTGTGATCTTCTATAATCACTTTGATGAGCTTACCTAATGCAGAATGAGCTCATTCAAGCAGAGATTGGGACATAATAAACTCGTGTCAGAATGAACATTTTCCATTGTATACCCTATATTTCTATTTTTCTTATCCCTCCTAACCTAACAGTATGGTGCTGCTTTGCAAGTGTAAGTCTTTCATGAATTCCTTTTACATTCAAATACTATATTCCATCTAAGAGAAGAAAAATATCTACCATGAACCTCTTCTACAGATTTATCAGGTATTTTTGATAACAAATGCAGCAGAAAATTTCCATTTCAAACCAATTTCAATTTGTGCCTCTGATCAACCATAATTATCGTTTTCTTAGATCAGTCCCCCTGAACCTGCGGGCTGCATACAGGACTTTTGTTCTGTTTCCAAATCTAGCCCATTCCATCTTTTTTTTAAATGTTTTATTTATTCATGAGAGACACAGAGAGAGAGAGAGAGAGATGCAGAGACACAGGCAGAGTGAGAAGCAGGCTCCGTGCACGGAGCCTGATGTGGGACTCAATCCCTGAATTCCAGGATCAGGCCCTGGGCTGATGGCGGCACTAAACTCCTGAGCACCCAGGTACCCTCCTTTCCATCTTTCAATGGAACATATGCATCAGGAAGACTGCAAGCAGAGCCCAGCACCCAAATGGCACCTGTGTCACCTGCACAGAGACATGGAGTCCTGCCAATAATATTCCTGCAATTATGGTCCTTCGGGAGCATCTGTTCCCTCCTTCAATCCCCAGTCTCACTGCTAGGCGGTGCATTGCTCCTTATGTCACTTGTTGGGTGACCTTATGTGCATGGACCACATATGTCTATAATTGCTTCCTGAAACATAATATAATATTAGTACAATAGTCAGTAGGCTTGTACAAACAAAAATGAGTCCTTAAGATCCAGAATCAGAGTAGGGGTGAAAATAAGTTTACGATACTCTGAAACAAAACACCAGGGTCTAAAGTTCACCTCCAACATATAAATCAGAAAAAATTAACCACACCATCTTTAGTATAAGATAATATGGGAGAGAGAATTTAACATGTCAGAAGTTGTAGGGGACTCAGGGCTTGTCACATCACTGAAACAGCTGGATAGTTATTAAATCATTTCGAACATCCATGAAATGGATCAGAGTTGAACAAGCAACAACAGAAGGACTCCTAATAGAATACTGAGCAGGTTTTGAAGTGCTGGAGCTTTGCGGTGTTGACATTGGGGAGATACAGTCATAGGGATGACAGCAGGAGGGAGGTTGCTTGCAGAAGCTACTGTCTAGGATTTTAAGGACAAGAGAGGAACATATGAACTTGTAGAATTCTACTCCTGCGGGGGACGGTCCTGGCATGATGGTGCTCAAATGGAAAAATAGGGAAATTTCTGGATCTAAGGACCCCCTAAGTGCCAAGAAGAAAAAGTGGCACAATGCGATGCATGGTTAAGAAGGACTGGAACCTATAGACGTGTGAACATTGGGTCTGAGTGCAGGCGTTGTGCTTTGTTTCCATAAATTGAACGCTGTGTGGTCCTGTGACATCTATTCTGAAACCAGCAGGCAGAAACTAGACCCTCTCTCATGACAAGCCCTCAGAGGACTAGCCAGGTCCACACTATAGAGCCTTTCATACTGTCATTTAGAGATCCATTCATGTGTCTGAGATACACCAGCCCAGACACAGGTATGGTGAACACATGATTCAGATGTCAACTGAGGAGAGAAAGGGTTTCATGGCTCTCTTTGAGGGCTCCCTGAAGACTCCAGCGTGCAAACATTCAATTCCAGACTAGAGGTAGGAGGCCATGTTCATAACGGCTCTCCAATGCAGCCAGGAAGAGACACAATATCCCAAGACAGGCTTCAACAAGGTGGGGTGTGAGCATCTACAGAGGAAACAACACCAACAGCAAATGATAACAATCCATTGCCAATTGCACTGTGCAATTAGACATCCATGTAAGCCCAGCTCAGGTCCAGGGCTGCACACTGCAAGAGGAACTGTGTGCTCCATCCCTTGCTCCATCATCTCACATCTATTTTCTGAATGTTCATGTCTGGAGATAGCTGCTCTTTGTATAAATGTTGATGAAATCATCACAGCCAACCAATGCCCTGCTTCTGAGCATTCAGAGATGCTCCCCTGCCTTGCTGACCATGAGTAGACTTACCTTCCCTGAAATAGCTTCACTGTTATGTAAGTTCACATGTAGACTATGGAATAGGATGGTAGAGCTGTTAGATATTGACATAGTCAGGTCATATTACCTGGTTATTGCAAATTCCATGACAAAAATTATTGCATTTAAATAAAATGATAAAGGCCAAATAAGTCATGTAGGACCCTTGAGGGGTTCCATTGAGGAAATCCTATAGGGAAACTGATCTCATGGCCAGAGAGAGAGTCACAGATGCAGGTGGGTTGAAATGAGGACACGGGGCACCAAATGTTCATCCAGTAACAAGGGACACCCTAAAGGCCATCAGTAAAACACAACCCTGTAAGGTGATGGTGAGACACAAATCCCACTGGGTCATCACATCCTCATCTTCTGGAAACGTTATAACAGAACATCCTTAAACTGAAGTTCCAAAGTTTCTGAGTATCTCTGACTCTCTTGTATCATTGTTCTCCTGTTGAGAGTGTCCACTGTGACTTTTTGACAGGTACCTATGGTTTGCAAAATATTAGTCCTAGTTCCAGGTGAGAAATGCACCCTTCACTGGATGAGGGTGGTTACATGATACTTCTCACAACAAATACAGCAGGGCCATGCCAGTGCATACATGTGTCCCTAATGTCTCTGCTTGTGCCATAAAAATCTTAGGATTATATGTTCGTACTCTGTGAAAAATGTCCAGGATGCTTTCAGAAGGATTGCTTTGAATATGTAGAAGGTACTGGGCAGCATAGAGATTTTCACAGGATTTATTTTTGTTTTTTTAAAGATATTATTTATTCATTAATGATAGAGAGAGAGAGAGAGAGAGAGAGAGAGAGAGGCAGAGACACAACCTGAGGGAGAAACAGGACAATGCCTGGAACCCGATGTGGGACACTATCCCGGGACCCCAGGATTGAACCCTGGGCCAAAGGGAAGTGACAAACCACTGAGCCACCCAGGGATCCCCAATAGTTTTGTTTTTGTTTTAAAGATTTATTTATTTATTCAGGAGAGTCACAGAGGCAGAGGGAGAAACAGGCTTCCTTCCAAAAGCCTGATGCAAGATACCATCCCAGGACCCCAGGATCACAACCCCAGCCAATTGCAGACACTCAACTTCTGAGCAACACAGGTGCCCTGACAATATTCATTGTTCTAATCTGTAATCACGGAATGTTTTCCATCTCTTTGTGTCTTCTTCAATTTCTTTCCTAAGTTGCGAAACAGGTAGAATCATTTTGGAAAAAAAAAAAAACAGAAACAAAACTACAGCTGGAGGGCATAACAACGTTTGCAGACAAGCTCTATTATAAAGCCTTTATCATCAGGATAGCATGGTACTGGTAAAAACAACACATAGATCACTTGAACAGAGCAGAGAGCACAGAAAGGGACCCTCAGCTCTATGGGCAACTACTCCTCAAAAAGCAAGAAAAAATATCTAATGAAAGAAAGACACATCAACAAATGGATCTGAAAAAATTGGAGAGTCACCTGCATAAGAATGAAAGTGGACCATTCTGCTACACAAAGCACAAAGATAATCTCAAAATAATGAAATACTGAAATCTGAGACAGCAATTCATCCAAATCCTAGAAGCGAATTCAGGTAGCATCTTTTTGTCTTCACTTGCAGTGACTCCTAGCAAGACTCCTCTCAAAAGGCATAGGAAACAAAGGGGAAAAAAAACTTTTAGGACTTCATCAAGATAGAATCTGTACAACAATACAACAGGCGACAAAACAAAAGGCAGCCTACAGAATAGGACAAGATATTTCCTTAACAAATTCAGCACCCAACATAACAAACCAGTCAAGAAATGGGGAGAATACATGAAAAGGCTTTTACCAAAGAAGACCGACAAATGGCCAACAGGCAGAGGAGAAAAATGATCCACATGACTTGTCATCAGGGAAATACAAATGAAAACCACACTAAGATCCCACTTATACAACTCAGAATGGATAAAGTAAAATGGCCAGAAACAATAAATATAAGGGAGGATATTGAGAAAGTGGAACCTTCTTTTATTCCTGGTGGGAATTACGCTTGTTGAGCCGATACAGAAAACAGAATGGAATGTCCTGAAAACATGAGAATAGAGTCACCCCAGGAGCCAGCCATTGCACTACAGGCTATTTACCCCAAAGACACAGATTTAATGAAATGAAGGGACACTTGCATATCAATGTTCACAGCAGCAAAGTCCACAACAGCCAAACAGTGGAAGGAGCCTCAGTGTCTATTGACAGATGAATGAATAAACAAGCTGTGATCTATGTATACTATGGGATGTTTATCAGCCTTTAGAAACGATGAATACCCACCAATTGCTTTGACGTGGATGGAACTGGAAGATATTATGCTGAGTGAAATAAGTCCTTTGGAGAAGGAAAAACATTATATGGTCTCATTCATGGGGAATATAAAAACAGTGAAAGAGATTATAGGAGAATGGAAAGAAAATGAGTGGAAATATCAGAGAGGTTGACAGAAGTGAAGAGACTCCTAACTCTGGGAAAAGAACAAGGGGTAGTGGATGGGGAGGTGGGCGGGGGATGGGGGTGACTGGGTGAAAGGCACTGAGGGGGACACTTGATGGGATGAGCACTGGGTGTTATGCTATATGTTGGCAAATCGCACTCCAATAAACAATATATAAAATAAGATGTGCTTTATATATACAATGGGATATTGCATAGCCGTCAGACATAATGAATAACATGAAATAATGTTTCCGTCAACATAGATGGAACTGAAGTCATTATATTGAGAGAAATAAATCAATAACAGAAAGGCAATGATATGGTCTCATTGATATTGAAAGACACCATAAGGGAAAGAGTGAAACAATGGGGTAAGACCAGAGAGGAAGACAAATCATTAGACACACTTAACTCTGGGGAAAAAATGAGGGTCACTGGAAGGGAGGTCACTCTGGGGAATGAGGTAACTGGGTGATGGGAGTTAAGGAGGGCACATGATGTGATGAACACTGAGGGTAGAGGGAATGTTGATAAATTCAATTTAAATAAAGAAAAAAATTACTTAAGCCCGTGTCCCCTGTTGGAACATCATACATGAGCTGGGCAGATAAAACAACAGACACTCATTCTCACAGATCTGGTGTCTGGGTCGTCTAAGGTCCATGTGCAGGGAGCTGTGGTGTCTGGAGAGTGCCCACATCCTACCCCATCCTTTCCCAGTCACCTCACATGGAGCCAGGGTGCAGGGAGCTTTCCCAGTCCTTTTTTTTTTATTTTTTTTAAAGTTAATTTATTTTTTATTGGTGTTCAATTTACTAACATACAGAATAACCCCCAGTGCCCGTCACCCATTCACTCCCACCCCCCGCCCTCCTCCCCTTCTACTACCCCTAGTTCATTTCCCAGAGTTAGCAGTCTTTACGTTCTGTCTCCCTTTCTGATATTTCCCACACATTTCTTCCCCCTTCCCTTATATTTCCTTTCACTATTATTTATATTCCCCAAATGAATGAGAACATATAATGTTTGTCCTTCTCCGACTGGCTTACATCACTCAAAATAATACCCTCCAGTTCCATCCACGTTGAAGCAAATGGTGGGTATTTGTCATTTCTAATAGCTGAGTAATATTCCATTGTATACATAAACCACAGCTTCTTTATCCATTCATCTTTTGTTGGACACCGAGGCTCCTTCCACAGTTTGGCTATCGTGGCCATTGCTGCTAGAAACATCGGGGTGCAGGTGTCCCGGCGTTTCATTGCATTTGTATCTTTGGGGTAAATCCCCAACAGTGCAATTGCTGGGTCGTAGGGCAGGTATATTTTTAACTGTTTGAGGAACCCCACACAGTTTTCCAGAGTGGCTGCACCAGTTCACATTCCCACCAACAGTGTAAGAGGGTTCCCTTTTCTCCACATCCTCTCCAACATTTGTTGTTTCCTGCCTTGTTAATTTTCCCCATTCTCACTGGTGTGAGGTGGTATCTCATTGTGGTTTTGATTTGTATTTCCCGGATGGCAAGTGATGCAGAGCATTTTCTCATGTGCATGTTGGCCATGTCTATGTCTTCCTCTGTGAGATTTATCTTCATGTCTTTTGCCCATTTCATGATTGGATTGTTTGTTTCTTTGGTGTTGAGTTTAATAAGTTCTTTATAGATCTTGGAAACTAGCCCTTTATCTGATATGTCATTTGCAAATATCTTCTCCCATTCTGTATGTTGTCTTTGAGTTTTGTTGACTGTATCCTTTGCTGTGCAAAAGCTTCTTATCTTGATGAAGTCCCAATAGTTCATTTTTGCTTTTGTTTCTTTTGCCTTCGTGGATATATCTTGCAAGAAGTTACTATGGCCGGGTTCAAAAAGGGTGTTGCCTGTGTTCTTCTCTAGGATTTTGATGGAATCTTGTCTCACATTTAGATCTTTCATCCATTTTGAGTTTATCTTTGTGTATGGTGCAAGAGAGTGGTCTAGTTTCATTCTTCTGCATGTGGATGTCCAATATTCCCAGCACCATTTATTGAAGAGACTGTCTTTCTTCCAATGGATAGTCTTTCCTCCTTTATCGAACATAGTACTGGAAGTCCTAGCCTCAGCAATCAGACAATAAAGACATTAAAGGCATTCAAATTGGCAAAGAAGAAGTCAAACTCTCCCTCTTCTCTGATGACATGATACTCTACATAGAAAACCCAAAAGTCTCCACCCCAAGATTGCTAGAACTCATACAGCAATTCGGTAGCGTGGCAGGATACAAAATCAATGCCCAGAAGTCAGTGGCATTTCTATACACTAACAATGAGACTGAAGAAAGAGAAATTAAGGAGTCAATCCCATTTACAATTGCACCCAAAAGCATAAGATACCTAGGAATAAACCTAACCAAAGAGGTAAAGGATCTATACCCTCAAAACTATAGAACACTTCTGAAAGAAATTGAGGAAGACACAAAGAGATGGAAAAATATTCCATGCTCATGGATTGGCAGAATTAATATCGTGAAAATGTCAATGTTACCCAGGGCAATATACACGTGTAATGCAATCCCTATCAAAATACCATGGACTTTCTTCAGAGAGTTAGAACAAATTATTTTAAGATTTGTGTGGAATCAGAAAAGACCCCGAATAGCCAGGGGAATTTTAAAAAAGAAAACCATATCTCGGGGCATCACAATGCCAGATTTCAGGTTGTACTACAAAGCTGTGGTCATCAAGACAGTGTGGTACTGGCACAAAAACAGACACATAGATCAGTGGAACAGAATAGAGAATCCAGAAGTGGACCCTGAACTTTATGAGCTTTCCCAGTCCTAGTGAATAAATGCCCTGATCCCTTCATCAGGCTGTACCTCCTAACCTAATTGGTCCCTAGGCTCCACCTCCTCCCCCATCACATGGACATTAGTTTTCACCACAGGGATGGGAAAGGTCACAACCAGTGAACTGATGTCAGCACCTGAAGGACCCGTGAGTTTTGCCCTGCAGGTCGAAGGTCCTTCAATCCAGCTCCTCTCCCTGAGGATCTTCATGGTCCAGTAGAAGACTCCGGTCTCTGAACACACCAAGTACACATGACCTTCAGAACCAGATGGTTCCTTGGGAAGAGGACAGCATCCATCTGAGACCTGGATAGGATCTTGGCCTATTTGTATTATTATTTAAATTTTTGTGCCGCTTCCATATATTATTCATCTCCTTTCCATATGATTCAGACACTTGTCTACTGACAATGACCATGTTTCTCTTTTGTCCTTCCAGTTTTACCCTGGCTTAGTGAAATTCCTCACACCATATCCAGTCTTTATTAACTGGTAGCTCCATGATATTCCTTCCTCATTTCCTCATTTCCTCTACCCAAAGGAAAAGAAATCAAACAATAATCCAGGAGTTCCCTCTTTTGATGCAGTTGGGACACTAACTCCACACAAGCCCTTCCTGGAGCAGGACGCCATACCCTCACTGGCCCACAACACACACCCAGAGCCAGGTCATTCCCTGGCACTGTACAGGCATTTGTGACATGATGAGAGGCCGGCCTGGCTCTCATCAGACATGAAGGTGAAGGTGATGAAAAGTTATACTCTCAATATTGTGTGTGTGTGTGTGTGTGTGTGTGTGTGTGAATGACCTCTGAGTCCACTTCCCTACCATGTCATGCTGGGAGTCTCTCTCACTCCAAGACTGTTATTAAAATTTTTGTATTATGTTTCTTTTCTCTTGTGTTGATTGGGGATTCCACTATACCGAGATGTGCAAGACACCATGTTAGCTTTGGGTCCTGTGATCCACAGTGAGTGCCACTAGGACTCATGAAAAGCTTCAGATGATGTGAAGGGAGTTATTTGTAATAGATTAATATTTTGGGTCAGGAAAAGTTAGGTACAAGAAAGTGTAAGTCCTATCATTGAATTCTAAGTCTCTTAGTAAGAGATTGAATAGGTAAACACATAATTAAGTGTTGAGAGGGGCTCCCTGGGGGAAACTGCTCCTTGGAGAGGAAGCCCAGTCCATGACAGGAAACCTGCCCAGAACCACCTTCTGCACTTGCTCCTGGGATTTCAAGATAGAAGTGGTGAGGAGTGCACACGCCCTGGTGGTCCTGATCCCCTTCTACAGGGAGGTTTGTGTCTGGGCTCACACTGAGGTCGACTCTCTGTGTCCTTCCCACAGTAATACACAGCAATATCCTCAGCTCTCAGGCTGTTCATCTGCAGATACACCATGTTCTTGGCGTTGTCTATGGAGATGGTGAATCGGCCCTTCACAGCATCTACGTAGTATGTGCTACTTCCACTACTGCTAATAGCTGCAACCCACTGCAGGCCCTTCCCTGGAGCCTGGCCGACCCAGCTCATGGCATACCTACTGAAGGTGAATCCAGAGGTCACACAGGAGAGTCTCAGGGACCCCCCTGGCTTCACCAGGTCTTCCCCCAGACTCCACCAGCTGCACTTCACCATGGACACCTGCAGACACCAGACATTCTGGTCAGGAAACTGTCCCACATCCCCAGTTTCTCTCACTCATCTCCACTCACAGACTCAAGGTCTTTGGTTCTCTATGAAATACCTTTTAAAATAGTGGCAAGGAAAACCCAGCCGAGCAGACTCCATGGTGGTTTGTCTGCGTTGTGTCCTGATCACTGAATAGGGTCACCTGGGGATCCTGAGGCTGGGACTGCTCTCCCGGCCACAGGGTCAGGCCAGGGCTGGTTTAATCAGTGGAGGGAGGTCCCTATTTGCATGTCCTCCAACTATATAACCAGCTCCAGACTTACGTTCCTGTATTTATTTATTTATTTATTTTTTTAATTTTTTTTATTTATTTATGATAGTCACAGAGAGAGAGAGAGGCACAGAGACACAGGCAGAGGGAGAAGCAGGCTCCATGCACCGGGAGCCCGACGTGGGACTCGATCCCGGGTCTCCAGGATCGCGCCCTGGGCCAAAGGCAGGCGCCAAACCGCTGCGCCACCCAGGGATCCCCGTTCCTGTATTTAAAAGCCAGCACAAGTGTTGCACCACAATTCTATAGCAATTTGTGTAGATGGCCTTCTGACTATATGAAGTTCTAAGCACAGTTCTTTTTGAGTTTCTGCATGTATTTCCAAAGACACACATAAAAAAAAAAAAAAAGACACACATAAATATAGGTCATTTTCTAAAGAAATTTCAATTTATTAGTAAAATTTAATCCTAAATATTTATTTTGGGTGCCAGTGTAAATCGGATTATGTTGTTATTTTGTATATGTAATTTGTTGTTATTTTGTAAGAATATATCTTTAGTTTATTTGCTGATTTTATATCCTGATTTTTTTTCTGAGCTCATGAGTTATTTCTTTCGGTTTTTATGTAAGGTTTTTACTCATTGACTCTAGTAAGATATTGTCATAGGAAAACTCATTATTTTCTTTCCAGGTTACCAAGTTTTCTTTTTTTAAAAGTAGTTTTCTTGCTACGTTTTCTGGCAGGTCCTCCAGTCTCGGGCAGAAAGTATTTTCCTCTTGTCTTCAGGATGCATTGTTTCTTCTAATCGTGCAGTTGATATAAGGCGGACCTAGAGGAGACAATAAATTTCATTTTGCATGTGGATGACCTACCTAATATAAAGTGAGAGTCGACAACTCAAATCAGGACAGGGTGTCTCTTCATGTCTTCTGCCATTTCTGATCGTAGTTTTCACTTTGTGGTTCTTTAGTTTGGTAATTTATTTTTTGACTTTGGAAACCTGCCGTAATCTGGAGATATATTTGCAAATCTCTCATTGTTTTTATTCTTTTGGAAGCTGTTATTTGTTCATTCATGAGAGACAGAGAGAGATGCAGAGACGGGCAGAGGGAGAAGTGGGCTCCCCCAGAGAGCCTGATGTTGGTCTCAGTCCTAGAGCTCTAGGAATCCCTGTGCCAAAGACAGATGCTGAAGCTACACAGGCATCCCTATCTTTCCAAATTGTTAGGTTGCCTTTAAATTATGTTGAGTGTTTCCAGAGCTGTAAGACAGCTCCTTCCTTGGTGTAGTCCATAGAGTTCATTTTTACTTTTGTTTCCCTTCCCTTTGGAGATTCGAGTACCAAGAACCGGTTTGTGGCCGAGGTCACAAAATCTCCTTGATTTTGATGGTTTCTTGCCTCACATTTAGGTCTTTCATCTACTCTGAGTTTATCTTTGTGTGGAATGTAAGAATGGCCCAGGTTCATTCTTCTACTTGCAGCTGTCCAATGTTACCAACACCACTTGTTGTAGAGATTGTCCTTTTTCCAGTTGATAGTCTTTTGTACTTTGTTGAGGATAAGTTGACCATAGAGCTGTGTGTCCATTTATGGGTTCTTTATTCTATTCCACTGACCATGTGCGTGTTTTAGTGCCACTATTATGCTGTTTGGATGATCACAACTTTGAAATCCGAAATTGTGATGGCTTTTGCTTTGTTTTTTTTTTAAAGTTTTTATGTATTTACTCATGAGAGACACAGAGAGACAGACAGAATGGCAGAGATGCAGTCAGAGGGAGCAGCAGGCACCATGCAGGGAGCCTGAAATGGGACACGTTCCCGGGTCTCCAGGATCAGGCCTGGACAAAAATGCAGTGCTACAACGCTGAGCCACCGGGCTGCCCTGATTTGTTTTTTGTTTCAACATTCTTTTGCCTAGTCAGAATCTTTTCTGTTTAGTAACAAAATTTATGCTTGTTCCATTCCCTAGAAAAATGTTGGCGGTGTTTTGGTAGGGTTCATATTGGATGCATAGATTGCTCTTGGTGGCGTAGACATTATATGAATATTTATATTTCCAATACAAGAGAATAGACTGTTTTCCACATATTTCTGTCTTCTTTAATGTCTTTCATACGTATTTTAGAATTTTTAGACTATAGGTCCTTTCCTCTTTGGTTAGGATTATTCCTTATTATCTGAAGTTTCATTTGTTTTTTAATTTTTTTTGATGCTTGAACCATACAATTTATTGAATTAATTTTCAATGTATAGTAAAAGGCAAAGGAAATAGATGATCATATTAACAAATGGATATGGGTTCACTGATACAGTTCATCAGGTCATTAATATTTACCTATTACCTCTGTCTTTTGTTTTCAAATAATAATAACAAATAATTAACACTTTCTGAGTTCTAGGCACAGTTATACACTTTTCAAGTACACTTAACATAGCCCTAGTTGTGCATTTTTTGTTTTGGGGAAATGATGAAAATATTCAGTTCACAAAATACACATTTGGTTTTATTTCCTAATTATTTTTTTTATTGGAGTTCGCTTTGCCACCATATAGTATAACACCCAGTGCTCATCCCGTCAAGTGATGCTTCATTGCCTGTCACCCAGTCATCCCTACCTCCGCCAACCTCCCTTACCACTACCTCTTCCCAGAGTTCCTTCCGAGAGTTCCTTTCCCAGATTTAGGAGTCTCTCATGTTCTGTCGACCTCTCTGATATTTCCCACTCATTTTATCTCCTTTCCCCTTTACTCCCCTTCACTACTTTTTATATTCTCTGAATGAATGATACCATATGTTTGTTCTACGACTGACTTACTTCACTCAGCATAATACCCTCAAATTCCAATCATGTCGAAGCAAATGGTGGGTGTTTTTCATTTCTAATGGCTGAGTAATATTCCATTGTACATATAGTCCACACCTTCTTTATCCTTTCATCTTTCGATGGACACCGAGGCTCCTTCCGCAGTTTGTCTACTCTGGACAGTGTTGCTACAAACATTGGGGTGTAGGTGTTGTGGTCTTTCAGTGTATCTGTATCTTTGTAGTAAATCCCAGTAGTGTAATTGCTGGGTGGTAGGAAAGCTCCAGGGGAAGTTGAGAGATTAATAGTATATAGAACTAGACATTAAATAAAATATTGAATTAGAAAAAGGAATCCATTTTTGTGTGTGTGTGTCAGGTGGTGAAAGTAGGGGAACAGCACAGAGTAAACATGAATTGTCAAGCTATGACCTATTCCCTGTAGAGGAATAGTAGGTTCAGATGAATGCCAGTAGACACTTGTTCATGGATTCTGAGTATCCGGCAGTACCCCGTATTTTTTTTTCTTTTTTTTTTTAATTTTTTTTAGTACCCCGTATTAACAGGGCTTTCAAACAGGGATGTCATGGGATGATGGGTGTCTGGACAGGCTGAAAGTAAGGTGTGGGCATGGATGAATTAGGAAAGGCAGGCATGGTTTCAATTTCAACCCACATGT
Organism: Canis lupus dingo; assembly: GCF_003254725.2. Classification (NCBI taxonomy): domain Eukaryota; kingdom Metazoa; phylum Chordata; class Mammalia; order Carnivora; family Canidae; genus Canis; species Canis lupus. Next base: position 73,947,722 of record NC_064250.1, read on the forward strand.
TACCACAGTGGGGTCATGATGGTTTTGGTTAATTAATATGTGCTCCCTATTGGGGATAAAATGTGTAAATCAAACATATTCAATCTCATTACCCTATATCCCAATGTTTATGACCTTTTGAGGTATAATTTCTCTCTTTCTAACAAAATTAGATGAAAATATCAAAATCATTGAGACATTTTTAAAAAGATTTAACATATATATTATGGCAGATTTTCTGTCAGTTTTTAAAAATGTCCATTCTTCTGTTGATGGGATGAGCAGTGGGTGATATGCTTTATGTTGGCAAATTGAGTCAAATAGAAAATAAATAAAAAGATATTTTAAAATAGTGTCAAGAAAAACCCAGCTGAGCACAGACTCCATGGTGAGTTGTGTTTTGTCCTGATCACTGAATGGGTCACCTATTGTTCCTGGGGCTGGGGCTCCTCTCTCAGATGCAGGAACAGGTCTGGGATGTTTTATTCAATAGAGATAGGCCCCTATATACATGTCCTCTCAGTATATACTCTGCTTGGGATCATTTCTATGAAACTGTTGTGACCAGAGATGTGACTGCCTTTGTATGTTCATATTTACTTCTTTGGAAAACTATGTTTTTTTTATTATGTAATATTCCAGACTTCAGACTTTGTGTCCACGTGGTACTTTGTAATTGTATTTGTATTTAACTCTTGATTTGTAGGTGTCATGTTTTCCCATACAGTGATGTGAACTCACCCCTTAAATTGTAAAGGGTTTCTAATGTGTCCTTGTGCACATTTTCAGGTGAGTCTAACCTGTGCTCCTCTCCACAGGATTTACTGCCCCTCTGAAACACCTGAACGACAGAGTGGCAGGGTTCCTTAGAATAGTGGATCCTGCATGTATTGGGGATCACATGATTTTGCTAAATTTAGAATTTAGTTGAATTTCAGAGGGTTTCAAGTAATGCAGTTCTAGTTGTAAGTCTCTAACAACTCAGTCACTGTGTTCCACTGCAGTTAAATCTGTGATCTTCTATTTTTATTTCTTTAATTTTTATTTATGATAGTCACACACACACACACACAGAGAGAGAGAGAGGCAGAGACACAGGCAGAGGGAGAAGCAGGCTCCATGCACCAGGAGTCCGACGTGGGATTTGATCCCGGGTCTCCAGGATCGTGCCCTGGGCCAAAGGCAGGAGCTAAACTGCTGCGCCACCCAGGGATCCCCAAATCTGTGATCTAAATCGCTTTGATGAGCTTAACTGATGCAGAATGAGCTCATTCGGGTAGAGTTTGGGATATAATAAACTGGTGTCAGAATGAACATTTTCCATTTTATAGCCTATATTTCTATTTTTCTTATCCCTCCTAAACTAACAGTGTAGTGCTGTCTTTCCACTGTTAGGTTTTCATGACTTCCTTTTACATTCAAATACTATATTCAATCTAAGAGAAGAAAAATATCTACCATGAACCTCTTCTACGGATTTATCAGGTATTTTTGATAAGAAATGCAGCAGGAAATTTCAGTTTCAATTCAATTTCAATTTGTGTCTCTGATCAACCCTAATTTTTATTTTCCTAGGTCAGTCCCCCTGCCCCTATGGGCTGCATACAGGACTTCTGTTCTGTCACCAAGTCTAGCCCATTCCACCTTTGTTTTTTTTTTAATATTTTATTTGTTTATTCTTGAGAAACACACACACACAGAGATGCAGAAACTGAGGCAGAGGGAGAAGCAGGATCGATGCAGGGAGGCAGATGTGGGACTCGATCTCTTATCTCCTGGATCAGGCACTTGGCTGAAGGCAGTGCTAAACCACTGAGCCACCCGGGTATCCCCATTTCCATCTTTGAATAGATCATATGCATCAGGAAGACTGCAAGCAGAACCCACCACCCAAATGGCACCTGTGTCACCTGCACAGAGACACAGAGTCTTGCCGATAATATTCCTGCAATTCTAGTCCTTTGGGAGCATCTATGACTACCTGAAAGCCCCAAAGTCACTGCTAGGAGGTGCATTGCTCCTTTTTTTGTCACTTGTTGGATGACCTTATGTGTAGGGACCACATATGTCTATAATTACTTCCTGAAATGTAATATAATATTAGTACAATATTCAATAGGCTTTACAAACACAAATGAGTCCATGAGATCCAGGATCAGAGTGGGGGCAAAAATAAGTTTACGATATTCTGAAACAAAACCCCAGGTTTCAAGGTTAACCTCCAACATATAAATCAGAAAGAATTTGCCACACCATCTATAGTATAAGAAAATATGGGAGGGAGAAGTGAACATATCAGAAGATTAGGGAGACTCAGGGCTTGTCACATCCCTGGAACAGCTGGATAGTTATTGAATCATTTTGAACATCCATGAAATCAATCAGAGTTGAAAAAACAACAACAACAAGACTCCTAATAGAATACTGAGCAGGTTTTGGAGTGTTGGAGCTGTGTGCTGCTGACTTTGGGAAGATACAACCATAGGGATGACAGCAGGAGGGAGGTTGCTTGCAGAAGCTACTGTCCAGGATTTTAAGGACAAGAAAGGAACACATGAACTTGTAGAATTCTACTCCTGCAGGGGATGACATGTCATGATGGTACTCAAATCAAAAAAAGGGGAAATTTCCTGGATCTAAGGACCCCCTGAGTGCCAAGAAGAAAATGTGGCACCATGTGATGGACGGTTAAGAAGGACAGGAACCTGAAGATGTGTGAACATTGGATCTGAGTGCAGGTGTTGTGCTTTGTTTCCATAAACTGTACTCTGTGTGGTCCTGTGACCTCTATTCTGAGACGAGCAGGCAGAAAGTAGATCCTCTCCCATGACACCCTCTCGGAGGACCAGCCCAGGTCCACACAACAGGAGCCTTTCATATTGACGTTTAGAGAACCCTTTATGTGCCTGAGATAAACTAGCTCAGACACATATACAGAGAACATGGGATTCAGACATAAACTAGGACAGAAAGGGCTTGATGGCTCTCCTATGAGGGCTCCCTGAAAACTCGGGGGGCAACATTCAATCCCAGGTTAGAGGTAGAATGCCATGCTCAGAACGGATCTCCAGTGCAGCTAGGAACAGAGTCACAAAACCCCAAAACAGGCCTCAACAAGGTGGGGAGTGAGCATCTACAGAGGAAACAAAACCAACAGTAAATGATAACAATCTATTGCCAACTGCACTGTGCATTTAGACATCCATGTAACCCCAGCTCAGGTCCAGGGGCTGCACACTACAAGAAGAACTGTGTGCACCATCCCTTGCTCCATCCTCTCACACTTATTTTCTGAGTGTTCTTGTCTGGAGAAGCTGCTTTTTTATAAATGTTGATGAAATTGTCAAAGCCAACCAATGCCCTGCTTCTGGGCTTTCAGAGCTGCTCCCCTGCCTTGCTGACCATGAGTGGACTTACCTCGCCTGAAATAGCTTCACTGTCATGTAAGTTCACATGTAGACTATGAAATAGGATGTAAGAGCTGTTAGATATTGACATGACCAGGTCATGTTACCTGGTTATTGCAAATTCCATGACAAAAATGATTGCATTTCAATAAAATGATAAGAGGTAAATAAGTCATGTAGGTCCCTTGAAGGGTTACATTGAGGAAATCCTAAAGGGAAACTGATCTCATGTCCAGAGGGAGAGTCACAGATGCAGGTGGGTTTGAAATGAGGACACGGGGCACCAAATGTTCATCCAGTGACAAAGGACACACCTAACAGACATCAGTACAACACAACCCTGTAAGGTGATGGTGAGACACAAATCCCACTGGGTCATCACATCCACATCTTCTGGAAACATTATCAAAGAACATCCTTAAACTGAAGTTCCAAAGTGTCTGAGTATCTCTGACTCTCTTGTATCATTGTTCTCCTTCTCTGTGACCAGTGTGACTTTTTAACAGATACCTATGGTTTGCAAAAGTTTAGTCCTAGTTCCAGGTGAGAAATGCACCCTTCATTGGATGAGGGTGGTTACATGATACTTCTCACAACAAATACAGCAGGGCCATGCCAGAGAATCAATGTGTCCCTAAAATCTCTGTGTGTGCCATAAAACTCTTAGGATTATATGTTCATACTCTGTGAAAAATGTTCAGGATGCTTTCACAAGAATTGCTTTGAATATGTAGAAGGTTCTGGGCAGCATAGAGATTTTCACAGTATTTATTTTTTTTGTTTTATTTTTTTTAATTTTTTTTATTTTTATTTATGATAGACATAGAGAGAGAGAGAGAGGCAGAGACATAGGCAGAGGGAGAAGCAGGCTCCATGCACCGGGAGCCCGACGTGGGATTCGATCCCAGGTCTCCAGGATCGCGCCCTGGGCCAAAGGCAGGCGCCAAACCGCTGCGCCACCCAGGGATCCCCATTTTTTTTGTTTTAAAGATTAATTTATGTATTCAGGAGAGTCACAGAGACAGAGGCAGAGACATAGGCAGAGGGAGAAGCAGGCTCCCTTCCAAAAGCCTGATTCAGGACACCATCCCAGGACCCCAGGATCACAACCTTAGCCAATTGCAGACACTCAACCTTTGAGCAACACAGGTGTCCTGACAATATACATTGTTCTAATCCATAAGCATGGTATGTTTTCCATCTCTTTGTGTCTTCTTTAATTCCTTTCCTAAGTCATCAAACAGGTAGAAACATTTTGGGAGAAAAGAAACAGAAACAAATCTTCAGCTGGAGGGCATCACAATGTTTGCAGACAAGCTCTATTATAAAGTCCTTATCATCAAGATAGCCTGGTACTGGCAAAAGCAACACATAGATCAATGGAACAGAGCAGAGAACAGAGAAATGGACCCTCACCTCTATGGACAACTACTCCTCAAGGAGCAAGAAAAAAAATATCTAGTGAAAGAAACTCTCATCAATAAATGGTTCAGAAAAAAACTGGACATCCACCTGCATAAGGATGAAAGTGGACCATTCAGCTACACTAAACACAATCTCAAAATGGATGAAATTCCAAAATCTGAGACAGTAATTCATCCAAATCCTAGAAGCAAATTCAGGTAGCAAATTTTTGTCCTCAGTTTTAGCGACTGCTACCAAGGCACCTCTCAAAAGGCGTAGGAAACAAAGAAAAAATAAACTATTAGGACTTTCTCAAGATAGAATCTGTAAAACAATGCAACAGGTGACAAAATGAAAGGCAACCTACAGAATAGGACAAGATATTTCTTTAACAAATGCAGCAGCCAACAAAACAATGAATCCAGTCAAGAAAAGGGGAGAATACATGAACAGAAGAAAAAAAAAGATGTGGTTTATATATATTTTGTGATATTACACAGCTGTCAGAAATGATGAATATCATGAAATAACATTTCCTTCAAAATGAATGGAACTGGAGTAACTATATTGAGAGAAATAAATCAATCGCAAAAAGGCAATGATATGGTCTCACTCATATGTGGAATATAGGAAATATAGAAAGAGACCATAAGGGAAGGAGTGAAACTTAGTGGAGTACTACTACAGAGGAATACAAATCATGAAAGATACTTAACTCAGGGAAAAAAATACCTGAGAGATGCTGGAAGGGAGAGGGTGGGGATGGGGCAACTGGGTGATGGGCGTTAAGGAAGGCACAGGATGTAGTAGGTACTGAGTGTGTACTAAATATTGGTAAATTCAATTTAAACAAAAAAACCCTACAGAATAGGACAAGATATTTCCTTAACAAATTCAGCAGCCAACAAAACAATGAATCCAGTCAAGAAAAATGACTTATCCTGTCCCCACTCCTGGAACATTGTACATGGACTGGGTGGAGCAAACAACAGACACTCATTCTCACAGATCTGGAATCTGGGATGTCTGAGGTCTAGGTGCAGGCTGATGTGGTGTCCGAAGAGCATGCAAGTCCTACCCCGTCCTTGCCCCATCAACTCACATGGGACCAGTGTGCAGGGAGGTTTCCCAGTCCTGCTGTATAAAGGCCCTGATCCCATCCTGAGGTTGCACCTCTTGACCTAAGTGCACCCCTAAGGCCCCACTTCCTCCCCAAATCCCATAGAGCAAGACCCTGTCCCAACCACTGACCCACAACGCACACCCTGATCCAGTGTCTTTCCTTGGCACCACCCAGGAATTTATGACATGATGAGAGGCCTGCCTGGTTCTCATCAGACATGAAGGTGAAGGTGATGAATGGTTATACTCTCGTGATTGTGTGTATGTGTGTGAGTTACCTCTGAGTCCAACTCCCTACCATGTCATACTGGGAATATCTCTCACTCCCCAGACATGATTAACATTTTGGTAGAATGTCTCTTTTCTATTGTGTTGATTGGCGATTCCTCTGTACCATGAGGTGCAAGACAGCATGTTAACTTGGGGTCCTGTGATCTACAGTGAGTGTCACTGGGACTCATGAAAATGTTCAGATGATGTGAATGGAATTATTTGTAATTGATTAGTATTTTGGGTCAGGAAAAGTTAAGTACAAGTAAGTGCAACTGCTATACTTTATTTTCTAAATCTCTGAGAAAGAGCCCAAAGAGGTAAACACATAATCAAGTGTTCAGAGGGGCTCCCTGGGGGAAACTGCTCCATGGAGAGGAAGTCCAGACCCTGACAGGAAACCTGTCCAGAACCTCCATCTGCACATGCTCCTGGGCCTTCAAGACAGAAATGGTGAGGAGTGTGCATCCACTGGTGGTCCTGATCCCCTTCTACAGGGAGGTTTGTGTCTGGGCTCACACTGAGGTCCCCTCATTGTGTCACTCGCACAGTAATACACGGCCGTGTCCTCAGCTCTCAAGCTGTTCATCTGCAGGTACAGCGTGTTCTTGCCATTGTCTCTGGAGATGGTGAATCGGCCCTTCACAGTGTCTGTGTAGTATGTGCTCCTTCCATCATAGCTAATAGCTGCGACCCACTGCAGCCCCTTCCCTGAAGCCTGGCAGACCCAGCTCATGCCATAGCTCCTGAAAGTGAATCCAGAGGCCACACAGGACAGTCTCAGGGAACCCCCAGGCTTCATCAGGTCTCCCCCAGACTCCACCAGCTACACCTTACCCTGGACACCTGCAGACACAAGACATTCTGGTCAGGAAACTGTCCCACATCCCCTGTTTTGAACACTCACTTTCACTCACATACTCAAGGTCATTTGTTCTCCATGAATTACCTCTTAAAATAGCGACAAGGAAAACCCAGCTGAGCACAGACTCCATGGTGAGTTGCCTGTGTTTTGTCCTGATCCCTGAACGGGGTCACCTCGGGATCTTGGGGCTGGGGCTCCTCTCCCAGCTGCAGTTTCGGGGCTGACCTGGTTTAATCAGTTGAGGGAGAACCCTATTTGCATGTCCTCTGACTATATAACCAGCTCCAGACTTACATTCGAGTCTTTAAATTCACAAGTGTTGCTTCAGAATTCTATAGAAATTTGTGTAGCTGGCACTATGACTATACGAATTTCTAAAGTGTAAGTGGAGTTATTTGCATTTCTGGGTGCAGTTTCAAATCTCTTATCAATATAGGTAATTTTCCATAGAATATTTTATCTCCTTAATAAATTTAATCCTAAATGTTTATTTTTGAAACCAGTTATGGTGGATTATTATGTTAATTTTGCGTAGGTAATTTGTTGTTAGTTTGTAGAAACATATCTTTATATTATTTGCTGATGTTATATCCTGAGTTTTCCTGAGCTCTAAGTTATTTCTTCCAGATTTTATGTGAGGTTTTTACTCACTGACTCTCTGAAGACATTGTCATAGGCAAACAAATTACTTTATTTCCAGTTTACCAATTTTTCTTTTTCTTTATGTAGTTTTCTTCTCAGGTTTTCTGGTAGGTCCTCCAGTCTGGGGCAGAAAATGTTTCCTCTTGTCTTTTGGATCCATTGTCTGATTTAATCATGCAGTTGATATAAGGCAGACCTAGAGGAGACAATAAATTTCATTTTGCATATGGATGACCTACCTCATATAAACTGAGAGTCGGCAACTCATCTCAGGACAGGATGTCTCTTCATGTCTTCTGTCCATTTCTTTTTTTTTCTTTTTTTCTTTTTTTTAATTTATTTTTTATTGGTGTTCAATTTACTAACATACAGAATAACACCCAGTGCCCGTCACCCATTCACTCCCACCCCCCGCCCTCCTCCCCTTCTACCACCCCTAGTTCGTTTCCCAGAGTTAGCAGTCTTTACGTTCTGTCTCCCTTTCTGATATTTCCCACACATTTCTTCTCCCTTCCCTTATATTCCCTTTCACTATTATTTATATTCCCCAAATGAATGAGAACATATAATGTTTGTCCTTCTCCGACTGACTTACTTCACTCAGCATAATACCCTCCAGTTCCATCCACGTTGAAGCAAATGGTGGGTATTGTCATTTCTAATAGCTGAGTAATATTCCATTGTATACATAAACCACATCTTCTTTAGGCTATCGTGGCCATTTCTGACATAACTTTTCCCCTTGTGTTTGTTTACCTTGATATTTTTTTTTAATTTTTATTTATTTATGATAGTCACAGAGAGAGATAGTCAGAGACACAGGCAGAGGGAGAAGCAGGCTCCATGCACTGGGAGCCCGACGTGGGATTCGATCCCGGGTCTCCAGGATCGCGCCCTGGGCCAAAGGCAGGCGCTAAACCGCTGCGCCACCCAAGGATCCCTGTTTACCTTGATATTTTATTTGTCGATTGTGGAAACCAGCCTTAATCTGAAGATAGATTTACAAATATCTTCTCCCATTCTTTTGTTTTTGTTTTTGATTTTGTTTTTGTTTTTGTTTTTTAATACTCTGCACTGCATGCTCTGTCTATATGCATGCGTTTGCCATTCTTTTTTTCTTTTGATGATTTTATTTATCTATTCATGAGACAGAGATGAAGAGACAAAGGCAGAAGGAGAAGTGGGCTCCCCCCAAGAAGTCCGATACTGGTCTCAATCCCAGAGCCCTGGGATTATGCTCTGAGCCAAAGACAGATGTTCCAGCTAAACAGGCATCCATATCTTTTCCCATTCATTTGGTTTCCTTTTAATTATGTTGAGTGTCTCCATAGCTGTACGACAACTCCTTCCTTAATGTAGTCCATAGAATTCATTTTTGATTTTGTTTTCCTGACCTTTGGTGAGTCGAGTACCAAGAACTGTTGCAACTGAGGTCACAAAATCTCTTGGATTTTGTTGATTTCTTGCCTCACATTTAGGTCTTTCATCTACTCTGAGTTTATCTTTGTGTGGAGTCTAAGAATGTGGCCCAGGTTCATTCTTCTACTTGTAGCTGTCCAATGTTCCCAACACCACTTGTTCAAGAGATTGTCCTTTTTCCAGTCGATAGTCTTTTGTACTTTGTCGAGAATAAGTTGACCACAGAGCTGTGTGTCCATTTCTGGGTTCTCTATTCTATTCCATTGACCTATGTGCGTGTTCTACTGCCACGATTATACGGTCTTGATGACCACAACTTTGAAATCCCCAACTGTGATGACTTCTGCTTTGGGTTTTTTTCCATGTCCCTTTGCCTAGTCAGAATCTGTTTTGTTTCCTTACATGTTTTAGGATTGTTTGTTCCATTTCCTAGAAAAATGTTTGTGGTGTTTTGATAGGGTTTGTATTGAATATGCTGTTGGTGGCATAGACATTATATCAATATTCACTCTCCCTCTCCATAGGAATAGAATGTTCTCCATAGGAATAGAATGTTTCTCCATATATTTGTGTCTTCTTTAATATCTTTCTTATGTATTTTAGAATTTTTAGATCTAGGTCCTTTCCCTCTTTGGTTAGGATTATTCCCATTATATGAATTTTCTGATGCAATGATAAATGAGATTCATTGTCCTTGATTTGTCTTTCTTCTCTTTCATTTGTAGTATATAGCAATGCCACTGACTTACTTGCATTAATTTTATATGCTCAGGTATTGCTGAATTCCTGTATCAGTTCCAGCAATTTTTCAATAGAAGCTTTGCAGTTTCTCCTTAAAGTATCTTGTCATCTGTGAAGAGTGAAAGTTTGTTTTTTTTCTTTGGTGATTTGCATGACTTTTGATTTTTTTTCTGACTACTCAGGCTTGGATGTCTAGTTTTATGTTGAATAACAGTGGTGACAGTGCAGAATCCTGTCATGTTCCTGACCTTAGGAGAAATGGTCTCAGGTTTTCCATGTTGAGGATGACATTCTTTGTGTAGCCTCTGTAGATGGCTTTTATGAATTTGGATTTATCCCCCTATCCGTACACAGGAAAAGATTTTTATCAAGAAAGAATAATATATTTTGTCAAATTATTTTTGGGCATCAGTTGAGAGCATAAAATGGCTCTTATCCTTTCTTTTATTAATGGGATTATCACACTGTTCAATTAACACATACTGAACCACATTTGCAGCCCAAGAATTAAGCCCATTTTTTTCATTGTCGTGAATAATCCTATTAATATACTATTGGATTCTCCTGGTTAGGATCTTGCTGAGAAATTTGCATCCAGATTCACCAATGGAATTTTTCTGTAATTCTCCTTCTTACTGGGATGTTAGGTTTAGGGATCAAGGTAATGCTGACATCAGAAAATGAGTCTGGAAGTTTTCCTTCAATTTCTATTATTTGGAATCGTTTTCGAAGAATAGATACTAATTGTTCTTGTTGAATTTCCCTGGGGAATCATCTGTCCATATAATCTTGCTTTTGGGAGGCTTTTAATTATGATTCATTTTTATTTCCAGGTAATTGTTCTGTGAAGTTTGTTCAATTCATTGTTGTTTCTGTTTTGGTTGTTTTTGTGTTCCTAGGATTGCATCCATTTCTCCAGATCACCCAATAACTTGGCTTATAACGGCTCAAAATTTCTTCTTATACTTGCTTGTAATTCTTAGGTGTTTGTTGTGATCTCTCCTCATTCATTCATGATTTTTTAGTTTGGGTACTTTCACTTTTAAATTATCAAATCTATCTCATGATTTCTTACACTTACTAATATTTACATAATATTAGCTCCTAAGTTTGTTTGCCTTTTTTTATTTCTATATACTTAAGTTATACTCTAATATTCATTTTTTCTCTTATCCAGTTAGGTTTAGGCTCTCTTTGATCTTTTTATTTTGCCTCTTTGGTGCAGGGTTATCTTGCTTGTTTTAGACTTTTCCTGTTTTTGAGGAAGACCTGTAGTCGTCAGTCATTCCATCTGTGGATGGCTGTTGGTGTATCCAAAGCATTAACAAGTCATGATTTAATTTTCATTGATCAAAATTTTGCTTAAATTCTTCTTTTTTTCTTCATTGACCCATTTCTTCTTCAATTAGATGTTATTTATCTGAATTATATATATGTACATAATATATGTACGTATATATATGATATATATATATATATATATATATATATATATATATATAATTTATTTATTCATGACAGACAAAGAGAGAGAGAAGCACAGACACAGGCAGAGGGAGAAGCAGAGTCCGTTCAGGGAACCCAATGTGGAACTTGATCCCGGGGTCCAGGATCACACCCTGAGCTGAAGGCAGCTATAAACTTCTGAAACATCAGGGCTGCCCTTATTATATATTGTTATTGAAGTTTAATCCAACCTATAACAAACACCCAGTGTTCATCCCGTCAGTGCCCATCGCCAAATCACTGAAACCATCTGCTCACTTCCCCTTCCACTAGCCCTTGTTCGTTTCCCAGAGTTAGGAGTCTCTCATAGTTTGTCAACCTCACTGATGTTTCCCACTCATTTTCCCTCCTTTCACCCTTGCTGGGTGTTGGGCATAGTGGGAGCTGTTTACCGTGTGAGTCCTTTGTTCCCTGGCAGCCCTTCTCTCCCAGGCACAAGGTGAAACAATGAGGAACAGCAACACAGTGGAAGCCAGTTCTCGAACCCTGCAATCAGCTCCCCTCAGTAACTACCACAGTCTCCCAGTCTGCACTGGCCTAGATGCTCACAGCCTGGCCTGTGGGTGCAGGTCTGCACAGCTTGCAGGGCCCCCAGTGGCATGAGAGTCTTCCCTGTCCTGTGCCCTCCCCATCTCCATCTCTTCCAGGGGAAGTCCAGGTTCCTGGTATGTATCCACTCTGTGCCCTGGGATCCAGGGCCCTGGCTGCTGGAATCGTGCTCCCATGGATCAAGTTTCCCGAAGCCAGCGGGACACAGACAGCTCCCTCTTGAGATCTCACCCCCAGCCCCTGGACAGATTGGTTTCTCCTACATGCCCTGCTTGGTGCGTGTTTCAGCCCTTTACTGAGATCCCACATTTGGTGCACTTGCCCCTGGACTCATTTCCTCTACTAGTGACACTGGGAACTGGATGCTTCAATGCCCCTCCTGTGATTTTGCCCAATTTTCCTAGTAATCACTTTTCTGTATGGGAAGACACAGGGTGGATTTATAATGTTCCAGCTTCTCCCGGGCTGGACTTTCCTGTCCTGGAGGCTTTAGCTGTGGGCCTTACATGGACTTATTACGGTGCTCCTCCCCTAGTTGATTTTTTTTTGTTTTATTATTTCTGCCTTCCTACATTGTTAGAAGTGAAAACCCTTCTCTCTGTAGTGTTCCGGCCAATCTCTCTTTAAATCTCAGGTCGAATTTGTAGGTGTTCAGGATGGTTTGTAACTTATCTAGGTATTTGACGGGGCCAGGTGAGTTGAGGACCCCTACTCCTGTCATCTTGCCCTGCCTCACATTTATTTATTTTTTCTGCCAGTTTCTCTGGTAGGTCCTCCAGTGGGACAGAAAGTTTTTTCTCTCTTTTCTGTTGGATTCATTGTCTGGTCTAATCACAGAGTTCGTAAAAGGCAGTCCTTCAGGAGACAAGGAATTTCATTGAGCATGTGCATGAGCTACATGATATATGATGTGAGGTGGGATCTCATATCAGGACAGGGTGTCCGTTCATGTCTTCTGCACATTTCTGATTGGATTTTTCATTTTGTGTTTGTTTAGGTTGATAATTGTGCTGTATATTTTGGAAACCAGCCTTACTCTGATAATCAATTTGCAAATATCTTCTCCCATCCTATCGGTTGTCTTTAAATTATGTTGAGTGTTTCCATAGCTGTACAACTGCCCTTTCCTTGATGGAATCCATATAGTTTATCTTTGGTTTTGTTTTCCTTCCCTCTAAAGACTTGAGTAGCAAGAAACTGTTGTGCCTGAGGTCACAAAATCTCTAGAATTTTGATGGTTTCCTGCTTCACAATTAGGACTTTCATCTACTCGGATTTTTTTTAATTTTTATTTATTTATGATAGTCACAGAGAGAGAGAGGCAGAGACACAGGCAGAGGGAGAAGCAGACTCCATGCACCGGGAGCCCGACGTGGGATTCGATCCCGGGTCTCCAGGATCGCGCTCTGGGCCAAAGGCAGGCGCCAAACCGCTGCGCCACCCAGGGATCCCCTCTACTCGGATTTTTATCTCTGTGTCACTTGTAAGAATGTGGCCCAGGTTCATTTTTTTACTTGTGACTTCCCAATATTCACAACCCCACTTGTTGAAAAGATTGTCCTTTTCCAGTGGATACTCTTTTTTGTGCTTTGTCAAAGACAATATGACCGTAGAGTTGTGTTTCCGTTTCTGCATTCTCTACTGTATTCCTTTGACCTATCTGCCTCTTTTACTGCCAATATTATACCATCTTGATGATCACAACTTTGAACTCCACAATTGTGATACCTTCTGCTTTGGGTTGTTTTCAACATTGTCTTGTCTCGTCAGGATCATTCTTGGTTTCTTACAAGTTTTAGGATTGTTTCTTCTATATCCAAGAACAAAGTTCATGGTATTTTGATAGGGTTTTCATTGAATGTGTCAATTGCTCTTGGTAGCATAGATATTTTATCAATACTTATAACTCCAATCCATGAGAATAGAATGTTTTCAATCTATGTGTGTCTTCTTCAATTTCTTTCATAAGTGTTCTAGATGTTTGAGACTATAGATCCTTTTCCCTTCTGGTTAGTATTTTTGTAGTGTTGGATCTTAGTGTTAGGAACTTGGTGAGACTTTTGCATCCATATTCATCAATATAATCTTTTGTAATTCTCCTTAATAACTGGGTCTTTAATATGGGGGAGAATGTAATGCTGACATCAGAGAATGAGTCTGGAAGTTTTCCTTCAATTTATATTATTTGAATAGCTTCAGAAGAATGGGTATTGATTTTGGTTTAAAATCACTTGATAGGGATCCCTGGGTGGCTCAGCAGATTGGCACCTGGCCTTAGGTCCAGGTCGTGACCCTGGAGTCCCAGGATCAAATCCCACATCGGGCTCCCTGCATGGAGTTTGCTCCTCCCTCTGCCTGTGTCTCTGTCTCTCTCTGTATGTCTCTCATGGAAGAAAAAATCTTTGTTTAAAAAATTGGAGCGGTACATCTGGGTGCCTCAGTGGTTGAGTGTCTGGCTTTGGGTCAGGGCATGATATCTGAGTACTGGGGAGAAGTCGAGCATCAGGCATGCTGCATGGAGTCTGCTTCTCCTCCCTCTGCCTATGTCTCTGTCTCTGTGTGTCGCTCATGAATAAATAAATGCATTCTTTAAAAAATTGGCCCATGGATGATGGGCCATCTGTTAGCCATCGATTCTTGATTTCGGATGAGATGATGATGCAATTTCCTGGGATCAAGCCCCTGGTCATGCTTTGTGCTCATTGAAGAAACTTCTTGAGATTTTCTATCTGTTACCCTCAAACTCTTTTGTCAATTTGTCTGAAAAATTCTTGCAAGATACATCCACAAAGGCAAAAGAAACAAAAGCAAAAATGAACTATTGGGACGTCATCAAGATAAGAGGCTTTTGCACAGCAATGGATACAGTCAACAGGACTAAAAGACAACTTACAGAATGGGAGAAGATATTAGCAAATGACATATCAGATAAAGGGCTAGTTTCAATGATCTATAAGGAACTTATTAAACTCAACACCAAAGAAACAAATAATCCAATCATGAAATGGGCAAAAGACATGAAGAAAAAACTCACAGAGGAAGACATAGGCATGGCCAACATGCACATGAGAAAATCCTCTGCATCAATTGCCATGAGGGAAATACAAATCAAAACCACAATGTCATACCACCTCACACCAGTGAGATTGGGGAAAATTAACAAAGAAGGAAACCACAAATGTTGGAGCGGATGTGGAGAAAAGGGAACCCTCTTACACTGTTGGTGGGAATGTGAACTGGTGCAGCCACTCTGGAAAACTGTGTGGAGGTTCCTCAAATAGTTAAAAATAGACTTGCCCTATGACCCAGCAATTGCACTGTTGGGGATTTACCCCAAAGATACAGATGCAAAGAAACGCCCGGACACCTGCACCCCAATGTTTCTAGCAGCAATGTCCACATTAGCCAAATTGTGGAGGAGCCTCCGTGTCCATTGAAAGATGAATGGATAAAGAAAATGTGGTATATGTATACAATGGAATATTACTCAGCCATTAGAAAATATAAATACCCACCATTTGCTTCAATGTGGATGGAACTGGATGGTATTATGCTGAGTGAAATATGTCAATAAGAGAAGGAAAAACATTATATGGTCTCGTTCATTTGGGGAATATAAATAATCGTGAAAGGGAATATAAGGGAAAGAGAAGAAATGTGTGGGAAATATCAGAAAGGGAGACAGAACATGGAAGACTCCTAACTCTGGGAAACAAACTAGGGGTGGTGGAAGGGGACGATGGCGGGGAGTGGGGGTGAATAGGTGACGGGCACTGAGGGGGGACTATACGGGATGAGCACTGGGTGTTATTCTGTATGTTGGCAAATTGAAAACCAATAAAAAATAAATTTATTATTTAAAAAAAGCAAAATGAGCCACATGAATTGTCATCAGGGAAATACAAATGAAAATCACATGGAGATACCACTTCTACAACTTAGAATGGATATACTAACACGGCTGGAAATAACAAATATTGCAGAGGATGTGGAGAAAGGGAGAACTCTTGCACTGTTGGTAGGAATGAAAGCTGGTGCAGGATCCTCAGATAACAGAATCAAATTTATTCAAAAACTGAGAAGAGAGCCACCCTATGACCCAGCCATTGCTATTCTGGGTATTAGCTTCAGAGACACAGATGTTATTAAACGAAGGGTCACCTGCACCCCAATGTTCCCAGCAGCAATGTCCACAATAATTAAACTGGGAGGAACCATGGTGTTCCTCTACAGGAAAAAGGATATAGAAGATGTGGTTGGTATATAAATTGAAGTATAATTAAGCCGCCAGAAATTATGTATAAGATGAAGGAACAGGGATCCCTGGGTGGCGCAGCGGTTTGGCGCCTGCCTTTGGCCCGGGGCGGAATCCTGGAGACCCGGGATCGAATCCCACATCGGACTTCCGGTGCATGGAACCTGCTTCTCCTTCTGCCTGTGTCTCTGCCTCTCTCTCTTCCTCTCTCTGTGACTATCATAAATAAATAAAAAATTTAAAAAAAAGATGAAGGAACATTCACGTCAACATGGTTGGAATTTGAGGTATTATATTGAAGAAAATAAACCAATCACTGATAGGCAATGATATGGTCTCAGTCATATGTGGAATATAAGAAATATGGAAAGAGACCAAAAGGGAAACAGTGGAACTGACCGGGGTAATACTAGAGAGGATGGTAAACCATGAGAGTCACTTAACTCTGGTAATTAAACTGAGGGTCACTGGAAGGGAAGTTGTTGTGGGGATGGGGTAACTGGGTGATGGGCATTAAGGAGGTTTGAGCTGTGATGGGCCCTGGGTGTATAGTAAATTTTGGAAAATTTAATTTAATTTAATAATAGTACTACTACTACTACTACTACTAATAATAATAATAATAACAATAAAACTTCAGCCTTGTGCTGGCTGCTGTAACATCTAAATGGATTTGGCAAATCAAAAGAAAGACCTTCATTTCCCATAGTTCTGGAGTCTGCGATGTCTGAGGTCCAGGTGCACACAGATGTGGTGTCTGGAGAGCACCCACATCCTAGCCTGTCCTTTCCCTGTCACCTTACATGGGGCAGGAGGCAGGGAGATTTCCTAGTAATGGTGAATAAGGTTCCTGATCCCATTATGGGGATGCATCTGCTGACCTAAGTGCTCCCCACGGCCCCACCTCCTCCTCCCATCTCTTGGGCCTTAGGTTTCAACATGGGGATGGTAGAGGTCACACACAATGAGCTGAAGGATCAATGAAAGCACCTCCTCCAACTTTTTCCCCTTAGTTTTCATCATTGTTTAGTGGCATTTTTCACCACATCATGTTCATGTTTTTGAATGTTACCTGATAACTCCTTGACCTTGAGTCCTACCTGTTCTCCTCTTGCCCTACTTGTCAAACTGTTGTGACTGCCTTTGTGTGTTCATATTGACTACTTTGAGAAACTATGTTTTTATTAAGTAATATTCCAGACTTCAGACTTTGTGTCCACGTGGTACTTTGTAATGCTTTTTGCATGTAAATCTTGCTTTATAGGTGTCATGTGTCCCCATAGAGTGATTTTATCCTACCTCTTAAATTGTAGAGGGTTTCTCATATGTCCTTGTGCACATTTCAGTGAGTCAGAATCTTGGCCTGTGCTCCTCTCCACAGGACTTACTGGCCCTCTTGAAACACCTGATAGACAGACTGGCAGGGTTCCTTAGAAAAGTGGACCCCTCCTGTATCAAGGATGACATGGTTTTGCTAAATTTAGAATTTAGCTGAATTTCAGAGTGATTCAGGTAATGAAGTTTGATTTGTAACTCTCTATCAACTCAGTCACTGTGTCACTCTAGTCAAATCTGTGATTTTCTGTAATGGCTTTGATAAGCTTATCTGATGCAGAATGAGCTGCATCCATGCAGAGTTTGGGATATAATAAACTGGTGTCAGGATGAACATTTTCCATTGTAAAGCCTATATTTCTATTTTTCTTATCTCTCCTAAGAAAACAGTGTAATGCTGCCTTTCCACTCTAGGATTTTGATGAATTCCTTTTACATTCAAATAGTATATTCCATCTAAGAGAAGAAAAATATCTACCCTTGAACCCTTCGACAGATTTATCGGGTATTTTTGATAATAAATGTGGCAGGAAACTGTTGAAGGAGCCTCTGTGTCCATCGAAAGATGAATGGATAAAGTAGATGTGGTTTATATATACAATGTAAACATTATGTCTGAGTGCAGGCGTTGAGATTTGTGTTTCCCTAAACTGAACCCTGTTTGGTCCTGTGACCTCTATCCTGAGACCAGCACACAGAAAGTAATAGACCATGAGACCCTTGCTCAGAGGACCATCCCGGGTCCACACCACAGGAATCCCTCATATTGACGTTTAGAGACTCATTCATGTGCCTGAGATAAACCAGCTTAGACACAAGCAGGGTGAACATGGGGTTCAGTTGTAAACTGAGGACAGAAAGGGCTTCATGGCTCTCCTGTGAGGGCTCCCTGAAGATTGGGGGTTCAAACATTCAACCCCAGGATAAAGGTAGGAGGCCATGTTCAAACAGCTCTCTGATGCAGTCAGAAAGAGAGTCACAAAACCCCCAAAACAGGCCTCAACAAGGGAGGATGTGAGCATCTAAAGAGGAAAAAAAAAAACAATAGCAAATGATAACAATCCATTGCCAACTGCACTGTGAATTTACAGATTTATACAAGCCCATCTCAGGTCCAGTTCTACACACTGCCAGAGCAAATGTGTGATCCATCCCTTGCTCCATCCTCTCCCATTATGTTCTGAGTGTGCATGTTTGGAAACAGCTGGTATGTGTATAAATATTAGTGAAATTGGCAAAGCCAACTACTGCCTTGCTTCTAGGCATTTGGAGTTGTTCCACTGGCTTGTTGACCATGAGTGGACAAACGTTCCCTGAAACAGCTTCACCGTCATGTAAGTTCACATGTAGACTATGGAATAGGATGGTAGGGCTGTTAGATATTGACATGACCAGGTCATTTTACCTAGTTGTTGCATATCCCATGACAAAATTGATTGCATTTAAATAAGATGATGAAAAGTTAATAAGTCATGTAGGTCCCTTAAGGGGTTTCATTGAGAAAATCCTAAAGGGAATCTGATCTCATGTCCAGAGAGAGAGTCACTGATGCAGGTGGGTTTGAAATGAGGACACAGGGCACCAAATGTTCACCAGTGATAATGTGCACATGTCACAGCCATCAGTACAACACAACCCTGTAAGCTGATGGTGAGACACATATCCCACAGGGTCATCACATCCTCATCTTCTGGAAACGTTATAAAAGAACATCCTTAAACTGAAGTTCCAAAGTGTCTGAGTGTCTCTGACTCTCTTGTATCATGATTCTCCTTCTGTGTGTCCACTGTTACTTTTTGACAGATACCTATGTTTTGCAACAGGTTAGTCCTAGCTCCAGGTGAAAAATGCACCCTTCACTGGAAAAGGGAGGCTAACGGATACTTTTCAAAACAAATACAACAGGGCAATGCCAGAGCATCAATGTGTCCCTAATATCTATGTGTGTGCCATAAAAATCTCAGGATTATATGTTCATACTCTGCAAAAAATGTCCATGATGTTTTGATAAGGATTGCTTTGAGTATGTAGGTTATGGTCAGCATAGCGATATTCACAATAGTTATTTTTCTTTTTTGTTTTAAATATTTATTTATTTATTCACAAGAGTCACACCGACGGAGGTAGAGACATAGGCAGAGGGAGAAGCAGGATCCCTTTCAAAAGCCTGATGCAGGACACCATCCCAGGACCCCAGGATCACAACCTGAGCCAATTGCAGGCACTCAAACCCTGAGCAACACAGGTGCCCTGACAACATTCATTGTTCTAATCCATGGGAATGGAAGGTTTTCCATCCCTTTGCATCTTCTTCAATTCCTTTCCTAAGTCACCAAATAGGTAGAAACATTTTGGCCAAAAAAAAAAAAAATCCTACAGCTGTTGGGCAAAACAGTATGTGCAGACAAGATTGATTATAAAGTCTTTATCATCAACATAGCCTGGTACTGGCACAAACAAAACATAGATCAATGGAAAAGGGCAGAGAAAGTAGAAATGGACCCTCAACTGTATGGGCAACTACTCCTCAATAAGCAAGAAAAAAATATCTAGTGAAAAACTGTCTCTTCAATAAATGGATCTGAAAAAAATTGTACAGCCACCTGCATAAGAATGAATGTGGACCATTCAGCTACACCAAACACAAACATAATCTCAAAATGGATGAAATACCAAAATCTGAGACACTAATCCATCAAAATCCTGGACGAGAATTGAGGTAGCAACTTTTTATCTGCAGCTGAAGCGACTGCTATCAAGGCACCTCTCAAAAGGCATAGGATACAACAGGGAAACATAGGGGAAGCAAACTATTAGGACTTCATCAAGGTAGAATCTGTACAACAATGCAACAGGCGACAAAATGTAAGGCAATGTACAGAATAGGAAAATATATTTCCTTAACAAAGTCAGCACCCAACAAAACATACAATCCAGTGAAAAAATGGAGAGAAGGCACAAAAAGCCATTTCTCCAAAGAAGACCTACACATGGGCAACAGGCAGATAAGAAAAATGATCCACATGACTTGTCATCAGGGAAATACAAATGAAAACCACACTAAGATCCCACTTATACAACTCAGAATGGATAAAGTAACAAGGCCAGGAAACAATAAATATAAGCGAGGATATTGAGGAAGTGGAACTGTCTCTTTCACTTTTGGAGGGAATGCAGGCTTGTTCAGCCACTCCAGAAAACAGAAAGGAATGTCCTAAAAAAGTGAGAATAGAGCCACCCTGTAACGCAGCCACTACACTACAGGGTATTTACCACAAATATGCAAATTTCCTGAAATGAAGGGACCCTTGCACCCCAATGTTCACAGCATCAATGTCCACAATAGTCAAACCGTGGGAGGAATCATGAAACCCTTCTACAGAAAACTGGATAAAGAAATTGTGGAAGGAGCTTCAATGTCCATCGACAGATGAATGGATAAAGGAGACATGGTCTATATATACACTGGGACATTACTCAGCCATTAGAAACGATGAATACCCATCACTTGCTTCAACGTGGATGGACGTGGAGGGTATTATGCTGAGTGAAGTAAGTGATTCAGAGAACGAAAAACATTATATGATTTCACTCATAAAAAGAACATAAGAAATACTGCAAGGGAATAGAGGGGGAAGGAGATAGAATGAGTGGCAATTATCAGAGACAGTGACAGTACATGGGAAACTGCTACGTATGGGGGAAAAACAATGATAGTGGAAGGGGAGATTGTCGGGGGGTTGGGGTGGATAGATGACAGGAGCTGAGGGGAGCAATTGTCGGAATGAATACTGGCTATTATAATATATGTTAGCAAACGGACTCCAATAAAATATATACTCAAAATGTGGTTTATATATATAATGGTATATTACACAGCTTTCAGAAATGATGAATAACATGAAATAACATTTCCTTCAACATGGGTGGCACTGGAGGTATTATGTTGAGAGAAATTAATCACAGAAAGACAATGCTATGGTCTCATTCATATGTGTAATATAGGAAATATTGAGAGAGACCATAAAGGAAGGAGTGAAACCTTACTGGGATAATACTACAGAAGAAGACAAATCATGAGAGACACTTAACTCTGGGGAAAAAACACTGAGGGTCGCTGGAAGGGAGAGGGATGGGGATGGGGGGAACTGGGTGATTGGAGTTAAGGAGGGCACGTGATGTGATGAGCACTGAATGCATATTAAATATTAGTAAATTCAATTTAAACAAAGAAAAAATTACTTTAGCCTGTCCCAACTCCTGAAATATCATACATGGACTGGATGGAGCAAACCAGAGACACTAATTCTCACAGATCTGGAATGTGAGACATCTGATGTCCAGGTGCAGGCCCATATGGTGTCTGTCTGGAGAGCACCGAGGTCCTAGACCGTCCTTTCCGCATCACCTCACATGGGGCCAGGATGCAGGGAGCTTTCCCAGTCCTGGTGTTTAAGGGCCCTGGACCTATCATGAGGCTGCACCTCTTGACCTAAGTGCTATCCTAAGGCCCCACCTCCTCCAATCTCATGGAGCAGGATCCTGTCCCCATCACTGACCCACAACACACACCTAAGCTAGTGTCCTCCCAGGAACCTCCAGGCATTTATGACGTGATGAGAGGCTTACCTGGCTCTCATCAGACATGAAGGTGAAGGTATTTAAAGCTTATTCTCTCATGATTGGGTGTCTGTGAGAGCGACCTCAGAGTCCACCTCCCTACCATGTCATGCTGGGAATTTTTCTCAATCCCAGGCCGTTTTTAGCATTTTTGTAGAATGTCTCTTTTCAATTGTGTTGCATGGAGATTACTGAATACCGTGATGTGCAAGAGAACAGTTACCTTGGGGTCCTGTGATCTAAAGGGAGTGCCAATTTGACTCACGAAAATGTTCAGATGACATGAATGGAGTTATTTGTAATTGGTTAATATTTCGGTTCAGGAAAAGTTAAGTACAAGTAAGTGCAAGTGCTATAGTTGAATTCTAAGTCTCTAAGAAAGAGACTGAAGAGGTAAACACACAATCAAGTGTTCAGAGAGACTCCCTGGGGGAAACTGTTCCATGGAGAGGAAGCCCTGACCCAGACAGGAAACCTTCCCAGAACCTCCCTCTGCACCTGCTCCTGGGCCTTCAAGACAGAAGTGGTGAGGAGTGTGCACACCCTGGTGGTTCCGATCCCCTTCTACAGGGAGGTTTGTGTCTGGGCTCACACTGAGGTCCCCTCACTGTGTCCCTCGCACAGTAATACACGGCCGTGTCTTCGGCTCTCAGGCTGTTCATCTGCAGATACAGCGTGTTCTTGGCGTTGTCTCTGGAGATGGTGAATCGACCCTTCACAGCGTCTGTGTACCATGTGCTACTTCCACCACTGTTAATGTACGCGACCCACTGCAGCTCCTTCCCTGGAGCCTGGCGGACACAGCTCATCCAATAGCTACTGAAGGTGAATCCAGAAGTCACACATGAGAGTCTCAGGGAACCCCCAGGCTTCACCAGGTCTCCCCCAGACTCCACCAGCTGCACCTCACCCTGGACACCTGCAGACACAAGACATCCTGGTCAGGAAACGGTCCCACATCACCTCTTTCGCTCACTCACCTCCACTTACAGACTCAAGGTCCCTTGTTCTCCATGAATTTCCTTTTAAAATAGTGACAAGGAAAACCCAGCTGAGCACAGACTCCATGGTGGTTTGTCTGTGTTGTGCCCTGAGCACTGAATGGGGCCGCCTGGGTATCCTGGGGCTGGGGCTCCCCTCAGGTTTAGGGTCAGGGCTCAGCTGGTTTAATCAGTGTAGGGAGGGCCTGATTTGCATGTCCTCTGACTATATAGTCAGCTCCAGTCTTAGATTCAATTCTTTACAAGTTATATACAGGCATAACTTCACAATGGTAGATCACATTCTTTTGTTGGTACAGTGAATTTATGAACTTCTAATCCATCAAAGTAGTTATTTTTGCGTTTCTGTGCCTTTTGAAAGACTCTCATTAATATAGTTCATTTTTAAAGAGGATTTTCTCCTTAAGCAAGTGTAGTCATAAATATTTATTTGTAATACCAGTGTAAAGGGGAATGTTTTGTATATTTTATACAGAAATTTGGTTGTTAGTGTGTAGAAATTAACTTTATGGTCTATTTTGATTTGATATCCTGGATTTTCCCTGAGTTCATTACTTCCTTTTAAGTGTTTTTTGAAATTATTTTCCTTGCTGACAATATACATGTAAACAAATTATTTTATTCCTGTTGAATGATTTTAAAATCTTTTATTTTATTATTGCCTAATTTCTATGGTAATCTTCGACTTAGAGGCATTGATGTTTTCCTTCTTTTCTGTCAGACTCTTTATTCTAATATTTTGTTTGATATATGGCAAATCTAGGAGAGCAAATGAATTTCATTTTGCATGAGAATGAACTCCCTAATATATGGTGTGATGTGGGATCTCAGGACAGGACAGGAAGTCTGTTCACAACTTCTGCCCTATTCTCATTGGAGATACTGTTGGCTGTTGAGATTGATACGTTCATTTTACATATGAATTCGAGCCTTTAATCTGATAAGACATTACCAAATATCTTCTCCCATTCTGTAGGCTGCCTTTTAATTACACTGAGTGATTCCTTTGTGTGAAAATGCTCTTTCTTGATGAAGTCGCCATACTTCATTTTCCTTTTCTTTCACTTGCCTCTGGAGACTCGTCTAGAAGTGGTTGCAGCCGAGGTAGAAAAAGGGCTGCCTGTGTTCTCCTGAGGATTCTGATGGTTTCCCAACTCATTTAGATCTTTGAGTCCATTGTTGTGATGATGTAAGAAAAGTGTCCCCTTTCATTCTTCTGCATGTGGGAGCACCAGCCTGGCAATATGTTTTACCCTCATCTTCACTCTGCTAATGCACTGCATATGCTCCCATTTCAATCAGGTCCTGGAGAAGACCTGTATTGTTCTGTCATTCCCTTGGTGGATGGCTTTTGATGTGTCCCAAAGCTTTACAAGGAAACAAGGGGTTTGGAGACATACTGGATTGCATGATTGTGATTTAATGTTCATTGATTGAAATTTTGCTTAAATTCTTAATTTCTTCATTCACTTATTTCTTCTTCAATAAGATGTTCTTTTATGTGCATTTATTTAATTGTTATGTATTTTTTATTGAAGGTTCATTCCAACATATACCATAGCACCCCCGGCTCATCTGCTCAAGTGTTCCCCTCAGTGCCCATCACCCAGTCATCCCATGTCCCACCCACTTCTCCTCCCACTACCTCCTGTTCATTTCCTAGATGTAGAAGGCTCTCATATTTTGTCATCCTCTCTAATTTTTTCCACTTATTTTCCCTCATTTCCTCTATAATTCTTTACCCCATTTTTTATATTACCCGAAAGAATGACATCATATAATGTTTGTCCTCCAATTGACTTACTTCACTCAGCATAACACCCTCTAGTTCCACTCACGTTGAAGCAATTGGTGGGTATTCCTCCTCTCTGGTGGCTGAGGAATACTCCATTGTAAATATAAAATACATCGTCTTTATCCATCCATCTTTCGATGGACACCAGGGCTCCTTCCACAGGTTGGCTATTGTGGACATTGCTGCTATAAGCATGGGGGCACAGGTGTCCAGGCGTTTCACTGCATCTGTATCTTTGAGGTAAATCCCCATCAGTGCAATTGCTAGGTTGTAGGACAGTTCTATTTTTAACTCTTTGAGGAACCACCACACAGTTTTCCAAAGTGACTGTACTCACATTCCCACCAGCAATGCAAGAGGGTTCCTTTTCCCCACATCCACTTCAACATTTGTTGTTTCATATCTTTTTAATTTTCCCCATTCTCACAGGTGTGAGGTGCTATCACATTGTCCTTTATGGGCTTTCCATGTTTTATTGGGTTTGACTTCTTTTTTTAAACATTTCTTTTTTTAAATTTTTATTTATTTATGATAGTCACACAGAGAGAGAAAGAGAGAGGCAGAAACACAGGCAGAGGGAGAAGCAGGCTCCATGCACCGGGAGCCCGATGTGGGACTCGATCCCGGGACTCCAGGATCGCGCCTTGGGCCAAAGGCAGGCGCTAAACCACTGCGCCACCCAGGGATCCCTGACTTCTTGTTTCATAGCATATTGGTCTGAAAATATGCATGGAGTGAATTCAACCGTTCTGTACCACTTGACACATGAGTTGTGACCATGTGTATGATCAATTCTGGAGTATTTTCCACATGCAATAAAGAAGAACGTGTATTCTGCTCTGGGAAAATTGCTCTGATATACTTGTGAAGTATGTCTGATCCAGTATGTCTCTCAAACCCCTTGTTTCTTGTTGAACTTCTGCTTAGATGATTCTCACTGCTGTCAGGGGACATTGATGTCCCTGCTGTAAAGGTAATACTAGCCATGAGTGTCATTAAATTTAGGGTTAATTGGTTTGTGCACTTGTCTTCTTCGAAGTTAGCAGTGTGAATATTTTGAAAAGGTAGAACTTCTGTTGGATAAACAATTTTTGTGATATAGTATCCTTCTTCATCCTTTATTATAGGCTTTGTTTTAAATTCTAGATCAGCTCCTGTAAGTATTGCTCCTCTTCCTTCCTCTTGACGTCCATTGACATGATCAGTGGGAGTTTACTCTCTCACTTTCAATCTGGATATGTCTTTTTATTGAAAAAGAGAGTCTGCTGGAACTCCTGGGTGACTCAGCTGTTCAGCACCTGCCTTTGACCCAGGGTATGATCCTGTAGACACACTATCAAGTCCCACATCAGGCTCCCTGCATAGAGCCTGCTCCTCTCTCTGCCTATGTCTTTGCCTCTCTCTCTATGTCTCTCATGAATACATAAATTAAATCTTTCAAAAAAAGAAAGAAAAAGAGTCTTTGCTATGATTTTCTCAAATATACGTTCTGTCCTTCTCTCTCTTCCTTACCTTCTTGGGCCCTAAATATTTTAATTTAGTTTGAACTTATGGCACAAGTGATTTTTCAAGCCTTTCATGGTCCATTATTTGTTTTTCTCTACTTTCCGCACCTTCTTTCCTTTCTATCACCTTGTCTTCTATGTCACCTATGCTCCATTCGACCTTATCTACCATGGCTGTTACAGCATCTAGTTTATTTATTTATTTATTTATTTATTTATTTATTTATTTATAATAGCTACTTAGAGCACTTTTTTTAAAATTTTTATTTATTTATGATAGTCACACAGAGAGAGAGAGAGGCAGAGACACAGGCAGAGGGAGAAGCAGGCTCCATGCACCGGGAGCCTGACGTGGGATTCGATCCCGGGTCTCCAGGATCGCGCCCTGGGCCAAAGGCAGGCGCTAAACCGCTGCGCCACCCAGGGATCCCTAGCATCTAGTTTAGACCCTATCTCACATTGATCATTTTTAATTTACAACTGAATTTGTTCATTTCTATGCTAAGTTATAATGTAGTGTGTTTTAGATTTCCTGAAATGCAACTAGTAACTTTAAAATTAATACCCTGTATTTGAGCTCTTATTTTTTACTTTATCCTTCTTAATTAGATCTATGGCAGAGAGTATTACCTCTGGTTCTTTCCTTTGTTGTGAATGGCATATGCTCTGGGAATTGTATTACTAAGTATTTACCCCAAGCACACAGATGTAGTGATGCAAAGGGCACCTGAACCCCAGTGTTCATAGCAGCAAAGTACACAATAGCCAAACTGTGGAGGGAGTCATGATGTCCACAACAGAAGTATTGATAAATATCATGTGGAATATATACAATGGGATATTACTCTGCCATCAGAAATATCAAATACCTACTATTTACAGTGACATTGATGGAACTGGAGGGTATTTTGCTGAGTAAAATAAGTCAATCAGAGGACAATTATCATATCATTTCTGTTTAATGTGGGATATATGTTACATTTTAAGGTAACATTGGCTAATGCTGGGTAGCCTGGGAATCATTAGAGAGGGAGACAGAACACAAGAAACCATTAACTAGAGGAAACAGAATGAGGTATAATGCTGGGGAGGTTAGTGGATCTATTGGGTCATTGTGTGACGCGCATTAAAGAGGGCACATGATGTCATCTATACTGTTATAAGCACCTGACGGATTATTGAACATCAGAAAAGAAGTATGTAGTATAAGTTGGCTAATTCAATGTAACAAAAACAAAGCTATTTTATTTAAAAATATTATTGTATCAAAGAAGATGTAGTCTTTGTATACAATGGAATATTACTCAGCCATTAGAAACGACAAATCCCACCTTTTGCTTTGACATGGATGGACCTGGAGGGAATTATGCTGATTAAAAAATTCAATCAAAAAAGGAAAAACATTATATGGTCTCATTCATTTGTGGCATATAAATATTACTGAAATGGAATAAAGGGAAAGGAGAGAAGATGAGTGAAAATTTCTGTGAGGGTGACACAACATGACAGACACCTAACTCTGCAAAATGAACAAGGGGTAGTGGAAGGGGCAGTGGGTGGAGTGTTGGGGTGACTGGGTGATGGGCACTGAGGGGAGCACTTGGCAGGATGAGCACTGGGTGTTATGCTATATGCTGGCAAATTGAACTCTAATAAAATAATAAAAATAATAATAGTTAAAAATATTATTGTATCATAAAACTAACATTAAGAGCAATAATATAAATAAAATATTACAAACTGTATTAATCCAGATTTCAACCCAAAAGAGCTTATTTTGTATTTTAGACAAATGAAAATAGATATTTTCCTGAACTTTCACCTATACATCCTGGTTCCATTTCACCCCTGCTGTCCTGAACAGGGCCTGGTGACCTGAGCACTCTCTGGTGACATGAGAGCCCCTATATCCCATCGATGCTTGAGTCCCTGCAGGAAGGTTTCTGTCTGGGCTCACAGTGACGTCCCCTCACTGCATCTGCACAGTAATACAGGGCTATGTCCTGAGCTCTCAGGCTGTTCATCTGTAGATAAAGCATGTTCTTGGCTTTGTCTCTGGAGATGGTGAATCGACCCTTCACAGCGTCTGCATAGTATGTGCTGCTTCCACTACTGCTAATGTATGTGACCCACTGTAGCCCCATCCCAGGAGACTGACGGAGCCAATGCATGCTGTAGCTACTGAAGGTGAACCTTGAGGCCACACAGGAGAGTCTCTGGGACCCCCCAGGTTTCACTCGGTCTCCCCCAGACTCCAGCAGCTGTACTTCACCTTGGACAGCTGCAGACAGATGACATCCTGGTCACAATACGGTCACCCATCCCATTTTTCTCACTTCATCTCCACTCACATTCTCAAGGTGTGCTGTTCTCCATGAATTACCTTTTAAAATAGCGTTAAGGATGCAGTTTCAGTGAAATGGCAAGACACTTGCACCTCAATGTTTATAGCAGTAATGTTCACAACAACTAAACTGTGGAAGGAGCTTCAGTGTCCATTAAAAGATGAGTGGATAAAAAATATGTGGTCTATGTATACAGTGGCATATTACTAAGCTATTAGAAATGATAAATACCCACCATTTGCTTCAATGTGGATGGAGCTGGAGGATATTATGCTGAGTGAAGTAATTCAATAGGAGAATAACAAACATATGTTCTCATTCATTTGGGGAATATAAAAAAATGTGAAAAGGAATAAACGCTAAAGCAGAGAAAGTGAGTGGGAAATATCAGAGAGGGAGTCAGAACATGAGAGACTCCTAACTCTGGGACAAGAACAAGGGATAGTGGAAGGGGATGTGGGCGGGGGGTTGGGGTGACAGGGTGACAGACACAGAGGAGGGCAGTTGACAGGATGAGCACTGGGTGTTATGCCATATGTTCGCATATTGAGATATATATTATGAAATATATATGGCATATGAATTATATATGGTGTCAAGAAAAATACAGCTGAGAACACACTCCATAGTGAGTTGTCTGTGTTCTCACCTGATCACTGCATGAGGTTACCTATGGTTCCTGGAGATGTGGAGCCTCTCCCACATGCAGGTTCAGGTCTGGGCTGTTTTAGTTCATGGAAGGAGGCCCCTATATACATGTCCTCTCACAATATGCTCAGCTTGGGATCATTTGTGTCAAACTGCTGTGAACAGAGCAGATGTGACTGCCTTTGTGTGTTCATATTGACTACTTTGAGAAACTATATTTTTATTAGGTAATATCCCAGACTTCAGACTTTTTGTCCATGTGGTACTTTGTAATGATATTTGCACAGAAATCTTGTTTTTATAGGTGTCATGTTTCCCCATACAGTGATTTTTTCCTACCCTTAAATTATTCAGGGTTTGTGATTTGCCCTTGGGCACATTTCAGTGAGTCAGAATCTGGCCTGTGCTCCTCTCCAAAGGACTTACTGGCCCTCTTGAAACACCTGAATGACAGAGTGGCAGGGTTCCTTAGAAATGTGGACCCCTCCTTTATTGAGGATCACATGATTTTGCTAAATTTAGAATTTACCTGAATTTCAGCGGATTTCAATTAATGCAGTTGGATTTGTAACTCTCTATCAACTCAGTCACTGTGTGTCAATCCAGTCAAATCTGTGCTTTTCTGTAATGGTCCTGATGAGCTTACATGATAAAGAATGAGCTGCATTCATGAAGATTTTGGGATAAAATAAAGTGGTGTCAGGATGAACATTTTCCATTGTATAGCCTATATTTCTATTTTTCTTATCCCTCCTAAATGAACAGTGTAATGCTGCCATTCCACTGTAAGTTTTTGATGAATTCCTTTTACATTCCAATAGTACATTCCATCTAAGAGAAGAAAAATATCTACCCTTGAACCCTTCTACAGATTGATCAGGTATTTTTGATAACAAATGTGACAGGAAAATTCATTTTCAATCTATGCCTTTAAACAACCCTAATTTTGAAATTCCCCCTGACCCTATGGGCTATGTACAGGACTTGTCTTCTGTCTCCAAATCTAACACATTGCAACTTTGAATGGATCACATGCATCAGGAAGACTGCCAGCAGAACCCACCAACCAAAAGATGCCTGTGTCCACTTCACAAAGACACGGAGTCTTGCCTATAATATTCCTGCAATTCTAAATTTAGAATTTAGCTGAATTTCAGAGGGTTTCAGGTAATGCAGTTCTATTTGTAAGTCTCTAACAACTCAGTCACTGTGTTCCACTGCAGTTAACTCTGTGATCTTCTGTAATCGCTTTGAAGAGCTTACCTGATGCAGAATGAGCTCATTCAAGCAGAGTTTTGGATATAATAAACTCGTGTCAGAATGAACATTTTCCATTGTATAGCCTATAATTCTATTTTTCTCATCCCTCCTAAACTAACAGTATAGTGGTGCCTTGCAAGTGTAAGTTTTTCAAGAATTCCTTTTTCATTCAAATACTATATTCCATCTAAGGGAAGTAAAGTATATACCATGAACTTCTACGGATTTATCAGGTATTTTTGATAACAAATGCAGCAGGAAATTTCAGTTTCAATCCAATTCCAATTTGTGTCTCTTGTCAACTGTAATGTTGGTTTTCTTAGATCAGTCCCCCTGACTCTGCTTGCTGCATACATGCCTTCTGTTCTGTTTCCAAATCTAGCCCATTCCGTCTTTGATTTCTAATGTTTTATTTATTTATCCATGAGACACACACACACATACAGAGAGAGAGATGCAGAGACACAGGCAGAGGGAGAAGCAGGCTGCATGCATGGACCTGATGTGGGACTCGATCCCTGATCTCCAGGATCAGGCCCTGGGCTGAACGTGGCACAAAACTGCTGAGCAGCCGGGTACCCCCCTTTCCATCTTTGAATGGATCATATGCATCGGGAAGACCACAAGCAGGGCCCACCACCCAAATGGCACCTGTGTCTCCTGCACAGAGACATGGGGTCCTACCAATAATATTCCAGCAATTCTGGTCCTTTGGGAGCATCTGTGCCCTCCTTGAAGCACCAGTCTCACTGTTAGGTGGTGCATTGTTCCTTATCTCACTTGTTGGATGACCTTATGTGCATGGACCACTTATGTCTATAATTACTTCTTGAAACATAATATAATATTAGTACAATACTCAGTAGGCTTGTACAAACGAAAATGAGTCCTTAGGATCCAGAATCAGAGTAGGGGCGAAAATATGTTTACGACACTCTGAAACAAAACACCAGTGTCCAAAGTTCACCTCCAACATATAAATCAGAAAAAATTCGCCACACCATCTTTAGTATAAGAATTATGGGAGAGAGAAGTTAACATGTCAGAAGATTAGGGGAACTCAGGCCTTGTCACATCCCTGGAACAGCTGGACAGTTATTGAATCATTTCGAACATCCATAAAATTGATCAGAGTTGAAAAAACAACAACAGCAAGACTTCTAATAGAATACTGAGCAGGTTTTGGAGTGTTGGAGCTGTGCAGTGTTGACATTGGGGAGATACAACCATGAGGATGACAGCAGGAGGGAGGTTGCTTGCAGAAGCTACTGTTAAGGATTTTAAGGACAAGAGAGGAACATATGAACTTGTAGAATTCTACTCCTGAGGTGGACAAACCTCACATGACGGTGCTCAAATGGAAAAATGGGGAAATTTCCTGGAAGTAAGGACCCCCTAAGTGCCAAGAAGAAAAAGTGGCACCATGTGATGGATGGTTAAGAAGGACAGGAACCTGAAGACGTGTGAACATTGGGTCTGAGTGCAGGCGTTGTGCTTTGTTTCCATAAACTGAACACTGTGTGGTCATGGGACCTCTATTCTGAGACGAGCAGTCAGGAAGTAAACCAGCTCTCATGTCACCCCCTCAGAGGACCAGCCCAGGTCCACATTACAGGAGCTTTTCATATTGTCATTTAGAGACCCATTCATGTGCCTGAGATAAACCAGCTCAGAGACAGGTATGGTGAACACATGATTCAGATGTCAACTGAGGACAGAAAGGGCTTGATGGCTCTCCTATGAGGGCTCCCTGAAGACTCCGGGGTGCAAACATTCAATCTCAGGCTTGAGATAGGAGGCCATGTTCATAACGGCTCTCCAATGCAGTCAGGAAGAGTCACAAAACCCCAATACAGGCCTCAACAGGGTGCGGTGTCAGCATCTACAGAGGAAACAACACCAACAGCAAATGATAACAATCCATTGCCAATTGCACTGTGCATTTAGACATCCAGGTAAGCCCAGCTCAGTTCGAGGGCTGCACACAGCAAGAGGAACTGTGTGCTCCATCCCTTCCACCATCATCTCACATCTATTTTCCGAGTGTTCATGTTTGGGGACAGCTGCTATTTGTATAAATGTTGATAAAATCATCACAGCCAACCAATGCCGTCCTTCTGAGGATTCAGAGCTACTCCCCTGCCTTCTGTCTATGAGTGGACTTACCTTCCCTGAAATAGCTTCACTGTCATGTAAGTTCACATGTAGACTATGGAATAGGATGGTAGAGCTATTAGATATTGACATAACCAGGTCATGTTACCAGGTTGTTGCAAATTCCATGACAAAAATGACTGAATTTAAATAAAATGATAAGAGGTAAATAAGTCATGTAGGTCCCTTGAGGGGTTCCCTTGAGGAAATCCTAAAGGGAAACTGATCTCATGTCCAGAGAGAGAGTCACAGATGGTTGAAATGAGGACACGGGGCACCAAATGTTCATCCAGTGACAAGGGACACACCTAACAGCCATCAGTACAACACAACCCTGTAAGGTGATGGTGAGATACAAATCCCACTGGGTCATCACATCCCCATCTTCAGGAAACGTTATAACAGAACAACCTTAAACTGAGGTTCCAAAGTGTCTGAGAATCTCTGACTCTCTTGTATCATTGTTCTCCTTCTGTTCAGTGTGTCCACTGTGACTTTTTGACAGATACCTATGATTTGCAACAGATTAGTCCTAGTTCCAGGTGAGAAATGCACCCTTCACTGGATGAGGGCGGTTACGTGATACTGCTCACAACAAAAACAGCAGGGCCATGCCAGTGCATCCATGTGTCCCTAATGTCTCTGTGTGTGACATAAAAATCTTAGGATTATATGTCCATACTCTGTGAAAAATGTCCAGGATGCTTTCTCAAGGATTGCTTTGAATATGTAGAAGGTTCTGGGCAACATAGAGATTGTCACAGTATTTATTTTTGTTTTTTTAAAGATTTTATTTATGCATTTATGATAGCGAGAGAGAGAGAGAGAGAGAGAGAGAGAGCAGAGACACAGGCTGAGGTAGAAGCAGGACCATGCAGGGAGCCTCAAATGGGACTTGATCCTGGGACTCCAGGATCACACCCTGGGCCAAAGAGAGGCGCCAAACCGCTGAGTCACGAAGGGATCACCAATATTTTTGTTTTTGTTTTAAAGTTTTATTCATTTGTTCAGGAGAGTCACAGAGACAGAGGCAGAGACATAGGCAGAGGGAGAAGCAGGCTCCCTTCCAAAAGCCTGATGCAGGACTCCACTCCAGGACCCCAGGATCACAACCCTAGCCAATTGCAGAAACTAAACCTCTGAGCAACACAGGTGCCCTGACAATATTCGTTGTTCTAATCTTAAGCACAGAATGTTTTCCATCTCTTTGTGTCTTCTTTAATTTTTTTCCTAAGTTGCCAAACAGGTAGAATCATTTTGGAAAAAAAAAAACATAAACAAAACTACAGCAGGAGGGCATAACAATGTTTGTAGACAAGCTCTATTATAAAGCCTTTATCATCAAGATAGCCTGGTACTGGCAAAAACAACACATAGATCAATGAAACAGAGCAGAGAACGCAGAAAGGGACCCTCAGCTCTATAGGCAACTACTCCTCAAAAAGCAAGAAAAAATATCTAATGAAAAAATACACATCCAAAAATAGATCTGAAAAATATTGGACAGCCACCTGCATAAAAATGAAAGTGGAGCATTCTGCTACACCAAGCACAAAGATAATCTCAAAATAATGAAATACTGAAATCTGAGACAGCAGTTCATTCAAATCCTAGAGGTGAATTCAGGTAGCATCTTTTTGTCCTCAGTTTCAGTGACTGCTAGCAAGGCACCTCTCAAAAGGCATAGGAAACAAAGGGAAAAATAAACTGTTAGCACTTCATCAAGATAGAATTTGTACAACAATGCAACAGGCGACAAAATGAAAGGCAACCTACAGAATAGGACAAGATATTTCCATAACAAATTCAGCTCCCAACAAAACAATCAATCCAGTCAGGAAATGGGGAGAATACATGAACAGGCTTTTCTCCAAAGAAGACTGACAAATGGCCAACTGGCAGAGGAGAAAATGATCCACATGACTTGTCATCAGGGAAATACAAATGAAAACCACACTAAGATCCCACTTATACAACTCAGAATGGATAAAGTAACAAGGACCAGAAACAATAAATATAAGGGAGGATATTGAGAAAGTAGAACCCTCTTTCATTCCTGGTGGGAATTAGGCTTGTAGAGCCACTACCGAAAACAGGATGGAATGTCCTGAAAACGTGAGAATAGAGCCACCTCAGGAACCAGCCATTGCACTACAGGCTATTTACCCCAAAGACACAGATTTAATGAAATGAAGGGACACTTGCACCTCAATGTTCACAGCAGCAAAGTCCACAACAGCCAACTGTGGAAGGAGCCTCAGTGTCTATTGACAGATGAATGGATAAAGAAGCTGTGGTCTATGTATACAATGGGATATTAATCAGCCATTAGAAAAAACTGAAGACCCACCAATTGCTTCGACATGGATGGAACTGGAGGATATTATGCTGAGTGAAATATGTCAATCGGAGAAGGAAAAACATTTTATGATCTCATTCTTGGGGAATATAAAAACAGTGAAAGGGATTATAGGGGAATGGAAAGGAAATGAGTGGAAATATCAGAGGGGGTGACAGAAGTTGAGAGACTCCTAACTCTGGGAAAAGAACAAGGGGTAGTGGATGGGGAGGTGGGCGGGGGTTGGGGGTGACTGAGTGACGGGCACTGAGAGGGGCACTTGATGGGATGAACACTGGGTGTTATGCTATATGTTGGCGAATCCCACTCCAATAAACAATATACAAAAATAAGGTGTGCTTTATATATACAATGGGATATTACATAGCCTTCAGACACAATGAATATCATGAAATAATATTTCCGTCAACATGGATGGAACTGGAGTCATTATATTGAGAGAAATAAATCCATTACAGAAAGGTAATGATATGGTCTCAGTGATATTGAAAGAGACCATAAGGGAAAGAGCGAAACAGTGGGGAAGACTAGAGAGGAAGACAAATCATGAGAGACACTTAAGTCTGGGGAAAAAAACTGAGGGTCACTGGAAGGAAGGAGGTGGGGAATGGGGTCACGGGGTGATCGGAGTTAAGGAGGTTACGTGATGTGATGAACACTGAGGATATAGTGAATGTTGGTAAATTCAATTTAAATAAAGAAAAAAATGACTTCAGCCTCTGCCTCCTGTTGGAACATCATACATAAACTGGGCAGATCAAACAACAAACACTCATTCTCACAGATCTGGTGTCTCGGTCATCTGAGGTCCAGGGACAGGAAGCTGTGGTGTCTGGAGAGCGCCCACATCCTACCCCGTCCTTTCCCAGGCACCTCAAAACGGGCCAGGGTGCAGGGAGCTTTCCCAATCCTGGTGTATAAGGGCCCTGATCCCATCATGAGGCTGCATTTCCAAACCTAAATGGTCCCCTAAGGCTCCATCTCCTCCCCCATATCATGGACATTAGGTTTCACCACAGGGATGGTAAAGGTCACAACCAGTTAGCTGACATAAGCACCTGAAGCATCCATGACTTTTGCCCTGCAGGTCGAAGGTCCTTCAATCCAGCTCCTCTCCCTGAGGATCCTCATGGTCCAGTAGAAGCTACTGGTCTCTGAGCACACCAAGTACACATGACCTTCAGAACCAGATGGTTCCTTGGGAAGAGGACAGCATCCATCTGAGACCTGGATAGGATCTTGGACTATTTGTATTATTATTTCAAGTTTTGTGCCGCTTCCATATATTATTCATCTCCTTTACATATGATTCAGACACTTGTCTACTGAGAATGTCCATGTTTCTCTTTTGTCCTTCCGGTTTTACTCTGGTTTAGTGAAATTCCTCACACCATATCCAGTCTTTATTAACTGGGAGCTCCCTGAAATTCCTTCCTCATTCTTCTCCTCCACCCAAAGTAAAATAAATCAAACAATAACCCATGAGTTCCCTCTTTTGATGCAGTTGGGACACTAACTCCACACAAGCCCTTCCTGGAGCAGGACGCCATACCCACCACTTGCCCACAACACACACCAAGAGCCAGTGTCATTCCCTGGCACCATACAGGCATTTGTGACATGATGAGAGGCCGGCCTGGCTCTCATCAGACATGAAGGTGAAGGTGATGAAAGGTTATACTCTCATTATTGTGTGTGTGTGTGTGTGTGTGAATGACCTCTGAGTCCACTTCCCTACCATGTCAGCTGGGAATCTCTCTCACTCCCAGGCTGGTATTAACAGTTTTGTATTATGTCTCTTTTCTCGTGTGTTGACTGGGGATTTCAATATACCAAGATGTGCAAGACAGTATGTTAGCTGGGGTCCTGTGATCCATAGTGAGTGCCACTAGGACTCATGAAAAGGTTCAGATGATGTCAATGGAGTTATTTGTAATTGGTTAAAATTTTGGGTCAGGAAAAGGTAAGTATAAGTAAGTGCAAGTGATATCATTGAATTCTAAGTCTCTTAGAAAGAGACTGAATAGGTAAACACATAATCAAGTGTTGAGAGGGGCTCCCTGGGGGAAACTGCTCCTTGGAGAGGAAGCCCTGACCCTGACAGGAAACCTGCCCAGAACCAGCCTCTGCACCTGCTCCTGGGATTTCAAGATAGACGTGGTGAGGAGTGCGCACCCCCTGGTGGTCCTGATCCCCACCTACAGGGAGGTTTGTGTCTGGGCTCACAATGATTTCCCCTGACTGTGTCTGCACAGTAATATATGGCCGTGTCCTCGGCTCTCAGGCTGTTCATCTGCAGATACAGCGTGTTCTTGGCATTGTCTCTGGAGATGGTGAATCGGCCCTTCACAGTGTCTGCATACCTTGAGCTACTTCCATCATACCTAATCCATGAGACCCACTGCAGCCCCTGCCCTGGAGCCTGGTGGACCCAGCTCATTTCACTGCTACTGAAGGTGAATCCAGAGGCCACACAGGAGAGTCTCAGGGACCCTCCAGGCTTCACCAAATCTTCCCCAGACTCCACCAGCTGTACCTCTCCCTGGACACCTGCAGACACAAGACATCCTGGTCAAACAACTGTCCCACATCCCCAGTTTCTCTCACTCACTTCCACTCACAGACTCAAGGTCTCTGGTTCTCTATGAATTACCTTTTAAAATAGCAACAAGGGAAACCCAGCCGAGCACACACTCCATGGTGGTTTGTCTCTGTTGTGTCCTGATCAGTGAATCAGGTCACCTTGGGATCCTGGGGCTGGGGCTTCTCTCCCAGCTGCAGGGTCAGGACTGGGCCGGTTTAATCAGTGGCGGGAGGTCCCTATTTGCATGTCCTCTGACTATATAACCAGCTCCAGACTTACATTCGTGTATTTAAAAGCCAGAACAGGGATCCCTGGGTGGCGCAGCGGTTTGGCGCCTGCCTTTGGCCCAGGGCTTGATCCTGGAGACCCGGGATCGAATCCCACGTCGGGCTCCCGGTGCATGGAGCCTGCTTCTCCCTCTGCCTGTGTCTCTGCCTCTCTCTCTCTCTGTGACTATCATAAATAAATAAAAATTAAAAAAAAATAAAAGCCAGAACAAATGTGGCACCACAATTCTATAGCAATTTGTGTAGATGGCCTTCTGACTATATGAAGTTCTAGGCACAGTTCTTTTTGAGTTTCTGTGTGTATTTTCAAAGACACGCATCAATATAGGTCATTTTCTGGAGAAATTTCAATTTATTAGTAAAATTTAATCCTAAATATTTATTTTTCGTGCCAGTGTAAATCGGATTATTTTGTTATTTTGTATATGTAATTTGTTGTTATTTTGTAGGAATATATCTTTATTTTATTTGCTGATTTTATATCCTGATTTTTTTTCTGAGCTCATGAGTTATTTTTCCAGTTTTTATGTAAGGTTTTTACTCATTGACTCTATTAAGATATTGTCATAGGAAAACTCATTATTTTCTTTACAGGTTACCAAGTTCTCTTTTTTTTTTTTTAAAGTAGTTTTCTTGCTACGTTTTCTGGCAGGTCCTCCAGTCTGGGGCAGAAAGTATTTTCCTCTTGTCTTCAGGATGCATTGCCTGTTCTAATCATGCAGTTGATATAAGGCAGACCTAGAGGAGACAATAAATTTCATTTTGCATGTGGATGACCTACCTAATATAAAGTGAGAGTTGACAACTCAAATCAGGACTGGGTGTCTCTTCATGTCTTCCGCCCATTTATGATTGTAGTTTTCCCTTTGGGTTGTTTAGTTTGGTAATTTGTTTTTCGATTTTGGAAACCTGCCATAATCTGGAGATAGATTTGCAAATCTCTTCTCCCATTGTTTTTATTCTTTTGGAAGATGTTATTTGTTCATTCATGAGAGACAGAGAGAGAGACAGAGAGAGAGAGAGAGAGAGAGATGCAGAGACGGGCAGAGGGAGAAGTGGGCTCCCCACAGGGAGCCTGATGCTGGTCTCAATCCTAGAGCTCTAGGACTCCCTGAGCCAAAGACAGATGCTCAAGCTACACAGGGATCCCAATATTTCCAATTTGTTAGGTTGCCTTTAAATTATGTTGAGTGTTTCCACAGCTGTAAGACAGCTCCTTCCTTGGTGTAGTCCATAGAGTTCATTTTTACTTTTGTTTCCCTTCCCTTTGGAGATGCGAGTACCAGGAACCCGTTTGCGGCCGAGGTCACAAAATCTCCTTGATTTTGATGGTTTCTTGCCTCACATTTAGGTCTTTCATCTACTCTGAGTTTATCTTTGTGTGGAATGTAAGAATGGCCCAGGTTCATTCTTCTAATTGCAGCTGTCCAATGTTCCCAACACCACTTGTTGTAGAGATTGTCCTTTTTCCAGTTGATAGTTTTTTGTACTTTGTTGAAGATAAGTTGACCATAGAGCTGTGTGTCCATTTATGGGTTCTCTATTCTATTCCACTGACCATGTGCCTGTTTTACTGCCACTATTATACTGTTTGGACGATCACAACTTTGAAATCCGGAATTGTGATGGCTTTTGCTTTTTTTTAAGGTTTATTTATTTACTCATGAGAGACACAGAGAGACAGAGAGAATGGCAGAGACACAGGCAGAAGGAGCAGCAGGCAGCATTCAGGGAGCCTGATATGGGACTCATTCCCAGGTCTCCAGGATCAGGCCTGAACAAAAAGGTAGTGCTACAACGCTGAGCCACCCAGGTTGCCCTGATTTGTTTTTTGTTTCAACATTCTTTTGCCTAGTCAGAATCTTTTCTGTTTAGTTCTAAAATTTAGACTTGTTCCATTCCCTAGAAAAATGTTGGTGGTGTTTTGATAGTGTTCATATTGAATGCATAGATTGCTGTTGGTGGCTTAGATATTATATGAATATTTATATTTCCAATACAAGAGAATAGACTGTTTTTCATATATTTCTGTCTTCTTTAATGTCTGTCATATGTATTTTAGAATTTTTAGACTATAGGTCCTTTCCTCTTTGGTTAGGATTATTCCTCATTATCTGAAGTTTTTTTTGTTTTTCAAATTTTATTTCTTAATTATTTTTCATTGCAGTGCACTTTGCCAACATATAGTATAACACTCAGTGCTCATCAGGTCAAGCTTCATAGCCTGTCACCCAGTCACCCCTACCTCCGGCGACCTCCCTTACCACTCACTACCCCTTCCCAGAGTTCCTTTCCCAGAGTTAGGAGTCTCTCATATTCTGTCGACCTCTCTGGTATTTCCCACTCATTTTATCTCCTTTCCCCTTTACTCTTTTTCACTACTTTTTATATTCCCTAAAGGAATGAGACCATATATTCGTTCTTCTGCGACTGACTTACTTCACTCAGCATAATACCCTCCAGTTCCATTCACGTCGAAGCAAATGGTGGGTGTTCTTCATTTCTAATGGCTGAGTAATATTCCATTGTATATATAGGCCACATCTTCATTATCAATTCATCTTTCGATGGACACCGAGTCTCCTTCCACACTTTGGCTACTATGGACCTTGCTGCTATAAACATTGGGGTGTGGGTGTTGTGGTCTTTCACTGCATCTGTATCTTTGTAGTAAATCCCATTAGTGCAATTGTTGGGTCGTAGGAAATCTCCAGGGGAAGTCGAGAGATTCATAATATCTAGAACTAGACATTACATTCAAAATATTGAATTAGAAACAGACATTCGTTATTGATGTCAGGTGGTGAAATTAAGGGGAACAGCACAGAGTAAACCTGAATCGTCGAGATCTGACCTATTCCCTATAGAGGAATAGTAGCTCCAGATTAATGCCAGTAGACACTTGTTCATGCTTTCTGAGTATCCAATAGCACCTAGTATTAACAGGCCTTTCCCATCAGTGCAGGAAGTCCTGAAACACAGATGTCATGAGATGATGGGTGTTTGGACAGGATGAAAGTGAGGTGTGGGCCTGGTTGAATTAGGAAAGGCAGCTGTGGTTTCAATTTCAACCTGAAATCTGGCATTGTGATGCCCCCAGCTATGGTTTTCTTTTTTAAAATTCCCCTCTGCTATTCGGGGTCTTTTCTGATTCCATACAAATCTTAAAATAATTTGTTCCAACGCTCTGAAGAAAGTCCATGATATTTTGGTAGTTTGTGGCTTTACAGGAATGCTTCCATTTCTTCTAGACTGCCTCATTTATTGGCATATAGCTGCTCATAATATGTTTTTAAAATCGTTTGTATTTCCTTGGTGTTGGTAGTGATCTCTCCTTTCTCATTCATGA
Organism: Canis lupus dingo; assembly: GCF_003254725.2. Taxonomy (NCBI): domain Eukaryota; kingdom Metazoa; phylum Chordata; class Mammalia; order Carnivora; family Canidae; genus Canis; species Canis lupus. Next base: position 73,989,123 of record NC_064250.1, read on the forward strand.
TTTTATTAATTTGAGTCTTTTCTTTCTTCTTTTCAATAAGGTTGGCTAATGGTTTATCTATCTTATTAATTCTTTTAAAGAACCAACTCCTGGTTCTGTTGATCTGTTCCACGGTTCTTCTGGTCTCGATTTCATTGAGTTCTGCTCGAATCTTAATTAACTCTCTTCATCTGCTGAGTGTAGGGTCCATTGCTGTTTTTTCTCTAGCTCCTTTAGGTGTAAGGTTAGCTTTTGTATTTGAGTTCTTTCCAGTTTTTGAATGGATGCTTGTATTGCGATGTATTTCCCCCTCAGGACTGCTTTTGCTGCATCCCAAAGATTTTGAATGGTTGTATCTTCATTCTCATTTGTTTCCATGAATCTTTTTAATTCTTCCTTAATTTCCTGGTTGACCCTTTCATCTTTTAGCAGGATGGTCCTTAACTTCCACGTGTTTGAGGTCCTTCCAAACTTCTTGTTGTGATTTAGTTCTAATTTCAAGGCATTATGGTCTGAAAATATGCAGGGGATGATCCCAATTTTTGGTATCGTTTCAGACCCGATTTTGACCCAGTATGTGGTCTATTCTGGAGAAAGTTACATGTGCACTTGAGAAGAATGTGTATTCAGTTGAGTTTGGATGTAAAGTTCTGTAGATATCTGTGAAATCCATCTGGTCCAGTGTATCATTTAAAGCTCTCGTTTCTTTGGAGATGTTGTGCTTAGAAGACCTTTCGAGGGTAGAAAGCGCTAGATTGAAGTCACCAAGTATAAGTGTATTATTATCTAAGCATTTTCACTTTGGTTATTAATTGGTTTAAATATTTGGCAGCTCCCACATTCGCAGCATATATATTGAGGATTGTTAAGGCCTCTTGTTGGATAGATCCTTTAAGTATGATATAGTGTCCCTCTTCATCTCTCACTACAGTCTTCGGGGTAAATTTTAGTTTATCTGATATAAGATATACCCCTGCTTTCTTTTGAGGACCATTTGAATGGTAAATGGTTCTCCAACCTTTTATTTTCAGGTTGTAGATGTCCTTCTGTCTAAAATGAGTCTCATGTAGACAGCAAATAGATGGGTTCGGCTTTTTTATTTATTTATTTTATTAATTTTTATTTATTTATGATAGTCACACAGAGAGAGAGAGAGAGAGGCAGAGACACAGGCAGAGGGAGAAGCAGGCTCCGTGCCAGGAGCCCGACGTGGGATTCGATCCTGGGTCTCCAGGATCACGCCCTGGGCCAAAGGCAGGCGCCAAACCGCTGCGCCACCCAGGGATCCCTGGTTCGGCTTTTTTATCCAGTTTGAAACCCTGAGCCTTTTGATGGGGTCATTAAGCCCGTTCACGTTCAGTGTTACTATTGACAGATATGAGTTTAGTGTCATCATGATATCTATTCAGTCCTTGTTTTGTGGATTATTCCACTGAAATCCTTCTTAAAGGTGAATTTTAAGATTCCCCTTTAAAATTTCTTGCATAGCTGGTTTGGAGGTCACATATTCTTTCAGTTCCTGCCTGTCTTGGAAGCTCTTTATCTCTCCTTCCATTTTGAATGAGAGCCTTGCTGGATAACGTATTCTTGGTTGCATGTTCTTCTCATTTAGGACCCTGAATATATCCTGTCAGGCCTTTCTGGCCACCAGGTCACTGTGGAGAGGTCTGCTCATACCCTAATATCCTCCACATAAAATTCAGGGATTTCTTGTGTCTTGCTGCTTTAGGGATCTTCTCTTTATCTTTGAAATTTGCAAGTTTCACTATTAAATTTCGAGGTTTTGAACGGTTTTTATTGATTTTAGGGGGGGTCTCTCTAATTCCTGGATCAGAATCTGAACTGACGTCAGCACCAGAAGGATCCATGGGTTATTCCCTGCAGGTGGAAGGTTCTCCAATCCACCTCCTAACACTGAGGTTCCTCATTGATCCAGTAGAAGCTTCTGGTCTCTGAGCACATGGTGTGTACATGACCTTCAGAACCAGATTGTGACCTTGGGGAGAGGACAGCTTCCATTTGAGACCTGAGTAGGATCTTGGCCTATTTGTATTATTACTTAAAGTTTCGTGCTGCTTCCATATATTATTCATCTCCTTTCCCTATGATTCAGACATCTGTCTACTGAGAATGACCATGATTCTATTTTTTCCTTCCAGTTTGATGCTTGTTTAGTGAAATGATTCCTCACACCATGTCCAGTCTTTACTGCCTGTTACCTCCCTGACATTCCTTGCTCATTCTTCTCCTGCACCCATTGGATAAGAAATCAAACAGTAACCCAGGAGTTCCCTCTTTTGATGAAGTTGGGACACTAACTCCACACAAGCCCCTCCTGGAGCAGGACCCCGTCCCACCACTGACCCACAGCACACACCCGGAGCCAGTGTCCTTCCCCAGCACCATCCAGGCATATATGACCTGATGAGAGGCCTGCCTGGCACTCATCAGACATGAAGGTGAAGGTGATGAATGGTTATACTCTTGTGATTGTGTGTGTGTGTGTGTGTGCATTTGTGTGAATGACCTCTGAGTCCACATCCCTACCATGTCATGATGTCATGCAGGAAATCTCTCTCACTCCCAGGCTGTTATTAACATTTTTGTAGAATGTCTCTTTACTCTTGTGTTGACTGGGGATTCTGCTATACCGCAATGTGCAAGACAGCATGTTAGCTTGGGGTCCTGTGATCCACAGTGATTACTACTAGAACTCATTCAAAGGTTAAGATGATGTGAATTGAGTTATTTGTAATTGATTAAAATTTCGGGTCAGGAGAATTTAAGTACAAGTAAGTGCAAGTTCTATATTTGAATTCTAGGTCTCTAAGAAAGAGACTGAATAGGTAAACACATAATCAAGTGTTCAGAGGGGCTCCCGGGGGGAAACTGCTCCATGGAGAGGAAGCCCCGTCCCTGACAGGAAACCTGCCCATAACTTCAATCTGAAACTGCTCCTGGGCCTTCAAGACACAAGTGGTGAGGAGTGTGCACCCCCTGGTGGTCCTGAACCCATTCTACAGGGAGGTTTGTGTCAGGGCTCACACTGAGTTCACCTCACTGTGTCCACACAGTAATACACAGCTGTGTCCTCGGCTCTCAGGCTGTTCATCTGCAGATACACTGTGTTCCTGGCGTTGTCTCTGGAGATGGTGAATCGGCCCTTCACAGCGTCAGTGTAGTATGTGCTACTTCCATCATAGCTAATAGCTGTGACCCACTGCAGCCCCTTCCCAGGAGCCTGGCGGACCCAGCTCATGCTGTAGCTACTGAAGGTTAATCCAGAGGCCACACAGGAGAGTCTCAGGGACCCCCCAGGCTTCGCCAGGTCTCCCCCAGACTCCACCAGCTGCACCTCACCCTGGACACCTGCAGACACAAGACATCCTGGTCAAACAACTGTCCCACATCCCCTGTTTTGCTCACTCACCTTCACTCACAGACTCTAGGTCTCTGATTCTCTATGAATTACCTTGTAAAATAGCAACAAGGAAAACCCAGCCGAGCACAGACTCCATGGTAATTTGTCTGTGTTGTGTCCTGATCACTGAATCGGGTCACCTGGGGATGCTGGGGCTGGGGCTCCTCTCCCAGCTGCAGGGTCGGGACTGGGCTGGTTTAATCAGTGAAGGGAGAGCCCTATTTGCATGTCCTCTGACCAAATAACCAGCTACAGACTTACATTCGTGTATTTAAAGCCAACACAAGTGTTGCACCACAATTCTATAGCAATTTGTGTAGATGGCTCTCTGACTATATGAAGTTCTAATGACAGTTATTTTTGAATTTCTTGGTTCATTTCAAAAGACACATCAGTATAGGTCATTTTCTGGAGAATTTTCATCTTGTTAATAAATTTTAATCCTAAATATTTATTTTTGGTGCTAGTGGAAATCGGATTATTTTGTTAATTTTGTACATGTAATTTTTATTTATTTTGTAGGAATATATCTTTATTTTATTTGCTGATTTTATATACTGATTCTTTTGCTGAGTTCATGAGTTATTTCTTCCAGGTTTTATGTGACATTTTTACTCATTGACTCTATTAAGACATTGTCATAGGAAAACTAATTATTTTCTTTCAAGGTTACCACTTTTTCTTTTTTTTAATGTAGTTTTCTTGCTACTTTTACTGGTAGGTCCTCCAGTCTGGGGCAGAAAGCATTTTCTCATGTCTTAAGGATGCATTGTCTGTTTTATTTTTTTTTACGTGCATCCTATGTTTATTGCAGTATTTTTAAATAATAAATTTATTTTTATTGGTGTTCAATTTGCCAACATACAGAATAACACCCAGTGCTCATCCCGTCAAGTGCCCCCTTCAGTGCCCGTCACCCATTCATGCCCTCCCCCCTCCACGTCCCCTTCCACCACCCCTAGTTCATTTCCCAGAGTTAGGAGTCTTCCATTTTCTACCTCCATTTCTGATATTTTCTACACATTTCTTCTCCCTTCCCTTCTATTCCCTTTCACTATTATTTATATTCCCCAAATGAATGAGACCATACGTTTGTCCTGACTTTTGCATTGTTTTTTCTAAGTTTTTATTTATTTACTCATGAGAGACACAAGGATACAGAGATAGTGGTAGAGACTCAGGCAGAGGGAGCAGCAGGCACCATATAGGGAGCCGGATATGGGACTTGTTCCCATGTCTGCAGGATCGAGCCCTGGACAAAAAGGCAGTGCTAAAACGCTGAGCCACCCGGGCTGCCCTGATTTGTTTTTTGTTTCAACATTCTTTTGCTCACTCAGAATCTTTTCTGTTTATTTACAAATTTTAGGCTTGTTCCATTCCCTAGAAAAGTGTTGGTGGTGTTTTGATAGGGTCCTATCCTGAGGCTTCACCCTCCTTCACTAAGTGTTCCCCTAAGGCTTCACCTCCTTCCAAATTTCAATGTCATTAGGTTCCAACATAGGCATGGTAGAGGTCACACAGAGGGAACTGATATCAGTACCTGACTGGTCAATGAGTTATTCCCTGCAGATGGAAGGTTCTCCAATCCAGCTCCTCATCCTGGGGATAAACATGGATCCAGTAGAAGCTTCTGGTCTCTGTGCACAGTGTACCCATGACCTTCAGTACCACCTGGTGACCTTGGGAGAAGACAGGTTCCACCTGAGACCCTGGGTAGTACCTCAGGCATCTTCTATTATCATTTCATGATTTGTGCTGCTTTCTTGAGATCACTAACCATTTTCCAATATTTCATATTGTTTCTCTCTACGTCGATTTTTTTATAGGTGCTTATATAGGTTAACCTATTTTGGACATCCTCAAAATGGAGATATTTGTAATTTATTCCTATTTAGTGACAAGTGTAAGAAGTGTAAGCAACTGTGTGCTCTGTGAATATACAAATAACTGTTTCTTATAAAGAAACAAATTTTAAAATCACACACTGAAGTAGTCAACTCATAATCTTGAGTCTATAGAGGCTCCCTGGGGGAATATGCTCCATGGAGAAGATATAGAGCCCTACAGGAAACCTGCCCAGAACCTCCATCTGAACCTGCTCCTGGGCCTTCAGGACAAGAAGTGGTGAGGAGTGTGCACCCACATCATTTATTTCCCTTAACTTTTCCTCATGGTCTTTTGTTTTCCCTTTTTTTTCTCAGCTTCCTTCCTTGCCATCAACTTGTATTCTATGTCACTCACTCTTTCTTCTATGTCATTAAGACTCATCATTAGCACTGAGGTGGGCACTTGATGGGATGAGCACTGGGTGTTATTCTGTATGTTGGCAAATTGAACACCAATAAAAAATAAATTTATTATTAAGAAAACAGACTCATCATTAGGACTTCCAGTTTAGATTGCATCTCATTCGATTGAGATTTTTAAATTTTGTCTAATTAGATGTAAATTCTGAATTCATGAAGTCTCTTGATCCTTTATGCTTTTTCCAGAGCCACTAGTATCTTTCCAATTATGCTTCTGAATTGACTTTCTGAATACGAGTTGTAATCCAAGTTCTGTAAGTCTGAGGCAGAGAGTATTATTTCTGTTTCTTTCTTTTGTGGTTATTTCTTCTGTCTAGCCATTTTGCTCAGTGCAGAGTGACAGTTTCAGCGGGCTGCATCAAGAATATTAACCACAACCTGAGTAAATTTCACCCTAGATAATTCTGACAAGGTAGGAGGCCAGAAATTGAAAACAAAATACAGAATGAAATAAAGCAAAAGATCCCCTTAACTGAAAATCAAATTTTAAAACTAAGTAGTAAACAATAAATTCCAAGAATCACAAAGGAGAGGAAAAAAAGGAAAAGAAGAATTAAAAAGGGGAAAAACCAAAAGTAAACAGGAAAGAAAGGAAGAGTACCATCTAGTTCTATATACTGTAAATCCCTCATATACCCCTCTAGGTTTCCAGTGCTGCTGGTCAAGAACTTGCTCCTCTCCTGACCTTACAGTTGGCGTTCTTGGGGTGCGGCTTGCTGAGCTGATTCTCATGTGCATGTGCCTGGTTGGAGATTCCAGATTCAAGAGATCTAATCGTGCTTTTAGATACTATTCTCTTTATCCACCAGCCTACTTCAGATGACTGCCAACAGCTCTTGCAGGATCTCTTCACCACCGAAGAGAGACAACGAATTCAGATGGAAGCCTGGAAGTCTGTCCTGGGAGAGGACAGACAGCTGACTCAAAACCCAGACCTCATAAATGCTGCCTTCTCTTTATCCCGCCCCACCTGGGACTACAACTCAGCTGAAGGTAAGGAGAGGCTCCAGGTCTACCACCAGACTCTAATGGCAGGTCTCCAGTCTGCCGCTTGCAAGCCTACCAATCTGGCCAAGGTATATGATGTGAGACAGGGTAAGGATGAGAGTCCAGCAGCCGTCTTAGATAGAATCATGGAAGCTTTTAGGCAGTACACCCCTATGAACCCAGAAGCCCCAGAAACAAAGGCTGCAATTATCATGGCTTCTGTTAACCAGGCCGCTTTGGATATTAAAAAGAAATTGCAAGAGTAGACAGACTAGGAGAGAAGAGCTTGCAGGACTTAGTAATAGTAGCAGAAAGAGTCTATAATAATAGAGAAAGTTAGGAAGAGAAACAAGCCAAACTATGTGACCATCAGACCTGAGGCCTGGCCAAGATCCTGCTGGTCACAACCACGGAGGACCTCCGGGAACGACTGAGGCACCTCAAGATGCTGGCTTCAGGGACATGTAAGGAGGATGGCCCTGGTCCCCATCAGGAGTGCCCTAAGCTGAACAAAAACCAATGTGCTTTTTGCAAAGAAGAGGGCCACTGGGTAAAAAAACTGAGGTATGGTTTTCCTGTTAAGATTGGATCAGACAACAGCTCAGGATTCATCTCTAAGGTAACACAGGGAGTGGCACTAGCACTTGGGGCAGACTGGAAATTACATTGTGCATATAGGCCCCAAAGCTCAGGACAGGTAGAGAGGGTGAACAGAATATTAAAAGATACTTTAACTAATTAGACTGGCGGGGACTGGGTGACTCTCCTCCCCTTCGCCCTATATAGGGTGAGGAACTTCCCATATAAGATCGGACTGACTCCCTATGAGATAATGTTCGGTCTTCCTCCACCTCTTATCTCCAATTTAAAACCTGAGGTACTTGCTGAATTTGATAATCACTAACTCCTTTTCTCCCTCCAAATGTTACAAATCCATGAGCAGTTGTGACCATAGATGATGGCCTTCTAAGAGACTGGGCGACCTCTGGGTCCCATGGATACCGGCCAGGTGACTGGGTGTAAGTGAGGAGATACCAACACCAGACACTTCAACCTCGCTAGAAGGGACACTAAATTGTGATCCTGACCACTCCCAATGCTCTCAAGGATGATGGTATTACTCCCTGGGTCCACTACACCCACTTCTGGACAGCTGACCCACACGCCATTATCATGGACTTTGTTCCAGAATGGAAAGGCCACAATCCCCTAAAGCGAAGACTGCATCGTTCTCACTTACCCCATTAATGTTGCTTATGCTCTGTCCTCTTTGTGCCACGACCAATCCCCATTAGCAATTTAAAAATGTGCACAAAATTCAGCCTTGCTTTTAAAGTCTTTTAAGGTTTAAAAAGATGGGAGCATCTTAAGTGTAGAGAGGCTTTTGCAAGCAAGGAGGGGGGTTATGTGCTGCCACAAAAGAGGAGTGTTGCTTCTTTACTGGCCACTCAGGAAAGGTCCAGGAATCTGTGGCAAAAGTCAGAAAAGTTTTGGCTAGACATAAACGGGAGCAAGAACAGCAACAAGGTTGGTTTGAATCATGGTTTAATCATTCCCCCTGGCTCACTCAGAGACCAACGTGGACCCATGTTTGGGTCTTTCCTTAGGTTCCTCTGTGAGGGGGAAATGTGGAGGCTGAGAAAAATTAAGGCCATTCCATCACAAGTTTAGCATTATCACAAGTACACCCATCTTAGGCCCCTGTAAATAAGAGCTGAACTTTACAGAAAAAACTGCAGAATGTCCTCAGCAGGGAACCCCATATCACAAGACAACAGCCCAAGCCAGTGGCAGAAAGCCCCATATTAGAATGAGAACAGAGCTCCATGCCCTTGAAAGCCCCATATCAGAATGTAAACAGAACTTGAGAAATACCTCCACCCCTTCTGAAAATCCCCTAGACCAGTCCATAAAAAAACCAGCTGTAACCCACTTCAGGGTCAAAGTCCCTGCTTCACTGTGTTGGGTATACTGGGATCCAAGATCGAGCTTGCTAATAAACCCTCTTGCACTTGCATCGGTGTCGGCTCCTTGGGGGTTTCTCGGATTTGCAATATTGGGCATAACAGATCAGCATTAAGGAGGGCATGTGATGTGAAGAGGACTGTGTGTTATACAATATGCTGGCAAATTGCATTTAAATAAAGACAATATAAACTACTTTATCCTGGGTCCCCTGCTGGAACATCCTACATGGACTTGATGAATCAAACAACAGACACTCATTCCCATAGACTTGGAGCCTGGGAACAGTGAGGTCCAATAGTAGGCATATGTGGTGTCTGGCCACCGCCCACATCCTAGCATGTCCATTCCCTGTCACCTCACATTGGTCCAGTGTGTGGGAGCTTTCCCAGTCCTGGTGTATAAGGGACATGATCCCATCATGAGGCTGCACACCTTCTGACCTAAGTGCTCCCCTAAGGCCCCACCTCTGCCTCACATCACATGGGCGATAGGTTTCAGCATGCAGATGGTAGAGGTCACACCCAGGGAACTGATATCAGCACCTGAAGGATCAAGGGGTTGTTCCATGCAGGTGGGAGGTCCTCCAATCCAGATCCTAACCATGAGGATCCTCATGGGTCCAGCAAAAGCTTGTGGTCTCTGCATGTGCACAGTGTACACCTGATCTTCAGAACCAGCTGGTGACCTTGGGAAGAAGACAGCTTCCACCTGAGGCTCCACGTAGGACCTTGGTGTATTTGTGCTATAATTTTGTGTAATGTGCTTCTTCCATATATCTTTAATCTCCTTTCCCAGAGAATCAGATATTTGTCTACTTAGAATGACCATTTCTCTCTTTTGTCTTCCCAATTTCTATACTCGTTTAATGTAATTAATCTTCACACCATTATTTTGTTCTTAAATTTTCTCTTTAATGTTTATATTATATGTATATTGTATACTTATTTTTTCTAATTTCATTTTATTTATTTTAAGAAAATTTTATGATATGTATTCCTACAAGAGGTATACAAACATGATATGTATTCCTACAAGAGGTAAACTCACCATTTGCTTCGATGTGGATGGAACTGAAGGGTATTATGCTGAGTGAAATAAGTCAATCAGAGAAGGAAAAACATTTTATGGTCTCATTCATTTAGGGAATATAAATAATAGTGAAAGGGAATAGAGGGGAAGGGAGAGGAAATAGGTAGGAAATATCAGAAAGGGAGACAGAACATGGAAGACTCCTAACTCTGGGAAATGATCTAGGAGTGGTGGAAGGGGAGGAGGGAGGCGGGTGGGGATGACTGGGTGGCAGACACTGAGGGGGACACTTGACGGGATGAGCACTGGGTGTTATTCTGTATGTTGGCAAATTGAACACCAATAAAAATAAATTTATTATTAAAAAAACAAAATGATCCACATGAATTTTTATCAGGGAAATACAAATGAAAATCGCAAGGAGATACCACTTCTACAACTCAGAATGGATACACTAACACAGCTGGAAATAACAAATATTGCAGAGCATGTGGAGAAAGGGAGAACACTTCCACTGTTGGTAGGAATGAAAGCTGGTGCAGGCTCCTCAGATAATGGAATCAAATTTATTCAAAAACTGAGAATAGAGCCACCCTATGACCCAGCCATTGCTAAACTGGGTATTAGCTTCAGAGACACAGATATTGTTAAATAAAGGTCACCTGCACCCCAATGTTCACAGCAGCAATGTCCACAATAATTAAACTTGGAGGAACTATGGTGTTCCTCGACAGGAAAAAGGATAAAGAATATGTGGTTTATATATAAATTGAAGTATAATTAAGTTGTTAGAAATTTTGTATAACATGAAGGAACATTCACGTCCACATGGTTGGAACTTGAGGTATTATATTGAAGAAAATAAGCCAATCACTGATAGGCAATGATATGGTCTCAGTCATATGTGGAATATAAGAAATATTGAAAAAGACCAAAAGAGAAGGAGTGGAACTGACCGGGGTAATACTAGAGAGGAAGGTAAACCATGAGAGTCACTTAACTCTGGTAATTAAACTGAGGGTCACTGGAAGGGAGGTTGTTGTGGGGATGGGGTAACTGGGTGATGGGCATTAAGTAGGGTACATGATGCAATGAGCGCTGGGTGTATAGTAAATTTTGGAAAATTGTATTTAATTAAATAATAATAATAATAATTATTATTATTATTATTATAAGAAGAAGAAGAAGAAAAAAGAAGAAGAAGAAGAAGAAGAAGAAGAAGAAGAAGAAGAAGAAGAAGAAGAAGAAGAAGAAGAAGGAGAAGAAAACTTTAGCCTATGCTGGCTGCTGTAACATCTAAATGGATTTGGCAAATCAAAAGAAAGACCTTCATTTCCCATAGTTCTGGAGTCTGCGACATCTGACATCCAGGTGCATGCAGATGTGGTGTCTGGAGAGCACCCACGTCCTAGTCAGTCCTTTCCCTCTCACCTCACATGGAGCAGGACGCATGGAGATTTCCAAGTCCTGGTGAAAAAGGTTCCTGATCCCATCATGGGGATCCATCTGCTGACTTACGTGCTCCCCAAGGCCCCACCTCCTCCTCGCATCTCATGGGCCTTAGGTTTCAACAAGGGGATGGTAGAGGTCACACACAATGAGCTGATATCTACACCTGAAGGATCAATGAAAGGACCTCCTCCAACTTTCTTCCCTTATTTTTCATAATTGTTTAGTGGCATTTTTCATCACACCATGTTTTTGAATGTTACCTGATAACTCCTGGATCTCGAGTCCTACCTGTTCTCCTCTTGTCCTACTTGTCAAACTGTTGTGACTGCCTTTGGGTGCTCATATTGACTGCTTTGAGAAACTATGTTTTTATTAAGTAATATTCCAGACTTCAGACTTTGTATCCACGTGGTACTCTGTAATGCTTTTTGCATGTAAATCTTGGCTTTTAGGTGTCAAGTGTCCCCATAGAGTGATTTTTTCCTACCCCTTAAATTGTAGAGGATTTGTTCATATGTCCTTGTGCACATTTCAGTGAGTCAGAATCTTGGCCTGTGCTCCTCTCCACAGGACTTACTGACCTTCTTGAAACACCTGATGGACAGACTGGCAGGGTTCCTGAGATATGTGGACCCCTGCTGTATCAAGGATCACATGATTTTGCTAAATTTAGAATTTAGCTGAATTTCAGAGTGATTCAGGTAATGAAGTTTGATTTGTAACTCTCTATCAACTCAGTCACTGTGTGTCACTCCAGTCAAATCTTTGATTTTCTGTAATGGCTTTGATAAGCTTACCTGATGCAGAATGAGCTGCATTCATACAGAGTTTGGGATATAATAAACTGGTGTGAGGATGAACATTTTCCATTGTGTAGCCTATATTTCTATTTTTCTTATCCCTCCTAAATGAACAGTGTAATGCTGCCTTTCCACTGTAAGTTTTTTATGAATTCCTTTTACATTCAAATAGTATATTCCATCTAAGAGAAGAAAAATATCTACCCTTGAACCCTTCGACAGATATATCGGGAATTTTTGATAGTAAATGTGGCAGGAAACTGTTGAAGGAGCCTCGGTGTCCATCGAAAGATGAATGGATAAAGAAGATGTGGTTTATATATATAATGGAATATTACTCAGCCATTACAAACGACAAATACCCACGAATTGCTTCAATATGAATGGAACTGGAGGGTACTATGCTGAGTGAAATAAGTCATTCAGAGAAGGACAAACATTATATGGCCTCATTCATTTGGGGAATATAAAAATAGTGAAAGGGAATAAAGGGGAAAGGAGAAAAAAATGAGTCGGAAATATCAGAAAGGGAGACAGAGCATGAGAGACTCCTAACTCTGGGAAACGAACAAGGGGTGGTAGAAAAGGAGGTGGGTGGGGTGGGGGTGACTGGGTGATGGGCACGGATGTGGGCTCTTGATGGTTTGAGCCGTGGGTGTTATTCTGTATGTTGGCAGATTGAACACCAATTTAAAAAAAAAAAGAATGCTGGTCCTGCATGGAGCGAACCTGGTATGATGGTGCTCAAGTGGCAAAGTGGGGAAATCTCCAGGATCCGCGGTCCCCCTGAGTCCTACAAAGAAAAAATGGCACCATGTGACGGATGATTAAGAAGAACAGGATTCTGGAGATGGGTAAATATTATGTCTGAGTGCAGGCGTTGTGATTTGTGTTTCCATAAACTGAACCCTGTTTGTTCCTGTGACTTCTACCTGAGACCAGCAAGCAGAAAGTAAGAGACCATGAGACCCTTGCTCAGAGGACCATCCCAGGTCCACACCAAAGGAATCCCTCTTATTGACGTTTACAGACTCATTCATATGCCAGAAATAAACCAGCTTAGACACAAGCAGGGTCAACATGGGGTTCAGTAGTAAACTGAGGACAGAAAGGGCTTGATGGCTCTCCTGTGAGGGCTCTCTGAAGACTGGAAGTGCAAACATTCAACCCCAGGCCAGAGGTAGGAGGCCATGTTCAGAACAGCTCTCTGATGCAGCCAGGAAGAGAGTCACAAAATCCCAAAAACAGGCCTCAACTAGGTAGGGTGTGAGCATCTAAAGAGGAAACTAAACCAATAGCAAATGATAACAATCCACTGCCAACTGCACTGTGAATTTACAAATTCATCCAAGCCCATCTCAGGTCCAGGTCTGCACACTGCCAGAGGAAATGTGTGCTCCATCCCTTGCTCCATCCTCTCCCATTATGTTCTGAGTGTGCGTGTTTGGAGACAGCTGGTATGTGTATAAATATTACTGAAATTGGCAAAGCCAACTACTGCCTTGCTTCTGGGCCTTTGGAGCTGCTCCACTGCCTTGCTGACCATGAGTGGACTAACCTTCCCTGAAACAGCTTCACCGTCATGTAAGTTCACATGTAGACTATGGATTAGGATGGTAGGGCTGTTAGATATCAACATGACCAGGTCATGTTACCTGGTTTTTGCCTATCCCATGACAAAAATGATTGCATTTAAATATAATGAGAAAGAGTAAATAAGTCATGTAGGTCCCTTGACGGGTTCCATTGAGGAAACCCTAAAGGGAATCTGAACTCATGCCCAGAGGGAGAATCACTGATGTGGGTTTGAAATGAGGACACAGGGCACCACATGTTCGCAAGTGACAAGGCACATATGTCACAACCATCACTACAACACAACCCTGTAAGGTGATGGAGAGACACAAATCCCACTGGGTCATCGCATACTCATCTTCTGGAAACGTTATAAAAGAACATCCTTATACTGAAGATCCAAAGTGTCTGAGTATCTCTGACTCTCTTATATCATTATTCTCCTTCTGTGTGTCCACTGTGACTTTTGAGAGATACCTATGTTTTGCAACATGTTATTCCTAGTTCCAGGGGAAAATGCACCCTTCACTGGATAAGGGAGGCTAACGGATACTTTTCAAAACAAATACAGCAGGGCAATGCCAGAGCATCAATGTGTCCCTAATATTTCTGTGTGTGCCATAAAAATCTTAGGATTATATGTTCATACTCTGCGAAAAAATGTCCAGGATGATTTGATAAGAATTGCTTTGAATATGTAAAAGGTTCTGGGCAGCATAGAGATTTTCACAATAGTTATTTTTCATTTTGTCTTAAATATTTTTTTTATTTATTCACGAGAGTCACAGACGGATGTAGAGACATAGGCAGATGGAGAAGCAGGCTCCCTTCCAAAAGCCTGATGCAGGACACCATCCCAGGACCCCAGGATCACAACCTGAGCCAATTGCAGGCACTCAAACTCTGAGCAACACAGGTGCCCTCACAATATTCATTGTTCTAATCCATAAGCACGGAAGTTTTTCCACCTCTTTGCATCTTCTTCAATTCCTTTCCTAAGTCATCAAATAGAAACATTTTGGCAAAAAAAAAATCCTACAACTGTTGGGCAAAACAGTATTTGCAGAAAAGCTCTATTATTAAGTCTTTATCATCAAGATAGCCTGATACTGGCAAAAACAACACATAGATCAATGGAAAAGAGCAGAGAACGCAGAAATGGACCCTCAACTCTTTGGGCAACTTCTCCTCAAGAAGCAAGAAAAAATATCTAATGAAAAAATGCCTCATCAACAAGTCGATCTGAAAAAAATTGGACAGCCACCTGCATAAGAATGAATGTGGACTATTCAGCTACACCAAACACAAACATAATCTCAAAATGGATGAAGTACCAAAATCTGAGACACGAAACCTTCAAAATCCTAGAGGAGAATTTCCTGTGATTCCTAAAACCTCTGAAAATGTCTAACACACTTTGATCTTCAAAATATTTTAAGAGTCGAGGCACAAGAGCTTCCCTCCGTGGATTAGTCACATTTTATGAAACACCCACAACAACCATTGCATTCAAATCTGAAAACCTGGAGGAGGGGCAAGATGGCGGAAGAGTAGGGTCCCCAAATCACCAGTCCCTACCAGATTGCCTAGATAACCTTCAAATTATCCTGAAAATCTATGAATTCGGCCTGAGATTTAAAGAGAGAACTGCTGGAATGCATCTAAGGGAGTGGGGCCCTGCGAGGAGCCAGGCTGAGGCCGGGGCGAGTGTCCCCAGGACAGGAAAAGCTCCGTCCCAGAGAAGCAGGAGCTGCACCGACCTTCCTGGGCGGAAAGGTGCCCTCAGGGAGTTAGAGCAGGACCCCAGGAGGGCGGGGATGCCCTCAGGCTCCCAGGGACACTAACAGACACGTGCACGTCCAGGAGAGTGCACGGAGCTCCTTAAGGGCTGCAGCGCACATGGTGGGACCAGCAGCAGCTCTGAGGGGCTCGAGCGGCGGCTCTGCGGAGGGGGCTGCAGGGCAGCAGCAGCTTGGGGGGGCTCGGGCACAGGAAGAGGCTCCGTGCAGAGGGGGCTGCGCGGCTCCGGGAGCAGCTTGGAGGGGCTTGGGCGGCAGCTCCACAGAGGCGGCAGCGTGGTGGGGAGCACAAATCCAACAGCGTAGACCAGGAGCCAAGGGTGCCAGGACACAGCCCAGGATCTGGCCTCCCCCCGGGACAAGCAGAGGCCCAGAGGGCACAGGACAGCAAGGACACTCCTGCCCAGGGCTGAGCAGATCAGCGGCCCGGCCCTGGAGCCTCCAGGCCCCTGCAGACAGAGAGCCCGGAGTTCCTGTGGGAGCTGAATCCAGGGGTCCAGAGCTGCGGCAGCCACTGGGGTTGTTTCTCCTACGGAGTCACGGGGTAAAAAACCCCCTATGAACCCTGCACAAGGCAGGGGGCAGAGCAGCTCCCCCAAGGGCTAACACCTGAAAATCAGCACAACAGGCCCCTCCGCCAGAAGACCAGCTAGAGGGACCAAGTTCCAGGGGAAGTCAAGGGACTTAAAGTAAACAGAATCAGAAGATACTCCCCCGTGTATTTTTTCTTTTTTTTTTATTTCTGATTGCTTCCCCCACCCCTTTTTTCACCTTTCTTTCTTTTTATTTCTCTTTTTCTTCTCTTTTTTCCTTTTTTTCTTCCTTTTTTCTTTTTTCTTTTTCTCTTTTCTTTCCTTCTCTCTCTCTCTTTTTCTCTTTTTCCCAATACAACTTGTTTTTGGCCACTCTGCACTGAGCAAAATGACTAGAAGGAAAACCTCACCTCAAGAGAAAGAATCAGAAACAGTCCTCTCTTCCACAGAGTTACAAAATCTGGATTACAATTCAATGTCAGAAAGCCAATTCAGAAGCACTATTATACAGCTACTGGTGACTTTAGAAAAATCATAAAGGACTCAAGAGACTTCATGACTGCAGAATTTAGATCCAATCAGGCAGAAATTAAAAATCAATTGAATGAGATGCAATCCAAACTAGAAGTGCTAACGACGAGAGTTAACGAGGTGGCAGAACGAGTGAGTGACATAGAAGACAAGTTGATGGCAAAGAGGGAAACTGAGGAAAAAAGAGACAAACAATAAAAAGACCATGAGGTTAGATTAAGAGAAATAAACGACAGCCTGTGGAAGAAAAACCTACATTTAATTGGAGTTCCAAGGGTGCCGAAAGGGACAGAGGGCTAAAATATGTATTTGAAGATATCATAGCTGAAAACTTTCCTAACCTGGGAAGGAAAACAGGCATTCAGATCCAGGAAATAGAGATATCCCCCCTAAAATCAATAAAAACCGTTCAACACCTCGACATCTAAGAGTTAAGCTTGCAAATTTCAACGATAAAGAAAAGATCCTTAAATCAGCAAGAGACAAGAAATCCCTGACTTTTATGGGGAGGAATATTAGGGTAACAGCAGACCTCTCCACAGAGACCTGGCAGGCCAAAAAGGGCTGGCAGGATATATTCAGGGTCTTCAATGAGAAGAACATGCAACCAATAATACTTTATCCAGCAAGGCTCTCATTCAAAATGGAAGAAGAGATAAAGAGCTTCCCAGACAGGCAGGAACTGAAAGAATATGTGACCTCCAAACCAGCTCTGCAAGAAATTTTAAGGGAGACTCTTAAAATTCCCCTTTAAGAAGAAGTTCAGGACAAGAATCCACAAAAACAAGGACTGAATAGATATCATGATGACAGTAAACTCATATCTTTCAATAGTAACTCTGAATGTGAACGGGCTTAATGACCCCATCAAAAGGCACAGGGTTTCAGACTGGATATAAAAGCAGGACCCATCTATTTGCTGTCTACAAGAGACTCATTTTAGACAGAAGGACACCTACAGCCTGAAAATAAAAGGTTGAAGAACCATTTAACATTCAAATGGTCTTCAAAAGAAAGCAGGGTAGCCATCCTTATATCAGATAAACTAAAATTTACCCCAAAGACTGTAGTGAGAGATGAAGAGGGACACTATCTGAAACTTACAGGATCTATCCAACAAGAGGACTTAACGATCCTCAATATTTATGCCCCGAATGTGGGAGCTGCCAAATATTTAAACCAATTAATAACCAAAGTGAAGAAATACTTAGATAATAATACACTTATACTTGTTGACTTCAATCTAGCTCTTTCTACCCTCGATAGGTCTTCTAAGCACAATATCTCCAAAGAAACGAGAGCTTTAAATGATACACTGGACCAGATGGATTTCACAGATATCTACAGAACTTTACATCCAAACTCAACTGAATACACATTCTTCTCAAGTGCACATGGAACTTTCTCCAGAATAGACCACATACTGGGTCACAAGTCAGGTCTGAACCAATACCAAAAGATTGGGATTGTCCCCTGCATATTCTCAGACCATAATGCCTTGAAATTAGAACTAAATCACAACAAGAAGTTTGGAAGGACCTCAAACACGTGGAGGTTAAGGACCATCCTGCTAAAAGATGAAAGGGTCAACCAGAAAATTAAGGAAGAATCAAAAAGATTCAAGGAAACTAATGAGAATGAAGATACAACCATTCAAAATCTTTGGGATGCAGCAAAAGCAGTCCTGAGGGGGAAATACATCGCAATACAAGCATCCATTCAAAAACTGGAAAGAACTCAAATACAAAAGCTAACCTTACACATAAAGGAGCTATAGAAATAACAGCAGATGGACCCCACACGCAGCAGAAGAAAAGAATTAATTAATATTCGAGCAGAACTCAATAAAATCGAGACCATAAGAACTGTGGAACAGACCAATAGAACCAGGAGTTGGTCCTTGAAAGAATTAAAAAGATAGATAAACCATTAGCCAACCTTATTAAAAAGAAGAGAGAGGAGACTCAAATTAATAAAATCATGAATGAGAAAGAAGAGATCACTACCAACACCAAGGAAATACAAACGATTTTAAAAACTTATTATGAACAGCTATACGCCAATAAATTAGGCAATCTAGAAGAAATGGACGCATTCCTGGAAAGCCACAAACTACCAAAACTGGAACAGGAAGAAATAGAAAACCTGAACAGGCCAATAACCAGGGAGGAAATTGAAGCAGTCATCAAAAACCTCCCAAGACACAAGAGTCCAGGGACAGATGGCTTCCCAGGAGAATTCTATCAAACGTTTAAAGAAGAAACCATACCTATTCTCCTAAAGCTGTTTGGAAAGATAGAAAGAGACGGAGTACTTCCAAATTCGTTCCATGAGGCCAGCATCGCGTTAATTCCAAAACCAGACAAAGACCCCACCGAAAAGGAGAATTACAGACAAATATCCCTGATGAACATGGATGCAAAAATTCTCAACAACATACTAGCCAATATGATCCAACAGCACATTAAGAAAATTATTCACCACGACCAAGTAGGATTTATTCCCGGGACACAAGGCTGGTTCAACAATCGTAAAACAATCAACATGATAGATCATATCAACAAGAAAAAAACAAAAACCATATGATCCTCTCATTGGATGCAGAGAAAGCATTTGACAAAATACAGCATCCATTCCGGATCAAAACCCTTCAGAGTGTAGGGAGAGAGGGAACATTCCTCGACATCTTAAAAGCCATCTACGAAAATCCCACAGCAAATATCATTCTCATGGGGAAGCACTGGGAGCCTTTCCCCTAAAATCAGGAACAAGACAGGGATGTCCACTCTCACCACTGCTATTCATCATAGTATTGGAAGTCCTAGCCTCAGCAATCAGACAACAAAAAGACATTAAAGGCATTCAAATTGGCAAAAAAGAAGTCAAACTCTCTCTCTTCACCGATGACATGATACTCTACATAGAAAACCCAAAAGCCTCCACCCCAAGATTGCTAGAACTCATACAGCAATTTGGTAGCGTGGCAGGATACAAAATCAATGCCAAGAAATCAATGGAATTTCTATACACTAACAATGAGACTGAAAAAAGACAAATTAAGGAGTCAATCCCATTTACAATTGCACCCAAAAATATAAGATACCTAGGAATAAACCTCACAAAGAGGTAAAGGATCTATACACTAAAAACTAAAGAACACTTCTGAAACAAATTGAGGAAGACACCAAGAGATGGAAAAATATTCCATACTCATGGATTGGCTCATGGATTGTCAGAATTAATATTGTGAAAATGTCAATGTTACCCAGGGCAATTTACACGTTCAGTGCAATCCCTATCAAAATACCATGGACTTTCTTCAGAGAGTTAGAACAAATTATTTTAAGATTTGTGTGGAATCAGAAAAGACCGTGAATAGCCAGGGGAATTTTAAAAAAGAAAACCATATCTGGTTTTCACAATGCCAGATTTCAGGTTGTACTACAAACCTGTGGTCATCAAGACAGTGTGGTACTGGCACAAAAACAGACACATAGATCAATGGAACAGAATACAGAACTCAGAAGTGGACTCGCAACTTTATGGCCAACTAATATTCGATAAAGGAGGAAAGACTGTCCATTGGAAGAAAGATAGTCTCTTCAATAAATGGTGCTGGGAAAATTGGACATCCACATGCAGAAAAATGAAAGTAGACCACTCTCTTTCACCATACACAAAGATAAACTCAAAATGGATGAAAGATCTAAATGTGAGACAAGGTTACATCAAAATCCTAGAGGAGAATACAGGCAACACCCTTTTTTTTTTTTTTGCAACACCCTTTTTGAACTTGGCCACAGTAACTTCTTGCAAGATACATCTACGAAGGCAAAAGAAACAAAAGCAAAAATGAACTATTGGGACTTCATCAAGTTAAGAAACTTTTGCACAGCAAGGGATACAGTCAACAAAACAAAAAGACAACCTACAGAATGGGAGAAGATATTTGCAAATGACGTATGAGATAAAAGGCTAGTTTCCAAGATCTATAAAGAACTTCTTAAACTCAACACCAAAGAAACAAACAATCCAATCATGAAATGGGCAAAAGACATGAAGAGAACTCTCACGGAGGAAGACATAGACATGACCAACATGCACATGAGTAAATGCTCTTCATCACTTGCCATCAGAGAAATACAAATCAAAACCACAATGAGATACCACCTCACACCAGTGAGAATGAGGAAGATTAACAAGGCAGGAAACAACAAATGTTGGAGAGGATGCGGAGAAAAGGGAACCCTCTTACACTGTTGGTGGGAATGTGAACTGGTGCAGCCACTCTGGAAAACTGTGAGGAGGTTCCTCAAAGAGTTAAAAATAGACCTGCCCTACGACCCAGCAATTGCACTGTTGGGGATTTACCCCCAAAATTCAGATGCAATGAAACGCTGGGACACCTGCACCCCGATGTTTATAGCAGCAATGGCCACAATAGCCAAACTGTGGAAGGAACCTCGGTGCCCAATGAAAGATGAATGGATAAAGAAGATGTGGTTTATGTATACAATGGAATATTACTCAGCCATTAGAAATGACAAATACCCACCATTTGCTTCAAAGTGGATGGAACTGGAGGGTATTATGCTGAGTGAAGTAAGTCAATCGGAGAAAAACAAACATTATATGTTCTCATTCATTTGGGAAATATAAATAATAGTGAAAGGGAATATAGGGGAAGGGAGAAGAAATGTGTGGGAAATATCAGAAAGGGAGACAGAACATAAAGACTCCTAACTCTGGGAAAAGAACTGGGGGTGGTGGAAGGGGAGGAGGGCGGGGGCTGGGGGTGAGTGGGTGACGGGCACCTAGGGGGACACTTGATGGGATGAACACTGGGTGTTATTCTGTATGTTGAAAAATTGTACACCAATAAACATTATTTTATTAAAAACAAAGTTAAAACCTGAAGCCCTTCTGTCAAGTCAGGACCCTCACAGGGGGTCATTCCCACCATGAGTATTCAACATGTTATATGGAAGGAATAAACTGTGCCACCCATATATCACCTGGTTCCCTGGATTATTGTGAATAAAATCACACGAGAATCATCCAGTGTATAGAGACTGTGAACATCCTGTGTCACCCTAATGGAAGGAAATAAATCTCCCGTGGGAAAATTTCGTTCTACATACTGGGAGGGGTGAACCATCCTCTTCACTAGAACCATCTGTGGGACCCAGAAGGCTGTGGATTCCTCACTAATTCAATGACCCAAACCCAATATCCCAGCCCTATATCTCAACAAAACCAACGTCCCGTTGTGTAAGAAGCACAAGGGCTGCCTACTTTGGTCATTGTATTTTGTGTTCAAGGGAGCGCATGCACATGCAACATGAAATACATCTCCATTTAGGTCTGTCATACATGAAATACATCTCCACTTAGGTTTGTCATACATCTACACCATAATTAGTCCAGACAAATCATCATATAGAAGAGAAGGAAACCCTTACTGGGGCAATGACTGGAATTCCAATCCAGAAAATGTGGAAACAAAGAACAAAAGATAATTAAATCAATAGAATCAGAAAAAACCTTTGTATCCATATGATATGATCTGTTGCAAGGTCAAACCCAACAAGCTACAAAACCAAATCCTTAAAGAACAATTTCAGGAAATCTATAGGATGCAATATAAACATGCTAAATATATCTAGGTTTCCACACACTAACAAAAAATATTTATATTTTAAAGGTTTTATTTAAATATTAGTGAAAGACACACAGAAGCAGAGACACAGGCAGAGAGAGAAGCAAGCTCCATGCAGGGAGGCCAATGTGGAACTGGATCTCTGGACTCCAGGATCACTCCCAGAGAAGAAGGCAGACCTCAACCACTGAGCCACCCCAGCATCCCTAACAATAAAGTATTTAAAAGGTAATTAATAAACCTTATTACATTGACACCGGTGTTAAGAATATATGTAGGATTAAGTATTCTGAAGAAGGTAAAATACTGTACACTAAAAGAACCTATATTGATGACAGATTTTTAAAAACTCAAAAAGAAATGCAAAGGTAATTTTTTCATAGATATGAATACTTCATAATGTCAGAATTCATTACACACAGTGGTCTATAGATGTAAAGCAATCCTTGTTAATAGTTGTGAAGAATCAAATCTAGGTCTGGTGCTGGTTTTATACTCAAAGGACATCCAAATAGGACCGTCCCTTCACTGACTAAACCAGCGGAACATGACCCTGCAGCTGGGAGAGTAGCCCCAGCCCCAGGATCCACAGGTGACCCCTGGTCACGTGGTAGGTTATCCATCTTTAATTTCAAGAGGAACAAAAAAATGATTTTCCAGGGCTTCTGTTTCATTTTTCATTCCTACTTGCAGGGTTGACGCCCAGGTGTCCTATATGCTCCACAGGATGGTCTGGTCAGTGCTTCTTTCATACCTGAGCCCTTGTGGTGAGTGTATAAGGCATCTCATTGTGGTTGATGTGAATTTCCCTGACAGACCCCGGTGGGAGGTGCTCTCCCCTGGGCTTACTTCATGTGTCGGTACCCTCCTGTGTAACATGTCCACACAAGGCTCTGCCTGTTTTATACATGAATGTTGGCTTATCCTGTCAAGTTCCCCCCTCACTGATTTTATATTTGGTTTTATATATACTAATAGTGAGTCTTTATTTCAATGGTCCTGTTTTCCTTTGAATATTCTTTTATTTTTTTAAGTTTTCATTTGTTTTATTTGTTCATGAGAGACATACACACAGAGAGAGCGAGAGACATTGGCAGAGGGAGAAGCAGGCTAAATGCAGGAATCCCGAGGTAGGACTCAACCCCTATAGTCTGGGATTATGCCCTGAGCCAAAGGCAGGCACACAACTACTAAGTCACCCAAGTATCTCAGGATTCTTTTCCTTTTACTGATTTTATTTATTTATTCATGGGAGATGCAAAGATGCTGCGACAAAGAGGGAGAAGCAGGCTCCTTTCAGGAGTCTGATATGAGACACGATCACCAGATTGGGAACAGGACCTGAGTTGAAGGCATGCGCTAAACTGCTGAGCCACCCAGGCGTCCCAGTACTTTTGTATTCTTATAGTAAATGCCCAGTAGTGCAGTTGCTGGATCATAGGGTAGGTTTACTATTACCTATCTGATGTCACAACATATGTTTTCCCAGAGTGGCTGCACCCTTGCCCACCCACATCTCCTGCCCAGAGATTTCTGCAGGGCCTCAGTTCTAGTGGAGGTGGTATCAGGGCTCATTTAACAAGCAGAGCAAAGCACACACAGTTAAAACTCACCACATTCTGGCCACGGACCACATACAGCCCACTGAAGGCAAGGAATGCCTGTGTAGACGCCTGGCCTGAAGGAAATAGCAGCCAAAACAGGACAGCACAGTGGCCGCAGCACACACCACAGACACTCTCTGAGGACCCAGAACCAGCATCCTATGTGACGTCTTTGTCATAAAGCTGTTATTCTGGAGCAGAAGCTAGAATGGGTATTTGTACACACAGAGGAAGATACAGACCTAGAGAAAATGTCAAGGTTAAGGAATTCAATTCCACTTTTCTGCTCTGATCCACCTCAATTTGGTTTCTCATGTCAGTCCCTTTGACCCTGCCAAATGAGACAGGACTTCTCTTCTGCCTCCAGACCCAGCAGCTTCCATCCCTGAGGGCATCACATGCATAAGGGGGACTTCCAGCTGCCCACAACATCCAACGTGCTACTACAGCAATGGCATGAAGACACAGAGTTGTGATAATAATATTCCCGCAATCCTTGTCCTTGTGGAGGATGTCCAAACTCCTGCCCGAAGCCCGTGTCACATGTTGAGAGGTGCTTTCCTCTCTATGTCACTCACTAGGGAGAATATGTGCATGGACCACATATGTCACCATTATTTACTGCAAAACAAAATTAAAATTGTACAACATACATTCAAACACAAAATGAATCCACAGGACTGAGCTAAGAGATGGGAGGGAAATTAATTTAGGTGATTTTGACATAAAATTCCAGAGTCCCCTCTTGATCTTCAGCATATAAAGCAGAGGGATTTCCACACACGGTCTTTGCTATAACAGCATTGGGAGGGAAGAGATCTTAACTCCTGGATCAGGAGTCTCTGAGATTGTCTTATTCCTGGAATATGATAGATAGTTATTGACTCATTGTGATCACCCATGAAATCATTCAGAGGTCTGAGAGAACAAACACTGCAAGTCTACAGGTGGAAAATCAACCTCCTTTTGAACGTAAGAGGTGTGGATGTTGTCATGGGGAGATATAGGCTGTGGCGAAGAGGGCAAGAAGGAGGCTGATCCAGAATATTCTGTAAAGTATTATGAGCAGCAGACAGGAAAATCTGAAATGTAGATGTCTGCTTCCATGGGGCATGTGCTGGCTTAAAGCTCCTCAGTGGTAAAGAGGGAGGAATCCCAGGATACTAATGGTTCTCAAAACCCCAGCATTGTAGGAAGAATGTGTGGCACCAACACGATGCACAGCTACTAAGCACAGGAGCATGGAGGGTGGCTGAGGACAGTGAGTCCAGGTGTCGGTTTCCTACTCTGTTTTGTCATAACCTGAGTCTTTTCGTGGTACCAGGCTGTAAAGGAGAAATAAGAGGAGAGACCCTGTTTTAGTGTGTCTGGGTGATGTCACCGCAATCCCAGGGTGGGTGGATTAAAAAGGCAACACTCATTATCCCTGCTCTGGAGTCTGGGATGTCTGAGGTCCAGGTGCAGGCAGATGTGGTGTCTGGAGAGCGCCCACGTCCTAGCCGGTACTTTCCCTTTTACCTCACATGGGGCCTGGAGGCAAAGAGCTTCCCAAGGCCGGGCATTTAAGTTTTGTGATCCCTTCATGAGGATGGATCTCCTGACCTAAGTGCTGCCCTCAGGCCCCACTTCCCCTCCCATCACACGGATGTTATTTTTCAACATGGGGATGGTAGAGGTCACACACAGTGAGCTGATATCAGCATTGATGCAGGGGGGGACACTGACTCCACACAAGCCCCTCCTCAAGCAGTATCCCATCTTCACCACAGACCCACAACACAAACCCTGAGCCTGTGTCCTTTCCTGGTTTCATCCAAGCATTTATGACTTGCTAAGAGGTTGTGCTGCTGTCAACAGACACGATTGTGAAGGTGATAAAGTTTAATACTTTTGTCTGTGTATGTGTGTGTGTGTGTGTGTGTGTGTGTTTATGACCCTGAGACAGCACAAATACACAACATCCTGCTGGGCACCCCCTTTCCTTCTCAGGTTGTTACTAACATCACTGCAGAGAGGCTTGTTCAAGACAGTTACCACAACAGGGATCTGTCTTCTCTTGTTTAGATGGTTGATGCTTCTGTGGCCTCTTATCCTGCATGCACTTTATGCTGCTTCCACCAAGCTTGTTCCTTGAGGTGAGTGGACCTGCGACGCACAAGTGCAGGTGTGTCTCCAGTAAATGCTTAGTTCATGTAACTGGAGAGATTGCAATTTTTTTGCATGTAGGGATAGTAATCAACAAGTGTCAGCAACTTTGTCCTTTGTACATGTTATAAGTGTTTTTCATATAAAAATAATATTTCTAATTCAGAGTCTCAATAGATAAGACCAGGATAATGTGACCATATGACTCCTTGGGGAATACTGCTCAAAGGAGAGGAAGCCCAGACCCTGACAGGAAACCAGCCCATAACCTCCATCTGCACCTGCTTCTGGCCCTTCAAGTGATAACTAGTCAGGAGTGTGCACCTCCTAGTCGTCCCAATCCCCTTCTACAGGGAGGTGTGTATCTGAGCTCAAACTGAGGTCCCCTCACGGTGTGTGCACAGTAATACACAGCCGTGTCCTCAGCTCTCAGGCTGTTCATCTGCAGATACAGCGTGTTCTTGGCATTGTCTCTGGAGATGGTGAATCGGCCCTTCACAGCATCTGCGTGGTATGTGGTACTTCCATCTTTGTTAATTACTGAGACTCAGTGCAGCCCTTTCCCTGGAGCTTGGCGGACCCAGCTTATCCAGTAACTACTGAAAGTGAATGCAGAGGCTACACAGGAGAGTCTCAGGGACCCCCCAGGCTTCACCAGCTCTCCCCCAGATTCCACCAGTGGCACCTCACCCTGGACACCTGCAGACACAAGACATCTGGTCAGGAAATGGTCCCACATCCCCTGTTTCTCTCACTCACTTCCACTCACAGACTCAAGGTCCCATGTTCTCCATGAATTACCTTTTAAAATAGCAACAAGGGAAACCCGATGGAGTGCAGACTCCATGGTGAGTTGTGTGTGTTCTGTCCTGATCCCTGAATGATGTCCCCTGGGGATGCTGGGGTCTGGGCTCCTCTCCCAGCTGCAGGTTCGGGGATGGGCTGGTTTAATCAGTGGAGGGAGGGCCCTATTTGCATGTCCTCTGAGTATATAGTTAGCTCCAGACTTAGATTAGATTCTTTACAAGTTTCATAAACATGATTGCATTACATTTGAGGTCAAATTTCTGTAATGTCATGTAACGATATGAAGTGTTCTAACATGTGGACAGAATTAGCTTTGCATCTCTCAATGTCTTATTAAAACCCATTCACCAATTTAGGTAATTTTTAATATATAGCATGTTACCACCTATGGATATTTAATACTAATTATTTTATTTTTTTGCCAGTGTGAAAGGAATATTTTGTTAATTTTCTTTTCTTTTTTCTTTTTTATTATAAATTTATTTTTTATTGGTGTTCAATGTGCCAACATATAGAATAAACCCAGTGCTCATCCCGTCAAGTGCCGACCTCAGTGCCTGTCACCCAGTCACCCCCACCCCCCACCCACCTCCCCTTCCACCACCCCTAGTTTGTTTCCCAGAGTTTGGAGACTTTCATGTTCTGTCTCCCTTTCTGATTCTTTTAGATAATTTGTTGTTAGTGTGTGGAAACATAGCTTTATTTCACATGTTAATTTTTTACCATGAAGGTTCCCTGAAATAATGAATTTTAACAGTTTGTGGAGTTTAAAGTTTGCCTCTCTAACAGATCATGTCATGTGGAAAATTTTTTTGCCCTGTCTATGGATTTAAATATAATTTATTTTATTATTGCCGAATTTATTGGTTTGATCTTCCAGTCATTGGAAGAGAAAGATTTTCCTTGAGGGGAGGAGCAAGATGGCGGAAGAGTAGGGTCTCCAAATCACCTGTCTCCACCAAACTACCTAGAAAACCTTCAAATTATCCTGAAAATCTATGAATTCGGCCTGAGATTTAAAGAGAGACCAGCTGGAATGCAACAGTGAGAAGAGTTCGCGCTTCTATCAAGGTAGGAAGACGGGAAAAAGAAATAAAGACACAAAGGCCTCCAAGGGGGAGGGGCCCCGCGAGGAGCCGGGCTGAGGCCGGGGCGAGTGTCCCCAGGACAGGAGAGCCCCGTCCCGGAGGAGCAGGAGCTGCACCGACCTTCCCGGGCGGAAAGGGGCTCGCGGGGAGTTGGAGCAGGACCCAGGAGCGCGGGGATGCCCTCGGGTTCCCCGGGACAGTAACAGCAACTGCGCGCCCAGGAGAGTGCGCCGAGCTCCCTAAGGGCTGCAGCGCGCACGGCGGGACCCGGCGGGACCCGGAGCAGCTCGGAGGGCTCGGGCGGCGGCTCCGCGGAGGGGGCTGCGCGGCCCGGGAGCGCGAATCCAACAGCGCAGGCTCCGGAGCACAAGGCGCCGGGACGCAGCCCAGGATCCGGCCTCCCCCCGGGACAGGCAGAGGCCGGGAGGGCCCAGGACAGCAAGGACGCTCCTGCCCCAGCTGAGCAGATCAGCGGCCCCGCCCCGGAGCCTCCAGGCCCTGCAGACGGAGTTCCTACCGGAGCTGACTCCAGGGCTCCAGAGCTGCCCCGCCACTGGGGCTGTTCCTCCTGCGGCCTCACGGGGTAAACAACCCCCACTGAGCCCTGCACCAGGCAGGGGCACAGCAGCTCCCCCAACTGCTAACACCTGAAAATCAGCACAACAGGCCCCTCCCCAAGAAGACCAGCTAGACGGACAACTTCCAGGAGAAGCCAAGGGACTTAAAGAACACAGAATCAGAAGATACTCCCCTGTGGTTCTTTTTTTTTTGTTTTTTTTTTGTTGTTTTTTGTTTTGTTTTGTTTTGGTTTTTTTTTTTTTTTTTTTCTGGCTTGTTTTTTTTTTTTTATTTTTTATTTTTTTTATTGGTGTTCAATTTACTAACATACAGAATAATACCCAGTGCCCGTCACCCATTCACTCCCACCCCCCGCCCTCCTCCCCTTCTACCACCCCTAGTTCGTTTCCCAGAGTTAGCAGTCTTTACGTTCTGTCTCCCTTTCTGATATTTCCCACACATTTCTTCTCCCTTCCCTTATTTTCCCTTTCACTATTATTTATATTCCCCAAATGAATGAGAACATATAATGTTTGTCCTTCTCCGACTGACTTACTTCACTCAGCATAATACCCTCCAGTTCCATCCACGTTGAAGCAAATGGTGGGTATTTGTCATTTCTAATAGCTGAGTAATATTCCATTGTATACATAAACCACATCTTCTTTATCCATTCATCTTTCGTTGGACACCGAGGCTCCTTCCACAGTTTGGCTATAGTGGCCATTGCTGCTAGAAACATCGGGGTGCAGGTGTCCCGGCGTTTCATTGCATTTGTATCTTTGGGGTAAATCCCCAACAGTGCAATTGCTGGGTCGTAGGGCAGGTCTATTTTTAACTGTTTGAGGAACCTCCACACAGTTTTCCAGAGTGGCTGCACCAGTTCACATTCCCACCAACAGTGTAAGAGGGTTCCCTTTTCTCCGCATCCTCTCCAACATTTGTTGTTTCCTGCCTTGTTAATTTTCCCCATTCTCACTGGTGTGAGGTGGTATCTCATTGTAGTTTTGATTTGTATTTCTCTGATGGCAAGTGATGCAGAGCATTTTCTCATATGCATGTTGGCCATGTCTATGTCTTCCTCTGTGAGATTTCTGTTCATGTCTTTTGCCCATTTCATGATTGGATTGTTTGTTTCTTTGGTGTTGAGTTTAATAAGTTCTTTATAGATCTTGGAAACTAGCCCTTTATCTGATATGTCATTTGCAAATATCTTCTCCCATTCTGTAGGTTGTCTTTGAGTTTTGTTGACTGTATCCTTTGCTGTGCAAAAGCTTCTTATCTTGATGAAGTCCCAATAGTTCATTTTTGCTTTTGTTTCTTTTGCCTTTGTGGATGTATCTTGCAAGAAGTTACTATGGCCGAGTTCAAAAAGGGTGTTGCCTGTGTTCTTCTCTAGGATTTTGATGGAATCTTGTCTCACATTTAGATCTTTCATCCATTTTGAGTTTATCTTTGTGTATGGTGAAAGAGAGTGGTCTAGTTTCATTCTTCTGCATGTGGATGTCCAATTTTCCCAGCACCATTTATTGAAGAGACTGTCTTTCTTCCAATGGATAGTCTTTCCTCCTTTATCGAATATTAGTTGCCCATAAAGTTCAGGGTCCACTTCTGGATTCTCTATTCTGTTCCACTGATCTATGTGTCTGTTTTTGTGCCAGTACCACACTGTCTTGATGACCACAGCTTTGTAGTACAACCTGAAATCTGGCATTGTGATGCCCCCAGATATGGTTTTCTTTTTTAAAATTCCCCTGGCTATTCGGGGTCTTTTCTGATTCCACACAAATCTTAAAATAATTTGTTCTAACTCTCTGAAGAAAGTCCATGGTATTTTGATAGGGATTGCATTAAACGTGTATATTGCCCTGGGTAACATTGACATTTTCACAATATTAATTCTGCCAATCCATGAGCATGGAATATTTTTCCATCTCTTTGTGTCTTCCTCAATTTCTTTCAGAAGTGTTCTATAGTTTTGAGGGTATAGATCCTTTACATCTTTGGTGAGGTTTATTCCTAGGTATCTTATGCTTTTGGGTGCAATTGTAAATGGGATTGACTCCTTAATTTCTCTTTCTTCAGTCTCATTGTTAGTGTATAGAAATGCCACTGACTTCTGGGCATTGATTTTGTATCCTGCCACGCTACCGAATTGCTGTATGAGTTCTAGCAATCTTCGGGTGGAGACTTTTGGGTTTTCTATGTAGAGTATCATGTCATCGGCGAAGAGAGAGAGTTTGACTTCTTCTTTGCCAATTTGAATGCCTTTAATGTCTTTTTGTTGTCTGATTGCTGAGGCTAGGACTTCCAGTACTATGTTGAATAGCAGTGGTGAGAGTGGACATCCCTGTCTTGTTCCTGATCTTAGGGGAAAGGCTCCCAGTGCTTCCCCATTGAGAATGATATTTGCTGTGGGCTTTTCATAGATGGCTTTTAAGATGTCGAGGAATGTTCCCTCTATCCCTACACTCTGAAGAGTTTTAATCAGGAATGGATGCTGTATTTTGTCAAATGCTTTCTCTGCATCCAATGAGAGGATCATATGGTTCTTGGTTTTTCTCTTGCTGATATGATGAATCACATTGATTGTTTTACGGGTGTTGAACCAGCCTTGTGTCCCAGGGATAAATCCTACTTGGTCATGGTGAATAATTTTCTTAATGTACTGTTGGATCCTATTGGCCAGTATCTTGTTGAGAATTTTTGCATCCATGTTCATCAGGGATATTGGTCTGTAATTCTTTTTGGCGGGGTCTTTGTCTGGCTTTGGAATTAAGGTGATGCTGGCTTCATAGAACGAATTTGGAAGTACTCCATCTCTTTCTATCTTTCCAAACAGCTTTAGGAGAATAGGTATGATTTCTTCTTTAAACGTTTGATAAAATTCTCCTGGGAAGCCATCTGGCCCTGGACTCTTGTGTCTTGGGAGGTTTTTGATGACTGCTTCAATTTCCTCCCTGGTTATTGGCCTGTTCAGGTTTTCTATTTCTTCCTGTTCCAGTTTTGGTAGTTTGTGGCTTTCCAGGAATGCGTCCATTTCTTCTAGATTGCCTAATTTATTGGCGTATAGCTGTTCATAATATGTTTTTAAAATCGTTTGTATTTCCTTGGTGTTGGTAGTGATCTCTCCTTTCTCATTCATGATTTTATTAATTCGAGTCTTCTCTCTCTTCTTTTTAATAAGGCTGGCTAATGGTTTATCTATCTTATTAATTCTTTCAAAGAACCAACTCCTGGTTCTGTTGATCTGTTCCACAGTTCTTCTGGTCTCGATTTCGTTGAGTTCTGCTCGAATCTTTATTAACTCCCTTCTTCTCTTGGGTGTAGGATCTATTTGCTGTTTTTTCTCTAGCTCCTTTATGTGTAAGGTTAGCTTTTGTATTTGAGTTCTTTCCCATTTTTGAATGGATGCTTGTATTGCGATGTATTTCCCCCTCAGGACTGCTTTTGCTGCATCCCAAAGATTTTGAATGGTTGTATCTTCATTCTCATTAGTTTCCATGAATCTTTTTAATTCTTCCTTAATTTCCTGGTTGACCCTTTTATCTTTTAGCAGGATGGTCCTTAACCTCCATGTGTTTGAGGTCCTTCCAAACTTCTTGTTGTGATTTAGTTCTAATTTCAAGGCATTATGGTCCGAGAATATGCAGGGGACAATCCCAATCTTTTGGTATCGGTTCAGACCCGATTTGTGACCCAATATGTGGTCTATTCTGGAGAAAGTTCCATGTGCGCTTGAGAAGAATGTGTATTCAGTTGAGTTTGGATGTAAAGTTCTGTAGATATCTGTGAAATCCATCTGGTCCAGTGTATCATTTAAAGCTCTCGTTTCTTTGGAGATGTTTTGCTTAGAAGACCTATCGAGTATAGAAAGAGCTAGATTGAAGTCACCAAGTATAAGTGTATTATTATCTAAGTATTTCTTCACTTTGGTTAATAATTGATTTATATATTTGGCAGCTCCCACATTCGGAGCATATATATTGAGGATTGTTAAGTCCTCTTGTTGAATAGATCCTTTAAGTATGATATAGTGTCCCTCTTCATCTCTCACTACAGTCTTTGGGGTAAATTTTAGTTTATCTGATATAAGGATGGCTACCCCTGCTTTCTTTTGAGGACCATTCGAATGGTAAATGGTTCTCCAACCTTTTATTTTCAGGCTGTAGGTGTCCTTCTGCCTAAAATGAGTCTCTTGTAGACAGCAAATAGATGGGTCCTGCTTTTTTATCCAGTCTGAAACCCTGCGCCTTTTGATGGGGTCATTAAGCCCGTTCACATTCAGAGTTACTATTGAGAGATATGAGTTTAGTGTCATCATGATATCTATTCAGTCTTTGTTTTTGTGGACTGTTCCACTGAACTTCTTCTTAAAGGGGAATTTTAAGAGGCCCCCTTAAAATTTCTTGCAGAGCTGGTTTGGAGGTCACATATTCTTTTAGTTGCTGCCTGTCTTGGAAGCTCTTTATCTCTCCTTCCATTTTGAATGAGAGCCTTGCTGGATAAAGTATTCTTGGTTGCATGTTCTTCTCATTTAGGACCCTGAATATATCCTGCCAGCCCTTTCTGGCCTGCCAGGTCTCTGTGGAGAGGTCTGCTGTTACCCTAATACTCCTCCCCATAAAAGTCAGGGATTTCTTGTCTCTTGCTGCTTTAAGGATCTTCTCCTTATCTTTGGAATTTGCAAGCTTCACAATTAAATGTCGAGGTGTTGAACGGTTTTTATTGATTTTAGGGGGGGATCTCTCTATTTCCTGGATCTGAATGCCTGTTTCCCTTCCCAGATTAGGAAAGTTTTCAGCTAGAATTTGTTCAAATACATATTCTGGCCCTCTGGCCCTTTCGGCGCCCTCGGGAACCCCAATTAAACGTAGGTTTTTCTTCCTCAGGCTGTCGTTTATTTCCCTTAATCTATCTTCATGGTCTTTTAATTGTTTGTCTCTTTTTTCCTCAGTTTCCCTCTTTGCTATCAACTTGTCTTCTATGTCACTCACTCGTTCTTCCACCTCGTTAACCCTCATCGTTAGGACTTCTAGTTTGGATTGCATCTCATTCGATTGATTTTAATTTCTGCCTGATTAGCTCTAAATTCTGCAGTCATGAAGTCTCTTGAGTCCTTTATACTTTTTTCTAGAGCCACCAGTAGCTGTATAATAGTGCTTCTGAATTGGCTTTCTGACATTGAATTGTAATCCAGATTTTGTAACTCTGTGGGAGA
This sequence comes from Canis lupus dingo, assembly GCF_003254725.2. Taxonomy (NCBI): domain Eukaryota; kingdom Metazoa; phylum Chordata; class Mammalia; order Carnivora; family Canidae; genus Canis; species Canis lupus. The sequence goes on from NC_064250.1 coordinate 74,022,585, forward strand.
GAGGACTGTTTCTGATTCTTTCTTTTGAGGTGAGGTTTTCCTTCTAGTCATTCTGCTCAGTGCAGAGTGGCCAAAAGCAAGTTGTATTGGGAAAAAGAGAAAAAGAGAGGAGAGAAAGAAGGAAAGAAAAGAGAAAGAGAAAAAAAAGGGAAGAAAAAGAAAAAAAAAAACGAAAAAAAAAAAAAAAGAAAAAGAGAAAGAAAAAGAAAGGAGAAAAAAAAGGGGGTGGGGGAAGGAAACAAATCAAAAAGCAAAACAAAACAAAAACAAAAACAAACAAACAAAAAAAGAACCACCGGGGAGTATCTTCTGATTCTGTGTTCTTTAAGTCCCTTGGCTTCTCCTGGAAGTTGTCCGTCTAGCTGGTCTTCTGGGGGAGGGGCCTGTTGTGCTGATTTTCAGGTGTTAGCAGTTGGGGGAGCTGCTGTGCCCCTGCCTGGTGCAGGGCTCGGTGGGGGTTGTTTACCCCGTGAGGCCGCAGGAGGAACAGCCCCAGTGGCGGGGCAGCTCTGGAAACCTGGATTCAGCTCCGGCAGGAACTCCGTCTGCAGGGCCTGGAGGCTCCGGGGCGGGGCCGCTGATGTGCTCAGCTGGGGCAGGAGCGTCCTTGCTGTCCTGGGCCCTCCCGGCCTCTGCCTGTCCCGGGGGAGGCGGGATCCTGGGCTGTGTCCCGGCGCCCTGTGCTCCGGGGCCTGCGCTGTTGGATTCGCGCTCCCGGGCCGCACAACCCCCTCCGCGGAGCCGCCGCCCGAGCCCCTCCGAGCTGCTCCTGGAACCGCGCAGCCCCCTCCGCACGGAGCCTCCTCCTCTGCCCGAGCCCCTCCGAGCTGCTCCCGGGGCCGCGCAGCCCCCTCCGCGGAGCCGCCGCCCGAGCCCCTCCAGCTGCTCCGGGTCCCGCCGGGTCCCGCCGTGCGCGCTGCAGCCCTTAGGGAGCTCGGCGCACTCTCCTGGGTGCGCAGTTGCTGTTACTGTCCCCGGGAGCCCGAGGGCATCCCCGCCCTCCTGGGTCCTGCTCCACCTCCCTGCGAGCCCCTTTCCGCCCGGGAAGGTCGGTGCAGCTCCTGCGTCTCCGGGACGGGGCTCTCCTGTCCTGGGGACACTCGCCCCGGCCTCAGCCCGGCTCCTCGCGGGCCCCTCCCCCTTGGAGGCCTTTGTTTCTTTACTTCTTTTTCCCCGTCTTCCTACCTTGATAGAAGCGCGAACTCTTCTCACTGTAGCATTCCAGCTGGTCTCTCTTTAAATCTCAGGCCGAATTCATAGATTTTCAGGATAATTTGAAGGTTTTCTAGGTAGTTTGGTGGAGACAGGTGATTTGGAGACCCTACTCTTCCGCCATCTTGCTCCTCCCCCTGTTTTTTTTTTTTGTTGTTGTTTTGTTTTGCTTTTTGATTGGTTTCCTTCCCCCACCCCCCTTTTTTTTCTCCTTTCTTTTTCTTTCTCTTTTTCTTCTTTTTTTTGTTCGTTTGTTTTTCTTTCTCTTCCCTTTTTTTTCCTCTTTCTCTTTTCTTTCCTTCTTTCTCTCCTCTCTTTTTCTCTTTTTCCCAATACAACTTGCTTTTGGCCACTCTGCACTGAGCAAAATGACTAGAAGGAAAACCTCACCTCAAAAGAAAGAATCAGAAACAGTCCTCTCTCCCACAGAGTTACAAAATCTGGATTACAATTCAATGTCAGAAAGCCAATTCAGAAGCACTATTATACAGCTACTGGTGGCTCTAGAAAAAAGTATAAAGGACTCAAGAGACTTCATGACTGCAGAATTTAGAGCTAATCAGGCAGAAATTAAAAATCAATTGAATGAGATGCAATCCAAACTAGAAGTCCTAACGACCAGGGTTAACGAGGTGGAAGAACGAGTGAGTGACATAGAAGACAAGTTGATGGCAAAGAGGGAAACTGAGGAAAAAAGAGACAAACAATTAAAAGACCATGAAGATACATTAAGGGAAATAAACGACAGCCTGAGAAAGAAAAACCTACGTTTAATTGGGGTTCCCGAGGGCCCCGAAAGGAACAGAGGGCCAGAATACGTATTTGAACAAATTCTAGCTGAAAACTTTCCTAATCTGGGAAGGGAAACAGGCATTCAGATCCAGGAAATAGAGAGATCCCCCCCTAAAATCAATTAAAACCGTTCAACACCTCGACATTTAATTGTGAAGCTTGCAAATTCCAAAGATAAGGAGAAGATCCTTAAAGCAGCAAGAGACAAGAAATCCCTGACTTTTATGGGGAGGAGTATTAGGGTAACAGCAGACCTCTCCACAGAGACTTGGCAGGCCAGAAAGGGCTGGCAGGATATATTCAGGGTCCTAAATGAGAAGAACATGCAACCAAGAATACTTTATCCAGCAAGGCTCTCATTCAAAATGGAAGGAGAGATAAAGAGCTTCCAAGACAGGCAGCAACTAAAAGAATATGTGACCTCCAAACCAGCTCTGCAAGAAATTTTAAGGGGGACTCTTAAAATTCCCCTTTAAGAAGAAGTTCAGTGGAACAGTCCACAAAAACAAAGACTGAATAGATATCATGATGACCGTAAACTCATATCTCTCAATAGTAACTCTGAATGTGAACGGGCTTAATGACCCCATCAAAAGGCGCAGGGTTTCAGACTGGATAAAAAAGCAGGACCCATCTATTTGCTGTCTACAAGAGACTCATTTTAGACAGAAGGACACCTACAGCCTGAAAATAAAAGGTTGGAGAACCATTTACCATTCGAATGGTCCTCAAAAGAAAGCAGGAGTAGCCATCCTTATATCAGATAAACTAAAATTTACCCCAAAGACTGTAGTGAGAGATGAAGAGGGACACTATATCATACTTAAAGGATCTATTCAACAAGAGGACTTAACAATCCTCAATATATATGCTCCGAATGTGGGAGCTGCCAAATATATAAATCAATTATTAACCAAAGTGAAGAAATACTTAGATAATAATACACTTATACTTGGTGACTTCAATCTAGCTCTTTCTATACTCGTTAGGTCTTCTAAGCACATCTCCAAAGAAACGAGAGCTTTAAATGATACACTGGACCAGATGGATTTCACAGATATCTACAGAACTTTACATCCAAACTCAACTCAATACACATTCTTCTCAAGCGCACATGGAACTTTCTCCAGAATAGACCACATATTGGGACACAAATCGGGTCTGAACCGATACCAAAAGATTGGGATTGTCCCCTGCATAATCTCGGACCATAATGCCTTGAAATTAGAACTAAATCACAACAAGAAGTTTGGAAGGACCTCAAACACGTGGAGGTTAAGGACCATCCTGCTAAAAGATAAAAGGGTCAACCAGGAAATTAAGGAAGAATTAAAAAGATTCATGGAAACTAATGAGAATGAAGATACAACCATTCAAAATCTTTGGGATGCAGCAAAAGCAGTCCTAAGGGGGAAATACATCGCAATACAAGCATCCATTCAAAAACTGGAAAGAACTCAAATACAAAAGCTAACCTTACACATAAAGGAGCTAGAAAAAAACAGCAAATAGATCCTACACCCAAGAGAAGAAGGGAGTTAATAAAGATTCGAACAGAACTCAACGAAATCGAGACCAGAAGAACTGTGGAACAGATCAACAGAACCAGGAGTTGGTTGTTTGAAATAATTAATAAGATAGATAAACCATTAGCCAACCTTATTAAAAAGAAGAGAGAGAAGACTCAAATTAATAAAATCATGAATGAGAAAGGAGAGATCACTACCAACACCAAGGAAATACAAACGATTTTAAAAACATATTATCTACAGCTATACGCCAATCAATTAGGCAATCTAGAAGAAATGGACGCATTCCTGGAAAGCCACAAACTACCAAAACTGGAACAGGAAGAAATAGAAAACCTGAACAGGCCAATAACCAGGGAGGAAATTGAAGCAGTCATCAAAAACCTCCCAAGACACAAGAGTCCAGGGCCAGATGGCTTCCCAGGGGAATTTTATCAAACGTTTAAAGAAGAAACCATACCTATTCTCCTAAAGCTGTTTGGAAAGATAGAAAGAGATGGAGTACTTCCAAATTCGTTCTATGAAGCCAGCATCACCTTAATTCCAAAGCCAGACAAAGACCCCACCAAAAAGGAGAATTACAGACCAATATCCCTGATGAACATGGATGCAAAAATTCTCAACAAGATACTGGCCAATAGGATCCAACAGTACATTAAGAAAATTATTCACCATGACCAAGTAGGATTTATCCCTGGGACACAAGGCTGGTTCAACACCCGTAAAACAATCAATGTGATTCATCATATCAGCAAGAGAAAAACCAAGAACCATATGATCCTCTCATTGGATGCAGAGAAAGCATTTGACAAAATACAGCATCCATTCCTGATTAAAACTCTTCAGAGTCTAGGGATTGAGGGAACATTCCTCGACATCTTAAAAGCCATCTATGAAAAGCCCACAGCAAATATCATTCTCAATGGGGAAACACTGGGTGCCTTTCCCCTAAGATCAGGAACAAGACAGGGATGTCCAGTCTCACCACTGCTGTTCAACATAGTACTGGAAGTCCTAGCCTCAGCAATCAGACAACAAAAAGACATTAAAGGCATTCAAATTGGCAAAGAAGAAGTCAAACTCTCCCTCTTCGCCGATGACATGATACTCTACATAGAAAACCCAAAAGTCTCCACCCCAAGATTGCTAGAACTCATACAGCAATTCGGTAGCGTGGCAGGATACAAAATCAATGCCCAGAAGTCAGTGGCATTTCTATACACTAACAATGAGACTGAAGAAAGAGAAATTAAGGAGTCAATCCCATTTACAATTGCACCCAAAAGCATAAGATACCTAGGAATAAACCTAACCAAAGATGTAAAGGATCTATACCCTCAAAACTATAGAACACTTCTGAAAGAAATTGAGGAAGACACAAAGAGATGGAAAAATATTCCATGCTCATGGATTGGCAGAATTAATATTGTGAAAATGTCAATGTTACCCAGGGCAATATACACGTTTAATGCAATCCCTATCAAAATACCATGTACTTTCTTCAGAGAGTTAGAACAAATTATTTTAAGATTTGTGTGGAATCAGAAAAGACCCCGAATAGCCAGGGGAATTTTAAAAAAGAAAACCATATCTGGGGGCATCACAAGGCCAGATTTCAGGTTGTACTACAAAGCTGTGGTCATCAAGACAGTGTGGTACTGGCACAAAAAACAGACACATAGATCAGTGGAACAGAATAGAGAATCCAGAAGTGGACCCAGAACTTTATGGGCAACTAATATTCAATAAAGGAGGAAAGACTATCCATTGGAAGAAAGAATGTCTCGGGGGATCCCTGGGTGGCGCAGCGGTTTGGCGCCTGCCTTTGGCCCAGGGCGCAATCCTGGAGACCCGGGATCGAATCCCACATCAGGCTCCCGGTGCATGGAGCCTGCTTCTCCCTCTGCCTGTGTCTCTGCCTCTCTCTCTCTCACTGTGTGCCTATCATAAATAAAAAAAAAAAAGAAAGACAGTCTCTTCAATAAATGGTGCTGGGAAAATTGGACATCCTCATGCAGAAGAATGAAACTAGACCACTCTCTTTCACCATACACAAAGATAAACTCAAAATGGATGAAAGATCTAAATGTGAGACAAGATTCCATCAAAATCCTAGAGAAGAACACAGGCAACACCCTTTTTGAACTCGGCCATAGTAACTTCTTGCAAGATACATCCACGAAGGCAAAAGAAACAAAAGCAAAAATGAACTATTGGGACTTCATCAAGATAAGAAGCTTTTGCACAGCAAAGGATACAGTCAACAAAACTCAAAGACAACCTACAGAATGGGAGAAGATATTTGCAAATGACATATCAGATAAAGGGCTAGTTTCCAAGATCTATAAAGAACTTATTAAACTCAACACCAAAGAAACAAACAATCCAATCATGAAATGGGCAAAAGACATGAACAGAAATCTCACAGAGGAAGACATAGACATGGCCAACATGCATATGAGAAAATGCTCTGCATCACTTGCCATCAGGGAAATACAAATCAAAACTACAATGAGATACCACCTCACACCAGTGAGAATGGGGAAAATTAACAAGGCAGGAAACAACAAATGTTGGAGAGGATGCAGAGAAAAGGGAACCCTCTTACACTGTTGGTGGGAATGTGAACTGGTGCAGCCACTCTGGAAAACTGTGTGGAGGTTCCTCAAACAGTTAAAAATATACCTGCCCTACGACCCAGCAATTGCACTGTTGGGGATTTACCCCAAAGATACAAATGCAATGAAACGCCGGGACACCTGCACCCCGATGTTTATAGCAGCAATGGCCACGATAGCCAAACTGTGGAAGGAGCCTCGGTGTCCAACGAAAGATGAATGGATAAAGAAGATGTGGTTTATGTATACAATGGAATATTACTCAGCTATTAGAAATGACAAATACCCACCATTTGCTTCAACGTGGATGGAACTGGAGGGTATTATGCTGAGTGAAGTAAGTCAGTCGGAGAAGGACAAACATTATATGTTCTCATTCATTTGGGGAATATAAATAATAGTGAAAGGGAATATAAGGGAAGGGGGAAGAAATGTGTGGGAAATATCAGAAAGGGAGACAGAATGTAAAGACTGCTAACTCTGGGAAACGAACTAGGGGTGGTAGAAGGGGAGGAGGGCGGGGGGTGGGAGTGAATGGGTGACGGGCACTGGGTGTTATTCTGTATGTTAGTAAATTGAACACCAATAAAAAATAAATTAAAAAAAAAGATTTTCCTTCGTTTCTTCTAGGTTCTTTTGTCTAATTACTCGGTAGACAGAAAACTGATCTAAGGTGAAATGTATTTCATTTTGCAAGTGCATGAGGTCCCTAGAATACAACACCCAGACAGTGACCAAATTATGTAGCCCTTGTGTCACTTCGACAACAAAACTTTGGGTTTGTGTAGATATAAAGTCAGGATATTGGCTTGAGTCAGTGAATTAGTGAGGGACTGACAAGGGTTGTTTACCTTCCGGGTCCTAAGGTTTTATTCTGGTGCTAAGGATGATTCTGCCCTCCAGGTATAGGCATGGGAAAATGCCCATGTAGATTTATTTCTTGCCATCAAGGAGACATAGGAGGCTCAGCCTGTCTCTCCACTGGTTGATTCCCAAGTGACTTTAGTTCACAACAACCCAGGGGACCAGCTGATATATTTGGGGTGTCACAGTTTCTTCTCCTTCAAGGTACCAAGATGAATACTCATGGTAGGAATAAGCATCCTTGTGTGGCTCTTGACTTGACAGGAAGGCTTCAGCATTTCACTGTTGAATATGGTGTTGGATGTGGGTTTTTCCATAAATTACCAGTATTTCATGGAGGCAATTTCTTCTGTTCCTTGACAGTTAAGATTTTTTGAAGATAAATGTGTGTTGGAATTTGTCAAATCATTTTAGGCATCAAAGGAAATTATAATGTAATCTAATCCCCACTCTATTAATACAGGGGGTCCCATTTATGGTTTGGGCATGTTGAAGTTTCCTTGCATCCCAGAGATGATTTCCTCCAGGTCATCCCGTATTATCCATTCCATGTGCTGTTGGATTTGAATGCTAGGATTTTTACATTTATGTTCATCTGTAAAATTGGCCTGTAGTTTCCTTTCTCATAGAGTCCTTGCCTGACTTTAGTGTCAGGGTCATGCTGGCCTCCTACCATATTTGGGCATGTTCCTTACTCATTAGATTTGGAAGAGATCAAGATGTTTCAGCATTAATTCTTCTTTAAATACTTGGTAAAATTAATAGATCAAGCCATCTGATCTTAGACTTTTTTTTCCTTCGTTCTGTTATTTTGGTTTCTTGTCTTTTTTGAGTCAGACGTTTTTTGATTATGGGTTCACTCTTCTTATTTGTTGTATTTTATTCATTTTTTATTTTTTCATGAAACCGTCTTAGTTGATGGTGATTCTAGATGTTTTGCAATTTGCCTTAGTTATTCAAATTTTGCTCTATAATCATCCTAATATTTTATTCATGGTTCTTTTCATGATTTCGGTGTCAGTAGTATCTTGTATTTTACTTTGATAGTATTTATTACAGGCTTATCGGTTTTCCTAGACTACATATAAATTTTAAATTTTACTTATCTTTCCCATATAAATAATTCAAACTCCTGTCTTTGTTTTATTTGTTTAGTACCTTTATTTTCTGTTTTAATACTTTTAAAGTTAATTAAATTAATCAAAGCACCATTTTTTCCATAACAGAAAAAAATATATATATATATATTCATATAGAAACACAAATCACATGATAGTAATCATACAATTATGGGAAGGAAGACCAATCTTCAGGCATGACATTTTGCTCTATAACTATGGAGCAGAATTAGTACATCATTGTATGGCTGGCCTAACGTCAAATTTGTAGACAGTGAAGCACATGATGGAGATCTGAAGTAAATTTGTGCATATACAGTTAGCACGTCTTCCACAGGTTATCTGAGAGTACACAATGGAGAAAGGGCTGTCACTCTGACAAATGGTGTTGGATCGCCACATGGAAAATAATAAACTTGGTCCTTATTTTACATCATCCAGATAGATGGACAAAAATCTATCTAAATCTAAATCTATTGTATACATAAACCACATCTTCTTTATCCATTCATCTTTCGTTGGACACCGAGGCTCCTTCCACAGTTTGGCTATCGTGGCCATTGCTGCTAGAAACATCGGGGTGCAGGTGTCCCGGCGTTTCATTGCATTTGTATCTTTGGGGTAAATCCCCAACAGTGCAATTGCTGGGTCGTAGGGCAGGTATATTACTCAGCTATTAGAAATGACAAATACCCACCATTTGCTTCAACGTGGATGGAACTGGAGGGTATTATGCTGAGTGAAGTAAGTCAGTCGGAGAAGGACAAACATTATATGTTCTCATTCATTTGGGGAATATAAATAATAGTGAAAGGAAAAAGAAGGGAAGGGGGAAGAAATGTGTGGGAAATATCAGAAAGGGAGACAGAACGTAAAGACTGCTAACTCTGGGAAACGAACTAGGGGTGGTAGAAGGGGAGGAGGGCGGGGGGTGGGAGTGAATGGGTGACGGGCACTGGGTGTTATTCTGTATGTTAGTAAATTGAACACCAATAAAAAAAAAAATAGAATGGAGTGAAAAAAAAAAAAAAAAAAAAAAAAAAAAAAAAAAAAAAAAAAAAAAAAAAAAAAAAAAATAAATCTAAATCTAAATCTAAAATGGAAATGGAAAAATGGATTAAAGGTGGGATCCATGGGTGGCTCAGAGGTTTGGCGCCTGCCTTCAGCCCAGGGCATGATCCTGGAATCCCAGGATCGAGTCCCATATCAGGCTCCCTGTATGGAGCCTGCTTCTCCCTCTGCCTGTGTCTCTGCCAATCTCTTTCTCTCTCTCTCTCTCTCTCTCTCTCTGTGTGTGTGTGTGTTTGTGTGTCTCTCATGAATAAATAAATAAAATATTTAAAAGTGGATTAAAGCTTTAAATAGAAGCCCCAACACTAAAAGATGTAGATGGAAAAATAAAAAGGGGAAAACGTCATGACATGTGCTTGGCTCTGATTTCCATGTTATAAAAGCAACATCAGAGGCAAAAAAGCAAGGAGACGAGTAGGGCTATATTGAAGGCAAAACTGTTAGGATGAATAATAACAGAGCAAGAAGGTAGATTATGAATTGGGAGTCGGTGTGTTCAACTCTATACTGAAAAGGGGTTAGTATCCAAAATACAAAAGGGACTATTAACCACAATAGAAAATGTGTCATCGAAAATAATAAGAGTAAAGACCTTCAGATGGACTTCTATATTATTTATTAGGGGTCTTTCTCTTTTTCTGGGATAAATCTAAGTAGAGGATTCTCTTTTTCTGTATACTTTTTAGTGGGGTTTGATTTACAAATATATAGTATAACTCCCAGTGCTTATTCTGTCAAGTGTCCCCCTCAGTGCCCATGACCCAGTCACCTCCAACCCCATGCCCACCTCCCCTTCCATCGCCTCTAGTCCGTTTCCCAGAGTTAGAAGTATTTCATGTTCCGGATCCCTTTCTGATATTTCCCACTCTTTTTATCTTTCCCCTTTATTCCCTTTCAATATTTTTTATATTCCCCAAATGAATAAGACCATATAATGTTTGTCCTTCTCCAATTGACTTATTTCACTCAGCATAATACCTTCCAGATCCATCCACGTGGAAGCAAATAGTGGGGATTTGTCGTTTCTAATGGCTGAGTAATATTCCTTTGTATACAGAAGCCACAGCTTCTTTATCCATTCACCTTTTAATGGACACCGAGGATCCTTCCACAGCTTAGCTATTGTGGACACTGCTGCTATAAACATCAGGGTGCAGGTATCCCAGCATTTTGCTGCACCTGTATATTTGGTGTAAATCCCCAGCAGTGCAATTGCTGGGTTGTAGGGCAGATCTATTTTTAACTCTTTGAGGAACCTCCACACAGTTTTCCAGAATGGCTGCACCAGTTCACATTCCCACCAATAGTGCAGGAGGGTTCCCCTTTATCCACATCCTCTCCACCATTTGTAGTTTCCTGCCTTATTAAATTTCCCCTTTCTCGCTGCTGTGAGGTGGGATCCCATGGTGGTTTTGGTTTGTATTTCCCAGATGGCAGCTAGTGCGGAGCATTTCCTCATGTACTTGTTGTCCATGCCTATGTCTTCCTCTGTGAGATTTCTGTTCATGTATTTTGCCCATTTCATGATTGGATTGTTTGTTTCTTTGCTATTGAGTTTATTTTTTTAATTTTTATTTATTTATGAGAGTCACACACAGAGAGAGAGAAGCAGAGACATAGGCAGAGGGAGAAGCAGGCTCCATACACCGGGAGCCCGACGTGGGATTCGATCCTGGGTCTCCAGGATCACGCCCCGGGCCAAAGGCAGGCGCTAAACCGCTGCGCCACCCAGGGATCCCTGCTATTGAGTTTAATAAGTTCTTTATAGATCTTGGAAACTATCCCTTTATCTGATACTTCATTTGAAAATATTGTCTCCCATTGTGTAGGTTGTCTTTTAGTTTTGTTGACTGTATTCTTTATTGTGCAAAAGCTTCTTATCTTGATGAAGTCCCAATAGTTCATTTTTGCTTTTGTTTCTTTTGCCTTCGTGGATGTATCTTGCAAGTAGTTACTGTGGCCGAGTTCAAAAAGGGTGTTGCCTGTGTTCTCCTCTAGGATTTTGATGGAACTTTGTCTCACATTTAGGTATTTGATCCATTTTGAGCTTATCTTTCTGTATGGTGCATGAAAATGGTCGTTTCATTCTTCTGCATGTGGATGTCCAATTTTCTCCGCACCATTTATTGAAGAGACTGTCTTTTTTCCAGTGGGCAGTCTTTCCTCCTTTGTCGAATATTAGTTGATGATTAAGTTGAGGGTCCACTTCTGGATTCTGTTCCATTGATCTATGTGTCTGTTTTTGTGCCAGTACCACACTGTCTTGATGACCACAGCTTTGTAGTACAACCTGAAATCTGGCATTGTGATGCCCCCAGATATGGTTTTCTTTTGTAAAATTCCCCTGGCTATTCGGGGTCTATGGCCATACCACCCTGAACGTGCCCAATCTCGTCTGTTCTAATGATTTTTAGGTTGATTAAGTTAATCAAAATACCAATCATTTTCTTACATAATAGAAAAACTCCATATTCATATGGAAAAATAATGATACTGACCGTACAATTATAAAAAATAAGAGTAGTCAGACATTAAACATCCCTCTACAGAAATGTATTTTATTGTATTATTTTTACTTTTTGAAAATATTTTATTTATTTATTTATTATTTTAATTTATTTTTTTAATAATAAATTTATTTTTAATTGGTGTTCAGTTTGTCAACATACAGAATAACACCCAGTGCTCATCCCGTCAAGTGCCGCCCTCAGTGCCGGTCGCCGATTCATGCCCACCCCCAGCCGTCCTCCCCTTTCACCACCCCTAGTTCATTTCCCAGAGTTAGGAGTCTTTATGTTCTGTCTCCCTTTCTGACATTTCCCACATTTCCTCTCCATTCCCTTATATTCCCTTTCACTATTATTTATATTCCCCAAATGAATGACATATAACGTATAACGTTTGTCCTTCTCCTATTGAGTTATTTCACTCAGCATAATACCCTCCAGTTCTATCCACGTTGAAAAAAATGGTGGGTATTTGTCATTATCTTTTCATTTCTGTTTTCTTTTTTAAAAAGGGTTTTCTGCAGAGCCTTCTGGGCCTACATACCTTACTCTGATTCTGAGGATCATTTTTCCCTCCTGATACAGAGAGAACCTCCGGTTGTTCCCACCGGAGCTTTATTTCTTGTGGTCAGGGGACTCACTTTCCATGACTGGATTTCACTTCCTGAAACAGTTGCTCTACCAGGGAGTTCACGTGTAAACTATGGACAGGATAGCTGAGATACACTGTAAACACCAGGTCATGACACCAGGATGGTGTAGAAACACTCTAGAAGAATGAATGCATATAAAAATATACATAAAGGATAAACAGGTATTGTAGGTGTTTGTGGATTTCCAGTAATGAGCTCACCATTGGAAACCTCCCTCGGCTATGGAGGGAGAGTAACAGATGCAGGTGGGTATTAGGTTGGGGACATGGGGGACCAACTTCGTTCCCAGTGGTGAGGCACACACCTCACAGCAGTCAGTATAACACAACTCTGGAAGGAGATGGTACCACTCAAATCCCTCAGGGTCATCAGAGACATGACTTATCAGAGCATCATTACTTGGATCCATGTGTCACTACGGTTGTACCCTCTTCTGGCTGCTGTAATATTGTGCAAGGACTGGGTGGATGTAAACAATATACACTCAGGACGCCTGGGTGGCTCAGTGGTTGAGCATCTGCCTTCAGCTCAGGTCGTCCTCAAGTCCCAGTTCGAGTCACTCATTGAGCTGCCTGCGTGAACCCTGCTTCTCCCGCTGCCCCTGTCTCTGCGACTGTCTCTGTATGTCTCATGAAAAATAAATAAAGTCTTCAAAAAAAAAAAAAGAAAAGAAAAAGGGATGCCAGAGTTTTTCTGAATAGAATAAATAACAGAAGGATGAAAAGTTCCATCATTCCTCCTGCCTGGAGGCTTGATTTGGAATATCCACGTCCTCCTGCCTTGGAGACAGTTAAACATGCACGTCTCCAGATGCTCCAATGAGAGACTACTTCAGTGTCAGACGAGAATTACTCCACTGGCTTCACTGGGTCCCCACCTCATGAATGTAGATCAAGGACCTCTCAGCCTATTCAGTAATGGGAGCCAATGTGATGGGTCCAGTTCCTCAGAAGAACTCTTAAAAATTCATGCTATTACCTCTTGTGGGTTAAAGTAATTTCAGAAAGATGCCATCTTATAAATTCCTGAGAAGCTAATTGCTATGAATAATGGATCATGTTTTGTGTTTGGGACAAGAGCTGGTTGAGGATACTGAGCAGTTATGAAACCCTGGAGAAACGTCATGATGCAAAAGGGGAGAGACATATGGGGCTTGGGCTGACTTGGCAGAAATCAGTTTCTGCTCATTCTTGGGGGGCAGTTCTTAGACTTTGCAGACAGGGAAGTGTAGATGGGAGCTGAGGGTGATATCATCATGTATGTAAGACAGGCAGATAATGATTTTGACTAAGGGATATTCTAATAAAATGAGTACATTTGAAGGAAATTTTAAATATAAATTCATGTAGTTATTGATATAGAGTCAACTATTCATAATCACATATTTCAGTATTTTGTCTATCAATAAATTTTACTTTTAGGTATTATTTATGTAAATATTCTTTATAAAAAATATTACACACCCTGTAGCACTCCCTGTCCTACCTCATTTAATGTAGTTCCTCGAACAAGGCGACCCCATCCTCTCTGAGAAAGCCTTCCCCAGATCCCTGTGCATCTGCTCCTGGGGCAGGAGCCTTGTGCTGCCTGGTCCTGAGCGCCCCCTGTAGCCCAGACCCCGACTCTGCTTGTAGGACCCCGTCTGGGCTCACAGGGTATTTACTGCAGTGTCTCTACTCAAGTAGTACATTGTGAATGGGCACAGAATATGACCTCCCAAGTGTGTCTCTGGAATTGATGCTCCTCGAGAAAGAGCCAATGCTGAGATATACTGACCCTCCCGACCTCTGAGGTGAAATCAATCTCCCGAAGGAAAGCCGTCCTCTCTGATTCAGGAAGAAACATTTCATTACCATAGGAAATAAGATTTTAGGGCCAAAGAAGCTGTAAAACAAACCTTACTTCTCTAGGAGTTTACTTCTGCAAACCCACATTTCTATCTGTTGTCATGCCTCCCAATCCCCACCCTGTATAGAGATGTAAGTCCTTTCTAGTTTGCTCACATTTCTGTGTCTTTATATTTTACAAGCTGCTACACATGCAAGATTAATACTATTTTTCTCCTGTTCGTCGTATGTCCAAGTAATTATTAACCCATCCTAAGAATGTAGAACGGAATGAGAGAAACCTTTCTGCCCCAACAATGGGTGTGTTGTTCCTTCAGAGAGCTCTTCCAGTGACACCATGTGCTCTGATATCATCTGCAATAGTGACCTGGGTTCCTAGCTATGCACAGTCTGCCAGGAGACCTCAAGCAAGGGTCCTCTGAACTTCTGGTGGAGACATTTCCCTGTAGCACCAGATGCACTGAAAGTTCTCAGTCACCATAAGATCAGGAACTGTCAAGGCTTTGTGGAACCCCTTATCTCCTTTAGGTTACCGGGAAGGTTCCTGAAGGTCATATCTAATTATTTTTTATGAAGACACATGCAGCTCACAGGGCACTGCAACTCCACTGTCCAATAACACACACACACACACACACACACACACACACACACACTGTAGCTGATATTTGCAGCCAAGATCCCAATGTGCCCTTCTTCCCTGCATCCAGCTCATGGGCGGTGTCCTCCACATGGATGCTGCGCCTGGGCATGTGGCTTGTTTCAAGTCAACCCAACTAAAGAAAATATGATTCAAGCAGAGATAGGGAAGAGAGTGCATACTGGGTTTGTCTGTCCTCCAAATGCCTGGGATCCTGCAAGTTTGTGGATATGAGGGCCCAGGCCTACCCCTCAGATGATTATTTCCAGGCTGACTCACCCTGTCTTTGCTTCCAGCACTGTGCCCCATACCCATAGGGAGGTCTCCATAAACATCGAGTCCCTGGATTTCCCCTTTCTCAGAGGGCATAGCCAGGACCCTGATTTGAGGTCATGGATGTCAGGAGAGGGCATTCCCCACAGAAGCAAATAAAGGATATGATGCAGAAATAAGGTTCCTGGAATACTGCATGTTGGATCAGCATCCTCTAAGTGACAGGGAAGGATTTCTGAACTGGTGGTTTCCCTATGGAGATCAGTTCCTGTTTCACTTGTGCAGATGGGCTCAGGTGTATGTCAGGTTTCAAGAAGAGAAGAGCTGCACATAAAAACCAGAGTGGATGAGATGAATCTGCTTCTGGTTTGAATAAAATACCTCCTCACTAGAGCTTGATGTTGTGTGTATATGGTACTCATGGGTCTTCTTCATGGTGAGCAGTGCTTTGGGGCCTGGGGGCATTCTGGTCATTGCCACAGTGTATATCGTCCAGCTTGTTCTCACAATCCTCTTCAATTGGGCTGTGCAAATCACATATTATTGTGTTAGGGTGTGTATCCCCAATGACCTGGGCTGGGCACTGGTTTCATCCCCATCATACAGGAGACATGGTCAGTGCAGGGACTCTGGGCTGTGCTGACTGCTGTGCTTTAGGGTGGACACCACGAAGTGTAAACATAGTCCTGGAGGAGAGGAGGGACAGGAACCATCATGCATTGGCCATCCCTGGACTACAGCTGAGGGCGTGGAAACCTCATGATTGTGGAAGTGGTGACTCTGAAAATTGAAGGAGCAGATCTAGCAGCATCATCTCAGGTGACTCAGGAGATGCTGCAGGTCACCTGGTGTGTGAGAGAGCAGAGGGGCAGGTGAATGGGTCCAGCTCCCTGAGAGTCACCCCATGTTCCACATAAGAACTCTTTGCCAGAAAGCTCTGGTTCTGTCCATTCATGGGGCTCCATCCTGCTGGTTGCCCCTCCTCCTGACATCTGCTCCTTGCACCTCAGGCAGCAGGTCCTCCTGGATCTGTGCTTCTGCCAGAACGCCCGCAGACATTCCTGCTAAACCAACAGACCGAGAGTAGGGAGAGGTATTGGCCAAGACTCCTATGAAAAGGAGGTTCCATGGTCCATGACATAGGGACCCCGGGTCGGTATGAATCTTGAGAGACTGTGCTTGAGCTGGTGTCACTTTTTCCGTGTACACCCTTCATTCTCTTCCTCAGACAGATGGGCATCCTGTAGCCCCTCAACTTTAATCCGTCCTGAGACACTGGTGTGGAAGTTCTGTGTGCAGAGGGGCATCAAATATTCTCATGAGTAAATGCCTGTGATTCAGAGGGCCTGGATCTCAGCTGGAACCTACACAGGGGACTCCAGAGGGCTGGCCTCATTCTTTGAGCAAAAGACGTCAAATGAGAAAGTTCTGTGAATTGGGAAAGGAAACCCTCATGAGCAGGTGCAGCCACTTTCGTGTATAAAGTCCAGGTATCCTTCCAGTTCTGTGTGTCGAACTAAACCCAGGTGAATTCATGTTGGTGGTTGGAAAACCCTGTGAGTGAGAGAGAGTCTTTGCAGTAACAACAGGAAAAGGGGAGGAGGGGCAAGATGGTGGAAGACTAGGGTCCCCAAATCATCTGTCCCCACCAAATTACCTAGATAAACCACAAATCATCCTGAAAATCTTTGAATTCAGCCTGAGATTTAAAGAGAGAACAGCTGAAACGCTACAGTGAGAAGTTTGTGCTTCTATCAAGGTAGGAAGATGGGGAAAAAGAAATAAAGAAACAAGAGCCCTCCAAGGGGGAGGGGCCCCGCGAGGAGCCAGGTAAGGCCTGGGTGAGTGTCCCCAGGACAGGAGAGCCCCGTCCCAGAGAAGCAGGAGCTGCACCAACCTTCCCAGGTGGAAAGGCACCCATAGGGAGTTAGAGCAGGACCCCAGGAGGGCAGGGATGCCTTCAGGCTCCCTGGGACACTAACAGACACCTGTGGTGTGCGCAGGTGAGACCGACGAGCTCCTTGAAGGGCTGCAGCACACATGGCGGGACCCAGAGCAGCTGGGAGGGGCTCGGGCAGCGGCTCCTCGGAGAGGCGGCTGCCTGGCCAGGGGCACGAATCCAACAGCGCAGACCCCGGAGCACAGGGCGCCTGGACACAGCCCAAGATCCTGACTCCAACAGGGACAGGCAGAGGTCTGGAGGGCCCAGGACAGCAAGGATGCTCCTGACCCAAGCTGAGCAGATCAGCGGCCACGCCCACAGAGCCTCCAGGACCCTGAAGACTGAGAAGTTCCTGCTGGAGCTGAATCCTGGTTTCCTGAGCTGCCACAGCCACTGGGATTGTTCCTCCTGCAGCCTCACGGGATAAACAACCCCTACTGAACCCTGCACCAGGCAGGGGGCAGAGCAGCTCCCCCAAGTGCTAACACCTGAAAATCAGCACAAAAGGACTCTCTCCCAGAAGACCAGCTAGACTGACAAGTTCCAGGGGAAGTCAAGAGACATAAAGTATATAGAATCAGAAGATACTCCCCCGTGTTTTCTTTTTCTTTTTGATTTCTGATTGCTTCCCCCACCCTTTTTTCACCTTTCTTTATTTTTCTTTCTCTTTTTCTTCTTTTTTCCTTTTTTTCTTCCTTTTTTCTTTTTTCTTTTTCTCTTTTCTTTCCTTCTCTCTCTCTCCCTTTTTCCCTTTTCCCAATACAACTTGGTCTTGGCCACTCTGCACTAAGCAAAATGACTAGAAGGAAAACCTCACCTCAAAAGAAAGAATCAGAAACAGTCCTCTCTCCCACAGAGTCACAAAATCTGGATTACAATTCAATGTCAGAAAGCCAATTCATTTTTTTTTTATTTTTTTTTTAGAAAGCCAATTCAGAAGCACTATTATAGAGCTACTGGTGGCTCTAGAAAAAAGCATAAGGACTCAAGAGACTTCATGACTGCAGAATTTAGATCCAATCAGGCAGAAATTAAAAATCAATTGAATGAGATGCAATCCAAACTAGAAGTCCTAACGGCGAGGGTTAACGAGGTGGAAGAACGAGTGTGAGACATAGAAGACAAGTTGATGGCAAGAGGGAAACTGAGGAAAAAAGAAACAGACAATTAAAAGATCAAGAAGACAGATTAAGGGAAATAAACAACGGCCTGAGGAAGAAAAACACGTTTAATTGGGGTTCCCAAGGGCGCCGAAAGAGACATAGGGTCAGAATATGTATTTGAACAAATCCTAGCTGAAAACTTTCCTAATCTGGGAAGGGAAACAGGCATTCAGATCCGGGAAATAGAGATATCCCCCCTAAAATCAATAAAAACCATTCAAAACCTCAACATTTAATAGTGAAGCTTGCAAATTCCAAAGATAAAGAGAAGATACTTAAAGCAGCAAGACACAAGAAAGCCCTGACTTTTATGGGGAAGAATATTAGGGTAAAAGCAGACCTCTCCACAGAGACCTGGAAGGACAGAAAGGACTGGCAGGATATATTCAGTGTCCCAAATGAGAAAAACATGCAAGCAAGAATACTTTATCCAGCAAGGCTCTCATTCAAAATGGAAGGAGAGATAAAGAGCTTCCAAGACAGGCAGGATCTGGAAGAATATGTGACCTCCAAACAAGCTCTGCAAGAAATTTTAAGGCAGACTCTTACAATTCCTCTTTAAGAAGAAGTTCAGTGGAACAATCCACAAAAACAAGGACTGAATAGATATCATGACACTAAACTCCTATCTGTCAATAGTAACTCTGAACGTCAATGGGCTTAATGACCCCATCAAAAGGCGCAGGGTTTCAGACTGGATAAAAAAGCAGGGCCCATCTATTTGCTGTCTACAAGAGACTCATTTTAGACTGAAGGACACCTACAGCCTGAAAATAAAAGGTTGGAGAACAATTTACCATTCAAATGGTCCTCAAAAAAAACAGGGGTAGCCATCCTTATATCACATAAACTACAATTTACCCCCAAAGACTGTAGTGAGAGATGAAGAGGGACACTATCTCATACTTAAAGGATCTATCCAACAAGAGGACTTAATAATCCTCAATATATATGCCCCGAATGTGGGAACTGCCAAATATATCAATCAATTAATAACCAAAGTTAAGGCAAACTTAGATAATAATACACTTATACTTGGTGACTTCAATCTAGCGCTTTCTACACTCGATAGGTCTTCTAAACAAAACATCTCCAAAGAAACGAGAGCTTTAAATGATACACTGGACCAGATGGATTTCACAGATATCTACAGAACTTTACATCCAAACTCAACTCAATACATATTCTTCTCAAGTGCACATGGAAGTTTCTCCAGAATAGACAACATGCTGGGTCACAAATCGGGTCTGAACCGATACCAAAAGATTGGGATCGTCCCCTGCATATTCTCAGACCATAATGTCTTGAAATTAGAACTAAATCACAACAAGAAGTTTGGAAGGACCTCAAACACGTGGAGGTTAAGGACCATCCTGCTAAAAGATGAAAGGGTCAACCAGGAAATTAAGGAAGTATTAAAAAGATTCACGGAAACTAATGAGAATGAAGATACAACCGTTCAAAATCTTTGGGATGCAGCAAAAGCAGTCCTAAGGGGGAAATACATCGCAATACAAGCATCCATTCAAAAACTGGAAAGAACTCAAATACAAAAGCTAACCTTACACATAAAGGACCTAGAGAATAAACAGCAGATGGACCCCAAGCCCAGCAGAAGAAAAGAATTAAAATTCGAGCAGAACTCAACGAAATAGAGACCAGAAGAACTGTGGAACACATCAACAGAACCAGGAGTTGGTTCTTTGAAAGAATTAATAAGATAGATGAACCATTAGCCAACCTTATTAAAAAGAAGAGAGAGGAGACTCAAATTAATAAAATCATGAATGAGAAAGGAGAGATCACTACCAACACCAAGGAAATACAAACGTTTTTATAAACATATTATGAACAGCTATATGCCAATAAATTAGACAATCTAGAAGAAATGGACGCATTCCTGGAAAGCCACAAACTACCAAAGCAGGAATAGGAAGACATTCAAAACCTGAACAGGCCAATAACCATGGAGGAAATTGAAGCAGTCATCAAAAACATCCCAAGACACAAGAGTCCAGGGCCAGATGACTTCCCAGGGAAATACTATCAAACGTTTCAAGAAGAAATCTTACCTATACTACTTAAGTTGCTTGGAAAGAAAGAAAGAGATGGAGTACTTCCAAATTTGTTCTATGAGGCCAGCATCACCTTAATTCCAAAACCAGACAAAGACCCCTCCAAAAAGGAGAATTACAGACCAATATCCCTGATGAACATGGATGCAAAACTTCTCAACAAGATACTAGCCAATAGGATCCAACAGCAGATTAAGAAAATTATTCACCATGACCAAGTAGGATTTATCCCCGGGACACAAGGCTGGTTCAACATTCATAACACAATCAATGTGATTCATCATATCAGCAAGAGAAAAACCAAGAACCATATGATCTTCTCATTCGATGCAGAGAAAGCATTTGAAAAAATACAGCACCCATTCCTGATCAAAACTCTTCAGAGTGCAGGGATAGAGGGAACTTTCCTCAACATCTTAAATGCCATCTACTAAAAGCCCACAGCAAATATCATTCTCAATGGGGAAGCACTGGGAGCCTTTCCCCTAAGATCAGGAATAAGACACCACTGCTATTCAATATAGTACTGGAAGTCCTAGCCTCAGAAATCAGACAACAAAAGGACATTAAAGGCATTCAAATTGGCAAAGAAGAAGTCAAACTCTCCCTCTTCCCAGATGACATGATACTCTACGTAGAAAACCCAGAAGCCTCCACCCCAAGATTGCTAGAACTCATACAGCAATTTGGTAGCGTGGCAGGATACAAAATCAATGCCCAGAAATCAATGGCATTTCTATACACTAACAATGAAACTGAAGAAAGAGATATTAAGGAGTCAATCCCATTTACAATTGCACCCAAAAGCATAAGATACCTAGGAATAAACCTAACCAAAGATGTAAAGGATCTATACCCTCAAAACTATAGAACACTTCTGAAAGAAATTGAGGAAGACACAAAGAGATGGAAAAATATTCCATGCTCATGGATTGACAGAATTAATCTTGTGAAAATGTCAATGTTACCCAGGGCAATTTACACGTTTAATGCAATCCCTATCAAAATACCATGGACTTTCTTCAAAGAGTTAGAACAAATCATTTTAAGATTTGTGTGGAATCAGGAAAGACCCCGAATAGCCAGGGGAATTTTAAGAAAGAAAACCCCATCTGGGGGCATCACAATGATGATTTCAGGTTGTACTACAAAGCTGTGGTCATCAAGACAGTGTGGTACTGGCACAAAAACAGACACATAGATCAATGGAACAGAATAGAGAACCCAGAAGTGGACCCTGGACTTTATGGTCAACTAATATTCAATAAAGGAGGAAATACTATCCTTTGGAAGAAAGACAGTCTCTTCAATGGTGCTGGGAAAATTGAACATCCACATGCAGAAGAATGAAACTAGAGCATTCTCTTACTCCATACACAAAGATAAACTCAAAATGGATGAAAGATCTAAATGTGAGACAAGATTCCATCAAAATCCTAGAGGAGTATATGGACTGGGTGGATCAAACTACAGACACTCATTCTCACATATCTGGAATCTGGGATGTCTGAGTTCCAGGTGCACACAGATGTGGTGTCTGGAGAGCACCCACATCCTAGTCTATCCTTTCCCTGTCACCCTACATGGCGCAGGAGGCATGGAGATTTCCTAGTCCTGGTGAATAAGGTTCCTGATGCCATCATGGGGATCAATCTGCTGACTTAAGTGCTCCCCAAGGTCCCACCTCCTCCTCCCATCTCATGGGCCTTAGGTTTCAACAAGGGGATGGTAGAGGTCACACACAATGAGCTGATATCTACACCTGAAGATCAATGAAAGGACCTCCTCCAACTTTCTTCCCTTATTTTTCATAATTGTTTAGTGGCATTTTTCACCACACCATGTTTTTGAATGTTACCTGATAACTCCTGGATCTCGAGTCCTACCTGTTCTCCTCTTGCCCTACTTGTCAAACTGTTGGGACTGCCTTTGTGTGATCATATTGACTGCTTTGAGAAACTATGTTTTTATTAAGTAATATTCCAGACTTCAGACTTTGTGTCCATGTGGTATTTTGTAATGTTTTTTGCATGTAAATCTTGGCTTTTAGGTGTCATGTGTCCCCATAGAGTGATTTTTTCCTACCCCTTAAATTGTAGAGTGTTTGTCATATGTCCTTGTGCACATTTCAGTGAGTCAGAATCTTGGCCTGTGCTCCTCTCCACAGAACTTACTGGCCCTCTTGAAACACCTGATAGACAGACTGGCAGGGTTCCTTAGAAAAGTGGACCCCTCCTGTATCAAGGATCACATGATTTTGCTAAATTTAGATTTTAGCTGAATTTCAGTGTTTCAGGTAATGTATTTGGATTTGTAACTCTCTATCAACTCAGTCACTGTGTGTCACTCCAGTCAAATCTGTGATTGTCTGTAATGGCTTTGATAAGCTTACTTGATGCAGAATGAGCTGAATTCATGCAGAGTTTGGGATATAATAAACTGGTGTCAGGATGAACATTTTCCATGGTATAGCCTATATTCTATTTTTCTTATCCCTCCTAAATGAACAGTGTAATGCTGCCTTTCCACTGTAAGTTTTTGATGAATTCCTTTTACATTCAAATAGTATATTCCATCGAAGAGAAGAAAAATATCTACCCTTGAACCCTTCAACAGATTTATCGGGTATTTTTGATAATAAATATGGCAGGAAACTGTTGAAGGAGCCTCGGTGTCCATCGAAAGATGAATGGATAAAGAAGATGTGGTTTATATATACAATGGAATATTACTCAGCCATTAGAAATGACAAATACCCACCATTTGATTTGATGTGGATAGAACTGGAGGGTATTATGCTGAGTGAAATAAATCAATTGGAGAAGGGCAAACATTATATGGTCTCATTCATTTGGGGAATATAAATAATAAGGAAAGGGAATAGAGGGGAAGGGAGAATAAATGGGTAGGAAATATCAGAAAAGGAGACAGAACATGGAAGACTCCTATCTCTGGGAAAAGAACTAAGGGTGGTGGAAGGGGAGGAGGGTGGGGGTGGGGATGACTGGGTGGCAGACACTGAGGGGGGCACTTGAAAGGATGAGCACTGGGTGTTATTCTGTATGTTGCCAAATTGAACACCAATACAAAATAAATTTAATAAAAAATATAAAATAAAAGGAGAAAAACCAAATGTATCAGGAAAATTCAGTTTCAATTCAATTTCAATCTGTGCCTCTAATCAACCTTAAATTTAGTTTTCTCAGATCACTCCCCCTGACCCTGGGGCTGTGCACATGACTTCTGTTCTGTCTCCAAATCTAACACTTTCCAACTGTATGTTGGAAGATTGAACACCAATTTAAAAAAAAAAGAATTCTGGTCCTGCATGGAGCGAACCTGGTATGATGGTGCTCAAGTGGCAAAGTGGGTAAATTTCCAGGATCTCTGGTCCCCCTGAATCCTACAAAGAAAAAGTGGCACAATGTGATGGATGATTAAGAAGAACAGGATTCTGGAGATGGGTAAACATTATGTCTGAGTGCAGGCATTGTGATTTGTGTTTCCATGAACTGAACCCTGTTTGGTCTTGTGCCTTCTATCCTGAGACCAGCAAGCAGAAAGTAAGAGACCATGAGACCCTTGCTCGGAGGACCATCCCAGGTCCACACCACAGGAATCCCTCTTATTGACGTTTAGTGACTCATTCATGTGCCTGAGATAAGCCAGCTTAGACACAAACAGGGTTAACATGGGGTTCAGTCATAAACTGAGGACGGAAAGGGCTTCATGGCTCTCCTGTGAGGGCTCCCTGAAGACTGGAAGTGCAAACATTCAACCCCAGGCCAGAGATAGGAGGCCATGTTCAGAACAGCTCTCTGTTGCAGCCAGGAAGAGAGTCACAAAATCCCAAAAACAGGCCTCAACAAGGTAGGGTGTGAGCATCTAAAGAGGAAACTAAACCAATGGCAAATGATAACAATCCATTGCCAACTGCACTGTGAACTTACAGATTCATCCAAGCCCATCTCAGGTCCAGGTCTGCACACTGCGAGAGGAAATGTGTGCTCCATCCCTTGCTCCATCCTCTCCCATTATGTTCTGAGTGTGCGTGTTGGAGACAGCTGGTATGTGTATAAGTAGTAGTGAAATTGGCAAAGCCAACTATTGCCTTGCTTCTGGGCATTTGGAGCTGCTCCACTGCCTTGATGACCATGAATGGACTAACCTTCCCTGAAACAGCTTCACCGTCATGTAAGTTCACATGTAAATTATGGATTAGGATGGTAGGGCTCTGTTAGATATTGACATGACCAGGTCATGTAACCTGGTTGTTGCCTATCCCATGACAAAAATAATTGCATTTAAATACAATGAGAAAGAGTAAATAAGTCATGTAGGTCCCTTGAGGGGTTCTATTGAGGAAATCCTAAAGGGATTCTGAAATCATGCCCAGAGGGAGAGTCACTGATGCAGGTGAGTTTGAAATAAGCACATAGGGCACCACATGTTCGCAAGTGACAAGACACATATGTCACAACCATCACTACAACACAACCCTGTAAGGTGATGGAGAGACACAAATCTCACTGGGTCATCATATCCTCATCTTCTGGAAACGTTCTAAAAGAACATCCTTGGGGGAGGAGCAAGATGGCGGAAGATTAGGGTCTCCAAATCACCTGTCTCCACCAAACTACCTAGAAAACCTTCAAATTATCCTGAAAATCTATGAATTCGGCCTGAGATTTAAAGAGAGACCAGCTGGAATGCTACAGTGAGAAGAGTTCGCGCATCTATCAAGGTAGGAAGACGGGGGAAAAAGAAATAAAGGAACAAAGGCCTCCAAGGGGGAGGCGCCCCGCGAGGAGCCGGGCTGAGGCCGGGGCGAGTGTCCCCAGGACAGGAGAGCCCCGTCCCGGAGACGCAGGAGCTGCACCGACCTTCCCGGGCGGAAAGGGGCTCGCAGGGGGTTGGAGCAGGAACCAGGAGGGCAGGGATGCCCTCGGGATCCCGGGGACAGTAACAGCAACTGCGCGCCCAGGAGAGTGCGCCGAGCTCCCTGAGGGCTGCAGCGCGCACGGCGGGACCCGGTGGGACCCGGAGCAGCCAGGAGGGGCTCGGGCGGCGGCTCCGCGGAGGGGGCTGCGCGGCCCCGGGAGCAGCTCGGAGGGGCTCGGTCAGAGGAAGAGGCTCCGTGCGGAGGGGGCTGCGCGGTTCCAGGAGCAGCTCGGAGGGACTTGGGCGGCGGCTCCGCGGAGGGGGCTGCGCGGCCCGGGAGCGCGAATCCACCAGCGCAGGCTCCGGAGCACAGGGCGCCGGGACACAGCCCAGGATCCCGCCTCCCCCGGGACAGGCAGAGGCCGGGAGGGCCCAGGACAGCAAGGACGCTCCTGCCCCGAGCTGAGCACATCAGCGGCCCCGCCCCGGAGCCTCCAGGCCCTGCAGACGGAGTTCCTGCCGGAGCTGAATCCAGGGCTCCAGAGCTGCCCCGCCACTGGGGCTGTTCCTCCTGAGGCCTCACGGGGTAAACAACCCCACTGAGCCCTGCACCAGGCAGGGGCACAGCAGCTCCCCCAACTGCTAACACCTGAAAATCAGCACAGCAGGCCCCTCCCCCAGAACACCAGCTAGACTGACAACTTCCAGGAGAAGCCAAGGGACTTAAAGTACACAGAATCAGAAGATACTCCCCGGTGGCTCTTTTTTTTGTTTGTTTGTTTTTGTTTTTGTTTTTGTTTTGTTTTGCTTTTTGATTTGTTTCCTTCCCCCACCCCCTTTTTTTCTCCTTTCTTTTTCTTTCTCTTTTTCTTCTTTTTTTTCGTTTTTTTTTTCTTTTTCTTCCCTTTTTTTTCTCTTTCTCTTTTCTTTCCTTCTTTCTCTCCTCTCTTTTTCTCTTTTTCCCAATACAACTTGCTTTTGGCCACTCTGCACTGAGCAAAATGACTAGAAGGAAAACCTCACCTCAAAAGAAAGAATCAGAAACAGTCCTCTCTCCCACAGAGTTACAAAATCTGGATTACAATTCAATGTCAGAAAGCCAATTCAGAAGCACTATTATACAGCTACTGGTGGCTCTAGAAAAAACTATAAACGACTCAAGAGACTTCATGACTGCAGAATTTAGAGCTAATCAGGCAGAAATTAAAAATCAATTGAATGAGATGCAATCCAAACTAGAAGTCCTAACGACGAGGGTTAACGAGGTGGAAGAACGAGTGAGTGACCTAGAAGACAAGTTGATAGCAAAGAGGGAAACTGAGGAAAAAAGAGGCAAACAATTAAAAGACCATGAAGATAGATTAAGGGAAATAAACGACAGCCTGAGGAAGAAAAACCTACGTTTAATTGGGGTTCCCGAGGGCGCCGAAAGGGACAGAGGGCCAGAATATGTATTTGAACAAATTCTAGCTGAAAACTTTCCTAATCTGGGAAGGGAAACAGGCATTCAGATCCAGGAAATAGAGAGATCCCCCCCTAAAATCAATAAAAACCGTTCAACACCTCGACATTTAATTGTGAAGCTTGCAAATTCCAAAGATAAAGAGAAGATCCTTAAAGCAGCAAGAGACAAGAAATCCCTGACTTTTATGGGGAGGAGTATTAGGGTAACAGCAGACCTCTCCACAGAGACCTGGCAGGCCAGAAAGGGCTGGCAGGATATATTCAGGGTCCTAAATGAGAAGAACATGCAACCAAGAATACTTTATCCAGCAAGGCTCTCATTCAAAATGGAAGGAGAGATAAAGAGCTTCCAAGACAGGCAGCAACTAAAAGAATATGTGACCTCCAAACCAGCTCTGCAAGAAATTTTAAGGGGGCCTCTTAAAATTCCCCTTTAAGAAGAAGTTCAGTGGAACAGTCCACAAAAACAAAGACTGAATAGATATCATGATGACACTAAACTCATAGTTCTCAATAGTAACTCTGAATGTGAACGGGCTTAATGACCCCATCAAAAGGTGCAGGGTTTCAGACTGGATAAAAAAGTAGGACCCATCTATTTGCTGTCTACAAGAGACTCATTTTAGACAGAAGGACACCTACAGCCTGAAAATAAAAGGTTGGAGAACCATTTACCATTCGAATGGTCCTCAAAAAAAAGCAGGGGTAGCCATCCTTATATCAGATAAACTAAAATTTACCCCAAAGACTGTAGTGAGAGATGAAGAGGGACACTATATCATACTTAAAGGATCTATCCAACAAGAGGACTTAACAATCCTCAATATATATGCTCCGAATGTGGGAGCTGCCAAATATATAAATCAATTATTAACCAAAGTGAAGAAATACTTAGATAATAATACACTTATACTTGGTGACTTCAATCTAGCTCTTTCTATACTCGATAGGTCTTCTAAGCAAAACATCTCCAAAGAAACGAGAGCTTTAAATGATACACTGGACCAGATGGATTTCACAGATATCTACAGAACTTTACATCCAAACTCAACTGAATACACATTCTTCTCAAGCGCACATGGAACTTTCTCCAGAATAGACCACATATTGGGTCACAAATCGGGTCTGAACCGATACCAAAAGATTGGGATTGTCCCCTGCATATTCTCGGACCATAATGCCTTGAAATTAGAACTAAATCACAACAAGAAGTTTGGAAGGACCTCAAACACGTGGAGGTTAAGGACCATCCTGCTAAAAGATAAAAGGGTCAACCAGGAAATTAAGGAAGAATTAAAAAGATTCATGGAAACCAATGAGAATGAAGATACACCCGTTCAAAATCTTTGGGACGCAGCAAAAGCAGTCCTAAGGGGGAAATACATCGCAATACAAGCATCCATTCAAAAACTGGAAAGAACTCAAATACAAAAGCTAACCTTACACATAAAGGAGCTAGAGAAAAAACAGCAAATAGATCCTACACCCAAGAGAAGGGAGTTAATAAAGATTCTAGCAGAACTCAACGAAATCGAGACCAGAAGAACTGTGGAACAGATCAACAGAACCAGGAGTTGGTTCTTTGAAAGAATTAATAAGATAGATAAACCATTAGCCAGCCTTATTAAAAAGAAGAGAGAGAAGACTCAAATTAATAAAATCATGAATGAGAAAGGAGAGATCACTACCAACACCAAGGAAATACAAACGATTTTAAAAACATATTATGAACAGCTATACGCCAATAAATTAGGCAATCTAGAAGAAATGGACGCATTCCTGGAAAGCCACAAACTACCAAAACTGGAACAGGAAGAAATAGAAAACCTGAACAGGCCAATAACCAGGGAGGAAATTGAAGCAGTCATCAAAAACCTCCCAAGACACAAGAGTCCAGGGCCAGATGGCTTCCCAGGAGAATTTTATCAAACGTTTAAAGAAGAAATCATACCTATTCTCCTAAAGCTGTTTGGAAAGATAGAAAGAGATGGAGTACTTCCAAATTCGTTCTATGAAGCCAGCATCACCTTAATTCCAAAGCCAGACAAAGACACCGCCAAAAAGGAGAATTACAGACCAATATCCCTGATGAACATGGATGCAAAAATTCTCAACAAGATACTGGCCAATAGGATCAAACAGTACATTAAGAAAATTATTCACCATGACCAAGTAGGATTTATCCCTGGGACACAAGGCTGGTTCAACACCCGTAAAACAATCAATGTGATTCATCATATCAGCAAGAGAAAAACCAAGAACCATATGATCCTCTCATTGGATGCAGAGAAAGCATTTGACAAAATACAGCATCCATTCCTGATCAAAACTCTTCAGAGTGTAGGGATAGAGGGAACATTCCTTGACATCTTAAAAGCCATCTATGAAAAGCCCACAGCAAATATCATTCTCAATGGGGAAGCACTGGGAGCCTTTCCCCTAAGATCAGGAACAAGACAGGGATGTCCACTCTCACCACTGCTATTCAACATAGTACTGGAAGTCCTAGCCTCAGCAATCAGACAACAAAAAGACATTAAAGGCATTCAAATTGGCAAAGAAGAAGTCAAACTCTCCCTCTTCGCCGATGACATGATACTCTACATAGAAAACCCAAAAGTCTCCACCCCAAGATAGCTAGAACTCATACAGCAATTCGGTAGCGTGGCAGGATACAAAATCAATGCCCAGAAGTCAGTGGCATTTCTATACACAAACAATGAGACTGAAGAAAGAGAAATTAAGGAGTCAATCCCATTTACAATTGCACCCAAAAGCATAAGATACCTAGGAATAAACCTCACCAAAGATGTAAAGGATCTATACCCTCAAAACTATAGAACACTTCTGAAAGAAATTGAGGAAGACACAAAGAGATGGAAAAATATTCCATGCTCATGGATTGGCAGAATTAATATTGTGAAAATGTCAATGTTACCCAGGGCAATATACACGTTTAATGCAATCCCTATCAAAATACCATGGACTTTCTTCAGAGAGTTAGAACAAATTATTTTAAGATTTGTGTGGAATCAGAAAAGACCCCGAATAGCCAGGGGAATTTTAAAAAAGAAAACCATATCTGGGGGCATCACAATGCCAGATTTCAGGTTGTACTACAAAGCTGTGGTCATCAAGACAGTGTGGTACTGGCACAAAAACAGACACATAGATCAGTGGAACAGAATAGAGAATCCAGAAGTGGACCCTGAACTTTATGGGCAACTAATATTCGATAAAGTAGGAAAGACTATCCTTTGGAAGAAAGAGATTCTCTTCAATAAATGGTGCTGGGAAAATTGGACATCCACATGCAGAAGAATGAAACTAGACCACTCTCTTTCACCATACACAAAGATAAACTCAAAATGGATGAAAGATCTAAATGTGAGACAAGATTCCATCAAAATCCTAGAGAAGAACACAGGCAACACCCTTTTTGAACTCGGCCATAGTAACTTCTTTCAAGATACATCCACAAAGGCAAAAGAAACAAAAGCAAAAATGAACTATTGGGACTTCATCAAGATAAGAAGCTTTTGCACAGCAAAGGATACAGTCAACAAAACTCAAAGACAACCTACAGAATGGGAGAAGATATTTGCAAATGACATATCAGATAAAGGGCTAGTTTCCAAGATCTATAAAGAACTTATTAAACTCAACACCAAAGAAACAAACAATCCAATCATGAAATGGGCAAAAGACATGAACAGAAATCTCACAGAGGAAGACATAGACATGGCCAACATGCATATGAGAAAATGCTCTGCATCACTTGCCATCAGGGAAATACAAATCAAAACTACAATGAGATACCACCTCACACCAGTGAGAATGGGGAAAATTAACAAGGCAGGAAACAACAAATGTTGGAGAGGATGCGGAGAAAAGGGAACCCTCTTACACTGTTGGTGGGAATGTGAACTGGTGCAGCCACTCTGGAAAACTGTGTGGAGGTTCCTCAAACAGTTAAAAATAGACCTGCCCTACGACCCAGCAATTGCACTGTTGGGGATTTACCCCAAAGATACAAATGCAATGAAACGCCGGGACACCTGCACCCCGATGTTTCTAGCAGCAATGGCCACGATAGCCAAACTGTGGAAGGAGCCTCGGTGTCCAACGAAAGATGAATGGATAAAGAAGATGTGGTTTATGTATACAATGGAATATTACTCAGCTATTAGAAATGACAAATACCCACCATTTGCTTCAATGTGGATGGAACTGGAGGGTATTATGCTGAGTGAAGTAAGTCAGTCGGAGAAGGACAATCATTATATGTTCTCATTCATTTGGGGAATATAAATAATAGTGAAAGGGAAAATAAGGGAAGGGAGAAGAAATGGGTGGGAAATATCAGAAAGGGAGACAGAACGTAAAGACTGCTAACTCTGGGAAACGAACTAGGGGTGGTGGAAGGGGAGGAGGGCGGGGGGTGGGAGTGAATGGGTGACGGGCACTGGGTGTTATTCTGTATGTTAGTAAATTGAACACCAATATGTAAAAAAAAAAAAAAGTTGAAACGTTAAAAAAAAATAATAAAAATAAAAAATAAAAGAACATCCTTATACTGAAGATCCAAAGTGTCTGAGTATCTCTGACTCTCTTGAACAAGGGGTATTGGAAGGGCAGGTGGGCGGAGTGTTGGGGTGACTGGGTGAGGGGCACAGAGGGGACCTCTTGGCAGGATGAGCACTTGGTGTTATTCTGTATGTTGGCAAATTGAGCATCAATAAAAAATAAATTTATTATTTAAAAAATGATGTATTTTGATGAAAGGGATTTTTAATAACAAATGTGGCAGGAAAATTCAGTTTCAATGCTTTTCAATCTATGACTTTAATCAACCTTAATTTTGAATTTCTCAGATCATTCCCCGTGACCCTATGGGCTATGTACAGGACTTGTCTTCTGTCTCCAAGTCTAACACATTGCAACTTTGAATGGATCACATGCATCAGGAAGACTGCCAGCAGAGACCACCAAACAAAAGACGCCTGTGTCCACTTCACAAAGACACGGAGTCTAGCCTATAATATTCCTGCAATTTTAAATTTAGAATTTAGCTGAATTTCAGAGGGTTTCAGGTAATGCAGTTCTATTTGTAAGTCTCTAACACCTCAGTCACTGTGTTTCACTGCAGTTAACTCTATGATCTTCTGTAACCACGTTGATGATCTTACCTGATGCAGAATGAGCTCATTCAAGCAGAGATTGGGATATAATAAACTCGTGTCAGAACAAACATTTTCCATTGTATACCCTATATTTCTATTTTTCTTATCCCTCCTAAACTAACAGTATGGTGCTGCTTTGCAACTGTAAGTTTTTCATGAATTATTTTTACATTCCAATACTATATTCCATCTAAGAGAAGAAAACTATCTACCATGAACTTCTTTTATGGATTTATCAGGTATTTTTGATAACAAATGCAGCAGAAACTTTCCATTTCAAACCAACTTCAATTTGTGCCTCAGATCAATCGTAATTTTGGTTTTCTTAGATCAGTCCTCATGAACCTGCGGGCTGCATACAGGACTTCTGTTCTGTTTCCAAATATAGTCCATTCCATCTTTGTTTTTCTAATGTTTTATTTATTCATGAGAGACACAGAGAGTGAGAGAGAGAGAGAGAGAGAGAGAGAGAGAGATGAAGAGACACAGGCAGAATGAAAAGCAGGCTCCATGCATGGAGCCTGTTGTGGGACTCAATCCCTGATCTCCAGGATCAGGCACTGGGCCGAAGGTGGCCCTAAACTGCTGAGCACACAGGTACCCCTCTTTCCATCTTTCAATGGATAATATGCATCAGGAAGACTGCAAGCAGAGCCCACCACCCAAATGGCACCTGTGTCACCTACACAGAGACATGGAGTCCTGCCAATAATATTCCTGCAATTCTGGTCCTTTGGGAGCATCTGTGCCCTCCTTGAAGCCCTGGTCTCACTGTGAGGCGGTACATAGCTCCTTATGTCACTTGTTGGATGACCTTATGTGCTTGGACCACATATGTCTATGATTACTTCCTGAAACATAATATAATATTAGTACAATACTCCGTAGGCTTGTACAAACAAAAATGAGTCCTTAGGATCCAGAATCAGAGTAGGGGTGAAAATAAGTTTACGATACTCTAAAACAAAACACCAGGGTCCAATGTTCACCTCCAACATATAAATCAGAAAAAATTAACCACACCATCTTTAGTATAATAAAATATGGGAGAGAGAAGTTAACATGTCAGAAGGTTTAGGGCACTCAGGGCTTGTCACATCCCTGAAACAGCTGGATAGTTATTGAATCATTTCGAACATCCATGAAATCAATCAGAGTTGAAAAAGCAACAACAGGAGGACTCCTAAAAGAATACTGAGCAGGTTTTGGAGTGCTGGAGCTGTGCGGTGTTGACATTGGGGAGATACAATTGTAGGGATGACAACAGGAGGGAGGTTGCTTGCAGAAGCTACTGTCAAGGATTTTAAGGACAAGAGAGGAATGTATGAACGTGTACAATTGTACTCCTGCGGGGGACGGACCTGGCATGATGGTGCTTAAATGGAAAAATAGGGAAATTTCTGGATCTAAGGACCCCCTGAGTGCCAAGAAGAAAAAGTGGCACAACGTGATGCATGGATAAGAACGACTGGAACCTATAGACCTGTGAACATTGGGTCTGAGTGCAGGCGTTGTGCCTTGTTTCCATAAACTGAACGCTGTGTGGTCCTGTGACATCTATTCTGAAACCAGCAGGCAGAAACTAGACTCTCTCTCTTCTTCATTGAGCTGAGTTGTCCTGTGATGCACAGAGAGTGCAGCAGTGGCTCCTCCGAAGCTTCTCTGGAAAAACATCAGGATACTTGTAAGTCATTCATTTTTATTTTTATTTTTTTCATTTTTAAATACAAGAGTCATTTAATGCAATTTACTTGGTTTTGTGCAAGTTTATGTGATGTGTCTTCATATGATAACTACGTTTCTAAGTTAGAAAATGCATAGGTAAGCATAGAACCCTGTGTTCAGAGAGGCTCCTTGGGAGAAACTGCTCCATGGAGAGGAAGCCTCAGACTCTGAAAGGAAACCTGCACATAACCTCCATCTGCACCTGCTTCTGGGACTTCAAGTCAGAAGTATAGGTGAGTAGTATACACTTCCTAGTGGTCCTGATCCTCTTCTACAGGGAGATATAAACCTGGGGATGACAGCATGGAGGGTCGTTGCTTCCAGAATCTACTGTGAAGGTCTATAAGTACCAGAGAGGAATGTGTGAACATTTAGAAGTGTGATCCTGGGGACAAGCCTGGCATGATGGTGCTCAATAGCAAAGTGGGGATATTTCCAGGGTATGAGGTCCCGTGCGTCCTAAGAAGAACATATGGCACGATGTGAGGGATGGTTAAGAGGCACAGGAACCTCGAGAGGGGGTGAACCGTGGGTCTGAGTACAGGCATTGTCCAGTGTGTTTCCATAAACTGTACCCTGTGTGATCCTGTGACCTCTATCCTGAGACCAGCAGGCAGAAGGTAAGAGACTGTGAGACACTCCCTCAGAAGAACATCCCCAGTCCACACCAGGCGATTCCCTCATATTGACGCTTGGACACTCACTCATGTGCCTGAGATAAACCAGCTCAGACATAGGCAGGGTGAACATGGAGTTCAGATGGAAACGGAGGACAGAATGGGGTTGATGGCTCTCCTGTGAGGGCTCCCTGAAGCGTGAGGGGGGCGAATATTCAACCTGAGGCTAAAGGTAGGGGACCATGGTCACCCTTCACCAGCCCATCAGGGAGCGGAAGAGTGCAACCTGCTAGAGCCCAGAGCTATCCACCCTGAGTCCCAGCCCCTGCCCCCTAGATGTGCATGTCCACTAAGGCAGAACCCCTGAGAGTGAGCACAGCAGAGCCTCCCCAGGGGATCAGGACCAGCAATTCCATGTCAGCAAGGCTGGTGGTCAGAGTGTGCTGCTAGAAGTCAGCGCTAGGGTAGGTAGGACCTAGCTTCCTTTCCAATTTTACTCTCCATTGTTTTTCCAATTATTTAGTTATATTCAAATCATTATTTATTATTACTTTTTCTTTTTATTTTTTCTATTTCAGATTTATGTTTCTATATATAATAGACTTATTTTTTTTCTAATTCCAATTTAATTAAATTTATTTTTATTTTCTTGATATGTTTTCCTTCAAGAGGCATAACGAAACAAATCTGGGATCTTCTTTTTTTACATTTTTCTCTTTTCCCCTTTATTTATGTCTTCATAGGGAAAAAAGGAACAATGAAAATATTTACTGATGAGAATGAATAGAATACTAATCTAAAGAGAAGAGACTTCATCAATAGATGAAGACACCTGACTTAGAATTTAAAAAAAAATGATTGAAAGCATACTAGCTAGCCTTGGAAAGGGAGAGAAGACAACAGAGTTTCCTTTTCTGCTTAGATAAATGAAGGAGAATTAAAAAGGCCAAATTATAGATAGTATAACCAAGATGTAATCCAGGTGGAGGCCATAGTAATGATGGTGGATGAATTAGGGAAGTGAGTAAGTGAGTCTTATAAGATACGATATAATTATAGAAAATAATTACTGAAAAGAAGAGGGAAAAAAGGTAAAGACAAAAAGCTAGATGTAGGGATCTCTGTGACTTATGAAGTTATAATAATATTCACATGATAGGAGCCAAAATAGATGAAGAAAGAGGATAAAAACACAGAAATTATTTGTTCAAATAAGAACTGAAAAGTTCCTTATCTCAGGAGGAACACACACATCAAACTCCAACAAGCAGAGAAAACTCTCACTGATCCCATCATGAGGGTGCACCTTTTGATTAAGTGCTCCCCTAAGGCCCCACCTCCTCCCATCACATGAACAGTAGGTTCCAACATGGAGATGGTAGGGGTCACACACAGTGAGCTGACAGCACCTGAAGGATCGATGAGTTATTCCCTGCAGGTGGAAGGTCCTCCAATCCAGCTCCACACCCTGAGCATCCTCATGGATCCAGTAGAGGCTTCTGGTCACTGCATGCAACCCTGTACACATGACCTTCAGAACCAGCTGGTGACCTTGGGGAGATGACACCTTCCACCTGAGATCCTGAATAAAGCCTTGGTCTATTTTTATGATCATTTTATAGTTTGTGATTCTTCCCTCTTATTGTTCTTCTGATTTTCCACGTATTAGGAGCCCTTTCTCAGTAGAATGATCATGTGTCTCTTTTCTTATCTCAGTTTTCATACTTGTGTAGT
Organism: Canis lupus dingo; assembly: GCF_003254725.2. NCBI lineage: Eukaryota > Metazoa > Chordata > Mammalia > Carnivora > Canidae > Canis > Canis lupus. The sequence goes on from NC_064250.1 coordinate 74,058,493, forward strand.
AGAATTAATCATCACGCCAATTCTTTGATTATGCCTTGCTAGTTCCCTGATCTCCAATACTCCTTCTTCTCCCACTGTCCTACCCATGGGAAATCCAGCAATAACCCACAAGTTCTCCATCCTTTGATACCCAGGGGACATTGAATCCATGCAATGCCCTCCTGGAACAGGACCCCACCCCCACCAATGACCCACAACATGCACCCTGAGCCACTGTCCTTCTTTGACTCCATCCAAGCATTTATAAATTGCTGAGAGGCCTGACCTGCTCTCTACAACAGGATGGTCAAGATGATAAAAGTTTTATACACTTGTCGTGTGTGTCTGTGGGTGTTTCTGTGTGTGATCTCTCGATTCCACATTCATACTAGGTCCTAGTGGGAATCATTCTGTCTCTCAGGCTGTTAAAGAAATTGCAGTTCTGACCATATTAACTGAAAGTAACCACAACCAGAGGTCTTTTTTCTTGTGCTCAGACTCTTGAAGTCTCTGTAGTCCCATGTCCATTATGCACTTTATGTGCTTCTAGCAAGATTGCACATTTGCTGGGGGTTTAAGAAAGGTACTGTGAGTTCCACTACAACTCCTGAAAAAGTTCAGATGATGCACATGGTGTTATGTGTAATACATTGATATTTTTGGGTCAGAAAGATGTAAATTCAAGTGATAGTCTTTTGGGCTCATGGAAATAGTTGTTTTCATCACTTTCTAAGATTGAGTCTGAATAGGTAAACACAGAATGCTATGCCCAGAGAGACTCACCTTGGACACGAAACCCCAGATCCTGACAGGAAACCTGCTCAGAACCTCCATCTGCACCTCCATCTGCACCTGCTCCTGGGCTTGAAAACAGAACTGGTGAGTAGTGGGCATCCCCTGGCACTCTTGATCTTCTTCTACAGGGAGGTTTGTGTCTGGGCTCACAATGAGGTCCCCTCACTGTGTCCCTCGCACAGCAATGCACGGCTGTGTCCTCAGCTCTCAGGCTGTTCATCTGCAGATACAGCATGTTCCTGGTGTTGTCTCTGGAGATGGTGAATCAGCCCTTTACAGCGTCTGCATAGTACATGCTACTTCCATTACTGCCATTGGATATGACCCACTGTAGCCACTACCGGGAGACTGGTGGAGCCAATGTATGCTGTTGCTATGAAAGGTGAATGTAGAGGACTCACATAAGAGTCTCAGGGACCCGTCAGGCTTCACCAGGTCTCCCCCAGATTTCACCAACTGCTCCTCACCCTGAACACCTGCAGACACAGGACATCCTGGGCTGGATACAGTCGCAAATCCCCTGTTCCTCTCACTCATCTCCACTCACATACTCAACGTGTCTTTTTCTCCATGAATTAACTTTTAGAATAGCGTCAAGGTGGCTGGGTGACAGGCACTGAGGGGGGCACTTGATGGGATGAGCACTGGGTGTTATGCTATATGTTGACAAGTTGAAATCCAATAAAAAGAAATTGAAAAAATAAAAAAATAAAATAGCATCAAGGATACAGGTGCAGTGAAACGGCTGGACACCTGCACCCCAATGTTTATAGCAGCAATGTCCATAATAGCCAAACTGTGGAAGGAGCTTCGGTGTCCATCCACAGATGAATGAATAAAGAAGATGTGGTCTATATATACAGTGGAATATTCCTCAGCCATTAGAAATGATGAATACCCACCATTTGCTTCAACGTGGTTGGAACTGGAGGGTATTATGCTGAGTTAATAAGTCAATCAGAGGACACAAACCACAAAGTGAGGATCTCTGGAAGGGAGGTGAATGGGGGGATGGGGTGACTGGGTGATGGGCATTAAGGAGAGCACGTGATATGATGAGCACTGGGTGTTTATGCATCTGATGAATCACTGAATGCTCCTTATGAAACTGTGGAAGTGGTATTTGCTTCCTGAATTTAAATAAAAATAGAATATGTAGAAATATAAGAAAATAGTTTTTATTTTCATGTCAGTTAGTTAACAGGGTGTGTGATATTAGTTACAGGTACAGATGTAGTGACCCGATACCTCCTTACATCACTTGTGCTGCTCAGAGTAATGTTCTCCTTCATTCCCATCTAATTTGTTATTCCCCAACCTCCAGCCCTCTGGTAGCCCTCATGTTGTTCCCTTTGTTGTCTGTTTTTTCCTTTGCTTCTCTCTCTCATTTTTCCCCTTTGATCAGTTATATTTTGTTTTTTTAAATCCACATAACAGTAAAATAATATGGTGTTTTGTGTTTTTCTGAATGACTTAATTCACTTAGCTTAATACCCTCTAGACCTATGCATGTTGTTGGAGATGGCAAGATTGCTGCATCATAACTACCATCTATCTATCATCTATCTATCTATCTATCTATCTATCTATCTATCTATCTATCATCAATCATCTGTCTATATATCTATGTATCTATATTTATCATCTATCTATCAATAATCTATCTATATCATCTATGTATATCAATCTATAATCTATCCATTGTTCTCATTTTTTCTTTCATCAGTACATAAAATCATTTCATTACCATGTAAAATATTATGTATTCACTGAATTTTTCTATTTAGAGGTAGAATGTAGTGATTCTTCAGTTGTATAAACACCCACTGCTTATCCCATCATGTGACCTCCTTAATGCCATCACCCAATTACCCATCCCCCTGCCTCACCAACAAACGTCACTTTGTTTTCTAGTGTTAAGTGTCTCTTATGTTTTGTCTCCCTCTGTGATTTCATCTTTTTTCCTTCCCTTCCTCTATGTTCATCTGTTTTGTTTCTTAAATTCCACATGAGTGGAGTCATATAATTCTCTTCTCAGGCTCAAATTTGACTTTTAGATTTCACGACAGAGACTGTGCTCTATCTCTTCAGTCTGGTTGTTCATCACATTGAATAGATGTGCTTCTGGTGTGAAACATGAACATTTACTTTTAGGTGTTTGACTTTCTATACATCTTGGTGCACTTCAAAAATGGGTTCTAATATTTAGCATCTTCCCACCATATGTTGGTTTGCACATGGGGCTGATGGGTCCATGTGATACCCACATTGACATGATCAGTGAGAACCCAGAGAAGGAACATGTGAGTCAGCATCTGCCTGGGTTTCCTCAGCCCAGATGCAGACTGCTACAGGGTGACCTGGCACAGATCCCCTGTGGAGAAAGCCACCTCAGGATGGGGCAGGAATCCCCTACCCAGAGGGAGCCCCATACATGGGCACTCACAGGAAGGGATGTTCAGCAGCAGGGGTGAGGAGCACAGGACACCCAGACTGGTAAAAGAAGCCATTGCCCTAAACTCAGTGCTTGCCTTCTCAACTGTGAGGAGGGGGATTTGAAGATATTTCAATCTTCATCAATGCTCTGTGTCATTTGGGGGTCACAGAGCCCTGCAGAATGGGGATGAGTATGTGGGGTTGAGGTAGTAAACCTGTGTATGGGGGATCCATGTCCAGATCCTATGAGTACACTCTTTTTTTTTCAGAAATGGAGCCCTCAGTACACAAAGTCTTTTCATCAAATCTGATCCAGGGACCCTCACTCTGCGGCTCCTGCACTGGAGGATTTGGATCACCCACTAGGACCCTTCAGGTAGACTACATTCTCCCTTGGCTACAACTTTGCTACCACCACTATCTCTCAAATCCGCACCCCTTTTTTCTACTTTTTTCCTCTTTGCCTTTTATCTCTTCCTTTTTCCTCTTTCCTTTTTTTTCTTCTTCTTTGGGATTTTTGGACTTTTATTTTTTACTACTTTGTTTTAAAATTTGTTTTTCATGGGCAGCCTGAGTGGCCCAGCAGTTTGGCACCACCTTCTTCCCAGGGTGTGATCCTAGAGACCTGGGATCGCGTTCCACATCCTGCTCCCTGCATGGAGCCTGCTTCTCCCTCTGCCTGTGTCTCTGCCTCTCTCTCTCTCTCTCTCTCATGAATAAATAAATAAAATATTTAAAATAAAAATAATAATTTTTTTTCACCTTAGTGGTCCTTTTATTTTATTTGGTTCTGATCTTTGTTTTCATTTTCTGGTCTCTAACCACGTCAGAATAATCTAGGATGAAATTTACTTAGGTCGTTATTGATATTCTTGAGTCAGCCCATGCATACAGCCACTCTCCACACAGCAAAGTGACTAGAGATAAGTGTTCACCATGAAGAAATATCAGAGACAGTACTTGCTGCCAAAGGGTTACAGTATTGGGATTACAATTCGGTGTCAAATGCCAATTCAGAAGCACAAATATAAAGCTACTGGTGGCTCTGGAAAAACAAGCATAAAAGATTCAAGAGACTTCATGACTGCAGAATTTAGATCTAATCAGGCTGAAATTAAAAGCCCATTAAATGACATGCAATCCAAACTGGAGATCCTAACAATGAGGGTTAATGAGGTAGAAGAAAGAGTGAGTGACATAGAAGACAGTTGATGGCAAGGCGGGAACCTGAGGAGAAAAGAATATTAAAAGACCATTAGGAAAGCTTAAAGGAAATAAATGATATTCTCTGCAGGAAAAATCTACGTATAATTGGGGTCCCAGTGAGCACCGAGAGGGCCAAAGGGCCAGAAAGCATGATTGAAAAAATCATACCTGAGAACTTTCTTAATTTAGGGAGGGAAAGTGACATTCAGGTCCAGAAGATAGAGTCCCCCCCAAAAAAAAATCAATAAAAACCTTTCAACACCTTGACAGTAATAGTGAAACTTGCAAATTCCAAAGATAAAGAGAAAATCCTTAAAGCAGGGAGAAGCAAGAGATCCCTACTTATAAGGCAAAATACCAGTTTATGTTTTCTGCTCATTTCTGTCTGGATCTTTTGTTTCTTCGGTGTTGAGTTTAAGTTATTTTAGGTCTTGGATACCAGCCCTTCATCTGATACGTCCAATGCAAATATCTTCTTCTTTCCCGAGATAGACTTTTGGTTTCTTTGGCTATTTCCTTTGTTGTGATGAAGCTTTTTATCTTGATGAAATCCTAATATTTCATTTTGCCTTTTGTTTCCCTTGCCTTTGGAGACACATCAAACAAGATTTTGCTGAGGCTGAGGTCCAATTGCTCCCTTGGATCTACTCTAGTATTTTGGAGGCGTCATGCCTCATATTAAGTGTGTCATCTACTTTATCTTGTGTGCGGTGTAAGAAAATGGCCCAGTTTCATTATTCTACATGTGTCTGTCCTATTTTCCCAGCACTATTTTATGAAGAGATCATCTTTTTTCCATTGGGTATTCTTTCCTGCTTTCTATAAGACTAGTTGACCATGGAAGGGGTAGTTCATTTCTGGATTATCTATTCTGTTCCTTTGATCCATGAGTCTGTTTCTGTGTCATTACCACACTGTCTTGAGGATGACAGTTTCTAATACAGCTTGATATCAGGCATCGTGATGTCTTCTGTATCTTTATTTTTATCTCCTCAACATCCGTTTTCATCTTCAGGGTCTTTAATGGTGTCATACATTTTGTTAATAATAAATTTATTTTTTATTGGTGTTCAATTTGCCAACATACAGAATAACACCCAGTGCTCATCCCGTCAACTGCCCCCCTCAGTGCCTGTCACCCATTCACCCCCACCCCCCACCCTCCTCCCCTTCCACCACCCCTAGTTCATTTCCCAGAGTTAGGAGCCTTATGTTCTGTCTCCCTTTCTGATATTTCCCACAAATTTCTTCTCCATTCCCTTCTATTCCCTTTGACTATTATTTATATTCCTCAAATGAATGAGAACATATAATGTTTGTCCTTCTCTGATCGACTGACTTCACTCAGCATAATACCCTCCAGTTCCATCCATGTTGAAGCAAATCGTGGGTATTTGTCATTTCTAATGGCTGAGTAATATTCCATTGTATACATAAACCACATCTTCTTTATCCATTCATCTTTCGATGGACACCGAGGCTCCTTCCACAGTTTGGATATTGTGGACATTGCTGCTAGAAATATCGGGGTGCAGGTGTGCCAGCGTTTCATACCCCCGGCATCTGTATCTTTGGGGTAAATCCCCACCAGTGCAATTGCTGGGTCATAGGGCAGGTCTATTTTTAACTCTTTGAGGAACCTACACACAGTTTTTTAGACATTATTGGTTTGTTTATTTTGGCTCTCATAAAAATGCTAGAAGTATTTTGATAGGGTTTGCACTGAATATGTAAATTTCTTTGAGTATCATGCGATTTTATTAATATTTTCTCCAGTCTATGAGGATAATATATTTTTTCCATTACTCTATGTTTTCCTCAATTTCTTACTCAGTTCTCAGACTAAGATGCTTTTCCTTCTTCGTTAGCTTTATTCCTTCTTGTCTTTTGTGCTTTGGTGTAATTATAAATGGGATTCATTCCTTGATTTTTACTTTTTTTTTCATTTTTAGTGTATAGAAACGTTACTGACTTCCCTTTATCAATTTTTATGATTTGACTTACTGAATTCCTGTATCTGTTCTAGCAAGTTTCTGGTGGAGTGCTTTGGGATTTCTACATAAAGTATCATGTCATCTGTTAAGAATGAAATTTTGACTTTAACTTGCCTGATTCAGATGCACCTTTCTTCTTTTCATTGTGTGATTGCTGAGATGAAGACTTCTAGTACTGTGTTGAACAGTGACGAGTGAACATCCCTGTTGTGTTCCCGACCTCATGGGAAAAACTCTCTCACTCTGGGGTTTTCAAGGATGCTTTTGTGATATTGAGTAAATTCCCTCTCTCCTTACACAGCAGAAGCTTTTCATCAAGAAAGAATGATCTCTTGTCAAATACTATTTGTGCATCAGTGGAGGAGTTCGAATTATTCTTTTCCTTTCTTTTATTAATGTGGTTTGCCATGCTGATTGATTTTTAGGCATTGAAGTACCCTTGCAGGTCAGGAAGAAATCTCATTTGGTCATAGTGAATAATCCTTTCAGTATATAATTGGATTATATTGGCTAGAAACTTGGTGAGAATTTCTGAATCCACATCGGTCAGGAATATTGTTCTATAATTCTGCTTGTTGGTGCGGTAATTGCCTGATTTTGGGGTCAAGGTAATGTTGACATCAGAGAATGGGTTTGGAAAATTTTCTTCCATTCCTATGTTTTGGAACATTTTCAAAGGAACTGGTATTAATTTTTCTTTACATGTTTATTGAAATCACCCACCAGCCATCTGAACTTTTGTTTGTTGAGAGAATTTTAATTATGATTGTGTTCTTATTTTCTGGATATGGGTATGTGCTGTTCTTCCTTTCCTCTCCATTAAGTTTTGATATTTTTTATCTTTCTAGGAATGCATCCATTTCTTCTAGATTGCTTAATTCATTGGCATACAATTGTTCAGAATATTTTCTTATACTTGTTTGTATTTCTTGGCTGCTGGTTGTGATCTTTCCTTATTTATTAATGATTTTATCATTATCAGTCCTTTTTATTTGTTTTATTTTACAAGTATGTCTGGGTGCTTACAATCTTATTTATTCTTTAAAAGAATCATCCCCTGAGTGATTTGATCTACTGCCTTTTTTATAACCTTGGTTTCTTCTCCATTCTTGATTATTCCTCTTTCACCTGGATTTAGGAATCCTTTGCTGTTCTTTCTCCAACTCCTTTTGGTCCAAGCCTTACTTTTATTTATGAGACTTTTATTGTCCCCTGAGGAAGGACTGTATTGCTCTATCCTCCCTTCTGTGGATCACTTTTGCTGTGTCCCAAAGTTTTGAAAGTGTTGTGTTTTCATTTTCATTGAATCCGTGTATTGTTTTAATTCTCTAACTTCCTGGTTGACCCATTCCCTCTTCAGTATGACGTTCCTTTACCTCCATTATTTATGTACCTTTTGTATTTTTATGGTGGTTCACTTCTAGTTTCATTGCACTGTGGTCTGAATATATGCATGGAATAAATTCACTCTTTCTGTACCAGTTGAATCTTGATGTGTGACCTTCTATATGATCAATTCTGGAGAATTTTTCATGTGCCCTGGAGAAGAATGTGTTTTCTCCTGCCTTAGGATGCAACACTGTGTATATATCTTTGAAGTCCATCTGTTCCAGTGTATTGTTCTAAGCACTTGTTCCCTTGTTGAGATTCTGCTTTTATGATGTTTCCTTGCTATCAGCGGGATGTGAAATTTCCCACACTGTTGTATTATTATCAGTCAGTCTCTTTAATTTTATTGTTGAATGGTTTATATACTTGCCTACTCCAAATTTAGGGACACAAATATTTAAAATTGATGACTTCTGTATTGACTTTTTTATGATACTGTATCCTTCTAAATCTTTTATTACGGTTTAGTTGGTAGTCTATTTGTCTGATATAAGTGTTGTACTCCAACTTTCTTTTGAAGCACATTGATATGATAAATGGTTCTTTACCCCTCACATCCATTTGGATCTCTCTTTGTGTCTAAAAGATTTTCTTCTATATTTCTTCAAATATACTTTCTGTCACCTCTCATCATTTTCCCTCTGGAACCCCAATAATGCTAATTTTGTTTCATTTTATGGCCCCACTGATCCACTACACACACCCTGAACCAGTGTCCTTCCTGGACTCCATCCAAGCATTTATGACTTGCTGAGAGGCTGCTCTGCTCTAAACTGACATGATGGTGAAGGTGATGAAGGTTTATACTCTCTCGTGTGTATGCTCTTCAGACTACATTCTCACCATGTACTTGTTGGGGTCCTTGCTACTCCAGGATGTCACTATTATTGTTCTATGACTGTGGTTCAAGACCGTGGTCCTACCTGTGGTCTTTCTCTGCATTTGATTCTTGAGCCCTTTGCATCGTCATGTACAGCATGTACTTTATACTGTTTCTAAGATCCTTAACCAGTGAGCAGCATGGTTCTGTCATGCATCATGAATACACGTGGAAGTCTTATAAGGGAGAAGTTGAGGTACATGCAGATATGTGTAATAAATGAGTATTTAGAGACATTGGTAAGTAAGTCTAAGCAAATTAGACTTTGGGCATATAAGAATAGTGGCTTACCAAGATGCCTGTTTGGTTCAACGAATGAGAGTCTGCTTTTGATTCAGGTCATGATCGCAGGGTCCTGGGATCGAGCATCACTTCAGGCTTCTCACGGGGAGCCTGCTTCTCCTTCTGCCTATGTCTCTTTCTCTCTATTTCTCTCTGTTTCAAATAAACAAGCAAACAAACAAATAAATAATCTTTCAAAAAAGGAATAGTTGTTTGCAAATTTCCTAATTCAGAGACTGAGTAAGGAATACGTAATGAAAGAGACATTGTAGTTTGTGTACTTTGATATATTCCTCTTTTTATGACAACAAAATTGTAAGTTGGAGACTAGATAGGTCACCACAGAATCCTATGTCCAAAGAGGCTCCTGAGGGAAACTGCTTTGTGTAGAGGAAGCCCCAGACCCTGACAGGAAACCCTCCCAGAACCTCCATCTGCACCTGATCAGGGGTCTTCAAGACAGAGTGATGAGTAGTGTGCACCCCCTGGTGGTCCTGATCCCCCTCCACAGGGGGACTTTGTGCTCACAATGTGGTCCCCTCAGTGTGCTCTTCCCACAGTAATACACTGCGGAGTCCTTGGCTCTCAGGCTGTTCATCTGCAAATACAGTGTGATCCTGGTGGACCCAGCTCATAAAGTAGCTACTGAATGTGAAAACAGAGGACACACAGGGAAGTCTTGCAGTTGATATAAGGCAGACCTACAGGAGACAATGTATTTTATTTTGCATGTGGATGAGCTACTTAATATATGGTGTGAGGTGGGATTTCATATGAGGACAGGGTGTCTATTCATGGCTTCTGTGCATTTCTGATTGTGTTTTTCATTAGTTTGGTTGTTGTTTAGTTCAATAGTTTTGCTACAGATTTTTAATGAAATCCTTAGACTGATGATATATTTGCAAATATCTTCTCCCATCCTCCAGATTGCCTCTTAACTATGTTGAGTGTTTCCAAAGCTGTACAACAGCTCCTTCCTTGATGGAATCCATATAGCTTATTTTTGGTTTTGTTTTCCTTTCTTCTAGAGAGTCAGGTAGCAAGAAGCTTTTCTGGCTGAAGTCACAGAATCTCTAGGATTTTGATGTTTTCCTGCTTCACAAATAGGTCTTTCATCTACTCTGAGTTAATCTTTGTGTCACGTGTAAGAATGTGTCTCAGTTTCATTCTTCTACTGTGACTGTCCAATATTCTCAACCTCACCTGTTGAAGAGATTGTTCTTTTTCCAGTCAATAGTCTTTTGTGCTTTGTCAAAGATAATTTGACCATAGAGTTGTGTGTCCATTTCTGGGTTCTCTATTTTGTGTCATTCGCCTATGTGCCTTCTTTTCTGGCACTATTATACCGTCTGGATGATCACAGCTTCGAGGCTGCAATTGTGATGCCTTCTGCTTTGAGTTTTTCAACATTCTTTTGCCTAGTCAGGATCTATTTTCATTCCTTTCAAGTTTTAGGATTGTTTATTCCATTTCCTTGAAAAATGTTTTCGGTGTTTTGATAAGGTTTACATTGAATGTGTATATTGCTCCTGGTAGCATAGACATTTTATCAATATTTATTCTTCCAATCTATTAGAATAGAATGTGTTCCATCTATTTGTGTCTTCCTCAATTTCTTTCATAAGTGAGCTAGGAGGTTTAGACTATAGATCCTTTCCCTCTTTGGTTAGGATTATTCCTCATTATCTAATGTTTCTCATGCAATTATAAATGGGATCCACACCTTAATTTCTCTTTCTTTGGTTTCATTTGTAGTTTATAGAAATGCCACTGACCTCCTTGTATCTATTTTATATGGTTAGATTTTGCTAAATTTTTTGAAGGAGTCTTTGGGTTTTGTACCAAAATTATGAAAGACAGCAGCCCAGGTGGCTCAGCGGTTTAGTGCCGCCATCAGCTCAAGGCGTGATCCTGGAGACCTGGGATCGAGTCCCACGTCAGATTCCCTGCATGGAGCCAGCTTCTGCCTCTGCCTTTGTCTCTGCCTCTCTTTCTCTCTGTGTCTCTCATAAATAAATAAATATAATATTTTTTATAAATTCCAAAAGATTTTGCATGTGCTGAGTGAAATTTGACTTTTTATTTGATGATTTTGATGCATTTTCTGCCTTTTTTTTATTGCTGAGGCTAAGTTTTCTAGTACTATGCTGAAGAACAGTTGTGACAGTGGACATCCTTGTCATTTTCCTGAGCTTAAGGGAAAATATCTCAATTTTCCCTCTTGTATCAATTTTTAGATGGATTTTATGATATAGAATATGTTCCCCTATCCCAACACAGCATTTTTTTTTATCAAGACAGAATAATATGTTTTGTCAAATGCTTTTTGGGCATCAGTTGAGTGGATTAAATGGTACTTGTCCTTTTTTTATTAACGTGGTTCTTACATGGATTGTTTTGCTGACAGTGAACCATCCTTAGAGCCCAGGAATTGATCCCATTTGGTCGTGGTAAATAGCAGTAATAATATACTGTTGGTCCTATTCATTAGAAACTTGGTGAGAATTTTGCATTCATTTTCATCAAGAATAATAGCCTCTAATTCTCCTTCATTACACGGTCTTCGTTTTGGAGGTCAATGTAATGCTGACATCAGAGAATGAGTCTGGAAGTTTTTCTTCAATTTCTATTACTTGACATAGTTTCAGAAGAATCAGAATAGATTCTTATTGCTGAGTTTCACTTGGCAACCATCCGAACCTGGACTCTTGTTTGTCAGAAAACTTTTAATTATGATTGATTTTCATATCCAGATAATGGTTCTGTACAGCTTTTACTTTCATTCCTGTTTTTGTTTTGATTGATTTTTATGTTCCTAGGAATGCATCCATTTCTTCCAGATTGCCCAATTATTTGGCTTATAACTGCTTATAATTTATTTATATTATTGATTGTATTTCTTGCTGTTGGATGTGATCTCTCCTCATTCATCCATGATTTTAACAATTTGAGTGCTTTCAGTTTTATATTGACAAGTCTGTCTAGTGGTTTCTCACTCTTACTACTATTTTCATAATATCAGCTCCTAGGTTTGTTTACATTCTGTTATTTTTTATTTCTTTATCCTTGATTTCTATCCTAAAATTTATTATTTACCTTGTCTGATTAACTTACTTGACGCAGCATAATACCCTCCAGTTCCATCCACGTTGAAGCAAATGGTGGGTATGCATCTCTTCTGATGGCTGAGTAATATTCCATTGTATATATGGATCACATCTTCTTTATCCATTCATGTGTCGTTGGACACCGAGTCTCCTTGCACAGTTTGGCTATTGTGGACATGGTGTGAAAAACCCTTGTTTCCTTGTTGAGCTTCTGTGTATATAAACATTCCTGCTGTCAGAGGGATATTACAGACACTGCTCTTAAGTTATTAGTAGTCATTCATTACATTATTGTTTTGGTTAATTATTTTATGTATTGGCTGCTCCTTAGTTAATGGTGTGGATATTTAGTAAAGAGAGATATCTTTTTAGCTAGAGTAATGATATAGTATCCTTTAATGTTATAGTATCCTTCTTCATCTCTTTTTATAGTCTTTGTTTTCAGTTCTAGTTCATCTGATTTAAGTCTTGCTCCTCTTGATGTCCATTGACATGATAAATGGCTCTTTACTCCCTCATGTTCAATCTGGATGTGTCTTCGTATTGAAAATGAGTGTCTTCTATGATTTGCTCAAATATACATTCTGTCCTCTATTTTCTCTCATGCACACCAATTATTCTAATTTTTTTTTTTTGTATGGCATTGCTGATTCTTGAGTTTCTCCTTATGGTCCATTACTTGTGTTCCTCTCTTTCCCTCAACTTCCTTCCTTTCCATCAACTTGTCTTCAATGTCACTTTTCTCCCTTCTGACTCATTTACCCTAGCTGTTAGAGGATACAGTTAAGACTGCATTTTAGAGCACTTTTCATTTTCACCTGAACTTGCTTAATTTCTACACTAAGTGATAACCTAGTGTGTTTTAGCTTTCTTGAATCCCAGTTAGAACCTAACTGTAGTCTCCCAGTCCACACTGGCCTAGATGCTTCTGGGGGCAGACACAGGTGCACTGATCTGCAGGGCGCCCAATGGCAAGAGAGTATTATGCTGAGTGAAGTAAGTACATCAGAGAAGGACGAACAATATATGGTTTCACTCATACGGGGAATATAAAAAATAGTGAAAGGAATTGTAGGGGAAATGAGAGAAAATGAGTGGTAAATATCAGAGAGGGTGATAGAACCTGAGAGACTCCTAAATCTGGGAAATGAACGAGGAGGAGTGGAAGGGGAATTGGGCAGGGGGATGGGCTGACTAGGTGATGGGCACTGAGAGGTCAGGCAATTGACGGGATGAAAACTGGATGTTATACTGTGTGTCGGCAAAACAAATTCCAATAATAATATACCAAAAAATCCCTCTCTATTGTGTGTAGTGGTGATGGAATTATTTTACCTTTTTTTCTCTTTCTAATTCAATTTGCCAACATATGCCTGTAGTTTTTGAGTCACATGCAGTAACTGGACTACTGTCTTTGAGGAGGACACATAAAATGATGAAACCTGAGAATTATACTATATATTGGCAAATTGGACTTAAACTCACACATCCTTTGAAGCAATAAAATGTGGAGGATGTTGCAGAACAAATACTCCTTTCTGGGACCTCTCAGAGAGCTGCTTCACTAAGGACATCATCCCCCTAAACCACAGAGAAGATCGTGCCCCCACAGACACTGCTGGAGCCTACATGATTTCACAGAAGCCTTGGAATTCCTTAGAAATGAGTGTGTTCCATTGTATACATAAAGGGAGACATAATGTGAAGACTGCTAACTCTGGGAAACGAACTAGGAGTGGTAGAAGGGGAGGAGGGCAGGGGGTGGGAGTGATTGGGTGAAGGGCACTGGAGGTTATTCTGTATGTTGGTAAATATATATATAAAACAGTGAAATATGAGCAAGGCTTATTGGAAAACATCTGTGTGCATCTCATAACAAAAAATGTACAACACATTCTATTTTGAAATTCTGATTTTCATCACATTAAAGTTGTCTTGGGGTGGTAGAAGGGGAGGAGGGCGGGGGGTGGGAGTGAATGGGTGATGGGCACTGGGGGTTATTCTGTATGTTAGTAAATTGAACACCAATAAAAAATAAATTAAAAAAAATCACTTACCCTATAGATAAAAGAAAAAACAAAAACAAACAAACAAAAAAAACCCTTTGCTGCCCCAAAGTAAAAATGCTATTACCTACATGCTGTCCCATATGCAGGAAAAAAAGGACACATGAAAGAAAACACTGGGGATATAGAAGATAACATGGTGGATAACAATGACTGACAAGAAGAGGGGATAAAAGCTCATGGACCTAAAGGTAGACTTAGGGAATTCAGTGGCTTATGAAAACAGTAATATTTTTATCATTGGAGTCCCACAAAATGAAGAGAGAGAAAATGTTCCAGGTTATTCGATCAAAATATAGCCAGAAAACTCCCTAATCAGGAAGGACACAGACCTTAAAATCCAGGAAGCACACATACTCCCATGAAATTCAACAAATTTGATAATCTCCAAGGCATTTCAATATCAAACTCACAGAATACGCAGACAAGGAAGGAATCCTGAAAGCAGCAAGGGAACTGCTGTCCTGAACCTCACAGCCACCAGAATAGCTGCATCTGGATGGTGATGCTCAGACTCAGGTCCCACAGGGTCAGCACATCTCCCTCCTCTGGAAATGATGATAAATAATCTTCCTCACAGTAGAGTTCCACAATCTCCCAGTCCCCTGCTCCATATGTGAAGGTTCTCCCTCCGTGTGTCTGCTGGGTCTTGTTCACAGAGTCCTAGGATTGTCTACTGGTTCATCCTTTCTGTAGGAGGGAACAAGTGTGAAATCCACCCTTCACCTCATGGACAGAAGTTATCAGGGACTTATCACAACAAATGCAGCAAGAATTTCAGAGCATCATTGTTTGGGTTCATGTGTCACTAAAATCTTAGCCTGTGCCCCTCCTGGAACATCATAGGAACAGGGGGAATAAACAACAGATACCCATTCCCACAGTTCTAGAATCTGGGAAGTCTGAGGTCCAGATGCCAACAGATCTGGTGTCTGGGGAGCGCCCACATCCTAAGGCGCCCTTTCCCAGTCACCTTGCATGGCGTCAGGACTGGGTGTATAAGGACCCTGATACCATCATGGGGCTGAAACTCCTGACAAGTTCTCCCCTAAATCCCTACCTCCAACCCCATCACATGGGTGTTAGTTCTAGATGGGGAAGTTCGGTCACTCACTGTGAGCTGATATCAGCACCTAAGGTATCAATGATATATTTCCTGCAGAGAAAAGGCTCTCCCAATCCAGTTCCTCATCCTGAGGTTCTTCCTGGATCCAGTAGAATCTTCTGGTCCCTGATTGGACACAGTATACAGATGTCTTTAAGAATCAGCTGATGACCATAGGGAGAGGACTAATTCAACTTGAAATTCTGAGTGATTTCCTAGTCTACCTCTACTACCATATCATAAGTTTGTTGCTTCTCTGTGATTCTTCCTAATTTTCAGGACGTCACATATTTTTCATGTTTGATTGTTGATTCCTCTAGAAGTTGGGGAACATGGAGGTATTTGTATATTATTCATTTTTAGGGAGAATCATAAATAAGTGTAAGCAGCTCTTTGCGCATGTAAACTAGCTGTTTTCCTATATAAACTAAATTTCTGAATCAGACACTGTATAGTTAAACAGATATTCCTGGTCCAGAGATGCTCCCTGCAGGAAAATACTCTATGGAGAGGAATTCCAGACCCTGACAAGAAACCTGCCCAGAACCTCCACTTGCATCTGCTCCTTCAAGACAGAAGTAGTGAGGAGTGTGCACACCCTGGTGTTCCTGATCCCCTTCTACAGGGAGGTTTGTGTCTGGGCTCACACTGAGGTCCCCTCTCTGTGTCCCTCGCACAGTAATACATGGCCATGTCCTCAGCTCTCAGGCTGTTCATCTGCAGAAACAGTGTGTTCTTGGCATTCTCTGGAGATGGTGAATCGGCCCTTCACAGCATCTGTGTAGCTTGTGCTATTTCCACTAGCTTAAATCCATGCAACCCACTGAATCCCCTTCCCGGGAGCCTGGCGGACCCAGCTCATGCTGTAGCTACTGAAGGTGAATCCAGCGGCCACACAGGAGAGTCTCAGGGACCCCCCAGGCTTCATGAGGTTCTCCCCCAGACTCCACCAGCTGCACCTCACCCTGGACACCTGCAGACACAACACATCTTGGTCAGGAAACTGTCCCACATCCCCTGTTTCTCACTCACAAACTCAAGGTCTCTTGTCTTCCATGAATTACCTTTTATTTTTTTATTTTTATTTTTATTTATTTATGATAGTCAGAGAGAGAGAGAGAGGCAGAGACATAGGCAGAGGGAGAAGCAGGCTCCATGCACCGGGAGCCCGACGTGGGATTCGATCCTGGGTCTCCAGGATCATGCCCTAGGCCAAAGGCAGGCGCCAAACTGCTGCGCCACCCAGAGATCCCTGAATTACCTTTTAAAATAGCAACAATGAAAACCCAGCTGAGCACAGACTCCATGGTGAGTTGTCTGTATTCTGTCCTGATCCCTGTATGGGGTCACCTGAGCATCCTGGAACTGGTTTAATCTGTGGAGGGAGGGCCTTATTTGCACGTCCTATGACTAAATAGTCATCTCCAGACTTAGATTTGATTCTTTACTAGTTATAAACAGGGATTGCATTATATCTGCATTCAACCCTGTTTCATATCTTGTGAGAATATGAAATGTTCTACTCTGTGAACAGAATTTTCATTGCATCTATTTAAAAAACTCTCATTATTGTTGAGAGTTTTTAGTATGTAGTATTTTAACTACATCCCGATATTTGATCCCATTATACTTAATCACAATGTCAATGCAATATTTTGTTAATTTCCTTTTAAGTGATTTGTGTTATTGTGTTAAAATATAGCTTTATTTACTATTTTTATTTTATCCCCTGAACATTCTTGAAATAGTTAATTAATTCTAAACATTTGTTTGTGGAGGTTCAAACATTTGCCCTTGTAGCAGATCATGTCATATGGATAATATATTTTTTTCTTTACCTACTAATTTATAAATCTTTTAATTTTTCATTACCTTTATTTCCAGGGTAGTTATTCCCATTTTTGTGGTGAAAATATCTTTCTTCTATTTTCCTGAGTTCTTTGGACATACAACTCTGTAGACATTAGACAGATCTTGGGAGTAAAGTATTTCATTTTGCCTGTGCATGAGCTACCTAGAATATGACACCAAGACAAAGACCCAAGTAGATGGCTCACATACCTCTAAGACAACAAGACCTTATATTTGTGGAAAGTTAAAGCCACAAAGTTTTTTGAGTCAGTGAATTATTGAGAAACGGACAAGACTTGTTTGTACAGCATTCTGAGCCCTGTGTTCCCTGTTCTGGTGCTGAGGCTGGTTGTTCCCTCCTGGTACAGGAAGGAAACATTCGGAAAAAGATTTATTTCCTGCCAACAAGGGGATATAAATGGGATATATGTGGCTAACCATGTCTGACCTCTGGGGGTTTTATTTTTTTTTATTTTATTTTTTTTTATTGGTGTTCAATTTACTAACATACAGAATAACCCCCAGTGCCCGTCACCCATTCACTCCCACCCCCTGCCCTCCTCCCCTTCTACCACCCCTAGTTCGTTTCCCAGAGTTAGCAGTCTTTACGTTCTGTCTCCCTTTCTGATATTTCCCACACATTTCTTCTCCCTTCCCTTATTATCCCTTTCACTATTATTTATATTCCCCAAATGAATGAGAACATATAATGTTTGTCCTTCTCCGACTGACTTACTTCACTCAGCATAATACCCTCCAGCTCCATCCACGTTGAAGCAAATGGTGGGTATTTGTCATTTCTAATAGCTGAGTAATATTCCATTTATACATAAATCACATCTTCTTTATCCATTCATCTTTCGTTGGACACCGAGGCTCCTTCCACAGTTTGGCTATAGTGGCCATTGCTGCTAGAAACATCGGGGTGCAGGTGTCCCGGCGTTTCATTGCATTTGTATCTTTGGGGTAAATCCCCAACAGTGCAATTGCTGGGTCGTAGGGCAGGTATATTTTTAACTGTTTGAGGAACCTCCACACAGTTTTCCAGAGTGGCTGCACCAGTTCACATTCCCACCAACAGTGTAAGAGGGTTCCCTTTTCTCCGCATCCTCTCCAACATTTGTGGTTTCCTGCCTTGTTAATTTTCCCCATTCTCACTGGTGTGAGGTGGTATCTCATTGTAGTTTTGATTTGTATTTCCCTGATGGCAAGTGATGCAGAACATTTTCTCATACGCCTGTTGGCCATGTCTATGTCTTCTTCTGTGAGATTTCTGTTCATGTCTTTTGCCCATTTCATGATTGGATTGTTTGTTTCTTGGGTGTTGAGTTTAATAAGTTCTTTATAGATCTTGGAAACTAGCCCTTTATCTGATATGTCATTTGCAAATATCTTCTCCCATTCTGTAGGTTGTCTTTGAGTTTTGTTGACTGTATCCTTTGCTGTGCAAAAGCTTCTTATCTTGATGAAGTCCCAATAGTTCATTTTTGCTTTTGTTTCTTTTGCCTTCATGGATGTATCTTGCAAGAAGTTACTATGGCCGAGTTCAAAAAGGGTGTTGCCTGTGTTCTTCTCTAGGATTTTGATGGAATCTTGTCTCACATTTAGATCTTTCATCCATTTTGAGTTTATCTTTGTGTATGGTGAAAGAGAGTGGTCTAGTTTCATTCTTCTGCATGTGGATGTCCAATTTTCCCAGCACCATTTATTGAAGAGACTGTCTTTCTTCCAATGGATAGTCTTTCCTCCTTTATCGAATATTAGTTGCCCATAAAGTTCAGGGTCCACTTCTGGATTCTCTATTCTGTTCCACTGATCTATGTGTCTGTTTTTGTGCCAGTACCACACTGTCTTGATGACCACAGCTTTGTAGTACAACCTGAAATCTGGCATTGTGATGCCCCCAGATATGGTTTTCTTTTTTAAAATTCCCCTGGCTATTCGGGGTCTTTTCTGATTCCACACAAATCTTAAAATAATTTGTTCTAACTCTCTGAAGAAAGTCCATGGTATTTTGATAGGGATTGCATTAAACGTGTATATTGCCCTGGGTAACATTGACATTTTCACAATATTAATTCTGCCAATCCATGAGCATGGAATATTTTTCCATCTCTTTGTGTCTTCCTCAATTTCTTTCAGAAGTGTTCTATAGTTTTGAGGGTATAGATCCTTTACATCTTTGGTGAGGTTTATTCCTAGGTATCTTATGCTTTTGGGTGCAATTGTAAATGGGATTGACTCCTTAATTTCTCTTTCTTCAGTCTCATTGTTAGTGTATAGAAATGCCACTGACTTCTGGGCATTGATTTTGTATCCTGCCACGCTACCGAATTGCTGTATGAGTTCTAGCAATCTTGGGGTGGAGACTTTTGGGTTTTCTATGTAGAGTATCATGTCATCGGTGAAGAGAGAGAGTTTGACTTCTTCTTTGCCAATTCGAATGCCTTTAATGTCTTTTTGTTGTCTGATTGCTGAGGCTAGGACTTCCAGTACTATGTTGAATAGCAGTGGTGAGAGTGGACATCCCTGTCTTGTTCCTGATCTTAGGGGAAAGGCTCCCAGTGCTTCCCCATTGAGAATGATATTTGCTGTGGGCTTTTCATAGATGGCTTTTAAGATGTCGAGGAATGTTCCCTCTATCCCTACACTCTGAAGAGTTTTAATCAGGAATGGATGCTGTATCTTGTCAAATGCTTTCTCTGCATCCAATGAGAGGATCATATGGTTCTTGGTTTTTCTCTTGCTGATATGATGAATCACATTGATTGTTTTACGGGTGTTGAACCAGCCTTGTGTCCCAGGGATAAATCCTACTTGGTCATGGTGAATAATTTTCTTAATGTACTGTTGGATCCTATTGGCCAGTATCTTGTTGAGAATTTTTGCATCCATGTTCATCAGGGATATTGGTCTGTAATTCTCCTTTTTGGCGGGGTCTTTGTCTGGCTTTGGAATTAAGGTGATGCTGGCTTCATAGAACGAATTTGGAAGTACTCCATCTCTTTCTATCTTTCCAAACAGCTTTAGGAGAATAGGTATGATTTCTTCTTTAAACGTTTGATAAAATTCTCCTGGGAAGCCATCTGGCCCTGGACTCTTGTGTCTTGGGAGGTTTTTGATGACTGCTTCAATTTCCTCCCTGGTTATTGGCCTGTTCAGGTTTTCTATTTCTTCCTGTTCCAGTTTTGGTAGTTTGTGGCTTTCCAGGAATGCGTCCATTTCTTCTAGATTGCCTAATTTATTGGCGTATAGCTGTTCATAATATGTTTTTAAAATCGTTTGTATTTCCTTGGTGTTGGTAGTGATCTCTCCTTTCTCATTCATGATTTTATTAATTTGAGTCTTCTCTCTCTTCTTTTTAATAAGGCTGGCTAATGGTTTATCTATCTTATTAATTCTTTCAAAGAACCAACTCCTGGTTCTGTTGATCTGTTCCACAGTTCTTCTGGTCTCGATTTCGTTGAGTTCTGCTCGAATCTTTATTAACTCCCTTCTTCTCTTGGGTGTAGGATCTATTTGCTGTTTTTTCTCTAGCTCCTTTATGTGTAAGGTTAGCTTTTGTATTTGAGTTCTTTCCAGTTTTTGAATGGATGCTTGTATTGCGATGTATTTCCCCCTTAGGACTGCTTTTGCTGCATCCCAAAGATTTTGAACGGTTGTATCTTCATTCTCATTAGTTTCCATGAATCTTTTTAATTCTTCCTTAATTTCCTGGTTGACCCTTTTATCTTTTAGCAGGATGGTCCTTAACCTCCATGTGTTAGAGGTCCTTCCAAACCTCTTGTTGTGATTTAGTTCTAATTTCAAGGTATTATGGTCCGAGAATATGCAGGGGACAATCCCAATCTTTTGGTATCGGTTCAGACCCGATTTGTGACCCAATATGTGGTCTATTCTGGAGAAAGTTCCATGTGCGCTTGAGAAGAATGTGTATTGAGTTGAGTTTGGATGTAAAGTTCTGTAGATATCTGTGAAATCCATCTGGTCCAGTGTATCATTTAAAGCTCTCGTTTCTTTGGAGATGTTTTGCTTAGAAGACCTATCGAGTATAGAAAGAGCTAGATTGAAGTCACCAAGTATAAGTGTATTATTATCTAAGTATTTCTTCACTTTGGTTAATAATTGATTTATATATTTGGCAGCTCCCACATTCGGAGCATATATATTGAGGATTGTTAAGTCCTCTTGTTGAATAGATCCTTTAAGTATGATATAGTGTCCCTCTTCATCTCTCACTACAGTCTTTGGGGTAAATTTTAGTTTATCTGATATAAGGATGACTACCCCTGCTTTCTTTTGAGGACCATTCGAATGGTAAATGGTTCTCCAACCTTTTATTTTCAGGCTGTAGGTGTCCTTCTGTCTAAAATGAGTCTCTTGTAGACAGCAAATAGATGGGTCCTGCTTTTTTATCCAGTCTGAAACCCTGCGCCTTTTGATGGGGTCATTAAGCCCGTTCACATTCAGAGTTACTATTGAGAGATATGAGTTTAGTGTCATCATGATATCTATTCAGTCTTTGTTTTTGTGGACTGTTCCACTGAACTTCTTCTTAAAGGGGAATTTTAAGAGGCCCCCTTAAAATTTCTTGCAGAGCTGGTTTGGAGGTCACATATTCTTTTAGTTGCTGCCTGTCTTGGAAGCTCTTTATCTCTCCTTCCATTTTGAATGAGAGCCTTGCTGGATAAAGTATTCTTGGTTGCATGTTCTTCTCATTTAGGACCCTGAATATATCCTGCCAGCCCTTTCTGGCCTGCCAGGTCTCTGTGGAGAGGTCTGCTGTTACCCTAATACTCCTCCCCATAAAAGTCAGGGATTTCTTGTCTCTTGCTGCTTTAAGGATCTTCTCTTTATCTTTGGAATTTGCAAGCTTCACAATTAAATGTCGAGGTGTTGAACGGTTTTTATTGATTTTAGGGGGGGATCTCTCTATTTCCTGGATCTGAATGCCTGTTTCCCTTCCCAGATTAGGAAAGTTTTCAGCTAGAATTTGTTCAAATACATATTCTGGCCCTCTGTCCCTTTCGGCGCCCTCGGGAACCCCAATTAAATGTAGGTTTTTCTTCCTCAGGCTGTCGTTTATTTCCCTTAATCTATCT
Source organism: Canis lupus dingo (assembly GCF_003254725.2). Classification (NCBI taxonomy): domain Eukaryota; kingdom Metazoa; phylum Chordata; class Mammalia; order Carnivora; family Canidae; genus Canis; species Canis lupus. The sequence goes on from NC_064250.1 coordinate 74,080,685, forward strand.
TCATGGTCTTTTAATTGTTTGTCTCTTTTTTCCTCAGTTTCCCTCTTTGCTATCAACTTGTCTTCTAGGTCACTCACTCGTTCTTCCACCTCGTTAACCCTCGTCGTTAGGACTTCTAGTTTGGATTGCATCTCATTCAATTGATTTTTAATTTCTGCCTGATTAGCTCTAAATTCTGCAGTCATGAAGTCTCTTGAGTCCTTTATACTTTTTTCTAGAGCCACCAGTAGCTGTATAATAGTGCTTCTGAATTGGCTTTCTGACATTGAATTGTAATCCAGATTTTGTAACTCTGTGGGAGAGAGGACTGTTTCTGATTCTTTCTTTTGAGGTGAGGTTTTCCTTCTAGTCATTTTGCTCAGTGCAGAGTGGCCAAAAGCAAGTTGTATTGGGAAAAAGAGAAAAAGAGAGGAGAGAAAGAAGGAAAGAAAAGAGAAAGAGAAAAAAAAAGGGAAGAAAAAGAAAAAAAAACGAAAAAAAAAAAGAAGAAAAAGAGAAAGAAAAAGAAAGGAGAAAAAAAGGGGGTGGGGGAAGGAAACAAATCAAAAAGCAAAACAAAACAAAAACAAAAACAAAAACAAAAACAAACAAACAAAAAAAGAACCACCGGGGAGTATCTTCTGATTCTGTGTACTTTAAGTCCCTTGGCTTCTCCTGGAAGTTGTCAGTCTAGCTGGTGTTCTGGGGGAGGGGCCTGCTGTGCTGATTTTCAGGTGTTAGCAGTTGGGGGAGCTGCTGTGCCCCTGCCTGGTGTAGGGCTCGGTGGGGGTTGTTTACCCCGTGAGGCCGCAGGAGGAACAGCCCCAGTGGCGGGGCAGCTCTGGAGCCCTGGATTCAGCTCCGGCAGGAACTCCGTCTGCAGGGCCTGGAGGCTCCGGGGCGGGGCCGCTGATGTGCTCAGCTGGGGCAGGAGCGTCCTCGCTGTCCTGGGCCCTCCCGGCCTCTGCCTGTCCCGGGGGAGGCGGGATCCTGGGCTGTGTCCCGGCGCCCTGTGCTCCGGAGCCTGCGCTGGTGGATTCGCGCTCCCGGGCCGCGCAGCCCCCTCCGCGGAGCTGCCGCCCAAGCCCCTCCGAGCTGCTCCTGGAACCGCGCAGCCCCCTCTGCACGGAGCCTCTTCCTCTGCCCGAGCCCCTCCGAGCTGCTCCCGGGGCCGCGCAGCCCCCTCCGCGGAGCCGCCGCCCGAGCCTCTCCGAGCTGCTCCGGGTCCCGCCGTGCGCGCTGCAGCCCTTAGGGAGCTCGGCGCACTCTCCTGGGCGCGCAGTTGCTGTTACTGTCCCGGGGATCCCGAGGGCATCCCTGCCCTCCTGGGTCCTGCTCCACCTCCCCGCGAGCCCCTTTCCGCCCGGGAAGGTCGGTGCAGCTCCTGCGTCTCCGGGACGGGGCTCTCCTGTCCTGGGGACACTCGCCCCGGCCTTAGCCCGGCTCCTCGCGGGGCCCCTCCCCCTTGGAGGCCTTTGTTCCTTTATTTCTTTTTCCCCCGTCTTCCTACCTTGATAGATGCGCGAACTCTTCTCACTGTTGCATTCCAGCTGGTCTCTCTTTAAATCTCAGGCCGAATTCATAGATTTTCAGGATAAATTGAAGGTTTTCTAGGTAGTTTGGTGGAGACAGGTGATTTGGAGACCCTACTCTTCCGCCATCTTGCTCCTCCCCCCCCACCTCTGGGGGTTTTAAAGTGGCATTTCCTCACAGTAACCCAGGGGACCAGCTGACATATATGCTGTGTCAAGTTTACTCTCCTTCATGATACCATGTTGAATAATCATGGGGGGAATGCATATCCTTGTGTGGCTCCTGACTTGAGAGGAAGGCTTCAGTTTTTCACTGTTGAATATGGTATTGGTGTGTGTGTTTTGGAAATTGCCACTATTCTCTCGACTCAATATCTTCTGCCTCGATTTTTAAGACGTTTTGAGGATAAAGTGTAATGGCTTTTGCCAAATTGTTTTAGGCATCATAGGAAAGGATCATGTACATCTAATCCTTCACTCTGCTAATTCAGGGGATCCCAGTTATAATCTGGGCATATTGAAGGATCCTTGCACCGCAGGGCTGATTTCCTCTGGGTCCTCCTGTGTGATCCTCTCCATGTGCTGTTGCATTCAGGATGCCAGGATTTTGCATTTATGTGCATCTGAGATATTACCTTTAGTACCTTCTTATGGGGTCTTTGCCTTGCTTTGTTGTCAGAGTCATCCTGGCCACCTTAAGCTAATCTGGGCATGTTTCACTCTCATTATTTTAGAATAGGTTCAGATGTTTTGGCCTTAATTCTTCTGAAAATGTTTGGTAGAATTCATAGAAAAATCCATCTGATACTGGATTTTTTTTCTTTTTGGTTTGTTCTTTTTTATTTTATTTTATTTTATTGGTCTTTTTTTGAGACAATAGCTTTTAGATTACACATTCATTTGTCTTATTAGATTTGTTTTGCTTATGTTTTATTACTTTATGAAAACTTTTAGTGGATTGGTAATTCTAGAAATTTTATAATTTGCCTTGGTTATTCAATATGTGCTGTAGTATCATCTTTGTATTTTTTAATGGGCTTTTTAAAAGATTTTATTTATTTATTCATGAGAAACACATACATAGAGAGAGAGAGAGAGAGACAGAAGCAGAGACACAGTCAGAGGGAGAAGCAGGCTCTATGCAGGGAGCCTGATGCTGAACTCGATCCCCGGACTCAAGGATCACATCCTTGGCTGAAGGCAGCACTAAATCACTGAGCCACCCAGGCTGCCCAAATTTTCATGGACTTTTTGTTTTCTTTAGTGTCAGTACTTTCTTCACTTTGAAATCTAAATGTATTATTTCAGGCTCACATATTTTCCTAGACTACCTATGAGTTTTAAATTTCATTTGTCTTTTCAATATACTATTTAAATCTCCTTATTTGTATTTCTTTAGTCACTATTTCCGTTTTCCATTCTCATAATTTTAGTGTCACTTAAATGAATCAAAATACTAGTTGTTGTTGTTTCTTTGTTGTTGTTGTTGTTTTTTTAAATAGAAAATACCCATAATCATATGGAAACACAAATCCAATAAGAGTGACCATACAATAATGAAAAGAAAGACCAATCCTCTGGCATCAGACTTACCTCTTTATAAATATTTGGAGAGACAAATCAAGACATCACTGTGTGACCATACCTAGACATGTACACAGACAGCACCTTATGGATCCTGGAAGTAAAAGTGGCAAACCATGGGATTCTCATCATTTCTTTACCCCAAGCACGTTTTCACATTTCAAAAAAAGAAGGAGATATTCCAAGATCATTAATGACATATCTACTATCCAGACTCTGAAGCCTGACACCTCCCAATTCTTCCCAGATGATGCCTCAAGGGACATTCTCTCTTTCTGTCCATATAGAGATTGCAAATATTCCCCCAGAAAAAGTAATACATTTTTTCTTGATGCAAAGTGTTTAACCTGTATCATTCTTTCATTGTTGCTGTTGCTTCAAACCGTCCTAGAGAGATTGGTGTGCACACAGAGCATTATCTTTGTCCCAAACCCCTGACTCATTGGTGTGAGGAAGTCAAGAGAAACCCTGTCCCTGTCACCTCCTCAGCCCTCCCCCACAGCTCTCCTCTCACCAGGTTTTCTGACACTCCCAGAATGTGGGATCTCACAATGTGTCCTACACAATAATACACTCCCTAGTCCCCATCTGACAGGTCACCCATACCCCACTTACCTCCCATGTGATAAACATCAGCTTGTACTCTGTAATGAAGGGGCTATTACTTGGTCTACATATCGACTTTATTCCCCTTTGCCCATATTCTTTTTCTTTCTTAAATTCAATATATGACTGAAATGATACGATTGTCTTTCTTTGACGGACTCACTTCACCTGGCAGTATACTTGCTTCCTCCATCCACATAGCTACAAATGGATTAGATTTCATTCCATGTATGAATAGTTTTGATAGTTTGGCTAATGTACATAATGCTGCTGTAAAAATCCAGGTGCAGGGGATCCCTGGGTGGCGCAGTGGTTTAGTGCCGGCCTTTGGCCCAGGGCGCGATCCTGGAGACCCGGGATTGAATCTCACGTTGGGCTCCCGGTGCATGGAGCCTGCTTCTCCCTCTGCCTATGTCTCTGCCTCTCTCTCTCTCTTTGTGACTATCATAAATAAATAAAAAAATTTAAAAAAATCCAGGTGCATGTATCCCTTTGAATTTGTATTTTTGTATTCTTTTTTCTTTTATTTTTTGAGGATTTTATTTATTTATACATGAGAAAGACACACACACATACAGAGGCAGAGACAAAGGCAGAGGGAGAACAGAATAAATGCAGGAAGCCCGATGTGGGAATCGATCCCCGGACTCTGGGATTATGCCATGAGCCAAAGGCAGACGCTCAACCACTGACCCACCCAGATGTCCCAGAATACTTTTTGTTTTAATGATTTTATTTATTTATTCATGTTAGACACAAAGAGACGGTGACAAAGAGTGAAAAACAGGCTTCTCCCAGGAGCCTGATATGAGAGTCAATCCCCAGATTGGTAACATGACCTGAGCTGAAGGCGTGCGCTCAACTGCTGAGCCACCCAGGCATCCTATTACTTTTGTATTCTTAGAGTAAATGCCCAGTAGTGCATTTGCTGGATCATAAGGTAGGTCTACTATTACTTATTTGATGTCACACCATATGGTTTCCCAGAATGACTGCACCCTTGCCCACCCACATCTCCTAACCAGAGAATTCAGCAGAGCCTCAGGTCTAGTGGAGGTGGTATCAGGGCTCATTTAGCAAGCAGAGCAGAGCGCACCCCTTAAAAAACTCACCACCACATCTTGGCCAGGGACCACACACTGCCCACCGTAGGCAAGGAGACCCTGTGGAGACATCTGGCTTGAAGGAAATAGCAGCCAAAAGAGGAGAGCACAGTGCATGCAGCACACACCACAGACACTCTCTGAACCCAGACCCAGCACCCTATGTGAACTCTTTATCATAGAGCTGTTATTCTGGAGCAGGAACTATAATTAACTTTTGTACAAACAGAGGGAGACAGAGACTTAGAGAAAATGCCAAGATTAAGGAACTCAATTCCAATTTGCTGCTCTGATCCACCTCAATTTTGGGTTTCTCAGGTTAATCCTTTTGACCCTGCCAAATGAGACAGGACTACTATTCTGTCTCCAGATCTAGCAGTTTCTGTCCCTAAGGGGATCCTGTACATCACGGAGAATGCCAGCTTCCCACTCCATCCGAAGTACATTACCTCAATGGCATTAAGAAAGAGTTGTGATAATAATATTCCCACAATTCTTGTCCTTGTGGAGGATGCCCGACATCCTGCACAAAGCCCGTGTCACATGTTAAGAGGTGCTTTCCTCTCTATGTCATTCATTAGTGAGATTATGTGCATGGACCACATATGTCACCATTACTTACTGAAAAATAATATAATAATTGTACAACATATACTCAAACACAAATGAATCCACAGGATTGAGATAAGAGTTAAGAAGGAAATAAATTTAGGTGATTTTGACATAAAATTCCAGAATTGCAATTTGATCTTCAGCATATAAAGCAGAGGGAATTCTCCACACTGTCTTTGCTCTAACAGCATTGGCAGGGAGGACTTAAGATGCTGGATCAGGGTCTGTGAGCTTGTCTCCTTCCTGGAACATGACAGTTATTAAATCATTCTGATCACCCTCAGAGGCCTGAGAGAACAAAAACTGTATAGAAACTGCAAAAACTCATAGAAAATTGACCACCTTTTGTATGTAGGAGGTGTGGACATTGTCATTGAGAGATATAGCTGTGGTGATGATGACAGGAGCGAGGTTGATCTAGCTATATCCTCTATAGTATTATGAGCAGCAGACAGGATAATCTGAACTTTATATGTCTGCTTCCATGGGGATGTGCTGGCTTAAAGGTACCCTGGTAGTAAAGAGGGAAGAATCCTAGGATACTAATGGTTCTCCAGATCCCCAGGGTTGTAGGAAGAATGTGTGGCATCAACGTGATGCACAACTACTAAGCACAGGGACATGGACAGTGGCTGATGACAGTGATCTAGGTGTGGATTTCCTACGCTGTTTTTTCCTCACCTGACATTTCTACTGGGACCAGGTTGTAAAGAACAAATAAGAGGTGAGTCCCTGTTTTAGTGTGTCTGCGTGATGTCACCGCATCAGACTGGGTGGATTAAACAACAAACACTCATTCTCAAAACTCTGGAGTCTGGTAGGTCTGAGGTTCAGGTGCAGGCAGATGTGGTATCTGAAGAGCTCCCACATCCCAGCCCATCATTTCCTGTCACCTCACATGGGGCCGAGGGCAGGGAGCTTTCCCAGTCCTGGTGTATAAAGGCCCTGATCCCATGATGAGGCTGCATCTCCTGACCTAAGTGCTCCCCTAAGGGCCAACCTCTTCTCCCATCACAAGGGCACTAAGTACCAACATGGGGATGGTAGAGGTCACATACAGTTAGCTGATATCCACACCTGAAGGATCCATGAGTTATTCCCTGCTGGTGGAAGGTCCTCCTCCACTTTTGTTCTCTCATTTTTCATAATAGTTTAGTGGAATCTGTCATCTCACCATATCTTTGAGTGTCACTGCTAACTCCTGTGATCACCAGTATTCCATCTTCTCCTCCTGCCTCACCTATGGGATATCCAGCAGGAGACTGAATTTCCTCCATTGAAGCAGGTGGGACACTGACTCCACACAAGCCCCTCCTGGAGCAGGACCTCATCTCCACCACTGACCCACAACACACACCCTGAGCCAGTGTCCTTCCCAAATCCAAGCACTTATGACTTGCTGAGAGGTCTGCCCTGCTCTCAACAGACCGGATGATGGTGAAAAAGGTTTGCACTCTCCTGTCTGTGTGTGTGTATGGGGGGGGGCTCTTCAGACTACACACCCTCACAACGTACTTCTTGGCGTCCCTTGCTTTCCCAGGTTGATGCTAATATTGATTCTGTCAGTGTGGTTGAAGACTGAGGTCAAACCTCCAATCCTTCTTGTCCCCTTTTGATTTTCGAGCCCTATGTAATGTCATCACCAGCATGTACTTTATGTTGTTTCTAAAATCCCTTGCCATTCTCATTCATTTGGGGAATATAAATAATAGTGAAAGGGAATATAAGGGAAGGGAGAAGAAATGTGTGGGAAATATCAGAAAGGGAGACAGAACGTAAAGACTGCTAACTCTGGGAAACGAACTAGGGGTGGTAGAAGGGGAGGAGGACGGGGGGTGGGAGTGAATGGGTGACGGGCACTGGGTGTTATTCTGTATGTTAGTAAATTGAACACCAATAAAAAATAAATTAAAAAAAAATAAATAAAATCCTTGCACATTTGAACCGAAAAATATCCACCTTTTACTTCAATGTGGATAGGACTGGAGGGTATTATGCTGGGTGAAATAACTCAATCAGAGGAGGAGAAACATTATACAGTCTCATTCATTTAGGGAATATAAAAAATAGAGAAAGGGAATAAAGTAGAAAGGGGGGAAATGAGTGGTAAATGTCAGGTTAGGAGACATAACATGAGACTCCTAACTCTGGGAAGCAAACAAGGGGTAGTGGAAGGGAGGTGGGCGGGCAGTGGGGGTCACTGGGTGACGGGCACTTAGGTGGGTACTTGATGGGATGAGCACTGGGTGTTATGCTATATGTTGGCTAATAAAACTCCAAAAACAAATATACAAAATAAAAGAAAATAAAATCTTAGCACATTGAGCTGGGTGGTTATTTCATGTACCATGTATACAGCTGGGTCTCCCCTTATAAAGGAGAAGTTACAGTACATGGAGATATGGATAATTAACTGGTATTTCGGGACAGTAGTAAGAACACTTAAGCAGTTCTGCTCTTACCCATATAAGAATAGTTGTTGACTAAAACCAAAAAAGTTTCCAAATCAGAAACTGCTTAAGGATTAAGCAAAGAGGGAGAAACTGTCATTTTTGGACGTTGGCATATTTCTTTCTATGACAAAAAAATTTTGTAAGTTAGAGACTGAATACATAAACACAGATTCCTATGCCCAGTAGAGACTCCCTGGGGGAAAATACTCCTTGGAGAGGAAGCCCAAACCCTGATGGGAAACCTGCCCACAATCTCCATGTGCACCTGCTCCTGGGCCTTCAAGACGGAAGTGGTGAGTACTGAGCATCCCCTGTTGGTTCTGATCCCCTTCTACAGGGAGGTTTGTGTCTGGGCAAACACTGAGGTCGCCTCACTGTGTCCTTCGCACAGTAATACACGGCTGTGTCCTCAGCTCTCAGGCTGTTCATCTGCAGATACAGCGTGTTCTTGGCGTTGTCTCTGGAGATGGTGAATCGGCCCTTCACAGCATCTGCGTAGCCTGTGCTCCTTCCATCATTGCTAATCCGTGTGAGCCACTGCAGCCCCTTCCCTGGAGCCTGGCGGACCCAGTCCATGTCGTTGCTACTGAAGGTGAAACCAGAGGCCACACAGGAGAGTCTCAAGGACCCCCCAGGGTTCACCAGGTCTCCCCCAGACTCCACCAGCTGCACCTCACCCTGGACACCTGCAGACACAAGACATCCTGGTCAGAAAATGGTCCCACATCCCCTGTTTCTCTCACTCATGTCCACTCACAGACTCAGGGTTTCTGGTTCTCCATGAATTACCTTTTAAAATAGCAACAAGGAAAATCCAGCTGAGCACAGTCTCCATGGTTAGGTGTCTGTCTTCTGTCTTGATCACTGAATGGGATCACCTGGAGATCCTGGGGCTGGGGCTCCTTTCCCAGCTGCAGGGTCAAGGCTGGGCTGGTATAATCAGTGGAGATGAGGCCCTATTTGCATATCCTCTGACTATATAACCAGCTCCAGGCTTACATTCGAGTCTTTAAAAGTCAACACAAGTGTTGCGCCACAATTCTCTAGCAATTTGTGTAGATGGCACTATGACTATATGAAGTTCTAATGTGTAAGCAGAGTTATCTTTGCATTTCAGGATGCAGTTTCAAAAGGCTGTCATCAATGTAGGTCATTTCCATAGAATATTTTATCTCTTTAGTAAATTTTAATCCTAAATATTTATTTTTCGTGCCAGTGCATGGCGGATTATTTTGTTAATTTTGTATAGGTAATTTGTTATTAGTTTGTAGAAACATATCTTTTTTTTTTTGCTTATTTTATATCCTGATTTTTTCCTCAGCTCATTCATTATTTCTCCCACTTTTAAAAAAGATTTTATTTATTTACTCATGAGAGACACAGAAAGAGAGAGGCAGAGACATAGGCAGAGGAGTAGCAGGCTCCAAGCAGGGAGCCCAACATGGGACTCAATCCCAGGTTTCCAGGATCACTCCACAGGTCTAAGGCAGGCGCCAAGCCCCTGAGCCACCCAGCGATCTCCTCTTCCAATTTTTATGTGAGGTTTTTACTCATTGACTCTACTAAGACATTGTCATAGGCAAACAAATTACTTTCCAGTTTACCACTTTTCATTTCATTTATGTAGTTTTCTTGCCAGGTTTCCTTTTAGATTCTTCAGTCTGGGGCAGAAATATTTTCCTCTGGTTTTTTGGATTCATTGTCTGGTCTAATCATGCAGTTGATATAAGGCTGACCTGGAGGAGACAATAGATTTCATTTTGCATGTGGAGGACCTACCTAATATAAGGTGAGAGTCAGCAACTCATACCAGGAAAGGGTGTGTCTTCATGTCTTCTGCCCATTTCTGATTGTAGATTTCACTTTTTGGTTTATTTTGATAATTTGTCAAATTTGGAAACCCTTAATCTACAGATAGACTTGCAAAGACTGGTTCAACACCCGTAAAACAATCAATGTGATTCATCATATCAGCAAGAGAAAAACCAAGAACCATATGATCCTCTCATTAGATGCAGGGAAAGCATTTGACAAATTCAGCATCCATTCCTGATCAAAACTCTTCAGAGTGTAGGGATAGAGGGAACATTCCTCGACATCTTAAAAGCCATCTATGAAAAGCCCACAGCAAATATCATTCTCAATGGGGAAGCACTGGGAGCCTTTCCCCTAGGATCAGGAACAAGACAGGGATGTCCACTCTCACCACTGCTGTTCAACATAATACTGGAAGTCCTAGACTCAGCAATCAGACAACAAAAAGACATTAAAGGCATTCAAATTGGCAAAGAAGAAGTCAAACTCTCCCTCTTCGCCGATGACATGATACTCTACATAGAAAACCCAAAAGTTTCCACCCCAAGATTGCTAGAACTCATACAGCAATTTGGTAGCATGGCAGGATACAAAATCAATGCCCAGAAATCAGTGGCATTTCTATACACTAACAATGAGACTGAAGAAAGAGAAATTAAGGAGTCAATCCCATTTACAATTGCACCCAAAAGCATAAGATACCTAGGAATACACCTAACCAAAGAGGTAAAGAATCTATACCCTCAAAACTATAGAACACTTCTGAAAGAAATTGAGGAAGACACAAAGAGATGGAAAAATATTCCATGCTCATGGATTGGCAGAATTAACATTGTGAAAATGTCAATATTACCCAGGGCAATATACACGTTTAATGCAATCCCTATCAAAATACCATGGACTTTCTTCAGAGATTTAGAACAAATTATTTTAAGATTTGTGTGGAATCAGAAAAGACCCCGAATAGCCAGGGGAATTTTGAAAAAGAAAACCATATCTGGGGGCATCACAATGCCAGATTTCAGGTTGTACTACAAAGCTGTGGCCATCAAGACAGTGTGGTACTGGCACAAAAACAGACAGATAGATCAGTGGAACAGAATAGAGAATCCAGAAGTTGACCCTGAACTTTATGGTCAACTAATATTCGATAAAGGAGGAAAGACTATCCACTGGAAGAAAGACAGTCTCTTCAATAAATGGTGCTGGGAAAATTGGACATCCACATGCAGAAGAATGAAACTAGACCACTCTCTTGCACCATACACAAAGATAAACTCAAAATGGATGAAAGATCTAAATGTGAGACAAGATTCCATCAAAATCCTAGAGAAGAACACAGGCAACACCCTTTTTGAACTCGGCCATAGTAACTTCTTGCAAGATACATCCACGAAGGCAAAAGAAACAAAAGCAAAAATGAACTATTGGGACTTCATCAAGATAAGAAGCTTTTGCACAGCAAAGGATACAGTCAACAAAACTCAAAGACAACCTACAGAATGGGAGAAGATATTTGCAAATGACATATCAGATAAAGGGCTAGTTTCCAAGATCTATAAACAACTTATTAAACTCAACACCAAAGAAACAAACAATCCAATCATGAAATGGGCAAAAGACATGAACAGAAATCTCACAGAGGAAGACATAGACATGGCCAACATGCATATGAGAAAATGCTCTGCATCACTTGCCATCAGGGAAATACAAATCAAAACCACAATGAGATACCACCTCACACCAGTGAGAATGGGGCAAATTAACAAGACAGGAAACAACAAATGTTGGAGAGGATGCGGAGAAAAGGGAACCCTCTTGCACTGTTGGCGGGAATGTGAACTGGTGCAGCCACTCTGGAAAACTGTGTGGAGGTTCCTCAAAGAGTTAAAAATATACCTGCGCTACGACCCAGCAATTGCACTGTTGGGGATTTACCCCAAAGATACAAATGCAATGAAACGCCGGGACACCTGCACCCCCAATGTTTATAGCAGCAATGGCCGCAATAGCCAAACTGTGGAAGGAGCCTCGGTGTCCAACGAAAGATGAATGGATAAAGAAGATGTGGTTTATGTATACAATGGAATATTACTCAGCTATTAGAAATGACAAATACCCGCCATTTGCTTCAACGTGGATGGAACTGGAGGGTATTATGCTGAGTGATGTAAGTCAGTCGGAGAAGGACAAACATTATATGTTCTCATTCATTTGGGGAATATAAATAATAGTGAAAGGGAATATAAGGGAAGGGAGAAGAAATGTGTGGGAAATATCAGAAAGGGAGACAGAACGTAAAGACTGCTAACTCTGGGAAACGAACTAGGGGTGTTGGAAGGGGAGGAGGGCGGGGGGTGGGAGTGAATGGGTGACGGGCACTGGGGATTATTCTGTATGTTAGTAAATTGAACACCAATAAAAAATAAATTTAAAAAAAGACTTGCAAATATCTTCTCCCATTCATTTTTTTGGAAGATGCTATTTATTTATTCATGAGAGACAGAGATGCAGAGACATAGGCAGAGGGAGAAGTGGATTCCCCACAGGGAGCCTGATGTTGGTCTCAATCCCAGGGCCCTGGGCTCATTCCCTGAGCCAAAAAGAGATGCTCAAGATCCACCAGCGTCCCTAACTTTTCCCATTCGTTAGGTTGCCTTTTAATAATGTTGAGTGTTTCCATAGCTGTACGACAGCTCCTCCCTTGATGTAATCCATAGAGTTATTTTGACTTTGTTTTACTTCCCTTTGGAGATTCGAGTCCCAAGAACCTACTTCCCCTCCCACTACTTCTTTTTCATTTCCTAGAGTTAGGAGTCTCTCGTGTTTTGTCACCCTCTCTAATTATTCCCACTTATTTTCCCTGATTTCCTCTATAATCCTTTACACAATTTTTATATTATCCGAATGAATGAAACCATATAATGTTTGTCCTCTGTGATTGACCTACTTCACTCAGCATATTACCCTCCAGTTCCACTTATGTTGAGGCAAATGGTGAGTATTCCTCCTCGCTGATGGCCGAGTAATATTCCATTGTATACATAGACCACATCTTCTTTATCCATTCATCTGTTGATGAACACCGAGGCTCCTTCCACAGTTTGGCTATTTTAGAAATTGCTGCTATGAACATCGGGGTGCACGTGGCCCGGTGTTTCACTGCATCTGTATCTTTGTGGAAAATCCTCAGCAGTGTAATTGCTGGGTCTTATGGCAGATCTATTTTTAACTCTTTGAGGAAACTCTACTCGGTTTTTCAGAGTGGCCGCACCTGTTCACATTCTCACCTACAGTGCAAGAAGGTTCCCCTTTCTCCACATCCTCTCCAACACTTGTTTCCTGTCTTGTTGATTTTCACCATTCTCACTGGTGTAATGTGGTTTATAACTGTTGCTTCGGGCCATTCCTTGTTCTATTGAGTTTGCCGTCTGGTTTCATAGCATATTTGTCTGAAAATATGCATGGACTGAATTCAACCATTCTGTACCACTTGGTAGATGACTTGTGACCTGTATATGATCAAGTCTGCAGTATTTCCATAAACAATTGAGAACGTGTATTCTGCTTTATGAAAAATGCTCCAATACATTTGTTACATATGTCCCATCCTGTATGCCTCTCAAATCCCTTGTTTACTTGTTAAGCTTCTGCTTGGATGATTCTCACTGATGTTAGGGGGACATTGAACTCCCCACTGTTAACATAATAGTAGCCATGAGTGTCATTAAAATTAGGGTTAATTGGTTTGTGCACTTGTCTTCTCCAAAGTTAGCGGTAGGAAACTTTAGAAAAAAAGATCTTTTGGATAAGCCATGTTTATGATATAGTATTCTTCATCCTTTATTACAGGCTTTGTTTTATTTTATTTTTTACTATTTTTTATTGGAGTTCAATTTGCCAACATATAGCCCAACACCCAGTGCTCATCCTGCCAAATGCACCCCTCAGTGTCCATCACCCAGTCACCCTCATCCTCCGCCCACCTCCCCTTCCACTACCCCTTCTTCATTTCCCAGAGTTAGGTGTCTGTCATGTTTTGTCACCCTCACTAATATTTTCACTTATTTTTCTCCTTTCCCTTTATTCCCTTTCACTATTTTTTATATTCCCCAGATGAATGAGACCATATAATGTTTGTCCTTCTCTGTTTGACTTATTTCACTCAGCACAATACCCTTCAGGTCCCTCCACATCGAATCAAATAGTGGGTATTTGTCGTTTCTAATTCCTGAGAAATATTCCTTTGTATCCATAAACCACATCTTCTTTATCCATTCATCTTTTATTATAAGGCTACTTGTGACTCTAGAAAAAAATCATAAAAGATTCAAGAGACTTCATGACTGCAGAATTTAGATCTATCAGGCTGAAATTAAAAATCAATTAGATGAGATGCAATCCGAACTGGAGTTCCTAACAATGAGGGTTAATGTGGTGGAAGAAAGAATGAGCAACATAGAACATAAGTTGATTTTAAGGAAGGAAGCTGAGGAAAAAAGAGAAAAACTATTAAAAGATCATGAGAAAAGGTTAAGGGAAATAAATAATACCCTCAGGTGGAAGCTGATAAAGGTTTTATACACTTGTGTGTGTGTGTGTGGTGTGCGTGTGAGAAAGTGTTTATGTGTGTGTGTCCTTCGGGTTCCATATTCATATCATTTCCTGGTGAGAATCAGTCTGCCTCTCAGGATGTTCATTTTAATGAAGTGAAGGGACAATTGTAGCCCAAAGTTCACAGCAGCAAAGGCCACAATAGCAAAACTCTGGGAGGAGTCATGATGCCCTTCTACAGAAGAGTGATGAAGAAGATGTAGAAGGCGCCTCGGTGTTCATTGGCAGATGAATGCATAAAGAAGATGTGGTCTATATATACAGTGGAATATTGCACAACCGTCAGAAGTGATGGATGTCATAAAATAATATTTCCTTAACCATGGATGTAACTGGAGGCACTATATTGACAGAAATAAATCAATCACCAAAATGCAATGATATGGCCTCACTCATATGTGAAATATAAGAAATATTGAAAGAGACCATAAGTGAGGGAGTAAAACTTAGTGGGATAACACTACAGAGGAAAACAAATTTTGAGAGACACTTAACTGGGAAAAAATAAACAGGGTCACTAGAAAGGAGAGGGTGGAGTATGGGATAACTGAGAGATGGAAGTTAAGGGGAGTATATGATGTGATGAGCATTGAGTTCATAGTAAATGTGGTAAATTCAATTTAATCAGAGAAAAATAATTGAGACTAGCCTGTGCCCCCTGCTGGAACATCCATCATGGACTGGGTGGACTAAAAAACAGACACTCATTCTCACAATTCTGGAGTCTGGGAAGACTGAGGTCCAGGTGCAGGTAGATATGCTGTCTGGAGAGCACCCACACCTTGCCCGTCTTTTCCCCATCACCTCACATGGGTTCAGGGTGCAGGGAGCATTCTCAGCCCTTGTGTATAAAGGCTCTGATGCAATCATGAGGCTGCACCTCCTGACCTAAGTGCTCCCCTAAGGCCCCCAGTTCCTCCCAAAATGCATGGAGAAGGATCCTGTTCCCACCACTGACTCACAGCACTCCCAGAGCTAGGGTCAGTGTCTTTCCTGGCACCTTCCTGGCATTATGTGATGAGAGGCCAGATTAGATCTCATCAGACATGAAGTTGAAGGTGATAAAAGCTTATACTCTCGTGATTGTGTGTGTGTGTGTGTGTGTGTGTGTGAATGACCTCTGAGTCCACCTCCTTACCATTTCATGCTGGGAATCTTTCTCACTCCGCAGACGTTATTACCATTTTTATAGAATGTCTCTTTCCACTGATTGAGGATTGAGGTTGATTGAGGATTCCGCTATCCCATCATGTGCAGACAGCATGTTAGTTTGGGCTCCTGTGATCCACAGGAAGTGCCACTAGGACTCATGAAAATGTTCAGATGATGTGAATGGAGTTATTTGTAATTGATTAATATTTCAGGTCAGGAAAAGTTAAGTACAAGTAAGTGCAAGTGCTATAGTTGAATTTCTAAGTCTCTAAGAAAGAGACTGAAGAGGTAAACACATAACCAAGTGTTCATAGAGACTCCTTGGGTAAAACTGCTCCATTGAGAGGAAGCCCAGACCCTGACAGGAAACCTGCCCAGAACCTCCATCTGCACCTGCTCCTGGGCCTTCAAGACAGAAGTGGTGAGGAGTGTGCACCCCCTGGTGGTCCTGATCCCCTTCTACAGGGAGGTTTGTGTCTGGGCTCACACTGAGGTCGACTCACTGTGTCCTTCGCACAGTAATACATGGCCGTGTCCTCAGCTCTCAGGCTGTTCATCTGTAGATACAGCATGTTCTTGGCGTTGTCTCTGGAGATGGTGAATCGGCCCTTCACAGCGTCTGCGTAGTATGTGCTACTTCCATCCCTGCTAATAACTGCGACCCACTGCAGCCCCTTCCCTGGAGCCTGGCGGACCCAGTGCATGGCATAACTACTGAAAGTGAATCCGGAGGCCACACAGGACAGTCTTAGGGAACCCCAGGCTTCACCAGGTCTCCCCCAGACTCCTCCAGCTGCACCTCACCCTGGACACCTGCAGACACAAGACATCCTGGTCAGGAAACTGTCCCACATCCTGCTTCTCTCATTCACCTCCACACACCAACTCAGGGTATCTGGTTCTCCATGAATTACCTTTTAAAATAGCGACAAGGAAAACCCAGCAGAGCAGACTCCATGGTGGTTTGTCTGTGTTGTGCCCTGAGCACTGAATGGGGTCACCTGGAGATCCTGGGGCTGGAGCTCCTCTCCCAGCTGCAGAGTCGGGGCTGAGCTTGTTTAATCAGTGGAGGGAGGGCCCTATTTGCATGTCCCGGACTATATACTCACCTACCAACTTAGATTCAATTCTTAATAATTTATATACAAAGATTGCTTCACAACCCCAAATCAGTTTTTTTGGTTTCACTGTGGATTTATGATGTTCTAATACATCAACGTATTTATCTTTGCATTTCTGTTCCTTTTTAAATGTCTTTCATTAGAAAAGCTCATTTTTAAACAGTATTTTCTCTGCTTAATGAAGTTTAATCATAAATATTTATTTTTGGTACCAGTATAAAGGTGATTGTTTTGTAAATTTGATATAGGAAATTTGTTGTTAGTGTGCAGGATTTAACTTTATTGTCTATGTTGATTTTATATCCTGAATTTTCTTTGAGCTCATTAGTTACTTGTAATTGGTGTTTGAAATAATTTTCCTCTTTGACTATGTATATGCAAACAAATTATTTAACTTCCTGTTGACTGATTTTAATATCTTTTATTTTATTATTGCCTAATTTCAAGGGGAATCTTAGATTTAGGTGCATAAATATTTTCCCTGTTATTTGTCAGATTCTTTACTCTAATATTTTGTCTGATATATAGCAGATCTAGGAGAGCAAATCAATTTCTTTTTGCATGTGGATCAGCTCCCTAATATATGGTGTGGTGCGGGACCTCACGAAGGACAGGAAGTCGTTCACAACTTCTGCCCAATTCTGATTGGAGATATATATCTTTGGTGTGTGTTGAGATTGATAAGTTCATTTTAGATTTGGATTCAAGCCTTTAATCTGATAAAACATTTCCAAATGTCTTCTCGCATTCTCTAGGTGGCCTTTTAGTTACTTTGAATGATTCCTTTCCTGTGAAAATGCTCTTTCCTTGATGAAGTCGCCATAGTTCATTTTCCTTTGTTTTCCCTTGCCTCTGGAGAAACGTCTAGAAGTGGTTGCAGCTGAGGTAGAAAAGGTGCTGCCTGTGTTCTCCTGAGGATTCTGATGGTTTCCTGACTCACATTTAGGTCTTTCATCAACTTTGAGTCCATTTTTGTGAATGATGTAAAACGTGTCCACTTTCATTCTTCTGCATGTGGCTCTCCAATATTGCCAATGGCATTTATTGAAGAGATTTTCTTTTATTCCATTGGATATTCTTTCCTGCTTTGTCAAGATTTTTTGCCCATATTATTCTGGGTCCATTTATGGGTTCTTAGAGTTTTCTATTTATCTATAAGTCTGTATTTTTTCCAGGGCCATACTATTCTAGTGATCACAACGTCATAATTTACCTTGCAACCAGAATCACGATGTCTCCAGCTTTGCTTTACTTTTTCAGGATTGCTTTTGTTAGTGGAGGTCTTCGTGGATTTCTAAAGGTTTTTAGATCGTTTCCTCAAGCTCTGCAACAAATGCTGGTGATATTTCATCAACCTGGCTTTGAAGGGATAACTTGCTCTTGGTAGCATAGTTATTTTTTCAATATTTATTCTTCTAATCTATGAGAATAAATATTTTCTATCTACTTGTGTCTTCCATACTGTCTTTCATAAGTGTTCTGTAATGTTTAGACTATACATCTATCCCTCTTTGGTTAGGATTTTCCCTCATTATCTGATGATTTCTGGTGCAATTATAAATTGCATCCAGTCCTTGTTTTTCTTTTTTATATTTCATTTGCACTATATAGAAAACCATTGACTTCCTTCTATTCATTTTACATGCTCCAATCTTGCTGAACTCTGGTGTCAGTACTAGAATTTTTTTTCTAAGGAATCTTTGGGATTTGAACTTAAAATAACTTACCTGTGAAGAGTGAAAGTTTGATTTTTTTCTTTGCTGAGTTGGAGGAAATTTCCTTCTGTTTGCTGTCTGATTGACAAGGCTAGGCCTTCTACCACAATGGTGAAGAACAGTGGTGACGGAGGGTATCCCTGTCCTGTTCCTGATCTTAGGGGAAAAGCTCTCAACTTTTCCCTGTTGAGGAAGACATTCTCCAAGTGTCTTCTGTAGATGGCTTCTTTGTTGAATATGTTCCCCTGTGCTACACAGCAAGAAATGTTTAACATGAATATACAAGCGCTCTTGCCAAAAGCTTTCTGGGCATGAGTTGAGATTATAAAATGGTCCTTATCCTTTGTTTTATTAATGATCCAAATCCCATTGTTGGATTTGCAGATGCTGATCCACCCCTACAGACAAGAAATTAGGCCCATTTTGTCATGGCGAATTATCCTATTAACGTA
This sequence comes from Canis lupus dingo, assembly GCF_003254725.2. Taxonomy (NCBI): domain Eukaryota; kingdom Metazoa; phylum Chordata; class Mammalia; order Carnivora; family Canidae; genus Canis; species Canis lupus. The sequence goes on from NC_064250.1 coordinate 74,099,423, forward strand.
TTGGTGGATCATGTTGGTTAGGATCTTGGCGACATTTTGCATCCATATCCATCAAGGATATTAGTCTGTAATTCTCCTTTTAGGTTGGATCTTTGTCTGCTTTTGAGGTCAAGGCACTGCTACCCTCTGAAAATGAGCTTGGAAGTTTCCTTTAATTTCTATTTTTTGAAAAATTTTCAGGGTAGGTATTAATTCTATTTCAATACTTCTTCATTCCCAGGGGTAGCCATCTATCCCAGGACTTTTGATTGTCAGAAGAGTTTTAAATATGTTTGATTTTCATTCCTTGGTTTGGAGCCTTTACATATTTTCTATTCATTCCTGTTTCCAACTGGGTTGTTTCTACATTTACCTGAAGGCATTCATTTTTTTCTCTGATTGTTGAATTTGTTGGCATGTTATTGCTCATAATGTTCTCTCTCTTTAATAGTTTGTTTTTCATGTATTTATTCAATATTTATTTAAGCTCAATTTCCCAACATAGAGTAACACCAAGTGCTCATCTCATCACGTGCCCTCCGTAGTGCCCATCACCCAGGTACCAAGTCCCACCACCCACCTCTCTTCCCCAGCCCTTTGTCTGACTCCCAGGGATAGGAGACTCTCATGTTTTGTCTTCCTCTCTGATTTATCCCCTCTCATTTTACCTCCTTCCCTTATGTTCCCTTTTGTTGTATGAGAGAAAGTATGAGGATTGTCCTTCTGGGACTGACTTATTTCATTGACTTAATACTGTGTAGTTCCAAACACGTTGATACAAATGGTAGCTATTGATCCTTTCTAATGACTTAGAAATATCCCTTTGTATATATAAACCATATCATTTTTATCAATTTGTCTCTCAAAGGACATCATGGCTTCTCCCAGAATTTGGCTATTGTGCACACTGCTGCTATAAACATTGGGGTGCAGGTATCCTGCCATTTCACTGCATCAGTATCTTTGGGGTAAATCCCCAGCAGTGCAATTCCTGGGTCGTAGGACAGATCTATTTTTAACCCTTTAGGAACCTCCACACTGTTTTCCAGAGTGGCTGTACCAGTTCATATTCCCACCAACAGTGAAAGAGGGTTTCTCTTCCTCTACATCCTCTCAAACATTGTTGTTTTATTTTTTATTATTTTTTGCCATTCTCTTGTGTAAAGTAGCAACTGATTGTGTTTGGATGTGCTTTTCTCTGACAGAAAGTGATGTGGAGAATTTTTTCATGGACTTGTAGGCCATATGTAGGTCTTATTTGGAGAAATTCCTGTTCATGTTTTCTCCCCATTTCTTAACAGGATTCCTTGTTTCTTGGGTGTTGGGTTTGATAAATTACTTACACATGTTGGATACAAGCCCTTTGCCTTATATGTTATTTGATAATATCATCTTGCCTTCTGTTGACTGTTTCTTTTGCTGTGCAGAAGTTATTTATCTTGAAGAAGTTCCAATAATTCATTTTTGCTTTTGTTTCCTTTGCCCTCATGGATGTATCTTGCAAGAAGTTGCTGTGGCCAAGTTCAAAAAGGGTATTTCATGTGTTCTCCTCTACGATTTTGATGGAATCTTGTCTCACATTTTGATTTTATCTTTGTGTACGGTGTAAGAGAATGGTCTAGTTTCATTCTTCTGCACGTGGCTGTCCAATTTTCCCAGTACCATTTATTGAAGACACTGTCATTTTTCCACTGGAGAGTCTTACCTGCTTTGTCAGATAAGAGTTGACCATGGAGTTGAAGGCCCATTTCTGGGTCTTCTATTCTGTTCCATTGATCTATGTGTCTGTTTTTGTGCCAGTAACGCACTGTATTCAGGATCACAGATTTGTAGTGCCACGTGAAATCCGACATTGTGATGCCCTGGCTCTGGTTTTCTTTTTCAGTATTCCCCTGGGTTTTTGGAGTCTTTTCTGATTCCACACAAATCTTAAGATGATTTGTACCACCTGTCTCAAAAAAGTCCATGGTATTTGATAGGGATTGCATTGACTGTGTAAACTGCCCTGCGTAACATTGACATTTTCACAATACTAAATCTTCCAATCCATGAGCATGGAATATTTTTCCATCTCTTTGTGTCTTCCTCCCTGGTGCACAGGGAGTGCTGTTGTGATTCAGGAAAATATTCAGTTGATGAGTATGGAGGTATTTGTAATTGATCTATAGTCCAGGTCAGGGAAATTTAAGTTCAAGAAGTGAAAGTAGTAGAGTTGTTTACAAAAGTATGCAGATGTGGGATCCCTGGGTGGCGCAACGGTTTGGCGCCTGCCTTTGGCCCAGGGCGCGATCCTGGAGATCCGGGATCGAATCCCACGTCTGGCTCCCGGTGCATGGAGCCTGCTTCTCCCTCTGCCTGTGTCTCTGCCTCTCTCTTTCACTGTGTGCCTATCATGAATAAATAAAAATCAAAAAAAAAAACAAAAGTATACAGATGCTAGAGTTGATTTCCCAAGTTTCTAAGACAGAGAATGAAAAGCTTAACACAAAATCCTATGTCCAGAGAGACTCCTTAGGGAAAACTACTCCTTGGAGAGGAAGCCCAGACCCTGACAGGAAATCTGCTGATAAACTCAATCTGCACCTGCTCCTGGGCCTTCAATTCAGAAGTGTTGAGTAGTGTGCACCCCCTGGTGGTCCCGATCCCCTTCTACAGGGAGGTTTGTGTCTGGGCTCACACTGAGGTCCTGTCACTGTGTCCATCGCACAGTAATATAGGGCCGTGTCCTCGGCTCTCAGGCTGGTCATCTGCAGATACAGAGTGTTCTTGGAATTGTCTCTGGAGATGGTGAATCGGCCCTTCACAGCATCAGTGTAGTATGTGCTACTTCCATCACTCCTAATTCATGCGAACCACTGCAGCCCCTTCCCTGGAGCCTGGTGGACCCAGTGCATGTAGTAGATACTGAAGGTGAATCCGGAGGCCACACAGGACAGTCTCAGGGAACCCCAGGCTTCACCAGCTCTCCCCCATACTCCACCAGCTGCACTTCACCCTGGACACCTGCAGACACAAGGCATCCCGGTCAGAAAATTATCCCACATCTTCTGTTTCTCTCATTCACCTCCATTCACATACTAAAGGTCTCTTATACTTCATGAATTACCTTTTAAAATAGCGATTAGGAAAACCCAGGCAAGCACGGACTCCATGGTGAGTTGTCTGTGTTCCGTCCTGATCACTGAATATGGTCACCTGAGGATACTGGGGCTTGGTCTACTCTCCCAGCTCGAGGTCGGGGCTGGGGTGCTTTAATTAGTGGAGGGAGGTCCATATTTGTATGTCCTCTAACTATATCTTCAGCTCTTGACTACAATTCGATTCTAACGAGTTTATAGCAAGGATTGCATTACCTTTGCAGATCATTTTGTGATGATGTCACTCAGGAAATATCAAGTTCTCATCTGTGAGTGGTGTAATCTTTTCATTTCTGTTTGCTTTCTAAAAAGTCTTTCATCAAAATAGGCCATTTTTAGTATAGTATTTTATCCTTTATTCAAATTTATTTCTAAATAAAATTTAGAAAATATTTCTAAATAATTTTTTTATTTTATTTCTAAATTTTTATTTTTGATGCAAGTTAAAGTGATATTTTTGTTAATTTTATATAGATAGTTTTTGTTAGTGTGTGGAATCATAGCTGTATTTATTTTATATCCTGAATTTTCCCTGAAATCCTTAACCAATTCTTAGAATTTGTAGAGTTTGTAGGCATTGCCCCTGTAGCAGATCATGTCATATGGAAATGAATAATATTTCTTCCTCTCTACTGATTAATTTTTTATTGCCTACTTTCCCTGGGTAGATCTTCATCTTGTTGGAGCGGAAAAAATTGCTCTGCTTTTCTTCTGATTTCATTGCCTCATCTAATAGCTAAGTAGACATAAGACAACTAAGGGGAGATGCATTTCATTTTCCACGTGCATGAGCTATGTAAAATACGACACCTGGACCATGACTACAGCAGGCAGCACTTCTGTTCTTAGAAAATATGATGTTCCGTTTGTAGATATTTAAGGCCAGGATTTGGGTTTGGGTTAGTGAATGAGTGAGCGGATGACAAGGGTTGTTTGCAGAGCCTTCTGAGCCCTGTTACCATGATTTGGAGGCAGGTTTTCCTCTCTTGAAACGGAGAAAGTGTGAATCCCACCAAATATTTATTTAACTGGCTGAGGGAGCCTAAACGGTTCTTTATACAACAAATGCAGTCTGAAAATGCCAGAGTATCAGCGTTGGATTCATGTGTCACTAGTATCTTTGCCTGTGCCTACAGAAGTTAGTATTGTCTGTCTCAACTCTGTAAAGAAAGTCTGTGATGTTTTGATAAGGATTGCACTGACTGCATAGAATGTTCTGGGTAGCATATATTTTTAAAACATTCTTGTTTTTAAAATTATTTCATAACTTTCTTATTCATGAGAGACACCTAGAGTGATGCAGAGACATAGTCAGAGGGAGAAGTGGGATCCCTACAGGGAGCCCATTGTGGAATCCATCCAAGGACCTTGAGTTTGATGAGAGCCAAAGGAAGACACTCAATCACTGAGCAACCCAGGTGTCCCAACAATAGTTATTCTTCTAATACATAAGCATGCAATAGTTTTCTATCTCGTTGTGTTTTCCTCAGTTTACTTCTTGAAACACTGTATAAGTAGAAAAGTTTTGAAAAATTCGAAGAACCACAGGAGGGGGCATCACAATGTTGGTGGTCAAGCTGTATTACTTAGTCGTTATCATCAATACAACCTGGTACCTGCACAAAACAACACATAGATGAATGGAACAGAATAGAGAAGCCAGAAATGGACAATCAACTCTATGATCAACTAATCCTCCAGAATCAAAGGTGAATGCGCAATGGAAAACACACAGGCTTATCAATAAATAGTGTAGAATGCTCAGCAAAGTAACTGAAGAAGACGCAAAGAAAGGGAAAAAATTCCATGCCCATAAAATGGAAGAATAAATATTTTTAAGATGCCTTTGCTACCCAGAGCAGTCTACACATCAATGCAATCCCAATCCATCTACCATGTTCCCCCGTGTAGATAACACGCCATGTGATATTGAGTGTACAATATAGTGATGACACTTCTATCCATCCCCCATGGCTCCTTAGGACCAGTGTTCTCCCTTATCCTGATCTGCTATGTCACTCGGGACCTCCCACCCCCCCTTTAATAACCAACAATATGTTTCCATCTTGATGAAACTGGTTTGTCTCAATATATTTTACCTCTTGGCTAATTTGTGTTTTTTAATTGAATTTTGCATATGAGTGAGTCATACGGTATTTGTCTTGCTGTGACTTAGTTAACATTACACGCACTAGTTCCACACTCTGCTGCAAATTGCAAGGATTCATTCTTCTTTGTGTATATCCGCATTTCTGCATCCTTTCATCAGTAATGGACAGTTGGAATGCTTACCTCATTTGCCTATAGCACAAAAAGTTCCTATAAATAAAGGGATGCAAATTTCTCTTTGAATTAATGCTTTATTTTTTTGGGGTAAATACACTATACCACAAGTATTTGCTCATACAGTTGTTCTATATTTAACTGTAGTAGGAATATCTATACTGTTTTCACAGTGTCTACACCAATGTCACTCCCACCAGCAGTGTAAGAGGAACCTTATCACCTTTAGAATCTCTTCACAGTGTTTATGTCATGGAAGAAGTTTTCAGAGCATGATGCTAAGACCCTAAGAGGAGACGACTGTTCAACTGACCTCCTTCCCTGGATTAAGAAATCCCTAGATCTTGTGTTCTCTGGTGAGGGTGAGTGTCCTCTGATGGTCCAAGTGCACATGCTGGATCCCAGGATCCCAGCAGACATTCACGGACCTGTTTTCCTCCCTTCTCCTGTATCCACAATCAACATAGAGAACTTTGCAGCATGAGCACCATGGAGCCTCCTGTTCAGAGAATGTCTCCCCTTACTTATTTCCCATCTTTGCCTCCTCACTCTGCTCCTGGCCTACAAATATCCAGCTACCCTTACTGTATTCAGAGGTGTCCAGGAATCTTGTATCAAGTATTCCTTAGCACATTTAAGAGACAGAAGCAGTTTTTCTTCGATAAAAGTGAGAAGAAAATGAAAGACGCTTTCAGGACTCAAAAATTATACTGAAACAGGCAGATAAAGTGCTCTGCCTCAAACATGTACCAACTTCAAGGAAAAGGAAGGGTTGAACCAGATTTAAAAAAAAACAAAACAGCACAGTAGTTGGAGTCTGAGATTCAGAACATTCTGAAGCCTTGATCCTAATGGAATGTTGCCCAAATGGATGTTCATTGCTTAGTGTTGGCGATGCCTTCTGAACTTATATTTTACCTCCTCTGGAACAAGAATGTCAGCACCTGTTTTTTTTATGTTTGTGGGGAATTGTGTTCATAAGGAGGTGATCTGTGTTTTATTTTATTTTTTTAATTTATTTTTTGTTTGCTTTTGCATTTTGTTTGTTTTTTTCCAGTGTTTTTATAAGATTTTATTTATTTATTCATGATAGACAAAGAGAGAGAGAGAGACAGAGACACAGGCAGAGGGAGAAGCAGGCTCCATGCAGGGAGCCCATATGGGACTCGATCTGGGGACTCCAGGATCACCCCGCCTGAAGGCGACGCTAAACCACTGGGCCACCGGGGCAGCCCTGTTTCCAGTTTGTGTGTGTGTGTGTTAGATTCATAGATCTATCACCTCCTAGAAAAGGATTTACACCAGAAGAAGGAACCCAAATATCATGATACATGAGTTAGATGATTAGATTTGGGGAGATATAAATTATATGTAGGTAAAATTTGGCCTTGGTTCATTACTGTTATGGGTTGCCATTTAGGGTGATGCCAATGTGTGTCACTGTGAATGCCATGTGAGAATGAGGTGAACATTTGCATGTCTGAGTATGGGCTGTATTTATCTAGGTCATTGTTGAATCTTTGGTTGATAACTTTGTGGCCCAACGGATTGTCATGGTTGATAATTTCAGAGATCTTGATATTATCACCATGATGGCAAGTTTCGATCTGGACATTGGAGGATTGAGTGACATTCACCTTCTGTCCATCTCATGTATCCAGATGCGGGGGACTGAGGACTCAACATCCATGAGTGGCTTCAATCTGTGAATTGGGCAGGGAAACCTCATAACCAGGTGAAGCCACTTTCCTTTATAAACTCCAGGTCTCTTTCTGGTTTTGTGTGTCTAACTGAACTCAGATACGTGTACATGGATGGATGGAAAACTCCATGAGTCAGAGAGAGACTTTGCCATATAAACAAAAAAAGGTCCCTAAATTTGTCATTGCGCCTGAATCTGGTGTGCACCTGGTTCTCTGCAGGCCTGATGGGATGATGCAGGACACTTGTCAGTGGAGGAGGGAGCTATACCTAAAAACATAGCTCTGGGATGTCTGCCAGAACCCATGACCATCCTCAGTGTGAATGTGATTAGACGCAGGGGTGTCCACAGCGTGTCTCTTACCAGCAATCATTAGGTCCCTGATATTTTTGTGGAGCCATCGAGCCTCTAAGTTGTTTCTCTCCAAGTGTTTCATTGCCATAGGTTCTATTGGATGGAAATGTAGCCTCTCTCAGTAAGTTCAGGGGCCCTGCTTATCCTGGAAGGACTCATTCCTGGGATCTTGTCCCTGGTATAAACCTCTGATCTGTGTTCTGATAGTGAAAGTGAATGTCCTCTTCCCTTAAAGATAAGACCTGATATGGTTTCCACACTTGTTCCCCACCATTCTCAGTGTGAATCACTAATGAGATTGCCATTGGTCTGATAATTCTCCCTAGGAGCCAGTGCTGGGATGCATGGGTGGTGTCAGGGGGTGAAGACCAGGGTACACTCCTGGTAAACAGGCATCCCCAAGCTCAGTATTGTTTCCTACAGAGGAAAGGGAGGTGAATGGGAATGCCAGCTGACACTTGTCTGTGACTTCTGCAGATCCAGCAGCAGCCTGTGTGAACCAGTCTGGTCCAGGAGTTCAGTATGACCCCAAGCAGGCAGGTTGTGGGAGACCATGCCTGGATCAGCTGCCCGTGAGGTGTGGGCACAGATGATCTAGGATGGGCAGCTTTGGATCGATGTCTAGCCCATGGGACACCACACTGATAGTCCCTATAGTTTAGTTAACCAATGTCCTTTATCTGTTATTAATAAAATTATAAAATGCAAAAAGAGAGACTTATTTAATTAGATTCCTTTGGCTACGTCCTTTGAGGCAAAATTCTCGTTATTCCTGAAAGTAGAATGATCATAAAATTATTCTGAAACCTTTAAAAAGACATTTATAAATATACGGTAGATTTTCTGTCAGTTAAACCGCTTTATATTTATTTTAGAAATAGTACACAGAGTGAATCTTAAAATTCTTGAGGTGTAAAGCACAGTACTGTTAGGCATATGTACTGGAAATTGTCACCCTGAAGCACCTACAACAGAACCTCATTGATTCCACAACACCTGATATGTGGGTCAGCCCTTCCAGGCTCAGAGGCTCAGGAACCAACCAGAGTCCTACCGCTGGTCGCATATCATCTGGCCTTTGCAAGAGCTCCCATGGTTATTGATATACTTGAGTTGAGTAGAGATACAGATAATATGTTAATGTTTTCAAGGTATATCCTCTTCATCCCTCATGTAGGAAGCAAATAACATCAGGATAATTAGGCAGGAGTAAAAGCACAAGCATATTCCAGAGCAAAAATTTAAGAATAAGCCATCTACTCCCAGGTCATACAAGATTCTGAGGGGCAAGATGGCAGAAGAGTAGGGTCTCTTAGTCACCTGTTCACACCAAATTACCTAGATCACTTTCAAATCCTCCTGAACACCTAAAATTCGGCCTGAGATTTAAAGAGAGAAGAGCTGGAATGCTACACTGAGAAGAGCTCATGCTTCTACCAAGGGAGGAAGATGGGAAAAAATAAATAAAACAGCATCCAAAGTGGAGGGGCCCCAGCGAGGAGCTGGGCTAAAAGAAGACTTAATAATCAACATTTTTTAAAAAAGAATTTATTTATTTATTCATCACACACACACACACACACACACACACACAAACACAGAGGCAGAGACACAGGCAGAGGGAGAAGCAGGCTCCATTCAGGGAACCTGATGTGGGACTCGATCCCAGGTCTCCAGGATCACACCCTGGGCTGAAGGGGTTGCTAATCTGCTGAGCTACCCTGGCTGCACAATAATCTAATTTTATCCTACTTTTCACTACACCAATTGTTAGATTATAAAGTCCAGAATTTCCATTTTTTATAGATTATTAAATTTCATTTTCACATAAGTGGTAATTAGTAAATCCCTGAATACTATCAGCTTTGCTTAATAGAAAAAAACTGCCTGAATTATGCATGAAACATAGGACAATGAATAAAATTTCCAGTAGTAGTTCTTTTTAAAATTTTTATTTGAATTGCAGTAAACACAGCTGTGTGTGTACACATGTGTGGTAATTAAGTATTATTCAATTATACACATGTGTATATATTTGATATTTGTGTAATCAGCACCACAACTAAGCCGTAGAACTGTTCTATAGAAAGTATCCCACATGCAATCCTTTTATAGTCAGTCACCACAATACCAGTCACTTCTCTAACTGTTGGAAACCACTAATCTTTATAAAGTTTTCATGTCAAAAATGTTATAAAATTGGAATCATACACAATGTACCTTATGGATTGCATTTTTTTTCATTCAGCATAATTCCCTCTTGGTTCATCCAAGTTGTTGTGTGTATCAATAATTTGTTTCTTTTCATAGCTGAGTTGTATCCCATGATGTAGATGTAAACTGTTGGTTTAACCATTCATTGGCTGAAGGATATCTGGGCTGATTCTGAGTTTCAGCTGTTACAAATAAAGCTGCTATGAACATTCAAAAAAATGACTTGCAGTACAGGTTACTTCCAGTGTAACATCCGTTTCATGATCCAACATGCTGATTGAACACTTCCATACATCATCCAGTGTTCATCAGGACAAGTGCACTCCCTAAGCCCCATCTGACAGGTCATCCATCCCCCACTCTCCTCCCACCTGGTAACTATCAGTTTTATCTCTGTATTGAAGGGACTATTTCCTGATCTATGCATCAATCTCTTTGCTCATTTGTTCTGTTTCTTAAATTCAAACTATGACTGAAAGTATACAGTATTTTCTTTTTCTCACTGGCATGTCAATTAGCATTATGCATACTACCTCCATCCTCATACTTCTAAATTGTTAGATTTAATTCCACTGCATTGATTAGTAAAATCCCTATGTATCTAACTCTATTTATCTATCTCACATGTTCTTTATCCATTCATCAGTTGACAGATACTGGGATTGTTTCCATAGTTTGGCTAATGTAGATAATGCTGCTGTAAACATCGAGGTGCGTGTATCCCTTTGAATCAGCACTTTTGTAATCTTAGTGTAAATACCCAGTAGGGAAGTTGCTGGATCACAGGGGAGGTCTACATTTACCTATTTGATGCAACACCATACGGTTTCTCTGAGCGGCTGCACCCCTGCCCACCCACATCTCCTGATCAGAGAATTCTGCAGGGCCCCGGTTCTAGTGGAGGTGGTTTCATGGCTCATTTAACGAGCTGAGCAGAGCACACCCAGTTAAAACTCATCACATTCTTCCCAAGGACCCCACACTGTCCCCTGCAGGCAGGGAGAGCATGCATAGATGCCAGACCTGAAGGAAAGAGGCACCAAAACAGTACAGCACAGTGCATGCAGCACACACCAGAGACACTCTCTGAAGACCCAGACCCAGCACCCTATGTGACCTCTTCTTCATAAAACTGTTATAGTTGTAGCGGGATCTATAACTGGCATTTGTACACACAGAGGAAGATAAAGACTTAGATAAAAATCCAAGACTAAGGAATTCAATTCCAGTTTGCTGCCTGGAACCAGCTCAATTTGGTTTTCTCAAGTCAGTCCCTTTGACCCTGCCAAATGAGACAAGACTTCTGTTCTGCCTCCAGATCCAGCAGTTTCCATCCTTGAATGGGTCGTGTGCATCACAGAGACTGCCAGCAGCCCGTCCCATCCAAAATGCAAGCACATCGACTGTAGGGAGACATATAACTCATTACAATTATATTCCTGCATTTCTTGTCCTTGGGGAGGTTGCCTGAACTCCTGCCTGAAGCCCATGTCACATGGTGATAAGTGTTTTCTCTCTTTGTCACCCATCAGTGAGGTGATTTTCATGGAACACAAAACTCAACCATTTCTACTGCAATATTAATAACAATTGTATGACATACACCCAGACAGATGGCCTCCCATGGGGCCAGAGGGCAGGAAGCATTCCCAGTCCTGGTGTATAAGGGCCCTGATCCCATAATGAGGCTGCATCTCCTGACCTAAGTGGTCCCCTGAGGCCCCATCTCCTCCTCCCATCACATGGACATTAGGTTCCAACATGTGGCTGTTAGAGGACTCAACAGTGTGCTGATATGAGCATCTGAAGGATTCATGAGTTATTCCCTGCAGGTGGAAGGTCCTCCTCCACTTTTGTTCTCTCAGTTTTCATAATTGTTTAGTGGAATTTGTCATCACACCATATTTTTGAGTATTACCTGCTGTCTCCTTGATCTCCAATCCTCCCTCTTCTACTCCTGCCCCACCAATGGGAAATCCAGCAAGCGCCCTTGAGTTCTGTCTCCCAGATACTGGTAGGAAACTGACTCCATATAATCCCCTCCTGGATCAAGACCTCATCATCACCACTTTCCCTCAACACACACCCTGAGCCAGTGTCTTTCCCTGGCTCCATCCAAACATATCTGATTGCTGAGAGATCTGCCTGCTCTTAATTGAAACAATGATGAAGCTGAAAACATTTTAATACTCGTGTGTGTGTGTGTGTGTGTGTGTGTGTGTTGATGCTCAGACTCCACATCCACAGAACCTCCTGGTGTGAATCCTGCTTCCTTCCCAGGCTGTCACTGACATGGATCCTGTGTGTGTGGATCATGATATTGACCCCATTAGGGGTAGGTCTTCGTTTGCTTTAGATATTTGATGCATTTGCAGCCTCATGTCCAACATGGAGTTTATGCTGCTTCTACCAAATTTCTCCCTGAGCTGAGTGGTCCTGTAATGCACAATGATTGCAAGTGCGGATCAGGGAAATGCTTAGTTAATGTACATGGAGATATTTGCAATTAACTGGCATTTAGGGAAAATAGTAAGCAACTGTAAGAATCTCTGTCTTGGCAATATCACAGAAGTGACATTGTGTTCTTGACAATGTATCATATCAGGGTATACATGATTTTTTTTTCTCTCAGGATATTCTTGATCAAGGTAATGTGTGTTGGGTCTTTCCACTGTACATTTACTATTCTTCCCTTTGTAACCAATAACTATATTTGGAGAGATGCTCTGAGATTACATAAATATTCTGCTTCAGCCAATTATTTTATTTATTTTATTTTATTTTACTTTATTTTATTTTATTTATATATATTTTTGTTAGTTTTGATTCTGTTTTTTAAATAATAAATTTATATTTATTAGTGTTCAATTTGCCAACATACAGAATAACACCCAGTGCTCATCCCATCAAGTGCCCCCTTCAATGCCCGTCACCCATTCACCCCCACCCCCGCCCTCCTCCCCTTCCACCATGCCTTGTTCGTTTCCTGGAGCTAGGAGTCTCTCATGTTCTGTCTCCATCTCTGATATTTCCCACTCATTTTTTTTCCTTTCCCCTTTATTCCCTTTCAGTATTTTTTATATCTCCCAAATGAATGAGACCATATAATGTTTGTCCTTCCCCAATTGACTTATTTCACTCAGCATAATACCCTCCAGTTCCATCCACGTTGAAGCAAATGGTGGGCATTTGTCACTTTTTAAAAATTTTCTTAAAAAAATATTTATTTATTTATGATAGAGAGAGAGGCAGAGACACAGGAGGAGAGAGAAGCAGGCTCCATGTGAAGAGCCCGACATTGGACTAATCCTGGGACTCCAGGATCACGCCCTAGGCCAAAGATAGGCGCCAAACTGCTGAGCCACCCAGAGATCCCCATATTTGTCATTTTAATGGCTGAGTAATATTCCATTGTATTCATATACCATATCTTCCTTATCCATTCATCTTTTGATGGACACCGAAGTTCCACATTTTGGCTGTGATATCGCCAAGAAATACAAAACCTTAATCTAATCATGCCAAAAGGATCACATATACCCAAAGTGAGAGGCATTCTTCAGAGCAACTGACCAATACTCATCAAATGTCTCAAGGTCATGAAGGACAAAGAAAGACTTAAATAGCTGCCATAGGTTAGCAGAAACAAATAAAACAGCAACTAAATGCAGTTTGGGATCCTAGTTTGGATTCTGGGACAGGAAAAAAATATTTGGAAAACTGGTGAAATTTCAATAAGAGCTATAGATTACTCAATATTATAGTACCAGGGCAAATCATACAACTGTATAAAAAATTTTATTATAGCTGCCAAATTAATACAATGTCACCATCTAAAATAGTGACAAGGAAAACCCACCTGAGCACAGACTGCATGGTGAGTTTTCTGTGTTCTGTCCCAATCCTTGAAAGGGGTCACCTAAGGTTCCTGGGGCTGGGCCTTCTCTCCCAGCTAAGGGTTCAGGCTGGGCTGGTTTACTAGTAGAGGTAGGGCGCTATTTGCATGTCCTCTGACTACATATCAAATTTATCAGTTAGCATCCTTATGATACTAGTTGCTCAGAACACATGTGTGGATCATGGCAGAGTTTTGCAGACAGGATATGTGTCAGTAAATTGTGCTTTCTCCAACCTCATTTGCTGCCTGATTACTTATCATCAATTATCTTCCATTATTCCACATATCTGCATTCAAGATAGGTTATGAACATAACAATTTACCACCATTTACAGGTGTATAACTATTCACTGCAGAAGAGAGCTTGTGTAAGTGTCTGAGACCACACAGCAGTTTGAAGTGAGCCCCAGTGTCTTGGCTGTGCTCCTCACCATGGGACATGGATCCTCCCTGAGCCACTTCCAGGAAAGAACTGGACATGAGATTTGTAGGTTTCTGGAATTTCCAGAAGTGCCAATTGAGTGATGTGTGGATACCAGGTCTCTCGGTCACACAAAAATGGAAACAAATAGAAACCTTGACAGAGACTCACAGAGCTGATGGATATGCTGTGGATTCCACCACGACAGGGGCATTTACACCTCCTCTCTTCGTCCATATGACTGGGAATTCTAAATAAAGATACAAGAGTGGAATGATTATTAAAATGATTAATTCCTTACAATGTGACCAAAAAAGGATGTGCTGTAGAGCCATGTCCTCATCTATGGCATGGAGATCATTGAACTTGTACACTCACATATATTGCCATGAAAATATCAGTTATATTGATCCTGGAGCTTGTCCTTGGGAACTTGGTTACAGGCACTATGATTGTGTATTCAGAAATCGAGGACTCTTCTGTGTTTCCCCAAGCTTAACAAACTGTTTACCATGTCCCTACATGATGACGTTTGAAGAGAAAGGAGCTTTATTATCTTCTTTATTCATCTGACAATGTACACTTGCGCTGTTTTCATATTTTTTCTTTTGAAAATAATGAATCTATAAACATAGGTGTTTGAGGTTCCTTGTAAACCAGATTTTCTGTATTTTTTGTGTGAATTTTTAGGTCTTTGTTTGCTGGTTCATGCTAAGGCTCTGTTTTTAACTTTCTGAGTAACCTCAATACTGTTTCCTGGAGTGGCTGCACCCCTGTCCACCTACATATCCTGACCAGAGAATTCTGCAAGGCCTCAGGTCTAGTGGAGGTGGTACCAGGTGTCATTTATCAAGCAGAGCAGACCACACCCAGTTAAAACTCATCCCTTCCTGGTCAAGGACCACACACTGCCCACTGCAGACAGGAAGAGCCTCTGTAGGTATGACCTGATGCAAAGAGATGCCAACACAGAAGAGCCCAGTGCATGCAGCACACACTATAGACACTCTCTGAGGTGCCAGACCATACACAGTATATAACCTCTTCCTCAAAAAAACTGTTCCTTTTGGAGGAGAAATATAACTGGTTTTTCTAACACAGAGAAGGAGGTAGACGGTTAGAGAAACTGCCATGGTGGAGGAATTCAATTTCATATTGCACTTCTGATCGCCATCAGTATTTGGTTTCCTCATGCCAATCCCCATAACGCTGCAGTTTGAGCAGAGAGCTCCTGTTATATGTCCATTTGCAGGACTTTCCATCACTGAATGGATCATGTGCATCAGGAACACTGCCAGCAGCCCACACCCTACAACTGGCAGCAACATCCACTGAACGGTGATAGAGGGTGGTGCTAATAATAGTCCTGCTATTCAAATCTTTTGGAGCTCATCTGTTGTCCCACATGAAGCTGCTGTGTCACTGGAGACAAGAATGAGATGGTGTGCATGGTCCTCAGGTGGCAACTGTCACTTCCTGCAAATCATATAATGATTGTATTATACTCAATGGACTTTCTACATTAAAAGAGCTCTTGAGTGCATAGAAGTGCTGGATCAGGGGAAATAGTGATATAAGATTATGATATTGTGTGATAAGTGGCAGAGTGATATTTAGAGTTTCCAGGTAACACAAAAGGTAGTTATCCCAACATCTTTGTTTTTTACTTTTTAACTTTAAAAACAGGCATTTACTTTTTGCATCAAATACAGGTGTTCCAAATATCTAAAGGATGGAATAAGGCAGGCAGGCCTACAGTCTGAAGCTAAAATGATTGACCCTAAAATGATTTAATTCATGTCCAGTAAAAGACACATTATCACCACAAAAGGCTAAATAAAAATAACACCATCTTAAAGAAGTTAAAAATATTTTTCTTTTTACACTTTTAAATGAAAAGTGTCTAAGGAGATGAGAATTTTTAAAGATGACTGGCAAAAATGGCCAACGATTAGTGTAAAATGCAGTATAAAACAAAGAGAAATAATCTGTTGTTGTCTGCATGATATGTGCAGGGCTGATGGAGTATTTTAACCATTTTTTCTTTATTTAAATTCAACTTGCCAGCATACAGTATACCATAGTATACCACCCTGTATTTGTCACATCATATGTGGTAACTGGGTGATGGGCATGAGGGAGGACATCTGATGAGGTGAGAACTTAGTGATATGCTATATGTTGGCTAAATGAATTTACATATCACATCATCTTTCAAACAAGATAATACTGAGGATTTTTAAAAACACCCATTTTTGGGGTCGTTAAGAAAACTGAGTTCTGTGGCACATGAGTGGTTCCATGTTTGAGCTTCAGCCTTCAGCCCAGGTCAGGATTATGGAGTCCTGGGGGTGAGTCCTACCTCAGGCTCCCCAGAGAAAGCCTGCTTTTCCCTCAGTCTGTGTCTCAGCCTCTCTCCATATCTCTCATAAATAAATAAATAAATAAATAAATAAATAAATAAATAAATAAAATATTTAAAAGGGATAAAGCAGAGTTCAGGGAGGAATCTATCCCCAAAACTACAAAGAGGCATGTGTATTCACTGACATACCTGTGCTGTACGTGATTTGTGGAGAAGCCTTGGATTTCCCTAGAAGTGAGAGGGTTTCCAGGTGAGATGACCATTGGATCCCTGGACTTAAATATAATTCCCTCTGCAACCTTAGGAAGCATCCCCCAACTCATTGAATCCATGAATACAAGAATAGCCATGGAAGGCAGAAGTCATCTCATTTATTTGTGTCTCAATGTCTGTGCTGGACATCTCATGTTATCATCTCCTACTCTTAGACTGAGCAACACACATGACCCTCCCTGGTTCTCATTAAAACAGATCAGAATGCTTTACACCGACATTGACTCTGTGGCTCTGGGATGCAGTGGAGAGATCATGGGTCTTGTCAAGGTCTGTTATACTAGGATCTAATTATATATATTTTATCCAGATGAGATTAGAAATCATAATTAAACTGAGTTCTACTTTCTACACAAGCTTGCTGACATTTAGTATTGTCATAGTTTAATTTATTCAATTCAGTAATTTAGTCAATAGGTGGAGATGTAGTAGTGTATTGTGAGGATCATTATATTTACATTTATCATTTACCTCTTTCCAGTGAATAGAACATTAATCTGTTACATCTTTCTTAAAGAACTGCTGAGAATAGTGCCACCATCAGGGACGTGGAAGATGTAGGGTTGGTGATGTTCCCCACATGCTTTTTCACCATTCTTATTTGGGCTGCATAAAATATGAGATGCTCTAGAAGTCCCCTATGGGCATTTCAGATTGATGGTCTTCAAATTTTGGGGGAAAATCCCTGCCAAACTCTGCTGATTATGGTTCATCTTTAGAGAAAGCTGTAAGGCTGTTTCTGCATCTTAGAATCTACAGCTGGAAGCCTGTGTCCCTAGGTTAGCATGGAAACTGAGCATTCCATCTTGAAGTGAGTGGTATTTGAGCACCTAAGCCCAAGATTGGGGCACGCACAGTGCCTTTCCATCACCAAATGGAAGAAGTGTTGGGTTCTGGAGCAATCCTGAGGACACAGCATGTCCCATTAAGGAGCTTCCAAATCCTCATGGAACCCAGTCCTGCTCCACTGCATTCAGTCTCACGCCCTGCACATATGAACTCATGGAGAGAGTAAGAAATTATTTGAAAGAGGAAAGAAAAGCGGAGCCTCCTCCACAGATGGTTCTGCAGATATTCAGGCACCACTTAAGAGTGGAACTCAGTAGACTAAAATTGTCTCCACGTTCCTGATGCAGCTGTCTTTTGAGATGAGTGGAATTTCCTTTCAAGATGGGATTAGAGTGCTAAGTAGGTACCAATAGCTTGTAAGGAGGAGACCAAGCAGAGACCTTTCAGGATGAAGGTGTTGGTCGCCCTCTCAGGTAATGGGCTATGACAAGCTGAAGGGTTGCTGAAATCAAAGAGTGTGTGTAGTTGGTAGATGAAGAAGGAAGGTCAATTAACAGTTTTTATTCTCGTTTGGTTACTAAAATGAGGATTGTAGGTGTCATGCATATTGCCTCCTTGTATTATTTCAGATATTCTTTGCTAACAAACACAAAGGGAGAAGGAGTTATGATGTAAGACCTGCCGGGGACCCTGAGCTTGTGTCATTCCTGAACACACCTGGATATTTATCAAATAATTCTGAGCTAACAAGAAATCATGAGGATGAGAGAACAATAAATGCTAGTCTGCAAGTAGTAAATCGACACGTTTTGGAATGTAGGCCGTGTGGAGTGTTGTGTTGGGGAGATTTAGCTGTGGGGCTGGGGCCTGGAAGGAAACTACTTCCTGAAGCTACTACAATTAGGATAAGCAGCAAAGAGGAAAATTGTTTAGACTTCATTTCGTCTATGAGTTCAGCATAGAAGTCCACGCACTTGAGGATATGGCTGGTTAAAGGTGCTTATATTACATAGTAGGCTGGATCTAAAACAATGTTTTTAAAGATACAACTCGGTTTGAGCAAACATCGAAGACACTCAAGAATCACTTATTGTAGAGATAAAGGAAATAAGCCATTGTCAACCCAAAATTAAAACTGATATTACAGAAATGCTGTCCCAGATGCATGAAAAAAGAGGATGGATGAAAGAAAAGCATATTCGGGAAATAGAAGATAATATTGTGGAAAATCATGACAGAACAGTATAAGGAATCAAATTAATTGTCCCCAAATGTAGACAGGGAACTCAGTGACTTTTGAAAGAATAACATTCCTTTGATAGGAGGCCCAGAAAATGAAGACCGAGAAATGGTGGCAGGTTTGTTCAATAAAATAATTCCTGATAAGCCTCTAATTGGAAGAGACATCAACTTCCAGGAAGCACAGATACTGTTATAAAATTGAACAAATTCGACCTTCTCCAAGGCATTTCATTTTCAAACTCACAAAAATATGCAGGCAAAGAAGGAATCCTGAAATCAGGAAGGGAACTGCTGTCCTGACTTCACAGACATCAGTCTAACAGCATCTGGATGGTGATGCTCAGACTCAGGTACCACAGGGTCAGCACATCTCCATCTTCTGGAAAGGTTGATAAATCATCATCCCTACAGTAAATCCCACAATCTACCAGCCCCCTGCTCCCTGTGGTTCCACTGGGTCTTGTTCATGGAATCCTAGGAGTGTCCACAGGTTCATCCTCCCTGCAAGTGGGAACATGTGAGAAATCCAGCCTTGACCCCATGGATGGAATTTAGCAGGGACTTACCACAATAAATGCAGCAGAAAAGACCAGATCATCAGGGCTTGGATTCCCCTGTCACTAATATCTTAACCTGTGCCCCCTGCTGGAACATCGTACTTGGTCTGCGTGAATTAATAGACACTCATTCCCACAGTTCTGGAATCTGGGAAGCCTGAGGTCGAGGTGCTGGCAGATGTGGTGTCTGGAGAGCGCCAATGCCCCACCCCTCCTTTCCCCATCAAATCATATTGGTCCGGGGGAAAGTGACCTTTCCCAGTCCCGGTGTATAAAGGCCCTGGTCCTATCCTGAGGCTGCACCCTCCTGACCTAAATGCTCCCCTAAGGCTCCTCCCATCACATAGCCAATAGGTTTCAACATGGGGATGGCAGATATCACATACAGTGGGCTGATATCAGCACCTGAAGGGTCAATGATTTATATCCTAGAAGTGGAAGGCTCCTCTATCGAGCTCCTCACCCTAAGGATCCTCATAGATCCAGTGGAAGCTTCTGGTCCCTGCACAAGCACGCACATTGACCTTCAGAATCAGCTGATAACTGGAGGGGGATAGATTCCACTTCATTTTCTGGGTGAGTCGTCAGTCCACTTTTATAATCATATTATAATTTTTGCTACTTCTCTCTGATCATACTTCTCATTTATCACTACATCAGGTATTTTCTTTCGTGCATGGATTGTAGGTCCCTCTTTTTAAAAATGTTTTATTCATTTATTCATGAGAGACACAGAGAGAGAAGAGGTAGAGACACGGGCAGAGGGAGGAGCAGGCACCATGCACAGAGCTTGATGAGGGACTCGAACTCGGGACTCCAGGATCATGCTCTCAGCTGAAGGCAAACGCTAAACCACTGAGACACCCAGGGATCCCCAGATCCCTCTAGTCTTTGAGGTACATGCAGATATTTGAATATTTTTCAAATTTGAGGAAATAGTAAATAAGTGTAAGCAACAGTGCCTTCTGTGCATGTAAAGTAGCTAAATAATTTGTTTTCAAATCAGAAACTGAATAGTTAGGAACAAATTTCTGGTCCAGAGAGGCTCCCTGGGGAAACAGCTCCTTGGAGAGGAAGCCCAGACCCTGACAGGAAACCAGCCCAGAACCTCCATCTGCACCTGTTCCCGGGCCTTTAAGACAGAAGGGGTGAGGAGTGCGCACCCCCTGCTGGTCCTGATCCCCTTCTACAGGGAGGTTTGTGTCTGGGCTCACACTGAGGTCACCTCACTGTGTCACTCACACAGGAATACACGGCCGTGTCTTCGGCTCTCAGGCTGTTCACCTGCAGGTACAGCGTGTTCTTGGCATTGTCTCTGGAGATGGTGAATGGGCCCCTCACAGCGTCTGCATAGTTTGTGCTACTTCCAGTACTGCTAATTTCTGCAAGCCACTGCAGCCCCATCCCTGGAGCCTGGTGGACCCAGTACATCCAGTAGCTACTGAAGGTGAATCCAGGGTCCACACAGGAGAGTCTCAGGGACCCCCCAGGCTTCACCAGGCCTCCCTAGACTCCACCAGCTGCATCTCACTCTGGACACCTGCAGACACAAGACATCCTGCTCAGGAAACTGCCCCACAACCCCCGTTTCTCTCACTTATCTCCACTCACATTCTCAAGGTCTCTTGTTCACCATGATTTACCCTTTATTTTTTTTTTATTTTCTCAAGGAGTGAGTTGGTTAGTTAGCTTTATTGTTTTTGGTCCTGGATTTTCTGGGTAGTAGTGTTTTGAATTTTTTTAAATAAATTTAGTTTTTATTGGTGTTCAATTTACCAACATACAGAATAACCTTTTAAAATAGTGACAAGGAATAACTAGATGAGCATAGACTCCATGAGGGTTTGTCTGAGTTCTGTCATTATCCCTGAATGGGGTCACCTGGGGATACTGGAGCTGGTGCTCCTCTCGCAGCTGCAGGGTTGGAGCTGGGCTGGTTTAATCAGTGGAGGGAAGGTCCTCTTTGCATGTCCTTTGAATATATAATCAGCACCAGACCTGGATTTGATTCTTTACAAGTTATTTTTTTTAATTTTTTTAAATTTATTTATGATAGTCATACAGAGAGAGAGAGAGGCAGAGACACAGGCAGAGGGAGAAGCAGGCTCCATGCACCGGGAGCCCAACGTGGGATTTGATCCCGGGTCTCCAGGATCGCGCCCTGGGCCAAAGGCAGGCGCTAAACCGCTGCACCACCCAGGGATCCCTCTTTACAAGTTATTAACAAGGATTGCTTTACATCTGTCGGCCACTGTGTGTAATGTCTTCTGACATTATGAAGTGTTCAAATCTATGAAAAAATTACCTTTGATTACCTTTGCATTTCTTATGACTTTTAAAAATCTCTCATCAATTTAGGTAATTTTGTGGACAGTATTTTACTTCCTTCAGAATAGTTAATTTTACATATTATATTGCTCACACCTGTTTCAATGTAATCAGTTTTTATAAATTAAACATTTTAAATTCTTAATTGTTAAGGGTGCTGGGGTGCCTCAGCAGTTGAGGTCTGCCTTCTCCTCTGGGAGTGATCCTGGAGTCCAGACATCCAGTCCCACATCTGGGTCCCAGCACAGAGCCTGTTTCTCTCTCTGCCTGTGTCTTTCATGAATAATTAAAGAAAATCTTTAAAATATAAATTATTTGTTGTTCCTGTGTGGAAAACTAGGTTTCCATTATATGTTGATTTTGTTTCCTATCGATTCCCTGAAATTGTTCATTATTTTAGGTTTTTGTTTTGGAGCTTATGGAGTTTGATCCTGCAACAGATCATGTCATATGGATACAAATATTTTTTCTGAATCTATTGATTTAAGTATCTATTATATTTTGTTTCTTAAGTTTCCTAGATTGGAATTCCAGTCATTGTGATAGTACTGGTTTCCTTATCTTCTTCTGGGTTGTTTGGACTAATTACTCTGTAGACATATGACAGACCTCAGTGGAGATATATTTCATTTTGCATGTGCCTGAACTCCCTAGAACACAACACGCAGAAAATGAACAAAGTAGGCAACCCTTGTGCTTCTTGCCCAACAGGACCTTGGGTTTGTGGAGATATAAGACCAGGATACTGGGTTTGGGTCAGTCAGTGAATTATTGAGGAACTGACAAGGGTTGTTTGCACAGCCTTCTGGGCTCTACAGACGGTTCTGGAGCTGAGGATGGTTTACCCCTCCCAGTACAGAGAAGGGAATATTCTAATGGGAGATTTATATCCATCTATCAGGGTGACATAGGAGGTTCAGCCTCTCTGTCCACTGGATGATTCTCGTGATTTTATTCACAATAATCCAGGGAACGCAAAAGACATGAAGAGAAATCTCACAGAGGAAGACATAGACATGGCCAACATGCACATGAGAAAATGCTCTGCATCACTTGTCATCAGGGAAATACAAATCAAAACCACAATGAGATACCACCTCACACCAGTGAGAATGGGGAAAATTAACAAGCAGGAAGCCACAAATGTTGGAGAGGATGTGGAGAAGAGGGAACCCTCTTGCACTGTTGGTGGGAATGTGAACGGGTGCAGCCACTCTGGAAAAGTGTGGAGGTTCCTCAAAGAGTTAAAAATAGAACTGCCCTACGACCCAGCAATTGCACTGTTGGGGATTTACCATAAAGATTCAGATGCAATGAAACGCCAGGACACCTGCACTCCGATGTTTATAACAGCAATGTCCACAATAGCCAAACTGTGGATGGAGCCTCGGTGTCCATCGAAAGATGAATGGATAAAGAAGATGTGGTTTATGTATACTTTGAAATATTACTCAGCCATTAGAAATGACAAATACCCACCATTTGCTTCAATGTGAATAGAACTGGAGGGTATTATGCTGAGTGAAGTAAGTTAATCGGAGAAGGACAAACATTGTATGTTCTCATTCATTTGGGGAATATAAATAATAGTGAAAAGGAATATAAGGGAAGGGAGAAGAAATGTGTGGGAAATATCAGAAAGGGAGACAGAACATAAAGACTCCTAACTCTGGGAAACGAACTAGGGATGGTGGAAGGGGAGGAGGGCGGGGGGTGAGGGTGAATGGGTGACGAGCACTGAGGGGGGCACTTGACGGGATGAGCACTGGGTGTTATTTTGTATGTGGTTAAATTGAACACCAATAAAAAATAAATTTATCATAAAAAACATTAAAATTTAAATTTAGATATTTGCACTGTAGGCTGGAGAAATAGAACATATTTATTGTGATCAATAGTTTTTTTTAATCTTGAAAAAGAAAATAATCCAGGGAACCAGCTGACATATGGGGTAGCACAGTTTATTCTCCTTCAGTATAACATGTTGAATAGTCATGGTGGGAATGAACCCCTGTGTGGATCCTGACTTGACAGAAGGGCTTCAGGCTTTCACTTTTGAATGAAGTGTTGGTTGTGAGTTTTTCATAAAATTTGACTAATTCGTGGAGGGAAACTCTTGTGCCTCGACTCTTAAGATGTTTTGAAGATAAAGCGTGTTAGACATTGTCAAGCAGGTTTAGCATCATAGGAAAGAATCATGTACATCCAATCCTTCACTCTGTTAATACAGGGGCCCTATTTATAATATGGGCTTGTTGAAACATCCTTGCATCCCAGGCATGATTCCCTCAAGTCATCCTGTGCTACCTGTCCATGTGCTTTTGTATTCAGGATGCCAAGATATTTGCATTTATGTTCATCTGAGATATTGTCCATGAGAATCTTCCTGTGGGGTCCATGGTGTGAGTTTGCTGTCAGAGTCCTCCTGGCCTCCTTAAATCAATTTGGTCATGTCCCATTCTCCTTAGGTTTTGGAAGACATTGAAATGTTTTGGCCTTAATGCTTAAAATATTTTAAATATTTGTAGATATAGCCATCTGATTTTGGCCTTTCAGTTTTTTTTAAGTTTCATGGTCTCCTTTGAGGCAAAATATGTTTTAAAGATTTTATTTATTTATTCATGAGAGATAGAGAGAGAAAGAGAGGCAGAGACACAGGCAGAGGGAGAAGCAAGCTCCATGCGGGGAGCCTGATATGGGACTCGATTCCAGGTCTCCAGGATCAGGCCCAGGGCTGAAGGTGGTGCTAAAACCCTGAGCCACCTGCGTGGCTGCAGGGAGAATTTTTGATAATGGTGTCAGTCTCCTTAAATGTTCTGTTTTGTTCATTTTTTATTTCTTCATGAAACGTTTCAGTTTATTGAAAATACTAGTAATTTTGTAATTTGCCTCGGTTATCCAATATCTTTGGTGTGTGTTGAGATTGATAAGTTCATTTAGATTTGAATTCGATCTTTTAATCTAATAAGACATTCCCAAGTATCTTCTATTCTGTAGGTCGCCTTTTAATTACACTGAGTGATTCCTTTGCTGTGAAAATGCTTTTTCCTTGATGAAGTCCCCATAGTTCATTTTCCTTTTCTTTCCCCTGCCTCTGGAGACTCGTCTAGAAGTGGCTGCAGCTGAGGTAGAAAAGGTGCTGCCTGTGTTCTCCTGAGGATTCTGATGATTTATTGACTCACATTTAGATCTTTCTTTAACTTTGAGTCCATTGTTCTGAATGATGTCAGAAAAGGTTCCTCTTTCATTATTCTGTATGTGGGTCTCCAGTGTTCTCAAAGCCATTTGTTGAAGAGATTTTCTTTATTCCATTGGATATTCTTTCCTAATTTTTCAAGAATTTTTGACCTTTGATTTATCAGGATGTCTCCAGCTTTGCCCTACTTTTTCAGGATTGCTTTGGCTAGTTGAGGTCTTTGTGGTTCCCTGAAAGTTTTCAGAATGTTTTCTCAAGCTCTGTGAAAAATGCTGGTGATATTTTTTACACCTGCTTTGAATGTGTTACTTGCTCTTGGTAGCATATTTTATCAATCTTTATTCTTCTAATCTATGAAAAGAAATATTTTCAATCTATTTGTGTCTTCCTTACTGTCTTCCATAAGTGACCTGCAATGTTTAGACTGTACATCCATCCCTTTTTGGTTAAGATTTTTCCTCATTATACGATGATTTCTGGTGCAATTATAAATTGCATCAACTCCTTGATTTTCTCTTTTTCTGTTTCATTTTCACTATAGAGAAAATCCAGTGACTTCCTTGTATTGATTTTACAATACAATTCAGATTTTGCTGAATTCCGGTATCAGTTCTAGCAATTTTTTCAAAGCAATTTTGGGATTTGAACTTAAAGTAACTTGAGTGTGAAGAGTGAAAGTTTGATTTTTCTTTGCTGAGTTGGAGGACTTTTCCTTCTCTTTGTTTTCTCATTGTTGAGGCTAGGACTTCTAGCAGTATGGTGAAGAACAGTGGTGATGGTGGACATCCCTGTCCTGTTCCTGATCTTAGGCGAAAACTTGAGAGTTTTCCCTTTGAGGATGACTTTCTCCATGTGTCTTCTGTAGATGGCTTTTATTATGTAGAGAATGTCTCCCTATCTCTATACAACAACATGTTGTAATCAAGAAAGTATAATCTCTTTTGCCAAAAGTTTTTGGGCATCAGTTGAGAGGACAAAATGGTCCTTACCTTTTCTTTCATTAAGGACTCATATCCCATTGTTTGATGTGCAGATGTTGAACCATCCTTTCAGAACAAAAATTAAACCCATTTGGTCATGGTGAATTATCCTATTAATGTACTGTTGGATCCTGTTTCTTAGGATCTTGGTGAGAATTTCGCATCCATATCCATCGAGGATATTAGTCTGTAATTCTCCTTTTAAGTTGGATCTTTGTCTGCGTTTGAGGTCAAGGAAATGGTACCCTCAGAAAATGAACTTAGAAGTTTCCTTTAATTTCTATTTTTGGAACATTTTCAAGATAGATATTCATTCTTTTTAAATGCTTGATGCATTCCCATGGGCAGCCATCGGTCCCAGAACTTTTGATTGTTAGAAGAATTTAAATATGTTTGATTTTCATTTCTTAGTTTTGGGTCAGTAGAGCTTTTCAATTCATTCCTGTTTCAGATTTGGTTGTTTTTACATTTATAGGAGGGTATCCATTTCTTCCAGATTGCTGAATTTGTTGGCATGTTATTGCTCGTAATTTTCTCTCTCTTTAATAATTTATTTTTCATGTATTTATTCAATATTTTAAGTTCAATATGTCAGCATATAGTAACACCCAGGGCTCATTCCATCAAGTGCCCCCTCAGTGCCCATCACCCAGTCACCCCAACCCCTGCCCACTTTCCATTCCATTAACCCTTGTTAATTTTCCATGGTTAGGTGTCTCTCATGTTCTGTCTCCACTGATATTTTCATTCACTTTGTCTCCTTTCCCTTTATTCCCTTTCACTAATTTTTATATTCCCCAAATGAATGAGACCATATAACGTTTGTTTTTTTTTTTCTGATTGACTTATTTCACTCAGCACAATATCCTGTAGGTCCCTGCCGGTCGAAGCAAATAGTGGGTACTTGTGATTTCTAATGGCTGAGTAATATTCCATTGTATACATAGACCACATCTTCTTTATCCATTCTTCTTTCAATGGACACCGAAGCTCTTTCCACAGTTTGGCTATTGTGAACATTGCTGCTATAAACATCAGGGTGCAGGTGTCCCGGCGTTTCATTGCATCTGAATCTTTGGGGGAAATCCCCAGGAGTGCAATTGCTGGGTCGTAGGACAGGTCTATTTTTAATTCTTTGAGGAACCTCCACACAGTTTTCCAGAGTGTCTGTACCAGTTCACATTCCCACCAACAGTACAAGAGTGTTCCCCCTTTTCCACATCCTCTCCAACATTTGTTGTTTTCTTTCTTATTAATTTTTGCTATTCTCTGTGGTGTGAAGTTGCAACTGAATGTGTTTGGGTGTACTTTTCCCTGATAGCAAGTGATGTGGAGCATTTTTTTCATGGACTTGTTTTCCATATGTAGGTCTTATTTGGAAATATATCTGTTCATATATTCTCCTTGTTTCTTGACTGGCTTCCTTGTTTCTTGGGTTTTTGGTTTTATAGGATCTTTATAGATGTTGGTTAAAAGCTTTTTGATTTGTCATTTACTAATATCATCTACCCTTCTGTATGCTGTGTTTTAGTTTTGTTGACAGTTTCCTTTGCTCTGCAGAACTTTTTTGTTTTGATGGAGCTCCTGAAATGCATTTTTGCTCTTGATTCCCTTGTTGTTATACATATGCCTTGCAAGAAATTGTTGTGGCTAAGTTCCAAAACGTTGTTTTCTCTCTCTCCTTAGATTTTGATGGATAGTTGTCTCATAGTTAGATCTTTAGCTATTTTGACTTTATCTTTTTGTCTAGTATAAGATAATGGTCTATTTTAATTCTTGTACAGGGTCTTTTCAATTCTCCCTATGCCAATTATTTTTGAGAATGTTTTCTTTTCCCAGGAGACATTCTTTCCTACTTTATCCCATATTATAGATCATATGTTTAAGGGTCCATTTCTGGGTTCTCTATTCTGATGTATTGAACTGTGTGTCTGTATTTTGGCCAGTACCACACTGTCTTGGTGATCACAGTTTTGCAGTACACCTTGAAATCAGGAATTCTAATGCCCCAGCTTTGGTTTTCTTTCTTAACGTTACTATGGCTATTGGAGCTCTTTTCTGATTTTATAGATATCTTAGGATTATTTGGTCCATCACTAGGAAGAAAGCTTCTGGTATTTTGATAGGAAATGCATTCAATATCTAGATGCCCTGGGTAGCATAGACATTTTCACAACGTTTTTTCTTCTGATTCTTGAGCATAGAAGTTTTCTCCATCTCTTTGTATCTTCATTAATTTCTTTAATAAGAGTTTTCTAGATTCAAAATACAGATCCTTTACCTCATTGGTTAGAACTATTCCTAGGTATCGTATGGTTGGAGTTATTGTAAATGAGTTAATACCCTAATTTCTCTGTTATCAGTATCATTCCTAGTGTGTACAAATGCAGCTGCCTTCTATGCCTTGGTTTTGTCTCCTGCCACATCCCTAAGTTGCTATGTCTTTTCTAGAAATTTTAGGTGGTATCTCTTGGAGTTTATATACAAATATCATGTCCTCTGCAAAGAGGGAGAGTTTGAGGAGGCGGGGCAAGATGGAGGAAGAGTAGGGTCCCCAAGTCACCTCTCCCCACCAAATTACCTAGGTAATTTGGTAATTACCTAGGTAACCTTCAACTCCTCTTGAAAATCTATGAATTCGGCCTGAGATTTAAAGAGAGAACAGCTGGAATGCTACAGTGAGAAGAGTTCACACTTCTCTCAAGGTTGGAAGACAGGGAAAAAATAAATAAAGAAACAAAAGGCACCCAAAGGGGAGGGGCCCCATAAGGAGCCTGCTAAGGCCAGGGTGAGTGTCCCCAGGACAGGATAGCCCCATCCCAGAGAAGCAGGGGCTTCACCAATCTCCCCGGGTGGAAAGGCGCTCGCTGGGAGTTAGAGAAGGATTCCAGGAGGGCGGGGATGCCCTCAGGCTCTCGGGGTCACTAACAGAGCACCTGCACCCTGGGGAGAGTGCCACACCCCGTGGCCGAGCTCCCTAAAGGGCTGCAGCACACACGGCGGGCCTGGGAGCAGCTCGGATGGGCCTGGGCGGAGGCTCTGTGTGGAGGGGGTTACGCGGCCCCAGGAGGAGCTTGGAGGGTTTGGGCAGAGGCTCTATGGAGGGAGCAGTGCAGCCCCGGGAGCAGCACAGAGGTGGCAGAGGCAGAGGAAGAGGCTCAGTGTGGAGGGGGATGTGTGGCCTGAAATGTGAATCCAACAGCGCAGGTCCGGGAGCACAGAGTGCCAGGGACACAGCCCAAGATCCGGCCTCCCCCCTGGGACAGGCAGAAGCCAGGAGGGCCTAAGACAACAAGGACACTCCTGCCCAGAGCTGTGCAGATCAGTGGCCCCGCCCACGGAGCATCCAAACCCCTGCAGATGGAGAGCTACGTAGTTAATGTGGGAGCTGAATCCAGGGCTCCAGAGCTGGCCACCACCACAGTGGTTGTTCCTCCTGGGGCCTCACGGTGTAAACAATCCCCACTGAGCCTCACAGTGGCCTCACCAGATAAACATCTTAAACATGACTCACTGAGCCCTGCACCAGGCAGGGAGCTGAGCTGCTCCCCAAGTGCTAGCATCTGAAAATCAGCACAACAGGCCCCTCCCCCAGAAGACCAGCTAGACAGACAGGGGAAAAACAAATTATTGACCAAGCAGCACAGGAAAGTTCCAGGGAATTTGAGGGACTTAGAGTATACAGAATCAGAGGATACTCCCCCTTGTTTTTTTGTTTTGTTTTGTTTTTATTTCTGTTTGCTTCCCCCTTTTTTCTCTTTTTTCTCCTTTTTTTCCTTTTTTTCTTTTTTCTTTTTTTTATTTTTCTTTCCTTTTTTCTCTTCTCTGTCTTTCTCCTTTTCCCAATACAACTTGTTTTTGGCCACTCTGCACTGAACAAAATGACTAGAAGGAAAACCTCATCTCAAAAGAAAAAATCAGAAACAGTCCTCTCTCCCACAGAGTTACAAAATTTGGATTACAATTCAATGTCAGAAATCCAATTCAGAAGCACTATTATAAAGCTACTGGTAGCTTCTTTGTTTTTCTTTAATATTTTATTTATGTACTTATGAGAGACACAGAGAGACAGAGAGAATGGCAGAGACACAGGCAGAGGGAGCAGCAGTCACCATGCAGGGAGTGTGATATGGGACTCCTTCCCAGGTCTCCAAGATCACTCCCTGAACAAAAAGGCAGGGCTAAAATGCTGAGCCACCCGGGATGCCATGATTTGTTTTTTGTTTCAACATTCTTTTACCTAGTCAGAATCTTTTCTGTTTACTTACAAGTTTTAGGCTTGTTCCATTCCCTAGAAAAATGTTGGTTGTGTTTTGATAGGGTTTATATTCAATGCACAGATTGCTGTTGGTGGCATAGACATTATATGAATATTTTTCCAATCCATGAGAATAGACTGTTTTCCATATATTTCTGTCTTCTTTAATATCTTTCATATGTATTTTAGATTTTTTAGAATATAGGTCCTTTCATCTTTGGTTAGGATTATTTCTCATTATCTGAAGTTTCTTTTTTTTAATTTTATTTCTTAATTATTTTTTATTGTAGATCGCTTTGTCAACATAAAGTATAACACCCAGTGCTCATCCCATCAAGTGACCCCACAGTGCCCGTCACCTTGTCACCCCAACCCCGCTGAACTCCCTTACCAAGACCCCTTCCCAGACTTCCTTCCCAGAGTTACAAGTCTCTCATGTTCTGTCGACTTCTCTGTTATATCCCACTCATTTTCTCTCCTTTCCATTTACTCCCTTTCACTACTTTTTATATTCCCTGAACGAATGATACCATATGTTTGTTCTTCTGTGACTGACTTACTTCACTCAGCATAATACCCTCCAGTTCCATCCACATTGAAGCAAATGGTCGGTGTTCTTCATTTCTAATGGCTGACTAATATTCAATTGTATACATAGACCACATTTTCTTTATCCATTCATATTTTGATGGAAACTGAGGCTCCTTCCACAGTTGGGCTACTGTGAACATTTCAGCTATAAACCTTGGAGTGTAGGTGTCGTGGTCTTCCCTGCATCTGTATCTTTGTAGTAAATCCCAGTAGTGCAAATGCTGGGTTGTAGGAAAGTTCCAGGGGAAGTCGAGCGATTTATAGTATAAAAAACTAGATATTACATTAAAAATATTGAATTAGAAACAGGAATCCATTTTTGATGTCAGGTGGTGAAAGTCAGAGGAACAGCACAGGGTAAACATGAATCGTCGAGCTCCAAACTATTCCCTGTAGAGGAATAGTAGCTTCAGATGAATGCCAGTAGACACTTGTTCATGCTTTCTGAGTATCCAGCAGCACCCTGTATTAACAGGCCTTTTTCATTAGTGCAGGAGGTCCCCAAACAGGGATGTCATGGGATGATGGGTGTCTGGACAGGCTGAAAGTGAGGTGCGAGTATGGTTGAATTAGGAAAGGCAGCTGTGATCTCAATTTTAACCCACATGTTACCACAGTGGAGTCATAATGGTCTTGGTTAATTAATATCTGCTCCCAGTTGGTGATAAAAAGTGTAAAACAAACATATTCAACCACATTACCCCATATCTCAATGTTTATGAACTTTTGAGGAATAATTTCTGTTTTTCTAATAAAATTATTATTTTTTTACAAACATTTTTTTATTGGTGTTCAATTTACTAACATACAGAATAACACCCAGTGCCCGTCACCCATTCACTCCCACCCCCCGCCCTCTTCCCCTTCTACCACCCCTAGTTCGTTTCCCAGAGTTAGCAGTCTTTAGATGAAAATATCAAAATCACACAGACTTTTTAAAAGGTTTAACATATATATTATGGTAGATTTTCTGTCAGTTCTTTAAAATGCCCATTCTTCTTTAGACGTGATGAGCACTGGGGGATATGCTATATGTTGGCAAATTGACTCAAATAGAAAATATATAAAAATATATTTAAAAAAATAGTGTCAAGGAAAATGCAGCTGAGCACAGACTCCATCGTATGTTGTGTTTTGTCTTAATCGCTGAATGGGTCACCTATTGTTCCTGGGTCTGGGGCTCCTCTACCAGATGAAAGGTTAGGTCTGGGATGTTTTATTCAATAGAAGGTTGTCCCTATATACATGTCGTCTCAGGATATACTCAGCTTGGGATCATTTCTCTCAAGTTGTTGTGACCAGAGAAGATGTGACTGCCTTTGTGTGTTCATATTTACTTCTTTGAAAAACTATGTTTTTTGGGATCCCTGGGTGGCGCAGTGGTTTGGTGCCTGCCTTTGGCCTGGGGCGTGATCCTGGAGACCCAGGATCGGATCCCACTTCAGGCTCGCGGTGCATGGAGCCTGCTTCTCCCTCTGCCTGTGTCTCTGCCTCTCTCTCTCTCTCTCTCTCTCTCTCTCTCTGTGACTGTCATAAATAAATAAAAATTTTAAAAAAACTATGTTTTTTTATTAGGTAATATTTCAGACTTCAGACTTGTGTCCACGTGGTACTTTGTTTTTTTTTTTTTTTTTTTTTTTTTTTTTTTTTTTTTTTTTTTTTTAATTTATGATAGTCACACAGAGAGAGAGAGGCAGAGACACAGGCAGAGGGACAAGCAGGCTCCATGCACCGGGAGCCCGATGTGGGATTCGATCCCCGGTCTCCAGGATCGCGCCCTGGGGCCAAAGGCAGGAGCCAAACCGCTGCGCCACCTAGGGATCCCCCACGTGGTACTTTGTAATTGTATTTGTATATAACTCTTGGTTTGTGGGTGTCATGTTTCCCCATAGAGTGATGTGAACCTACCCCTTACATTGTAGAGGGTTTCTAAGGTATCCTTGTGCACATTTTCAGGTGAGTCTAACTCCAGATTCTTGGCCTGTGCTCCTCTCCACAGGACTTACTGCCCTCTGAAACACCTGAATGACAGAATGTCAAGGCTCCTTAGAATAGTGGACACCGCATGTATTGGAGATCGCATGATTTTGCTAAATTTAGAATTTAGCTGAATTTCAGAGGTTTTCAGGTAATGTAGTTGTATTTGTAAGTCTCTAACAACTCAGTCACTGTATTCCAATGCAGTTAACTCTGTGACCTTCTGTAATCGCTTTGATGAGTTTACCTGATGCAGAATAAGCTCATTCAAGCAGTTTGGGATATAATAAACTGGTGTCAGAATGAACATTTTCCATTGTATAGCCTATATTTCTATTTTTCTAATCTTTCCTAAACTAACAGTGTAGTACTGCCTATCCACTGTAAGTTTTTCATGAATTCCTTTTACATTCAAATACTATATTCCATCTAAGAGAAGAAAAATATCTACCATGAACCTCATCTACGGATTTATCCGGGTTTTTAAAAAAATTTAATTTTTTATTGGAGTTCAATTTGCCAACATATATCATAACACCCAGTGCTCATTCCATGAAGTGCCCCCATCAGTGCCTGGTGCCCAATAACTCCCATGCCCACCCACCTCCCTTTCCAGCACCCCTTGTTCATTTCCCATAGTTAGGAGTCTCTCATGTTCTGTCTCCCTTTCTGATATTTCCCATTCATTTGTCTCCTTTCCCCTTATTCCCTTTCACTATTTTTTACATTCCCAAAATGAATAATACCATATAATGTTTGTCCTTCTCCAATTGACTTATTTCACTCAGAATAATGCTCTCCAGTTCCATTCATGTCGACAGTAATTTGACAGTGTGGCAGGATACAAAATCAATGCCCACAAGTCAGTGGCATTTCTATACACTAACAATGAGACTGAAGAAAGAGAAATTAAGGAGTCAATCCCATTTACAATTGCAACCAAACGCATAATATACCTAGGAATATACTTAACCAAAGAGGTAAAGGATCTATACACTCAAAACTACAGAACAGTTCTGAAAGAAATTGAGGAAGACACAAAGAAATGGAAAAGTAGTCCATGCTCATGGAATGGAAGAATTAATACTGTGAAAATGTCAATGTTACCCAGGGGAATTTTCACATTTAATGCAATCCCTGTCAAAATACCATGGACATTCTTCAGAGAGTTGGAACAAATTATCTTAAGATTTGTGTGGATCAGAAAAGACCCTGAAGAGGCAGGGGAATTTTAAAAAATAAATCCATAGCTGAGGGTATCACAATGCCAGATTTCAGGTGTTGTACTACAAAGCTGTGGTCTTCAAGACAGTGTGGTCCTGGGACAAAAACAGACACATAGATCAACGGAACAAAATAGAGAATCCAGAAGTGGACGTTCAACTTTATGGTCAAGTAATATTCGACAAAGCAGGAAAGACTATCAATTGGAAGAAAGACAGCCTCTTCAATAAATGGTGCTGGGAAAATTGGACATCCACATGCAGAAGAATGAAACGAGACCACTCTCTTGCACCATACACAAAGATAAACTCAAAATGGATGAAAGATCTAAATGTGAGACAATATTCCATCAAAATCCTAGAGGAGAACACAGGCAAAACCGTTTTTGAACTTGGCCACAGTAAATTCCTGCAAGATACATCCATGAAGACAAGAGAAACAAAAGCAAAAATGAAGTATTCGGACTTCATCACGATAAGAAGCTTCTGCAAAGCAAAAGAACGAATCAACAAAACTAAAAGACAACCTACAGAATGAGAGAAGATATTTGCAAATGACGTATCAGATCAAGGACTAGTATCCAAGATTTATCAGGTATTTTTGATAGCAAATGTGGCAGGAGATTTCAGTTTCAATTCAATTTCAATTTGTGCCTTTGATCAACCATAATTTTGGTTCTCTTAGATCAGTCCCCCTTACCCTGCAGGCTGCATACAGGACTTCTGTTCTGTCTCCAAATGTAGTGAGTTCAATCTTTGGTTTTTTTTTTTAAGATTTTATTTATTCATGATAGACACACACAGAGAGAAAGAGAGAGAGAGAGAGAGAGAGATGCAGAGACACAGGCAGAGGGATAAGCAGGCTCCATACAGGGAACTTGATGTGGGACTTGATCCCTGATCTCCAGGCTCAGGCCATGGGCTGAAGGCGGCACTAAACCATTGATGCACCCAGGTACCCCCCTTTCCATCTTTGAATGGATCATATGCATCAGGAAGACTCCAAAAAGAGACCACCACTCAAATCGCACCTGTGTCCACTGCACAGAGACATGGAGTCCTCCCAAAAATATTCCTGCAATTACAGTCCTTTGAGCATCTGTGCCCTCCTTGAAGCCCCAGTCTCACTGCTAGGATTTGCATTGCTCCCTATGTCACTTGTTGGATGACCTTATATGTATGGACCACATTTGTCTGTAAGTACTTCCTGAAACATAATATAATATTTGAACAATACTCAATGGGCTTTTACAAACACAAATGAGTCCATAGGATCTAAAATCAGAGTAGGGGCAAAAATAAGTTTATGATATTCTGAGACAAAACACCATAGTTCAAAGTTCACCTTCAACATATAAATCAGAAAGAATTCACCACACCGTCTTTAGTATACGAAAATATGGGAGGAGAAGTTAACATGTCAGAAGGGTAGTGGGTCCCATGGCTTTTCAAATCCTTGGAACAGCTTGACAGTTATTAAATCATTTCGAACATCCATGATATAGATCAGAGTTGCAAAAACAACAGCAAGACTCCTAATAGAATACTGAGCAGGTATTTGAGTTTTGGAGCTGTGTGGTGTTGACACTAGGGAGATACAACCATGGGGATGACAGCAGGAGGGAGGTTGCTTGCAGTACTACTGTCAAGGATTTCAAGGACAAGAGAGGAACATATAAACTTGTAGAATTCTATTCCTGCAGGGGACAAACTTGGCATGATGGTGCTCAAAGGGAAAAATGGGGAAATTTTCTGGATCTAAGTACCCCCTGAGTGCCAAGAAGAAAAAGTGGCACAATGTGATGGATGGTTAAGGACAGGAAACTGAACATGTGTTAACATTGGCTCTGAGCGCAGGTGTTGTGCTTTGTTTCCATAAACTGAATGCTGTGTGGTCCTTTGACCTCTATTCTGAGATTAGCAGGCAGAATGTAGAACCTCTCTCGTGACAGCCTCTTAGAGGACCAGCCCAGGTTCACATTACAGGAGCTTTTCATATTGACGTTTAGAGACCCATTCATGTGCCTGAGATAAACCAGCTCAAAGACAGGTATGGTGAACAAGGAATTCAGATGTAAACTGAGGACAGAAAGGGCTTGATGGCTCCTATGAGGGCTCCCTGAAGACCCGGGGGTGCGAACATTCAATCTCAGGCTAGAGGTAGGAGACCATGTTCATAACGGCTCTCCAATACAGCCAGGAAGAGAGTCACAAAACCCTAAAACAGTCCTTAACAAGGTGGAGTGTGAGCATCTACAGAGGAAACAACACCAACAACAAATCATAACAATCCATTTCCAACTGTACTGCGCAGTTAGACATGAATGTAAGCCTAGCTCAGGTAGAAGGCTGCACACTGCAAGAGGAACTGTGTGCTCCATCCCATGATCCATCCTCTCATATCTATTTTCTGAGTGTTCGTGTCTGGGGACAGCTGCTATTTGTATAAATGTTGATGAAAACTTGAAAGCCAACCAATGTCCTGCTTCTGGGCATTCAGAGCTCCCCCCGGCCTTGCTGACCATGAGTGGACTTACCTTCCCTGAAATAAGTACATTGTCATGTAAGTTCACAAGTAGACTATGGAATAAGATGGTAGAGCTGTTAGATATTGACATAACTAGGTCATGTTACCTGGTTGTTGCAAATTCCATGACAAAAATGATTGCATTTAAATAAAATGATAAAGGCTAAATAAGTCATGTAGGTCCCTTGAGGGTTTCTACTGAGCAAATCTTAAAAGGAAACTGATGTCATGTCCAGAGGGAGACTCACAGATGCAGGTGGATTTGAAATGAGGACACGGGGCACCAAATGTTCACCCAGTGACAAGGGACACACCTAACAGCCATCAGTACAACACAACACTGCCAGGTGATGGTGAGACACAAATCCCACTGGAATACTATGAAAATCCTTTACACTTTCTGAGTCATCACATCCTCATCTTCGGGAAACATTATAAAAGAACATCCTTAACCTGACGTTCCAAAGTGTCTGAGTATCTCTGACTCTCTTGTATCATTGTTCACTTTCTCTGTGTCCACTGTGACTTTTTGACAGATACCTATGGTTTGCAACAGGTTAGTCCTAGTTCCAGTGAGAAATGCAACCTTCACTGGATGAGGGCTGTTACCTGATACTTCTCACAACAAATACAGCAGGGCCATGCCAGAGCATCAATGTGTCCCTAATATCTCTGTGTGTGCCATAAAAATCTTAGGATTATATGTTCATACTCTGCAAAAATGTCCAGGATGCTTTCACAAGGATTGCTTTGAATATGTAGAAGGTTCTGGGCAGCATAGAGATTTTCACAGGATTTATTTTTTTTTTTTTAAGATTTATATATTTATTCAGGAGAGTCACAGAGACAGAGGCAAAGACATAGGCAGAGGGAGAAGCATGCACGCTCCCAAAAGCCCCATACAGGACACCATCCCAGGACCCCAGGATCACAACCTGAGCCAATTGCAGATACTCAAACTCTAAGCAACACAGGTGCCCTGACAATATTCATAGTTCTAATCTGTAAGAACGGCATGTTTTTCATCTCTTTATGTCTTCTTCAATTTCTTTCCTAAGTTGCCAAACAGGTAGAAATATTTTGGAAAAAAAAAAGAAAACAGAAAAAAAAAACTACAGCTGGAGGGCATCACAATGTTTGCAGACAAGCTCTATTATAAAGTCTTTATCATCAAGATAGCCTGGTAGTGACCAAAAACAACACATAGATCAATGGAACAGAGCAGAGAATGCAGAAATGGACCCTCAACTCTATGGGCAACTACTCCTCAAGAAGAAAGAAAAAAATATCTAATGAAAGAACGTCTCATCAATAAATGGATCTGAGGGATCCCTGGGTGGCGCAGCGGTTTAGCGTCTGTCTTTGGCCCAGGGCGCGATCCTGGAGACCCAGGATCAAGTCCCACATCGGGCTCCCGGTGCATGGAGCCTGCTCCTCCCTCTGCCTGTGTCTCTGCCTCTCTCTCTCTCTCTCTCTCTTTGTGACTATCATAAATAAATAAAAATTAAAAAAATAAAAAAATAAATGGATCTGAAAAAAATTGCATAAGAATGAAAGTGGACCATTCAGGTGCACCAAATACAAACATAATGTCAAAATAGATGAAATACTGAAATCTGAGAAAGTAATTCATCCAAATCCTAGTGGCGAATTCAGGAAGCAACTTTTTTTCCTCAGCTGCAGTGACTGCTAGCAAGGCACCTCTCAAAAGGCACAGGAAACAAAGGGAAAAGTAAACTATTAGGACTTCATCAACATAGAATCTGTACAATGCAACAGGCAACAAAATGAAAGGCAACCCACAGAATAGGACAAGATATTTCCTTAACAAAGTCAGCACCCAACAAAACAATCAATCCAGTCAAGAAATGGAGAGAATGCACAGCCACTTCTCCAAAGAAGTCCTACACATGGCCAACAGGCAGATGAGAAAAGTGATCCACATGACTTGTCATCAGGGAAATACAAATGGAAACCACACTAAGATCCCACTTATACAACTCAGAATGGATAAAATAACAAGGTCAGAAATAATAAATGTAAGAGAGGATATCGACAAAGTGGAACCCTCTTCAACTATTGGTGGGAATTCAGTCTTGTTGAGTCACTCCAGAAAACAGAATGGAATTTCCTGGAAAATAATAGGACCCAGTCATTGCACTACAGTGTATTTACCCCAAACACAGATTTATTGAAATGAACGGACACTTGCACCTCAATGTTCACAGCAGCAAAGTCCACAACAGCCAAACAGTGGAAGGAACCTCAGTGTCTATCAACAGATGAATGGATAAAGAAGCTGTAGTCTATGTATACAATGGCATATTACTCAGTCATCAGAAACGAAGATTACCCACCAATTGTTTCTACGTGGATGGACCTGGAGGGTATTATGCTGAGTGAAATTAGTCAATCGGAGAAGGACAAACATTATATGGTCTCATTCATTTGGGGAATATAAAAAAAATAGTGAAAGGGATTTTAGGGGAATGGAAAGAAAATGAGCAGGAAATATCAGAGAGGTTGACAGAAGTTGAGATACTCTTAACTCTGGGAAATGAACAAGAGGTAGTGGATGGGGAGGTGGATGGGATGTGAGGGTGGCTGGGTGACGGGCACTGAGGGGGGCCCTTGATGAGATGAGAACTAGGTGTTATGCTATATGTTGGCTAATCGCACTCTAATAAACAATATACAAAAAAAGATGTGCTTTATATATACAATGGGATATTACATAGCCGTCAGACATAATGAATAATATGAAATAATGTTTCCTTCAATATGGATGGAACTGGAGGCATTATATTGAGAGAAATAAATCAATTACAGAAAGGTAATGATATGGTCTCATTCATATTGAAAGACACTATAAAGGAAGGAGTGAAACTTAGTGGGGTAAGACTAGAGAAGACAAATGATGAGAGACACTTAACTCGGAAAAAAACAGACGGTCACTGTAAGGGAGGAGTGGGGAGTGGGGTAACTGGGTGATGGGGGTTAAGGAGTTTACATGATGTGATGAACACTGAGGGTATAGTGAATGTTGATAAATTCAATTTAAATAAAGAAAAAATGACTTTAGCCTGTGCCCCCTGCTGGAACATCGTACATGGACTGGGTGAATCAAACAACAGACACTCATTCTCACAGATCTGGAGTCTGGGTCATCTGAGGTCCAGGTGCAGGAGGCTGTGGTATCTGGAGAGCACCCACATCCTACCCCGTCCTTTCCCCATCACCTTACATGGGGCCAGGGTGCAGGAACTTTCCCAGTCCAGGAGTATAAGGGCTTATCCGACAATGAGGATGCACCTCCTGACGTAACTGCAACCCTAAGGCCCCACCTACTCCCCGCATCCCATGAGCACTAGGTTCCAACACGGGGATGGTTGAGGTCACACACAGTGAGCTGACGTCAGCACCCAAAGGATTCAAGAGTTACTTCCTCCAAGTGGAAGGTCCTCCAATCCAGCTCCTCACACTGAGGATCATCATGGATTCAGTAGAAGCTTCTGGTCTCTGATCACATGGTGTACACATGACCTTCAGGGCCACTGGTGACCCTGGGGAGAGGACAGCTTCCATCTGAGACCTTTAGGATCTTGGCCTATTTGTATTATGATTTTATGTTTCATGCTCCTTCCATACATTATCCAGCTAGTTTTCCTGTGATTAAGGCATTTTTTCTACTCAGAATGACCATGTCTTTCTTTTGTCTTCCCAGTTTGATGCTTGTTTAGTGAAATTATTCCTCACACCATGTCCAGTCTTTATTGCCTGATAGCTCCCTAACATTCCATCCCCATTCATCTCCTCCACCCAAAGGATAAGAAATGAAACAATAACCCAGGAGTTACCTCTTTTGATACAGTTGGGACTCTGACTCCACACAAGCCCCTCGTGGAGCAGGACCCTGTCCCCACCACTGACCCACAACATACACCCAGAGCCAGTGTCCTTCCCTGGCACAATCCAGGAATTTATGACGTGATGAGAGGCTTGCCTGGCTCCCAACGAACACGCATGTGAAAGTATAAAAGCTTATACTTTCATGATTGTGTGTGTGTGTGTGTGTGTGTGTGTGTGTGAGTGTGAGTGACCTCTGAGTCCACATCCCTACCATATCATGCTGGGAATCTCACTCACTCCCCGGAAATTTTAACATTTTTCTGGAACATCTCTTTATTGTTGTGTTGATCGGAGATTCCTCCATACCGTGGTGTGCAAGAAGTATGTTAGCTTGGGGTCCTGTGATCCACAGTGAGTGCTAATAGGACTGGTGAATATGTTCAGATGATGTGAATGGAGTTATTTGTAATTGATTAATATTTTGGGTCAGGAAAGGTTAAGTACAAGGAAGTGCAAGTGCTATACTTGAATTTCTAAGTCTCTAAGAAAGAGACTGAAGAGGTAAACACAAAATCAAGTGTCCAGAGAGAATCCCTGGGGGAAACTGCTCCTTGGAGAGGAAGCCCAGACACTGACAGGAAACCTGCCCAGAACCTCCATCTTCACCTGCTCCTGGGCCTTCAAGACAGAAGTGGTGAGGAGTGTGCACCCTCTGGTGGTCCTGATCCCCTTCTACAGGGAGGTTTGTGTCTGGGCTCACACTGAGGTCCCCTCATTGTGTCCCTTCACACAGTAATACACGGCCGTGTCCTCGGCTCTCAGGCTGTTCATCTGCAGATACAGCGTGTTCTTGGCATTGTCTCTGGAGATGGTGAATCGGCCCTTCACAGCGTCTGCATAGCTTGTGCTACTTCCATCACTGCTAATGTATCCGACCCACTGCAGCCCCTTCCCTGGAGCCTGGCGGACCCAGTTCATGTAGTTGCTACTGATGGTGAATCCGGAGGCCACACAGGAGAGTCTCAGGGACCCCCCAGGCTTCATCAGGTCTCCCCCAGACTCCACCAGCTGCACCTCACCCTGGGCACCTGCAGACACAAGAAATCCTGGTCAGAAAATTGTCCCACATCCCTTGTTTCTCTCACTCACCTCAACTCACAGACTGAACGTCCCTTGTTCTCCATGAATTACCTTTTAAAATAGCCAGAAGGAAAACCCAGCTGAGCAAAGATTTCATGTTTAGTCGTCTTTGTTCTGTCCTGATCCCGAACGGGGTCACCTGGGGATCCTGGGCCTGGGGCTTCTCTCTCAGCTGCAGGGTCGTGGTTGCGCTGGTTTAATCAGTGAAGGGAGGGTACTATTTGCATGTCCTTTGAATGTATAATCAGCACCAGAACTAGATTTGACTCTTCACAACTATTAACAAGGATTGCTTTGCATCTCTATACCACTGTGTGTAATGTCTTCTGACATTATGAAGTGCTAAATCTATGAAAAAATGACCTTTGCATTTCTTTTTGAGTTTTTAAAAATCTCTAATCAATGTAGGTTCTTTTAGTGTACAATATTTTACCTTTTTCAGAATACCTAATCCTACATATTATATTCTTAACACCGGTGTCAATGTAATAAGGTTCATTAATTACCTTTTAAATACTTTATTGTTAGGGATGCTGGGGTGGCTCAGCGGTTGAGGTCTGCCTTCTGCTCTGGGAGTGATCCTAGAGTCCAGAGATCCAGTCTCACATTAGACTCCCTGCATGGAGCCTGCTTCTCTCTCTGCCTGTGTCTCTCCCTCTCTCTGTCTGTGTGTCTTTCATTAATAATTAAATACAACCTTTAAACTATAAATATTTTTTGTTAGTGTGTGGAAACCTACATATATTTTTTATGTTTATTTTGTATCCTATAGATTTCCTGAAATTGTTCTTTAAGGATTTGGTTTTGTAGCTTGTCGGGTTTGACCCTGCAACAGATCATATCATATGGATACAAAGTTGTTTTTCTGATTCTATTGATTTAATTATCGTTTATTCTTTGTTTCCTACATTTCCTGGATTGGAATTCCAGTCATTGCCCCAGTAAGGGTTTCCTTCTCTTCTATATGTTTATTTGTCTGGACTAATTACTGTGTAGATATATGACAGACCTAATTGGAGATGTATTTCATGTTGCATATTCATGAGCTCCCATGAGAGAGAGAACACAAAACGCAGACAATGACCAAAGTAGGCAGCCCTTGTGCTTCTTACACAACAAGACGTTGGGTTTGTGGAGATATGAGGCCAGGATTTGGGGTTTGGGTCATTGAATTAATGAGGAACTGACAAGGGTTGTTTCTGCAGCCTTCTGGGTCCCACAAATGGTTCTAGTGAAGAGGATGGTTCACCCCTCCCAGTAGGGAGAAGTTAATTTTCCCACGGGAGATTTATTTCTTTCTATCAGGGTGACACAGGAGGTTCCCTATCTCTGTCCACTGGATGATTCTTCTGTGATTTTATTCACAATAATCCAGGGAACCTGCTGACATATGGGGTGGCACAGTTTATTCTCCTTCAGTATAACATGATGAATACTCATGGTGGGAATGGCCCCCTTTGTGGTTCCTGAATTGACAGAAAGGCTTCAGGTTTTCACTTTTGAATGCAGGGTTGGTTGTGGGGTTTTCATAAAATGTGACTAATTCACGGAGGGAAACATTTGTGCCTCGACTGTTAATATGTTTTGAAGATAAAGTGTGTTAGATATTGTCAAGCGGTTTTAGGCATCATAGGAAAGAATCATGTATATCCAATCCTTCACTCTGTTAATACAGGGGCCCCATTTATGATCTGGGTGTGTTCAAGCATACTTGGATCCCAGGCATGATTTCCTCTAGGTCATCCTGTGCGATCCGTCCATGTGCTGTTGGA
The DNA here is from genome assembly GCF_003254725.2 of Canis lupus dingo. NCBI lineage: Eukaryota > Metazoa > Chordata > Mammalia > Carnivora > Canidae > Canis > Canis lupus. The sequence continues at coordinate 74,142,478 of NC_064250.1, forward strand.
TTCAGGATGCCAGTAGTTTTGCATTTATGTGCATCTGAGATATTGTCCATGTGTCCCTTCTTGTGGTTTCCGTTGCATGAGTTTCCTGTCAGAGTCATTCTGCCCTCCTTAAATCAATTTGGGCAATTTCCATTCTCATATTGTTTTGGAAGAGATTGAAAAGTTTTACCTTAATTCTTAAAGTACTTGGTAAAATTCATAGAAAAAGCCATCTGATTTTGGACTCTTTTTTTTTTTTTTTGCTTTATTCTTCTTAAATCTTTCATTGTCCTTTTGTAGGCAGAAGCTTTTAGATAATGATTTTAGTCTTTGTATTTGATCTGTATTGTTCATTTTTTACTTCTTCATGAAACAATTTTAGTGTATTCATAATACTAGTAAAGTAAGTTGCCTATGTTCCAATACTTTCTCTATGAGAATCTTTGAATTTTATTTATGGTCCTTTTTAATTTTTTTTTGTTTTTTAAATTTTTTTATTGAAGTTCAATTTGCCAACATATACTATAGCACCCAGTGCTCATCCCATCAAGTGCCCTCCTCAGTGTTCATCCCCCAGTCACCCCAACCCTGCCTGCCTCCCCTTCCACTACCTCTTGTTCATTTCCAGAGTTAGATGTCTCTCATATTTTGGGACCATGTCTCTCATATTTTGTCACCCTCACTGACATTTTCACTCATTTTCTCTCCTTTCCCTTTGTTCCCTTTCACTAATTTATTTTTTATTGGTGTTCAATTTGCCAACATATAGAATAACACCCAGTGGTCAGCCCATCAAGTGCGCACCTCAGTGCCCGTCACTCAGTCACCCCCACTCCCCGTCCCCCTCCTCTTCCACCACCCCTAGTTCATTTCCCAGAGTTAGGAGTCTTTTTGTTCTGTCTCCCTTTCTGTCATTTCCCACACACTTCTTCTCCCTTCCCTTATATTCCCTTTAACTATTATTTATATTCCCCAAATGAATGAGAACATATAATGTTTGTCCTTATCCGATTGACTTACTTCTCTCAGCACAATACCCTCCAGTTCCATCCATGTTGAAGCAAATGGTGGGTATTTGTCTTTTGTAATGGCTGAGTAATATTCCATTGCATACAAAGACCACATCTTCCTTATCCATTCATCTTTCAATGTGCAACGAGAGTCATTGGTGTTGGTCATTTTTTCTCTTTGAAATCTGATTATATTTATTAAGGCCTATCTATTTTCCTAGAGTGCCTATGACTGTTAAATTTCATTTTTATTTTTCATACTTATTTAAATCTCCAGGAATATTTTTATTCGTATAGATTCTTTTTTTCTTCTAAGAATTTCAATGTTGATAAATTAAACAAAATACCAATGGTTTTCTTACATAATAGAAAAATCCAAAAAAAAGAAAAAAAAAAGAAAAATCCATATTCATACATAAAAAGAAATCACATGATAGTGACCATAAAATTATGAGAGGTAAGAACAATAGTCAGACATCACACATCCCTCTACAGAAATTTAGTCGCCCATTAAGCATATCAGTGTGTGGCTCCATAACATCAGACATGTAGACAGTAGAGCATAATACAGAGCCCAGAAGTAAATGTGTGCGTATAGTCAGAAAGCCTCCAAAGGATACCTAAGCATACACAATGGAGAAAGGATAATCTCTATAACAAATGGTGTTGGACAGCCTCATGAAAATAATGACACCTGGTCCTTACCATACATCACACAGATACAAGGATACAGAATATCTCAGAATGGATTAAAGAGTTAAGCAGAAGTCTCAACTCTAGAACTCATACATGAAAACTAAGCCTAAAACATCATGACATTTGCTTGGATGTGATTTTTTTGATATGACATTAAAATCACATTCAAAAAAAGCAAAAGCCAGTGAGTGGGGCTACATCATGCACAAAGTGTGAAGAACAAATATTAGCAGAGCAAGAAGGCAGCCTATGGAATGGGAGACAGTGTGTTAAATCATATACTGAGACAGACTTAGTATCCAAAAAACAAAAGGGACTCTCAACCTCAATAGAAAATCTGACAGAACACAATAATAACATATCTAAATCCCCCATTAAATAGTTGCTCAAGGATGGGACGTCTGGGCCATTCGGGTGGTTAAGGATCTAACTCTTGGTTTTGACTCACGTCTTGATCTCAGGATCCTGGACTTGAGACCCAAGTCAGGCTCTGTGGTCATGGGGAATCTGCTTGAGACTTTCTTTCTCTCTCTCCTGGTCCTCTCCATCTCTCTCTTTCTCTCCAAATAAAAATATAAAATATTTTAAAAATATTTTATTTATTTATTCATTAAAGACACAGAGACAAAGAAAAGCCGAGATATAGGCAGAGGGAGAAGCAGGCTCCATTGAAGGAGCTCGATGCGGGACTCAATCCTGAGATTACAGGATCACACCATTCGCTGAAGGCTGGTGATAAACCGCTAAGCTACCCAGGCATCCCTGTTAAATACATTTTTTTTCAAAATTGGGACAAGTTCTATTTCGATTTCTCTGTAGAAAACAAGCAAAAGTGGGTCCTTGTGCAGATAGTTGATTAAGAATCTGACCTTGGCTTTAGTCATGATCTCAGGGTCCTGGGATTCAGCCCAACCCTGGCCTCCAAGATGAGAGAAGAGTCTGCCTCTCTCAATGTTCCTACCCCTATGTGTGCAATCGCTGCCTCTCTCTCCAATAAATAAAAAGATACAAGTAAACAAACATATATACATCAAGGTCAAACAACACCAATCATCCTAGAAATCCAACCGCAAATAACTGAGGTATCTCTTTGCAGCTGTTTCCCTGGCTATGAATGATCCACACCAAATTAAATGAGAAGGACCTTGTGCTGGTGAGGATGTGGAGAACAGGCCATGGTAAACTCTGGGTGGAAGGATCACATGGTGTAGCTACTATGGCAACCATCCCGGTGCACACCACCCACTACACAGAGCTCCATGTCTGTTACTGAACACCTGAACTCATTTCCAGCTGAGTGAGAGGAAGGTCGAGACCTCAGGTTGTGGGGATAGGCAGTAGCAGGAGATGAATGCATTCAGTGGAGGTGTCTTAACCTAGTCCTGCTCAACTACACGAGAGAGCCTGAGACTAAGATGCTGGAGGGGACAGCTGCTGTCAGAACACACATCAAACTCTGGTCTCAGGAACTCCCCATCAGAGGACCAGAGCTGGTTTGGGTCAGTCTGTGGAGGCTTCATACATGAGGACATTGGGCACAAAAAGGCAGCATGCAGCCTGATGCATAGGAGCTCATCATCTGAGTTTGGGGAAGATAGAAGGAAAGAAAGCCCAACCATATCACTGTGACCCTGGCCTGGCTGTATGAATGCCCCAGGCTGCATGGCCTCAGTTATCCCTGAGACAGCTGACCTTCATGGAACATCATGTATTGAGATGCCGCTGGGATGGTGGGTGCGTCAATAGTGTGACTACTTATCGCAGAATCCTGACCCATTGATGGATGTTTTCTTCTTGGGATTATTCTTTAAATCATGCAAGCTTTTGGGGGTGTTCAAAGCTTCTCACAGAAATGAAGACACTATAAACGCTCACATGCCATTTTTGCATGAACATGGGGATTCATTATTCTGGAGCAACCACTGAGGAGTGGGATTTCTGGGTCACCTGGTAGGTTATCTATCTTTAATTACAGGAGGAACCAAAAAAAAAAAGATTTTCCAGGGTCTCTCTTTAATTTTCATTCCAACCTGCAGGGTTGAGGCCCAGAGGTCCTGCATGCTCCCCAGGATGGTCTGGTCAGTGCTTTCTTTTTTTATTGGAGTTCGATATGTCAACATATAGCATAACACTCAGTGCTCATCTCATCAAGTTCCCCCCTCAGTGCCTGTCACTCAGTCACCCCATCCCCCTACCCATCTCAATTTCCACTATCCCTTGTTCGTTTCCCAGAGTTAGGTGTCTCTCATGTTCTGTCTCTCTCACTGCTATTTCCCACTCATTTTCTCTCCCTTCCCCGTTATTCCATTTCACTATTTTTATATTCCCCAAGTGAATGAGACCATATAAAGTTTGTCCTTCTCCAACTGACTGACTTCACTCAGCTTAATAGCTTCTTTCATGCCTGAGCCCCCGTGATGAGTGTATAGAGCATCTCATTGTGGTTGATGTGAATTTCCCTGAGAGATCCTGGCGGGAAGTGTCCTCACCTGTGCTTACTTCACGAGTCTGTACCCTCCTGTGTAACATGTCCACACAAGGCTCTGCCTGCTTTATATATGAATGTTGTTTTCATTTCTACTGAGTTTTGAGGGTTCTTATAATATTCAGGTGAAAGTTCTTTGTTGGTTATGAAATTTGTGCATATTTTCCCTTTGGCTCATATCTTGTATTTGATTACTTTGATAAATATGTGGGTAAAAATATAGATGGTAAAAAATATATATAGATGATTTCCACAAAGTGCATTCTTAATATTTGGTGTTATGCATATTAACTTTTTATCCATACCATTCCGATTTCATGATTAATGATTCCTTCAGAGTTTCCCCAATGACAATATATTTATTTATTTTTTTTAATTTATTTTTTATTGGTGTTCAATTTACTAACATACACAATAACCCCCAGTGCCGTCACCCATTCACTCCCACCCCCCGCCCTCCTCCCCTTCTACCACCCCTAGTTCGTTTCCCAGAGTTAGCAGTCTTTACGTTCTGTCTCCCTTTCTGATATTTCCCACACATTTCTTCTCCCTTCCCTTATATTCCATTTCACTATTATTTATATTCCCCAAATGAATGAGAACATATAATGTTTGTCCTTCTCCGACTGACTTACTTCACTCAGCATAATACCCTCCAGTTCCATCCACGTTGAAGCAAATGGCGGGTATTTGTCATTTCTAATAGCTGAGTAATATTCCATTGTATACATAAACCACATCTTCTTTATCCATTCATCTTTCGTTGGACACCGAGGCTCCTTCCACAGTTTGGCTATCGTGGCCATTGCTGCTATAAACATCGGGGTGCAGGTGTCCCGGTGTTTCATTGCATTTGTATCTTTGGGGTAAATCCCCAACAGTGCAATTGCTGGGTCATAGGGCAGGTATATTTTTAACTGTTTGAGGAACCTCCACACAGTTTTCCAGAGTGGCTGCACCAGTTCACATTCCCACCAACAGTGTAAGAGGGTTCCCTTTTCTCTGCATCCTCTCCAACATTTGTTGTTTCCTGCCTTGTTAATTTGCCCCATTCTCACTGGTGTGAGGTGGTATCTCATTGTGGTTTTGATTTGTATTTCCCTGATGGCAAGTGATGCAGAGCATTTTCTCATATGCCTGTTGGCCATGTCTATGTCTTCCTCTGTGAGATTTCTGTTCATGTCTTTTGCCCATTTCATGATTGGATTGTTTGTTTCTTTGGTGTTGAGTTTAATAAGTTGTTTATAGATCTTGGAAACTAGCCCTTTATCTGATATGTCATTTGCAAATATCTTCTACCATTCTGTAGGTTGTCTTTGAGTTTTGTTGACTGTATCCTTTGCTGTGCAAAAGCTTCTTATCTTGATGAAGTCCCAATAGTTCATTTTTGCTTTTGTTTCTTTTGCCTTCGTGGATGTATCTTGCAAGAAGTTACTATGGCCGATTTCAAAAAGGGTGTTGCCTGTGTTCTTCTCTAGGATTGTGATGGAATCTTGTCTCACATTTAGATCTTTCATCCATTTTGAGTTTATCTTTGTGTATGGTGAAAGAGAGTGGTCTAGTTTCATTCTTCTGCATGTGGATGTCCAATTTTCCCAGCACCATTTATTGAAGAGACTGTCTTTCTTCCAATGGATAGTCTTTCCTCCTTTATCGAATATTAGTTGACCATAAAGTTCAGGGTCCACTTCTGGATTCTCTATTCTGTTCCACTGATTTATGTGTCTGTTTTTGTGTCAGTACCACACTGTCTTGATGCCCACAGCTTTGTAGTACAACCTGAAATCTGGCATTGTGATGCCCCCAGATATGGTTTTCTTTTTTAAAATTCCCCTGGCTATTCGGGGTCTTTTCTGATTCCACACAAATCTTAAAAGTCTTTTTTCCCCTTCTCTCCTCAGTGTTGACCTGTTCCCTAATTGGTCTCCAGTAATGTAGTGTTTATATGTTATATGAATGTACATTCTGGCAATTGATTTTCATGGTGTTGCTTTCATAAACTAGAGCAATTCTGTTCTCATGCTCAAAAGTGAAATTGTGATTTCATTGGTAGATGCTCTGCTGTATATCATCAGGCTGGTTGTTCTTCACGTTGAAAAGATGTGCTTCTGGTGTGAAACATAATCATTTATCTTTCCAGGTGTTGAAATTTCAAAAATCTTGTTGCTCTTCAGAGGCAGGTTGTGGTACTTAGCATCCTCCCACCAGACATGGCATTGACTCCAGTGCCTTTCCCTGGAGGCTGATGGAACCATGTGACACCCACACTGACATGCGCATTGAGAATCCAGAGAAGGAGCCAGTGATCATAAGGGTCTTCCTGGGTGTCCCCAGTCCAGAACGAGACCCCTACAGGAGGATCTGGGACAGATCTCCTGTAGAGAAGGACAGCACAGGATGGGGACAGGACTTGCCTTAGTTGAGGGAGCCTCCAACATGAGAACTCAGAGGAAATGATGGTCAGCAGCAAGGGTGAGGAGCACAGGAAGCTCATGCGGGGACACAAGAGTCACTTCCCATACACAGTGCTTGGCTTTTCTTTTTTTTTCTTTTTTTTAAGTGTTACAACAATTTATTTTTTTTATTTTGTTAAGTTTTGCAACATTTTAAAAAAGACTTTTATTTCTGTGATTTATAGTGTAAGTTTTCTTTTTTTATAAATTTATTTTTTATTGGTGTTCAATTTATCAACATATGGAATAACACCCAGTGCTCATCCTGTCAAGTGCCCCCCTCAGTGCCTGTCACCCAGTCACCCCCACCCCCACCAAACTCCTCCCCTTCCACCACCCCTAGTTCATTTCCCAGAGTTAGGAGTCTTTCATGTTCTGTCTCCCTTTCTGATATTTCCCACATATTTTTCTCCTTTCCCCTTTATTCCCTTTCACTATTTTTTATATTCCCCAAATGAATGAGACCATATAATGTTTGTCCTTCTCTAATTGACATATTTCACTCAGCATAATACCCTCTAGTTCCATCCATGTCGAACCAAATGATGGGTATTTGTCATTTCTAATGCCGGCATAATATCCATTGTATACAGAGACCACAACTTTTATATCCATTCATCTTACGATGGACACCAAGGCTCCTTACACAGTTTGGCTATTGTGGACATTACTGCTATAAATCAGGGTTCAGGTGTCCTGCATTTCATTGCTTCTGTATCTTTGGGGTAAATCCCCAGCAGTGCAATTGCTGGGTCATAGGGCAGATCTATTTTTAACTCTTTGATGAACATACACAGAGTTTTCCAGAGTGGCTGCACCAGTTCACATTCTCACCAACAGTGCAAGATGGTTTCCCTTTCTCCACATCCTCTCCAACATTTGTGGCTTCCTTCCTTGTTAATTTTCCACATTATTGACTACAGAATTTAGATCGAATCACGCAGAATTAAAAATCAATTAAATGAGATGTAATCCAAAATAGAGGTCCTAACGATGAGGGTTAATGAGGTGGAAGAACGAGTGAGTGACACAGGAGAAAAGTTGATGGCAAAGAGGGAAACTGAGGAAAAAAGAGACAGTTAAAAGACCATGAGGATAGATTAAGGGAAGTAAGTGACAGCCTGAGAAAGAATAATCTATATTTAATTGGGTTTCCCGACGGTGCTGAAAAGGGTCAGAGGTCCAGAATATGTATTTGAACAAATCATAGCTGAAAACTTTCCTAATCTGGGAAGGGAAACAGGCATTCAGATGCAGGAAATAGAGAGATCCCCCCTAAAATCAATAAAAACCGTTCAACAACTCTACATTTAATAGTGAAGCTTGCAAATTCCAAAGATAATGAGAAGATCCTTAAATCAAGAAGAAGCAAGAGATCCCTAACTTATATGGGGAGAAATATCAGATTAACAGCAGACCTCTCCACAGAGACCTGGCAGGCCAGAAAGGGAAGCAAGATATATTCAGGGTCCTAAATGAGAAGAACATACAGCCAAGAATACTTTATCCAGGAAGGCTCTCATTCAGAATAGAAGGAAAGATAAAGAGCTTCCAAGATAGGCAGGAACCAAAAGAATATGTGACCTCCAAACCAGCTCTGCAATAAATTTTAAGGGGGACTCTTAAAATTCCTCTTTAAGAAGGAGACCAATGGAACAATGAACAAAAACAGGGACTCAATAGGTATCGTGATGACACTAAACGCAAATCTTTCAATAGTAACTCTGAACGTGAAGGTGCTTAACAACCCCATCAAAAGACACAGGGTTTCAGACTGGATAAAATAGCAGGACCCATCTATTTGCTGTCTACAGGAGACTCTTTTTAGACAGAAGGACACCTACAGCTTGAAAATTAAAGGTTGGAGAACCATTTACATTCAAATTGTCCTCAAAAGAAAGCAGGGGTAGTCATCCTTATATCAGATAAACTAAAATTTATCCTGAAGACTGTAATAAGAAATGAAGAGGGACACTATATCATACTTAAAGGATCTATCCAACAAGAGGAATTAACAATCATATATATATATATATATATATATATATATATATATATATATATCCCGAATATGGGAGCTGCCAAATATATCAATCAATTAATAACAAAAGTTAAGACATACTGAGATAATAATACACTTATACTTGGTGACTTCAATCTAGCGCTTTCTACACTCAATAGGTCATCTAAGCACAACATCTCCAAAGAAACGAGAGCTTTAAATGATACACTGGACCAGATGGATTTCACAGATATCTACTGAACACACATCCAAATGCAACTGAATACACATTCTTAAGTGCACATGGAACTTTCTCCAGAATAGACCACATACTGGGTCACAAATCGGGTCTGAACCGATACCAAAAGATTGGGATCATCCCCTGCGTATTCTCAGATCATAATGCCTTGAACTTAGAACTAAATCACAACAAGAAGTTTGGAAGGACCTCAAACACGTGGAGGTTAAGGACCATCCTGCAAAAAGATGAAAGGGTCAACCAGGAAATTAAGGAAGAATTAAAAAGACTCATGGAAACTAATGAGAATGAAGATACAGCCATTCAAAATCTTTGGGATGCAGCAAAAGCAGCCCTGAGGAGGAAATGCATCGCAAATCAAGCATCTATCCAAAAACTGGAAAGAACTCAAATACAAAAGCTAATTTTGCACCTAAAGGAGCTAGAGAAAAAACAGCAAACAGATCCTACACCCAGCAGAAGAAGGGAATTAATAAAGATTCGAACAGAACTCAATGAAATGGAGACCAGAAGAACTGTGGAAAAATCAACAAAACCAGGAGTTGGTTCATTGAAAGATTTAATAAGATAGATACACCATTAGCCAGCCTTATTAAAAAGAGAGAGAAGACTCAAATTAATAAAATCATGAATGAGAAAGGAGAGATCACTACCAACACCAAGGAAATATAAACGATTTTAAATATTTTCTATCTACTTTTTTATTCCTTCCTGTCTTTCATAAGTTTTCTGCAGTGTTTAGAGTATAGATCCATCCCTCTTCAGTTAGGATTTTTCCTCATCATCTGATGATTTCTGGTGCACTTATAAATTGCATCCAGTCCTTGATTTTCTTTTTTCTGCTTCATTTGCACATTAGAGAAGAGCCACTGACTTCCTTGTATTGATTTCACATGCTCTGATTTTGCTGAATTCCGGTATCAGTTCTAGCAATTTTTTTCAAAGGAATCTTTGGGATTTGAACTTAAAGTATCTTGCAGTGTGTGAAGAGTCAACGTTTGACTTTTTCTTTGCTGAGTTGGATAACATTTCCTTCTGTTTTTTGTCTGATTGTTGAGGCTAGGAATTCTACTATTATGGTGAAGAACAGGGATGATGGTGGGCATCCCTCTCCTGTTCCTGATCTACAGGAAAAGCTCTCAACTTTTCCCTGTTGAGGATGATATTCTCCATATGTCTCTGTAGATGAATTTTATGATGTTGAATATGTCTCCCTATCTCTACAGAACAATAGGTATTTTTATCAGGAGGTATAATCTATTTTGCCAAAAGCTTTTTGGCATCAGGTTAAAGGATAAAATGGTCCCTATACTTTCATTAATTAATGACTGAATTCTCATAGTTTTTTTTTTGCATATGCTGAACCACTCTTGAATACCAGAAATTAAGCCAATTTTGTCATGAAGAATTATCCTTTTAACATACTGTTGAATTCTGTTGGTTAGGATCTTAATGAGAATTCTGTATCCATATTCGTAAAGAATATGAGCCTGTAATTGTCCTTTTAAGTAGGATCTATCTCTGCTTTTCAGGTCAAGGTAATGTTGCCCTCAGAAAATGAGTTTGGAAGTTTCCTTTAATTTCTGTTTTCTTTTTTTTTGGAACATTTTCAGGATAGGCATTAATTCTTTTTATTTATTTATTTATTTATTTATTTATTTATTTATTTATTTATATTTTTTAATAAAATAATTTTTATTGGTGTTCAATTTACCAACATACAGAATAACACCCAGTGCTCATCCCATCAAGTGTCACCCTCAGTGCCCGTCACTCACTCACCCCCACCCCCCGCCCTCCTCCCCTTGCACCACCCCTAGTTCATTTCCCAGAGTTAGCTGTCTTTATGTTCTGTCTCCCTTTCTGATATATCCCACACATTTCTTCTCCCTTCCTTTATATTCCCTTTCACTATTATTTATATTCCCCAAATGAATGAGAACATACACTGTCCTTCTCCGACTGACTTACTTCACTCAGCATAATACCCTCCAGTTCCATCCACGTTGAAGCAAATGGTGGATATTTGTCATTTCAGTGGCTGAGTAATATTCTATTGTACACATAAACCACATCTTATTTATCCATTCGTCTTTCGAAGGACACTGAGGCTCCTTCCACAGTTTGGCTATTGTGGACATGGCTGCTATAAACATCGAGGTGCAGGTGTCCCGGTGTTTCATTGCATCGGAATCATTGGGGTAAATCCCCAAGAGTGCAATTGCTGGGTCATAGGGCAGGTATATTTTTAACTCTTTGAGGAACCTCCACACAGTTTTCCAGAGTGGCTGCACCAGTTCACATTCCCACCAACAGTGTAAGAGGGTTCCTTTTTTCCGCATCCTTTCCAACATTTGTTGTTTCCTGCCTTGTTAATGTTCCCCATTCTCACTGGTGTGAGGTGATATCTCATTGTGGTTTTGATTTGTATTTCCCTGATGGCAAGTGATGCAGAGCATTTTCTCATGTGCATGTTGGCCATGTCTATGTCTTCTTCTGTGAGATTTCTCTTCATGTCTTTTGCCCATTTCATGATTGGATTGTTTGTTTCTTTGGTGTTGAGTTTAAGAAGTTCTTTATAGATTTTGGAAACTAGACCTTTATCTGATACATCATTTGCAAATATCTTCTCCCATTTTGCAGGTTGTCTTTGAGTTTTGTTGACTGTATCCTTTGCTGTGCAAAAGCTTCTTATTTTGATGAAGTCCAAATAGTTCATTTTTGCTTTTGTTTCTTTTGCCTTCATGGATGTATCTTGCAAGAGGTTACTGTGGCCGAGTTCAAAAGGGTGTTCCCTCTAGGTTTCTCCTCTAGGATTGTGATGAAATCTCGTCTCACATTTAGATCTTTCATCCATTTTGAGTTTATCTTTGTATACGATGTAAGAGAATGCTCTAGTTTCATTCTTCTGCATGTGGATGTCCAATTTTCCCAGCACCATTTATTGAAGAGACTGTCTTTCTTCCAATGGATAGTCTTTCCTCCTTTATCGAATATTAGTTGACCAAAAAGTTCAGGGTCCACTTCTGGGTTCTCTATTCTGTTCCATTGATCTATGTGTCTGTTTTTGTGCCAGTACCACACTGTCTTGAAACCACAGGTTTGTAGTACAACCTGAAATCTGGCATTGTGATGCCCCTAGATATGGTTTTCATTTTTAAAATTCCCCTGGCTATTCGGGGTCTTTTCTGATTACACACAAATCTTACAATAATTTGTTCTAACTCTCTGAAGAAGGTCCATGGTATTTTGATAGGGATTGCATTAAATGTGTAAATTGTCCTGGGTAACATTGACACTTTCACAATATTAATTCTGCCAATCCATGAGCATGGAATATTTTTCCATCTCTTTGTGTCTTCCTCAATTTCTTTCAGAAGTGTTCTATAGTTTTTAGGGTATAGATCCTTTACCTCTTTGGTTAGGTTTATTCCTAGGTATCTTATGCTTCTGGGTACAATTTAAATGAGATTGACTTCTTAATTTCTCTATCTTCACTCTCATTGTTAGTGTATACAAATGCCATTGATTTCTGGGCATTGATTTTGTATCCTGCCAGGCTACCAAATTGCTGTATAAGGTCGAGCAATCTTGGGGTGGAGGCTTTTGGGTTTTCTATGTAGAGTATCATGTCATCGGCGAAGAGGGAGAGTTTGACTTCTTCTTTGCCAATTTGAATGCCTTTAATGTTTTTTTGTCGTCTGATTGCTGAGGCTAGGACTTCCAATATTATGTTGAATAGCAGTGATGAGAGTGGACATCCCAGTCTTGTTCCTGATCTTAGAGGAAAGGCTCCCAGTGCTTCCCCATTGAGAATGATATTTTCTGTGGGCTTTTTGTAGATGGCTTTTAAAATGTCGAAGAAAGTTCCCTCTATCCCTACACTCTGAAGAGTTTTGATCAGGAATGGACGCTGTATTTTGTCAAATGCTTCCTCTGCATCGAATGAGAGGATCATATGGTTCTTGGTTTTTCTCTTGCTGATATGATGAATCACATTGATTGTTTTACGAGTGTTGAACGAGCCTTGTGGGGATAAATCCTACTTGGTCTTGCTGAATAATTTTCTTAATGTATTGTTGGATTCTATTGGCTAGTATCTTCTTGAGAATTTTTGCATCCATGTTCATCAGGGATATTGGTCTGTAATTCTCCTTTTTGGTGGGGTCTTTGTCTGCTTTTGGAATTAAGGTGATGCTGGCCTCATAGAACGAATTTGGAAGTACTCCATCTCTTTCTATCTTTCCAAACAGCTTTAGGAGAATAGGCGTGATTTCTTCTTTAAAAGTTTGATAGAATTCCCCTGGGAAGCCATCTGGCCCTGGACTCTTGTGTCTTGGGAGGTTTTTGATGACTGCTTCAATTTCCTCCCTGGTTATTGGCCTGTTCAGGTTTTCTATCTCTTCCTGTTCCAGGTTTGGTAGTTTGTGGCTTTCCAGGAATGCATCCATTTCTTCTAGATTGCCTAATTTATTGGCGTATAGCTGTTCATAATATGTTTTTAAAATTGTTTGTATTTCCTTGGTGTTGGTAGTGATCTCTCCTTTCTCATTCATGATTTTATTAATTTGAGTTTCTCTCTCTTCTTTTTAATAAGGTTGGCTAATGGTTTATCTATCTTATTAATTCTTTCAAAGAACCAACTCCCGGTTCTGTTAATCTGTTCCACAGTTCCTCTGATCTTGATTTCATTGAGTCTGCTCGAATTTTACTCTCTTCTTCTGCTGGGCGTGGGGTCAATCTGCTGTTTTTTCTCTAGCTCCCTTATGTGTAAGGTTAGCTTTTGTATTTGAGTTCTTTCCAGTTTTTGAATGGATGCTTGTATTGCGATGTATTTCCCCTTAGGACTGCTTTTGCTGCATCCCAAAGATTTTGAACGGTTTTATCTTCATTCTCTTTTTTTTTTTTTTTTGGTTTTATCTTCATTCTCATTCGTTTTCATGAATCTTTTTAATTCTTCCTTAATTTCCTGGTTGACCCTTTCATCTTTTTGCAGGATGGTCCTTAACCTCCACGTGTTTGAGGTCCTTCCAAACTTCTTGTTGTGATTTAGTTCTAATTTCAAAGCATTATGGTCTGAGAATATGCAGGGGACAATCCCAATCTTTTGGTATCGGTTCAGACCCGATTTGTGACCCAATATGTGGTCTATTCTGGAGAAAGTTCCATGTGCACTTGAGAAGAATGTATATTCAGTTGAGTTTGGATGTAAAGGTCTGTAGGTATCTGTGAAATCCATCTGGTCCAGTATATCATTTAAAGTTCTCATTTCTTTGGAGATGTTGTGCTTAGAAGACCTATCTAGTATAGAAAAAGCTAGATTGAAGTCACCAAGTATAAGTGTATTATTATCTAAGTACTTCTTCATTTTGGTTATTAATTGGTTTAAATATTTGGCATCTCCCACATTCAGGGCATATATATTCAGGATTGTAAAGTCCTCTTGTTCATAGATCCTTAAAGTATGAGATAGTGTCCCTCTTCATCTCTCATTACAGTCTTCAGGGTAAATTTTAGTTTATCTGGTATAAAGATGGCTACCCCTACTTTCTTTTGAGGACCATTTGAATGGTAAATGGTTCTCCAACCTTTTATTTTCAGGCTGTATGTGTCCTTCTGTCTAAAATGAGTCTCTTATAGACAGCAAATAGATGGGTACTGCTTTTTTATCCAGTCTGAAACCCTGCACCTTTTGATGGGGTCATTAAGCCCGCTCACTTTCAGAGTTACTATTGACAGATATGAGTTTAGTGTCATCATGATATCTCTTCAGTCCTTGTTTTTGTGGATTGTTCCACTGAACTTTTTCTTAAAGGGGAATTTTAAGAGTCCTTGAAATTTCTTGCAGAGCTGGTTTGGAGGTCACATATTCTTTCACTTCCTGCCTGTCTTGGAAGCTCTTTATCTCTTCTTCCATTTTGAATGAGAGCCTTGCTGGATAAAGAATTCTTGGTTGCATGTTCTTCTCATTTAGGACCCTGAATATATCCTGCCAGCCCTTTCTGACCTGCCAGGTCTCTGGGGAGATGTCTGCTGTTATCCTAATACTCCTCCCCATAAAAGTCAGGGATTTCTTGTCTCTTGCTGCTTTAAGGATCTTCTCTTTATCTTTGGAATTTGCAAGCTTCACTATTAGATGTCAAGGTGTTGAACGGTTTTTATTGATTTTAGGGGGGGGATCTCTCTATTTCCTGGATCTAAATGCCTGTTTCCCTTCCCAGATTAGGAAAGTTTTCAGCTATGATTTGTTCAAATACATATTCTGGCCCTCTGGCCCTTTCATCGCCCTCAGGAATCCGAATTAAATGTAGGTTTTTCTTCCTCAGGCTGTCGTTTATTTCCCTTAATCTAACCTCATGGTCTTTTAATTGTCTGTCTCTTTTTTCCTCAGTTTCTCTCTTTGCCATACTTTTTTAAAAGATGTTATTTATTTATTCATGATAGTCACACAGAGAGAGATAGAGAGGCAGAGACACAGGCAGAGGGAGAAGCAGGCTCCATGGAGGGAGCCCGATGTGGGATTCGATCCTGGGTCTCCAGGATCACACCCCGGGCCAAAGGCAGGCGCCAAACCGCTGCACCACCCAGGGACCCCATCAACTTGTCTTCTATGTCACTCACTCGTTCTTCCACCTCGTTAACCCTCGTCGTTAGGACTTCTAATTTGGATTGCATCTCATTCAATTGATTTTTAATTTCTGCCTGATTGAATCTAAACTCTGCAGTCATGAAGTCTCTTGAGTCCTTTATGCTTTTTTCTAGAGCCACCAGTAGTTGTATGATAGTGCTTCTGAATTGGCTTTCTGACATTGGATTGTAATCCAGATTTTGTAACTGTATGGGAGAGGAGTGTTTCTGATTCTTTCTTTTGAGGTGAGGTTTTCCTTCTAGTCATTTTGCTCAGTGCAGAGTGGCCAAAAACAAGTTGTATTGGGAAAAGGAGAAAAAGAGAAAGAAGGAAAGAAAAGAGAAAAAGAAAAAAAGGAAGAAAATAAGAAAAAAGAGAAGAAGAAGAGAAAGAGAAAGACAAAGAATGAAAGGGAAAAAAGGGTGGGGGAAGCAATCAGAAATCAAAAAGGAAAAAAAAAACACGGGGGAGTATCTTCTGATTCTGTATACTTTAAGTATCTTGACTTCCCCTGGAATTGTCCGTCCTGCTGGTCTCTGGGGGAGGGGTCTCTTGTGCTGATTTTCAGGTGTTAGCACTTGGGGGAGCTGCTCTGCCCCCTGCCTGGTGCAGGGCTCAGTGGGGGTTGTTTACCTCGTGAGGCCCCAGGAGGAACAACCACGGTGGCAGTGGAGCTCTGGAAACCTGGATTCAGCCCCCACAGGAACTCTGAAGCACTATGCCTGCAGGGCCTGGAGGCTCCGGGGCAGGGCTGCTGATCTGCTCAGCTCTGGGCAGGAGCATCCTTGCTGTCCTGGGCCCTCCTGGCCTCTGCCTGTCCCGGGGGGAGGCCGGATCCTGGGTTGTGTCCCGGCGCCCTGTGCTCAGGGCCTGCGCTGTTGGATTCGCACTCCCTGCCATGCAACCACCTCCGCGGAGCCACCCCCCAAGCCCTTCCAAGCTGCTCCGTGTCCCGCTGTGCGTGCTGCAGCCCTTAGGGAGCTCGGTGCACTCTCCTGGGGTGCAGGTGTCTGTTAGTGTCCCAGGGAGCCGGAGGGCATCCCGGCCCTCCTGGGGTCCTGCCTTAACTCCTTGTGGGTGCCTTTCCACCGGAAAGGTTGTTGCAGCTCCCGCTTCTCAGGGAGGGAGCTTTCCTGTCCTGGGGACACTCGCCCTGGCCTTAGCCCAGCTCCTCGCGGGGCACCTCCCCCTTGGAGGCCTTTTGTTTCTTTATTTCTTTTTTCCCATCCTCCTACTTTGATAGAAGCGCGAACTCTTCTCACTGTAGCATTCCAGCTGGTCTCTCTTTAAATCTCAGGCCGAATTCATAGATTTTCAGGATGATTTGAAGGTTATCTAGGTAATTTGGTGGAGACAGATGATTTGGGGACCCTACTCCTCAGCCATCTTGCCCCTCCTCCTAAAAATTTTTTAATAAATAAATAAACAAACAAACAAAAAAGAACGTTTAACCAGATTTGTCATTTCCCATATAAGAATAGTTGTTTTCTAAAACCAACAAATTTTTCAAATCAGAAGCTGAATAAGGAATAAACAAAGAAGGAGACTCTGTCATTTTTGGATGTTGGAATATTTCTCTTTCTATGACAACAAAGTTTGTCAGTTAGAGTTTGAATACATAAGCACAGAATCGTGTGCCCAGAGAGGCTCACTGGGGGAAATTGCTCCTTGGAGAGGAAGCCCAGACCTTGACAGGAAACCGGCCCAGAACCTCCATCTGCACCTGCTCCTGGGCCTTCAAGACAGAAGTGGTGAGGAGTGTGCAGCCCCTTGTGGTCCCCATCCCCTTCTATAGGGAGCTTTGTGTATGGGCTCACACTGAGGTCCCCTCACTGTGTCACTCACACAGTAATACGCGGTCATGTCCTGGGCTCTCAGGCTGTTCATCTGCAGATACAGCATGTTCTTGGCATTGTCTCTGAAGATGGTGAATTGGCCCTTCACTGTGTCTGCATAGTATGTGCTACCTCCACCACTGTTAATAATTGCAACCCACCCCAACCCTTTCCCTGGAGCCTGGCAGACCCAATGCATCCAGCAGCTACTGAAGGTGAATCCAGAGGCCACACAAGAGAGTCTCGGAGACTCCCCAGGCTTCACCAGGTTTCCTCAGACTCCACCAGCTGCACCTCACCCTGGACACCTGCAGACACAACACATCCTGGTCAGGAAACTGTCCCACATCGCCTGTTTCTCTCACTCACCTCCACTCACACACTCAAGGTCTCTTTTTATCCATGAATTACCTTTTAAAATAGCGACAAGGAAAACCCAGCCAAGCACAGACTCCATGGTGGTTTGTCTGTGTTCTCTCCTGATCCTTGAATGGGATCACCTGGGGATCCTGGGGCTGGGGCTCCTGTCCCAGCTGGAGGGTCTGGGCTGTGCTGGTTTAATCAGTGGAGGGAGGGCCCTATTTGCATGTCCTCTCATTACATAACCAGCTCCAGACTCGATTCAATCCTTTAGAAGATATATACAAGCATTACTTCCTAACCCTAGGTAACTTTCTTTTGGTGGCACAGTGGATTTATGATGTTCTAATCCATCACCGTATTTATCTTTGTATTTATCTCTGCCTTTTTAAAAGCCTTTCATTAATATAGTTCATTTTAAAGAACATTTTCTGTCCTTAATGAAGTTTAATCTAAATATTTATTTTTGATACAGGTGTAAAAGGGATTATTTTATATATTTTTAAAGAAAATATGTTGTTAGTGTGTAGAAATTAACTTTATTGTCTATGTTGATTTGATATCCTGAATTTTCCCTGCGCTCATTACTTACCTCTAAGTGTTTTTTTTTCAATGAATTTCCTCGTTGACTATGTATATGCAAACAAATTATTTTTCTTTCTTTGACTGATTTTAATATCTTTTATTTTATTATTGCCTAATTTCTATGGTAATCTTTGGCTTAGTGGCATAGCCATTTTCCCTCTTTTCTGTCATATTCTTTGTTCTAATATTTCATTTGATATATAGCAGATGTAGGAGAGCAAATGATTTTCTTTTTGCATGGGGATGAGTTCCCTAATATATGGTGTGATGTGGGATCTCAGGACAGGACAGGAAGTCTGTCCACAACTTCTGCCTGATTCTGATGGGATATATATCCTTGATGTGTGTTGAGATTGATAAGTTCATTGTAGATTTGAATTTGAGCCTTTAATCTTGTAAGACATTTCCAAATATCTTCTTCCATTTTGTAGGCTATTAATTACACTAAGTGATTCCTATGCTGTGAAAATGCTCTTTCCTTGATGAAGTCCCCATAGTTCATTTTCCTTTTCTTCCCCTTGCCTCTGGAGACACGTCTAGAAGTGGTTGCAGGTGAGGTAGAAAAGGTGCTGCCTGTGTTCTCCTGAGGTTTCTGATGGTTTCCTGACTCACATTTAGGTCTTTCATCAACTTTGACACCATTGCTGTGAATGATGTAAGAAAAGGGTCCCCTTTCATTATTCTGCATGTGGGTCTCCAATATTCCCAACAACATTGTTGAAGAGACTTTCTTTTTTCCATTGGATATTCTTCCCTGCTTTGTCAAGATTTTTTGACCACAGAGTTCAGGGTTCATTTCTGGGTTCTAAAACTTTTCTATTTATCTATACATCTGTATTTCTGCCAATGCCATAGTGTCCTGATGATCACAACATTGTAATTTACCTTGACAGCCAGAATCAGGATATCTACTGCTTTGCTTTAGTTTTAAGGATTGCTTTGGCTATTTGAGGTCTTTGTGGTTCTCCAAAAAATTTATGACTGTTTTCTCTAGCTCTGTGAAAAATGCTGGTTATAGTATTATATGGATGGCTTTGAATGTGTCACTTGCTTTTGACAGCATAGACATTTTATCAATATTCATTCTTCTAATCTGTGGGAATAAATATTTTCTATCTCCTTCTTTATTCCTTCTTGTCTTTCATAAGTGTTCTGCAGTGTTTAGAATATAGATCCATCCCTCTTCATTTACGATTTTTCCTAATCATCTGATGATTTCTGGTGCACTTGTAATTTGCATCCAGTCCTTGATTTTCTTTTTTCTGCTTCATTTGAACTATAAAGAAGAGCCACTGACTTCCTTGTATTGATTTTATATGCTCCAATTTTGCTGAATTTCTGTATCAGTTCTAGCAATTTTTTTTACAGTAATCTTTGGGATTTGAACTTAAAGATCTTGTGGTGTATTAAGAGTTAAAGTTTGGCTTTTTCTTTGCTGAGTTGGATGACATTTCCTTCTTTTTGTTGTCTGATTGTTGAGGCTAGGACTTCTAGCAGTAAGGTGAAGAACTGTGGTGATGGTGGACATCCCTGTCCTGTTCCTGATCTTAGGAGAAAGCTCTCAACTTTTCCCTGTTGAGGAAGACATTCTCCATTTGTCTCTGTAGATGTATTTTATGATGTTGAGTATGTCTCCCTATCTCTACAGAGCAAGAGGATTTTTATCAAGAAGGTATAATCTCTTTTGCCACAGGCTTCTTAGGCATCAGGTGAGAGGATAAAATGGTCCTTATGCTTTCATTTATTAATGACTCAAATACCACTGTTTGTTTTGCATATGCTGAACCACCTTTGCAGACCAGAAATTAAACCGATTTTTGTCATGAAGAATTATCCTTTTAACGTACTGTTGGATCCTGTTGGTTAGGATATTAGTGAGAATTTTGCATCCATATCCATCAGGAATATTAGTCTGTAATTGTCCTTTTAAGTAGAATCTTTGTCTGCTTTTCAGTACATAAAATGAGTTTGGAAATTTCCTTTAATTTCTGTTTTTTGGATAGCCATTTTTTTATGATAGGCATTAATTCTTTTTAAATACTTGTTGCATTGCCTTGAGCAACCATCTGTCCCTGGACTTTTGATTGTTAGAAGACCTTTAAAGATGTTCGATTTTCCTTTCCTGGTTTTGGATCTGTCTTGCTTTTCTATTCATTCCTGAAATAAGTCAATCAGCGGACAAGCATTTTTCAGGTTGCTTGCACATTTATATATCTTTTATGAGGAAATATCAATTCGTGTTTTCAGCTCATGTCTTGCCTGGATTTTCTGTTCTTTGAGTGTTGAATTTACTAAGTTCTTTAATGATTTTGGCTACTATTTTTCAAATAAATCCTCATTTGTAAATAGCTACTCATATTATATTGGTTGTGTTTATGTTTCTTGACTTCTTTCCCCTCACATACCTGTTTATCCTCATGAACACCCTATAATTCATATTTGCAATTGTTTCACTTGCTTTTGGAAAAATGTCTTGTAAGACTTTGGTCTGGACAATATCAGGGAGGTTACTGCCTGGGTTCTGAAGGATTCTTTCTCATATATAGGTCTTTCATCCATTTTCAGTTCATCTGTGTGTCTGGTGTAAGAACCTGGGCCAGTCTCGTTCTTCTGCATATGGCTGTTCAAATTCTCCAACATCATTTGTTGAAGAGACTCCCTTTTTCCATTGGATACTCTTGCCTGCTTGTCAAAGATGTGTTAACCGTAGGGTTGAGGATCCATTTCTGAGTTCTCTAATCTTTTCCATTGACCTATGTGTCTGTTTTGGTGCCAGTACTATAGTGTCTTGATGATCACAGCTTTGTAATACAGCCTGATATCAGGCATTGTGATGCCACCAGCTTTGGTTTCCTTTTTCACCATCCCATTGGTTTTTAGGGTCTTTTATGGTTCCATTCAAAGTTAACGATTGTTTTTTCTATCAGTGAAAAATGTTGATGGTATTTTGATAGAGATTGCATTACTATGTAGATTTTCTTGGGTAGCATAGAGATTGAAGCAATATATATTTTTCTCTAATCCTTAAGCACAGAAGGTTTTTCATTTCTTGTGTCTTCCTCAAATTGCAACCTAAGTATTCTAGCGTTCTCAGTGTACACATCTGATTTGATTCACTGTTAGTCATTTTTGTTGTGCTGTTGCAATTGTAAATGCCAGGGACTCCTGGGTTTCTTTTTCTAATCTATCATTGTTAGTGTAAAATGTGCCTGACTTTGGTGCATTGAATGTATATCTTGCTATTTTGCAAAATTACTGATTCAGATATAAAGTGTTTTCCTAGAGTCTTTTGAGGTTTCCATGTGGAATAGCATGTCATATGTGGAGAGTGAACATTTAACCTATTCCTTATTTATTTGGGAATTTGTATCTCTTCTCTTTGATTGCTGAGACAAGGATTTCCAGCACTTTATTCAAGAACTGCTTTGAGAGTTGAGATTCCTGTCATGTTCATGACCTTAGTGCATGAGATCCATCTTTCTCCTCATTTAAGAGGGTCATTTTATTTTTTTATTTTTTTTAATTTTTATTTATTTATGATAGTCACACAGAGAGAGAGAGAGAGGCAGAGACACAGGCAGAAGGAGAAGCAGGCTCCATGCAGGAAGCCTGATGTGGGACTCAATCCTGGGTCTCCAGAATCACACCCCAGGCTGCAGGCGGCGCTAAACCGCTGCGGCACCGGGGCTGCCCAAGAGGGTCATTTTAAGTCCAGACACCTCTAAATTTGAAATTGAGTTTGTGGATCGCATTTTTATTGCTAAGTGACATCCAAGAAAACTGAAGTATCAATTTTTATATCAGAACTGGTTTCAATCTAAAGACTGAAATAAGAGACAAAGAAGAGCACTACTTCCTAATTAAAGTGACTATCGAACACGAAGATCACTGACAGTGATGCTGTGATCATGGTCCAGTATAGTGTCCACACCAGAGGCCTTTCCTCTGTTGCTCAGATTGTTAATGCCTCTGTAGCCTCGTGTCCAACATGCACTTTATGCTCCTTGTAGCACACTTGCTGGTTGATCTGGGTTCTCCTGTGATGCACACTGAGTGCAGTTGGTCTCCTGCGAAGCATAAGTTGATGAGCATCAGGATATTGGGAATGTATTTGTATTTAGAGACAGGAATAAGCAATGCATGTGAATGATTCATATGTGTAGTTTAGTGTATTTCTCTTCCTATGACAAATACATTTGTAGGAAAACACTGAAATGGTCAACATAGAATCCTGTGTACAGAGAGTCTCTCTGGGTTTAATATTTGATGGAGAGGAAGCGCCAGACACTGGCATGAAAGTAGTAAACAAAGGATCTCGAGATTCAGCCTGTATATTTTTTGAAAGGTTTTATTTATTTATTCCTGAGAGACATGATTAAATGTTGAGGTGTTGAGCGGTTTTTTATTTTAGGGGGATCTCTCTATTTCCTGGATCTGAATGCCTGTTTCCCTTCCCAGATTAGGAAAGTTTTCAGCTATGATTTGTTCAAATACATATTCTGGACCTCTGTCCCTTTTGGCGTCCTCGGAACCCCAATTTAACATAGTTTTTTCTTCCTCAGGCTGTCATTTATTTCCCTTAATCTATCCTCATGGTCTTTTAATTGTTTGTCTTTTTTCCCTCAGTTTCCCTCTGTCATAAACTTGTATTCTGTCACTCACTCGTTCTTCCACCTCGTTAACCCTCATCATTAGGACTTCTAGTTTGGATTGCATCTCATTCAATTGATTTTTAATTTCTGCCTGATTGGATCTAAATTCTGCAGTTATGGTCTCTTGAGTCCTTTATGCTTTTTCTAGAGCCAACAGTAGCTTTAAATTAGTGCTTCTGAATTGGCTTTCTAACATTGAATTGTAATCCAGATTTTGTAACTCTGTGGGAGAGAGGACTGTTTCTGATACTTTCTTTTGAGGTGAGGTTTTCCATCTAGTCATTTTACTCAGTGCAGAATGGCCAAAAACAAGTTGTATTGGAAAAGGAGAAAAAGAGAGGAGAGAAAGAAGGAAAGAAAAGAGAAAAAGAAAAAAGGAAGAAAAAAAGAAAAGATGAAGAAAAAGAGAAAGAAAAAGAAAGGAAAAAAGGGTGGAGGAAGCAAACAGAAATCAAAAAGCAAAAAAAAAAAACAAAACAAAACACGGGGGAGTATCTTCTGATTCTGTATACTTTAAGTCCCTTGACTTCCCCTGGAACTTGTCCTTCTAGCTGGTCTTCTGGGGGAGGGGCTTGTTGTGCTGATTTTCAGGTGTTAGCACTTGGGGGAGCTGCTCAGCCCCCTGCCTGATGCAGGGCACAGTCGGGGTTGTTTACCCTGTGAAGCCCCAGGAAGAACAACCACAATGGTGGCGGCCAGCTCTAGAGCCCTGGATTCAGCTCCCACAGTAACTAAGGAGCTCTCCATCTGCAGGGGCCTGGATGCTCTGGGGGCGGGGCCGCTGATTTGCTCATCTCAGGGCAGGAACGTCCTTGCTGTCCTGGGCCCTCCTGGCCTCTGCCTGTCCCAGTGGGAGGCCGGATCCTGGGCTGTGTCCCCAGGGCCCTGTGCTCCAGGGCCTGAGCTGTTGGATTCACACTCCTTGCCACACAGCCCCCTCCACCGCAGAGCCACTGCCCGAGCCCCTCCCAGCTGCTCCCGGGTCCAGCAGGGCGCCCCCTGCACTCCTTTAGGGAGCTTGGCGCACTCTCCCTGGTGCACAGTTGCTCTGTTAGTGTCCCAGGGAGCCTGAGGGCATCCCCGCCCTTCCTGGGGTCCTGTTCTAACTCCCTGTGAGTGCCTTTCCACCTGGAGAGATTGGTAAAGCTCCTGCTTGTCTGGGACGGAGCTTTCCTGTCCTGGGGACACTTGCCCTGGCCTTAGCCTGGCTCCTCGTGGGGTCCCTCCCCCTTGAATGCCTTTTGTTTCTTTAATTCTTTCCCGCCCCCCCCCCGTCTTCCTACCTTGATAGAAGTGTGAACTCTTCTCACTGTAGCATTCCAGCTGTTCTCTCTTTAAATCTCAGGCTGAATTCGTAGATTTTCAGGATGATTTGAAGGTAATCTAGGTAATTTGGTGGGGACCCTACTCTTCCGCCATCTTGGCCCTCCTCTCAAGTCTTTTTTGCAAGGTTTGTCCTCATTCACCATTTATACAACAATGTCATATACAAGGAAATTATTTTTCTTTCTGTTGAATGATATTAATAACTTTTATTTTATTATTGCCTAATTTCTATGGAAATCTTTGATTTAGGGGAATAAAAGCTTTCCCTCTTTTTGTCAGATTCTTTGTTCTAATATTTCATTTGATATATAGCAGATCTAGGAGAGCAAAATAATTTCCTCTTGCATGTGGATGAGCTTCCTAATATATGATGTGATGCGGGATCTCAGGACAGGACAGGAAGTCTGTTCACAATTTCTGCCCAATTCTGATTCGCTGTTGAGCTTAATAAGTTCATTTTAGATTTGAATTTGAGTCTTTAATCTGATAAGACTTTACAAAATATCTTCTCCCATTCTGTAGGCTGCCTTTCAATTACACTGAATGATTCCTTTGCTGTGAAGATGCTCTTTCCTTGATAAAATCGCCATGGTTCATTTTCCTTTTCTTTCTCTTGCCTCTGGAGACACGTCTAGAAGTGGTTGCAGCCGAGGTAGAAAAGGTGTTGCTTGCGTTCTCCTGAGGATTCTGATGGTTTTCTTCCTCACTTTTAGGTCTTTCATTAACGTTGAGTCCATTGTTGTGAATGATGTAAGAAAAGGGTCCACTTTCATTCTTCTGCATGTGTCTCCGCAACATTCCCCACACAATTTGTTGAAGAGACTCGTTTTCTTTTTTTTTTTTTAATTTTTATTTATTTATGATAGTCACACACACAGAGAGAGAGAGGCAGAGACACAGGCAGAGGGAGAAGCAGGCTCCATGCACTGGGAACCCTACGTGGGACTCGATCCCGGGTCTCCAGGATCATGCCCCGGGCCAAAGGCAGGCGCCAAACCGCTGCGCCACCCAGGGATCCCGAGACTCATTTTCCATTGCATATTCTTCTCTGCTTTGTCAAGATTTTTTGACCTTAGATTTCAGGGTCCATTTCTGGGTTCTCAAACTTTTCTTAATTTGTGCCAGTACCATAATGTCCTGATGATCACAACGTTGTAATTTACCTTGACAACCAGAATCAAGATGTTTCCAGGTTTGCTTTAGTTTAACAGGATTGCTTTGGATATTTGAGGTCTTCTTGGTTCCCTAAAATTTTCTGATGCTTTACTCTAGATCTGTAAACAATGCTGGTGATATTTTTATACAGATGGCTTTGAATGTGTAGCTTTATCTAGAAGCATAAGTATTTTATCAATATTCATTCTTCTAATATATGAAAATAATATTTTCTATGCTCTTGTGTCTTCCATACTGTCTTTCATAAGTGTTCTGGAATGTTTAGTCTATCCATCCAACCCTCTTTGGTTAGGATTTTTCCTCATTATCTGATTATTTATGGTGCAATTATAAATTACATCCAGTCCTTGATTTTCTTTTTTTCTTTTTCATTTGCACTATATAGAAAAGCCACTGTCTTTCTTGTATTGACTTTCCATGCACTGATTTTGCTGAATTCCGGTATCAGTTCTAGCAATTGTTTCAAATGAATCTTTGGGATTTGAACTTAAAGTATCGTGTCATGTGTGAAGAGTGAAAGTTTGAGTTTTTTCTTTGATGATTTAGATGACTTTTACATCTATTTGTTGTCTGATTTTTGAAGCTAGGTCTTCTACTACAATGGTGCAGAAGAGTGGTGAGGGTGGGAATTCCTGTCCTGTTCCTGATTTTAGGGGAAAAGCTCTCAAATTTTCCTGTTGAGGATGACATTCTCCATGTGTCTTCTGTAGGCAGCTTTTATGATGAGAATGTCTCCACATCTCTACACCACAAATGGTTTTTATGAGGAAAGTATAGTATCTTTTGACAAATATTTTTGGGCTTCAGATGAAAGGACAAAATGGTCCTTGTCTTTTCTTTTATGAATGAGTCAAATCCCATTGTTTGATTTTCAGATGCTGAACCACCCTTGCAGACCAGAATTTAAGCAAATTTGGTCATGATGAATTATCCTATTAATGTACTGTTGGATCCTGTTAGTTAGGATCTTGGTGAGAATTTCGCATCCATATCCATCAAGTCTGTAATTCTCCCTTTCAGTTAGATCTTTGTCTGCTTTTGAGGTCAAGGAAATGCTACCATTGGAGAATGAGTTTGGACGTTTCCTCTAATTTCTATCTTTGAAACATTTTCTCGATAAGTATTAAGTTATTTTAAATGCTTGTTGTATTCCCATGAGCAGCCATATGTCCTTGGACTTTTGATTGTTAGAGGACTTTTAAATATATCTGATTTTCATTTCTGGGTTTTGGGTCTGTACAGCTTTTTCATTCATTCCTGTTTTAGATTTCATTGTTTCTACATTTATAGGAAGGCATCCATTTCTTCCAGGTTGCTGAATATGTTGGCATGTTATTGCTCATAATATTGTCTCTTCAATAATTTATTTTCAATTTATTTATTCAATATTTTATTTAAGTTCAATTTGCCAACATATAGTAACACCAAGTGCTCATCTGATCACGTGCCCTCCTTAGTGCTCGTCACCCAGGTACCACGTCCTACCACCTACCTCCCCTTCTGCACTCCTCTAAGTCCCAAAAATACGAGTCTCCCATGGTTTGTCTTCCTCCCTAATTTATCCCCACTCTGTTACCCTCCTTCACTTATGATCCCTTTCACTATTTATTATATTCCATGTATGAGTAAAATTATGATGACTGACCTTCGATTGACTTATTTCATTGGCATAATTCCCCTGTAGTTCCATACACGTTGATGGAAATGGTAGCAATTGATCATTTCTGATGACTGAGAAATATTTTTTTGTATATATAAACCCTATCATGTTTATCAATTCATCTGTCAAAGGACATCGTGGCTTTTCCCATAGTTTTCCTATGGGCATTTGGGGACATTGCTGCTGTAAACATTGGGGTGCACGTGTCCTGCCGCTTCACTACATCTGTATCTTTTGGATAAATCCCGAATAGTATAATTGCAGGGTCGGAGGGTAACTCTATTTTTAACTCTTTCAGGATCCTCCACCCAGTTTTCCAGAGTGGCTGCACCAGTTCACAATCCCTCCAACAGTGCATGAAGGTTCCCCTTTCTCCACATTCTCTCTAATGTTTGATGATTTCTTTCGTATTAATTTTTGCTATTCTCTGTGGTGTAAAGCGGCAGCTGATAGTGGTTTGTATGTGCTTTTCCCTGATAACAAGTGATCTAGAGCAATTTTTTATGGACTTCTTGACCATATGTAGGTTTTATTTGGAAAAATTTCTGTTCATGTTTTATTGCCATTTCTTGCCTGGAGTCCCTGTTCTTGTGTGTTGAGTTTGATAGGTTCTTTATAGATGTTGGACACAAGCCCTTTTTCTGATATGTCATCTGCTAGTATCATCTTCCCTTCTGTATGCTGTGTTTTAGTTTTGTTGACAGTTTCCTTTGGTCTCCAGAACATTCTTATCTTTTTTTTTTTTTTTCAGAATATTCTTATCTTGATGGAGCTGCCAAAATTCATTTTTGGTTTTGTTTGCCATGCTATTATAGATATGCCTTGCAAGAAATTGCTGTGGCTATGTTCCTAAAAGCTGTCCCCTCTCTTTTCCTGAAAGAGATTTAGATGGATTTTTTTCTCACATTTTATTTTGTTGTTGTTTTTTTTCATGTGTATGTGAGTTTTCATACACCAATTTCCAAGTAACATCTTCAATTAGAATGCAGGTAGGTTCTAACTGCCATAAATGAGTGGCTAGCTGATATCTGCCTCCAAGGCATACGTATTTCTGAGAGTTGAGATTATGGCCTGTGCATCCCACATCCTGATTGCCTGTATGCTTAGCTTCAAACAGGCTTATGTTCTATGTATGACAGAAGTTGGGTGAGAGGCAAGCGAAAGGTGAAGGCTCAAATTTTAATCATGCTGACTTTATATTTTTGTTTGGTATAAGAGAATGGTCCAGTTTAATTCTCCTGCAGGAGCTGTTCAATTTTCTTTATGCCAATTATTTTTGAGACTGTTTTATTTTCCCAGGGGATATTTTTCCTATTTTGTCGGAGATTTTGGCCATACATTTGGAGGTCCATTTCCTGGTTCTTTATGCTGTTCTACTGATCTATGTGTCTGTTTTTTTTTTTAATGATAGTCACAGAGAGAGAGAGAGAGAGAGAGAGAGAGAGAGGCACAGAGACATAGGCAGAGGGAGAAGCAGGCTCCATGCACCAGGAGCCCCACGTGGGATTTGATCCCAGGTCTCCAGGATCGCGCCATGGGCCAAAGGCAGGCGCCAAACCACTGCACCACCCAGGGATCCCTATGTGTCTATTTTTGTGCCAGGACCGCACTGTCTTAATGATCATAGCTTTGTAGTGCAGCTTGAAGTCACACAATCTGATACCCAGGTTTTGTTTTCTTTCTCAACCTTACTCTGGCTATTGGAGCTCTTTTCTGATTTTATAGAAATCTGAAGATTATTTGTTTCATCACTGGAAAGAAAGATTGTGGTATGCTTTTTTAAAAAATAAACTTTTATTATTTAAGCTAATTGAATCAGGATTTCTTGTTACTTTCAGCCAGAGGTAAACTAACTGAGAAAGTCCCCATATCTTTTTTTAAATTTTTATTTATTTATGATAGTCACAGAGAGAGAGAGAGAGAGAGAGAGAGAGGCAGAGACATAAGCAGAGGGAGAACCAGGCTCCATGCACTGGGAGCCCAATGTGGGATTCGATCCCTGGTCTCCAGGATCACGCCCTGGGCCAAAGGCAGGCGCCAAACCACTGTGCCACCCAGGGATCCCAGATTGTGGTATTCTTATAGGACTTGCATTCAGTGTCTACATTGCACTGGGTAGCATGGACGTTTTCACAATGTTTATTCTTCTGATCCATGAGCAAGGAATGTTTCTCCATCTCTTTGTGTCTTCTTTGATTTCTTTCATAAGTGTTCTCTAGATTTAAAGGACAGATCCTTTACCTCATTGGTTAGGGTTATTCCTAGATATCTTATGGTTGGTGCCATTGTAAATGAGTTCAATTCCCTAATTTCTCTCTTATCAGTATCACCGTTAGTGTATAGGAATGCAGGTGCCCTCTATGCCTTGGTTTTGTCTCCTGCCACATCTCTACATTGCTATGTCATTTCTAGAAAATTGAAGTGGTGTGTCTTGGAGTTTAGATACAAATATCATGTACTCTGCAAAAAGGGAGAGTTTGATTTCTTCTTTGCCATTTTGAATGGGTTTTATTTATTTTGTTGTCCAATTGCTGATGGTAGGATTTCAACTCCTATAGTGACACAAGTGCTGAGATTGGGAATCTCTGCTGTCTTCGTGAATTTAGGGACAACTCTGTTTTTCCCCACAGAGAATGAGATTCACTATGAAAATCATAGATGGCTTTTATGAGATTGAAGAATGTTCCCTCTATCCTCTACTACATCAAGGAATTCCAATATTTGGCGCAGGCCTATGACCTAACCTGGCATGACTTACATGTCATCCAGACCACCACCCTCACCACTGAGGAGAGGGAACGTATCGAGGCTGCTGCCCAGGAACACGCTGATCAGGTCCACCTTACCGACGCCACAATGCCAGTCAGAGCTCAGGCGGTCCCAGCCATAGAGCCAGGCTGGAATTACCAAGACGGTCAAGATGGCCACCGGCGCCGCGACCACATGGTCCGATGTCTCATCGCTGGCATGCGGGCGGCCTCTAATAAGGTCGTAAATTATGACAAGATCAGATAAATCATACAGGCCCCTGACGAAAACCCAGCTATATTCCTTAACCGGCTGACCGAGGCATTAATTCAGTACACTCGCTTGGACCCGGCCTGTCCCGCGGGGGCCACGGTTCTAGCCACACATTTTATCTCTTAGTCAGCCCCAGATATCTGCAAAAAATTAAAGAAAGTCGAGGAAGGCCCTCATACCCCCATTTCTGACCTAGTGAGAATGGCATTTAAGGTCTTTAACTCCCGTGAGGAAGCCACAGAGCTTAAGCGACAGGCCAGACTCCAGCAGAAGGTTCAGCTACAAACCCAGGCCTTGGTAGCAGCCCTGCGGCCAGACGGCTCCAGGAGCCAGCAGAAAGGGGGAACCAACCGCACCCCTCCGGGGGCCTGTTTCAAATGCGGGGCTGAAGGCCATTGGGCCCGTCAGTGCCCCAACCCAAGGGCACCAACTCGACCATGCCCTCTCTGCCATTTGATGGGCTATTGGAAATCCGACTGCCCTAGCCTCAGGGAATCCTCGGCGCCTCAATGTGGGGGAATACCGAGACGGTGAGTCCAGCCTTCCAACTGCTCAGGTTGGAGGACGACTGACGGAGCCCAGACTCAGCCACCCCTCTCACCCAGGCCGAGCCCAGGGTCATGCTCCAGGTAGTGGGTAAGTCCATCTCCTTTCTGCTGGATACAAGGGCTACCTATTCTGTTCTGCCTTCCTACGCGGGACCTACTTGACCCTCACCAGTCACTGTTATGGGGATCGACGGGAACTCCTCCACTCCTAGGGCCACACCTCCCCTTACTTGTAGCCTGGATGGGTTCCCCTTCTCTCACTCATTCCTGGTGATTCCCTCATGCCCAGTGACCCTGCTGGGTAGGGATATCCTCCAAAAACTAGGGGCAACT
This sequence comes from Canis lupus dingo, assembly GCF_003254725.2. Classification (NCBI taxonomy): domain Eukaryota; kingdom Metazoa; phylum Chordata; class Mammalia; order Carnivora; family Canidae; genus Canis; species Canis lupus. The sequence goes on from NC_064250.1 coordinate 74,173,486, forward strand.
ATTCATTTGTCCCCCTCTCCTCCCTCCTCACCCTCAGCTCGTCTCATCCTATATCTCTCCACTCCATCTTCTCCTACCCCTGATCAATTACCCTTCATGAACCCCCAAGTATGTGATACCTCGGAACCTGTAGTGGCCTCCCACCACCCTCCTGTCAAAATAAAACTCAAGGATGGTTCCGAGTCCCCCTCTAGACCCCAGTTCCCTATCTCCCTCCTCCATCGCCTCGGCCTCAAACCGATCATAGAACGACTAAAGCATCAGGGACTTCTGATTCCCATAAGCTCTCCCTGTAACTCCCCCATCCTGCCGGTCCATAAACCCTCCGGAGCTTATCGATTGGTTCAGGACCTCCGACTCATTAATGAGGCAATAGTCCCTCTCCATCCAGTGGTTCCTAACCCTTATACCCTGCTATCCCATATCCCTCCAAGCACCACTCACTTTACGGTGTTGGACCTGAAGGATGCCTTTTTTACTATTCCCCTACACCCCGATTCCTACTTTCTTTTCGCCTTCACCTGGGAAGACCCAGACACACATACCTCTGGACAATTAACCTGGACTGTCCTACCCCAGGGGTTCCGGGACAGCCCCCATATTTTTGGTCAGGCCTTGGCTGCGGATTTACAGCAATGCCTCCTTAAGGCTAGTACCTTACTACAATATGTAGACGACCTCCTCCTCTGCAGGCCTGCCCTCACCATCTCTCAGGATGACACCACCTCCCTACTTAACTTCCTAGGGAGCAAAGGGTATCGGGTCACACCCTCTAAGGCACAACTCTGCACCCCTTCGGTCATTTATCTGGGAATCCACCTGACCCCCACCTCTAAATCTCTTACCGGAGACCGTATCCGCCTCCTACGAGAGCTCCAACCCCCTCAGACGGCAGATGAAATACTTTCCTTCCTCGGGTTGGCTGGCTTCTTTAGACACTGTATTCCAAACTTTTCTATTTTGGCCCACCCTTATACCAAGCAGCAAAGGACACTCCCCAGGGTCCTCTCACTGATCCCTCTTCGGTCCGCCGCCTGTTTTCCAAGTTAAGAGACTGTCTCACCGCTGGGCCGAAACTAACTTTGCCTGACCCTTCAAAACCATTCCACCTTTACACTGATGAGCGGTCGGGTTCAGCTACTGGCCTTTTGGCCCAACTGGTTGGACCTACTTACCGGATTATAGCCTATCTATCTAAGCAGCTAGACAGCACTGCCCGCGGATGGCAGCCCTGCCTTAGGGCGCTCGCAGCTGCTGCCTCCTTAACTAAGGAGGCTCTCAAATTGACTTTGGGACAACCCCTCGTGGTTTACTCCCCACATCGTCTTAGGGATCTTCTTAGCCACCGATCCCTGGCCCACCTAACCCCCTCTCGTCTCCAACTCTTCCATCTGCTATTCATCGAAAACCCTCAAATCTCCCTCTCTACCTTTCCCCGCTTAAATCCTGCAACTCTGTTGCCTACACCTTCACCTACCTCTGAACCCACTCACTCCTGCCCGCAGCTCATAGAGGATCTCACCTCTCCCCACCCTGGACTCTCTGATCAGCCATTATCCAACCCTGACCGTATACTCTTTGTAGATGGCAGCTCCTTCCTGGCTGCGGATGGTCAGAGACACGCCGCCTATGCTGTAGTCACCCCAGAGACAGTAGTGGGGACAGTCCCCCTCCCAATTGGGACTACTTCCCAAAAGGCTGGACTTATAGCTCTCACCAGGGCTCTACATCTATCTAAGGGACAACAAGTCACCATCTACACCGACTCAAAATATGCCTATCTCATCGCTCATACTCATTCCGTCCTCTGGCAGGAGCGGGGATTTTTAACCACCAAGGGGACGCCTATAGTAAATGGACCTCTCATTGCCAAATTGCTTGAGGCCCTTAGTCTGCCCACTGAGGTTGCAATCGTTCACTGTAGGGGCCATCAGACTTCTAAAGACATGGTCTCCATAGGAAATAATAAGGCCGACTCAGTGGCCAGGGAAATGGCCTTAAGTAACCCAATATCTCCCATCCTCTTCCTTAATACCCCTCATCGACCTTCCTACTCTATAAAGGAAACTCAAGCCCTCCAGGCCCTGGGAGGAAAGGCAGAAGGTAAAGGATGGATTTACATCCGAGGGAAGATTGCCCTCCCAGAAAACCTGGCCCATACCCTAATTACTGATATCCACCAATCTCTCCATATTGGCCCAAGGGCACTGAACCAGTTTCTCCAGCCCCTGTTTTACTATCCATCCCTACCTAAGATGATTGAGGCTGTCCATAGGGCTTGTAAAACCTGCTCGGCCGTAAATGCACAGGGAGGAATCCGCAGGCCAGGGCCTAACCATCAGCTCCAAGGCCATCAGCCCGGTGAAGACTGGCAGCTGGACTTCACTCACATGCCCCGCCATAAAGCCTTTCGTTATCTACTGACTTTGGTTGATACTTTTACAGGATGGATTGAGGCATACCCCACAGCCAGAGAGACTGCAGATGTGGTGGCCACAATCCTCATCGAGCACATCATCCCGAGGTTTGGGTTACCCCGGACCCTACAGTCAGACAACGGGCCGGCATTTATCTCCAGTGTGACCCAACAGGTGGCCGAGAGCCTCAACATTACCTGGAAGCTGCACATCCCCTACCACCCTCAGTCTTCGGGTAAGGTGGAAAGGGCCAACGGGCTACTTAAGGCTCAACTCACTAAACCTACCCTGGAGACTCACCTGTCGTGGCCCACACTGTTACCTATAGCTCTCACCAGACTCCGGGCGTCCCCCCGAGGACCATCAGGTTTGAGTCCCTTTGAGTTACTGTACGGTCGGCCCTTCCTTATCAACCACAACCTCCCGGCCGTTCCTCCACCTCTTTTATCCTATCTGCCTTACCTTACCCTCCTCCGGGCCCTCGTGAGAGCCCTTGCCAATGCTGTCATTCCGGCCCCGACTGACAATGCCTCCGAGGAAGTCTCTCCACGAGACTTATCCCCAGGGGACCAGGTCCTTCTCAGAAATCTGCAGCCAGGCTCCCTGCAGACCCGATGGACCGGACCTCACACGGTCATCCTCACCACCCCAACCGCGGCAAAATTGCTGGGACATACGGCATTGGTGCACATCAACAACCTTAAACGGGCACCCACAGGTATCGAATGGGCCTCCCAGATGGTGGGACCCACCAAACTCCGCCTGGCTAGGGCCCCTTCTCATACTTCTCCTGAGCCCCCCGATCCAAGCGGTAGAATGTGATTGCATGAAAGGCAGCGGTACCTCGCGCTACTTTTCATCTTATACCCACATGCCCAGAACTTGTTACTCAGGGAAGACACCCATCATCTGTACTTCAAGACATGCCGAAGGAACCTTTTGGCTGTCTGAACTTTCTCAAACCAGCCAATCCCCTTGCAGCCGGTACCCCAAGACTGGAATGCCTGCAAGAACTCACCCGGGTATCTGTCAAACAACTTTTACTTCACCCATACTCTCTCTTGCCCACATCCGACTACCCCTACAACGACACCCCACCGTCAGCAGGAAGTAGCCAGAGCAGAGTCGACGCCCCCGACACCATTATATAAAACAAAAGGTCGGAATGTTGGGGCCAGGCGGGAAGGGAAACTCCTCAAGATGGCGGATACGCCAAAATGGCTGAGGTTCCTGTCACCACCTCCACTTGGGACGACAGCTTGAGCAGACCCTTACACCTCTCCTTTGGACTTCCCCAACCGAACCCAATGCCCTTCAAACCCCAAAGGAGTAAGTCACTTTTGACTGGTCGAATTGCAATCCTTCCTTTGCATAGTGAGGGTCACTCTGACTGGTTGGATTGCCATCCTTCCTTTGCATATGAGCCAACCAATAGGAAACCGTTCTGCCTTACAACGTTATGTAAACCCCCTACCACCTTGTCTTGGCGCGACTTCCTTGACTCACTCTCTTTCCCCTGTGAGTCGTGGAACCTCGCCCGAGGGTGATTGCAATAAAATCTGTTCTTGGACCCTCGCTTGCCTTGGCGGTCTCATTTCCATCTAGTTACTAAAAAACTTAACAGAAAGTATAATCTCTTTCGTGAAAATTTGTGGGCATCAGTTGAGAGGACAAAATGGTCCTTTTATTAGTGACTCAAATCCCATTGTTTGATTTGCAGATGCTGAACCACCCTTGCAGACCAAAATTTAAGCCCATTTGGTCCTGGTGAATTATGCTGTTAATGTACTGTTGGATCCTGTTTCTTAGGATCTTTGTGACAATTTTGCATCCATATTCATCAAGTCTGTAATTCTCCTTTTCAGTTAGATCTTTGTCTGCTTTTGATATCAAAGAAATGATACCCTCAGAAAATGAACTTAGAAGTCTCCTTTAATTTCTATTTTTTGGAACATTTTCAGGATAGGTAGGTATTAATTCTTTTTAAATGCTTGTTGCATTCCCATGGGCAGCCATCTGTCCAGGACTTTTGATTGTTAGAAGAATTTAAATATGTTTGATTTTCATTTCTTGGTTTTGGGTCTGTACAGTTTTCTATTCATTCCTGTTTCAGATTTGGGTGTTTCTTCATTTATAGGAAGACATCCATTTCTTCCAGATTGCTGAATTTGTTGGCATGTTATTGCTCATAATGTTCTCTCTCATTAATAATTTATTTTTAATTTATTTATTATATATTTTATTTAAGTTCAATCTGCAAGCATATAGTAACACAAAGTGCTCATCTCATCGTGTGCCTTACTTAGTGTCCATCACCCAGGTACCATGTCCTACCATACACCTCCCCTTCTGCTACCCTTTTGCAAGTCCCAGAGATAGGAATCACTCATGGTTTGTCTTCCTCTCTGATTTATTCCCACACATTTCCCCTCCTTCCATTATGATCCCATTCACTATTTCTTATATTCCACATATGAGTGAATCTATGATGATTGTACTCTGACTTATTTCATTGGCATAATACCTCATAGTTCCATACATGTTGATGAAAATGGTACTTACTGATCCTTTCCAATGATGGAGAAATATCCCTTTGTATATATAAACCGTATCATGTTTATCAATTCATCTGACAAAGGTCATCATGGCTTCTCTGAGAATTTGGCTCTTGTGGACATGGCTGCTATAAACATCGAGTTGCAGGTGTCCTGCCATTTCACTGCATCTGTATCTTTGGGATAAATCCCTGACAGTGCAATTGCTGGGTCATAGGCACATCTGTTTTTAACTCTTTGAGGAACCCCACACACTTTTCCAGAGTGGCTGCACCAGTTCACATTCCCACCAACAGTGTAAGATGATTCCCCTTTCTCCACATCCTCTCCATTTGTTGTTTTCTTTCTTATTAATTTTCCTATTCTCTGAGGTGTGAAGTGCCAGCTGTATGTGTTTGGATGTGCTTTTCCCTGATAGAAAGTGATGTGGAGCATTATTTTCATGGACTTGTTGGCCACAAGTAGGTTTTATTTGGAGAAATTTCCATTCATGTTTTCTCCCCATTTCTTGACTAGATTCCTTGTTTCTTGTGTGTTGAGTTTAAGTTCTTTATAGATGTTGGTTACAAGTTCTTTGATTTGTCATTTACTAATATAATCTACCCTTCTGTATGTTGTGTTTTAGGTTTGTTGACAGTTTCCTTTGTTCTGCAGAACATTTTTTTATGGAACTCCCAAAATGCATTTTTGCTTTTGATTCCCTGGTCATTATACATATGCCTTGCAAGAAATTGCTGTGGCTAAGTTCCAAAACGTTGTTCTCTCTCTTCTCCTCCTAGAGATTTTGGTGGATTGTTCTCTCATATTTAGATCTTTTAACCATTTTGACTTTATCTTTTTGCCTGGTATAAGATAATGGTCTACTTTAATTCTACATGTGTCATTCAATTCTCCCCATGCCAATTATTTTTTAGACTGTTTTATTTTCCCAGGGGACATTCTTTCCTATTTTATAGATTATAGACCATATGTTTGAGGGTCCACTTTTGGGTTCTATATTCTGATGTATTGAACAGTGTGTATGTTCTTTTGCCAGTACCACACCATATTAATGATCACAGCTTTGCTGTACAGCTTGAAACCAGCTTTGGTTTTCTTTCTCAACCTTACTCTGGCTATTGGAGTTCTTTTCAGATTTTATAGATATCTTAGGATTGTTTGTTCCATCACTGGGAAGAAAGCTCGTGGTATTTTGATAGGAATTGCATTCAGTGTCTATATTGCCCTGAGTAGCATAGACATTTTCACAATGTTTATTCTTCTGATCCTTGAGCATAGAATGTTTCTCCATCTGTTTGTGTCTTCATTCATTTCTTTCATACGTGTTCTCTAGATTTAAAGTACAGATCTTTACCTCATTGGTTAGGTCTATTCCTAGTTATCTTATGGTTGGAGCCAATGTAAATGAGTTTAAAATACCCTAATTTCTTTGTTATCAGTATCATTGTTAGTGTGTAGAAATGCAGCTGCTTTCTAGCCTTGGTTTGTCTCCTTCCATGTCCCTAAGTTGCTACATCCTTTCTAGAAATTTTAGGTGATATCTCTTGTGGGTTATATAAAAATATCATGTACTCTGCAAAGAGGGAGAGATTGAATTAATCTTTTCCATTTCGAATGCCTTTTAGTTTGTTGTCTGATTGTTGATGCTAGGAATTCTATTTCTTTTGTGAGCAGAATCGGTGAGGGCCTGCATCCGTGCTGTCTTCCTGAGTTTAGGGACAAGGTCTTTGAATCCCCATTGAGTATGAGATTCACTGTGAACTTTCCATAGATGGCCTTTAAGATATTGAAGTATGGGATCCCTGGGTGGCGCAGCGGTTTGGCGCCTGCCTTTGGCCCAGGGCGCGATCCTGGAGACCCGGGATCGAATCGCACGTCGGGCTCCCGGTGCATGGAGCCTGCTTCTCCCTCTGCCTATGTCTCTGCCTCTCTCTCTCTGTGTGACTATCATAAATAAATAAGAAAATTAAAAAAAAAAGATATTGAAGTATGTTCCCTCTACCCTCTACTTTGAAGAGTTTTTTTTTTAATTTTTATTTATTTATGATAGTCACAGAGAGAGAGAGAAAGAGAGGCAGAGACATAGGCAGAGGGAGAAGCAGGATCCATGCACCAGGAGCCTGATGTGGGATTCGATCCCGGGTCTCCAGGATTGCGCCCTGGGCCAAAGGCAGGCGCCAAACCGCTGCGCCACCCAGGGATCCCGACTTTGAAGAGTTTTAATCAGGAATGCCTGCTGTAATTTTTCCTATGAGTTCTCTGCATCTAGTTAGAGGACCACATACATCTTGCCTTTTGTAATATTTTATAAAGATTTTATTTATTTATTCATGAGTGACAGAATGAGAGCAAGAGAGAGAGAGACAGACAGACACAGGGACAGAGAAAGTGTTAGAGACATAAGCAGAGAGTGAACAGGCTCCATGCAAGGAGCCTGACGTGGGACTTGATCCTGTGACTCCAGGTCACGTCCTTGGCCAAACGCAGGAACTAAATCTCTGAGCCACCCAGGCATCCCTCTTTGTCTTTTCTATTATTTTTTGACTATTATCTACAAATACTTATTGTAACACTTGAATAGAACTACAGGAAACACTTGGCATTTATAGAAAATATTAATTCATTGTTAGGTTACAAAAATTTATACATAGCAAAATGTAATGTCCTTTACATAGAAAATATTAGACTACTTAAACAAAACTTTCAGAAATTCCTGGTAATAGCTACAAGAATTAGAAAATTAAAATTAGGCTTGAGACACTGCCTCTTCTAGAAAACTGGACTCTAACAGCACCTCCACTGCTAGAAAAAATATTTAAGTCTGCCATGCAACAGGAAAACAAAACAAAACAAGCTATTTTGGAACAACTGTTCTACACAGAAGAGAACTTCTCCCAATTAAAAAAAGGTGAAGATCCAAATTGGCATTTTTAGGCATTAACAAGAACAAAAAAAAATCCAAATGAAATATTATACTTGATGTTCAATTTAAATAGCATCTTGATAAAGGTATGCTTCCTTTCATTTTAATACATTTCTGCACATGTATATGGTTTAAAATCCAGGAAACAGCCAAACCAAAAGTTAATTGTTAACATGAATATGCATTATTAACCCTATATTATGCAGCCCCTTTTAAAAAGCACTGATGCACCCAACAGCTATATGTAACATTTCATAAAGAACAACACAGTTTACCATCACTAATACCCAATACTTATAATCACTTAATGTGCTGGAACACAATGATTTAGAAGGCAAGTTTCTTTTGAAAATTGCTTAAACACAAGCAGGTGTTTTTTGCTGAACATTGAACTTGTATTATTCCAGGAAAGTTTTCAATTTAAAAATGAATTAAACACCAATAAAAAATAAATTTAAAAAAAAATAAATACCTATTCTAATTTAAATTACTTAAGTATTCAAGTCTATAAAAGTAGGAGGAGGTCTGTGGTCCATTTGTAAATGAGGTTTTTAGATAGTTGGTATGAAACTGTAAACTTGCTATTCAGACCACATAAAAATGGTTTAGAATGGTGGTCATTTTAATAAGGTAACACTTCTTAATTAAGAAAAACATTTGTGGAACAAAAGTCTATGAATTATTTTGGGTCTTATGTTGTATAATAAGTTCTTAGAAATCTGAAACAAATACTTATTAAGGCAGAGCTGACATTTATTTCCCAGGATGAAGAATGACAACTGGGCCATTTTATTCAAGGAAATCTATTATGAATTTTTTTGGAAAGCTTGTCAATGAGTCAGAATCCAGCGTCTTCAATGGTAGGTATAGTATATTTATAGTATATTCTTTTAGCATTATTGAAAAATAAATTTCTGATTGGATCAGGAGACTAATGTGTCCTGGAATTAAAGAATAGAGAAGTCAGTTAATTTTTTTAAAAAGCCAATTGTTAAGAATCACATGACCTTGAGCCAAAGTTTAATAAATGTCAGCTTTCAGAAATGGAACCCTCACCCCCATTCCATTTTATTCCTTAGATAGATCAATTTACTTGCGGACGGATGGCATATGTGAATTGATGGTCAAATTCCTTGATGCTGGCACATCCTTAGTCCCTCTCAAGGAGTATGCCACATTCTCAGCACTCCTCTTGGTAGGATCGCTCTACCAATAAACGTGAATATGGCACAAATTTCAGAAAGATTAACAATCATTTTGTCAAAATGTTGCCTTTTAAAATGGCGAACATGAAACCTCCAATATCTGCTTTATAGAAAAAGATTTACCTACAGGAATGTTTTCCTAGAAATACATCCCCGCAGCTTGAGACAGACAGTGAAGTGTTTTTACTTCTACATATGTTTCTTTGGTGGGGTACACATATGTACTGCAGAGCAGCTGTCTGATACTACTCAGAGCTGCAAACTCGTCAGCCGTAACACTTTGGCAAACATTTATGTGTAAGAATTGAGTTGTTCTTTTCACCTAGCCTGGATATCTTTCAGTTCCTGTTCTTCCTTTGCTTTGATATCCTGGTAAGCCTGCATTTTGCTTGCATCCTTTAAGTAAGCCCAGTCAGAAGATAGTATCATGAGGAAGTGGATCTGGAAAAGAAGGGTGAGCATGATTGGTAGTGAGCATGTCAGAAGGCAAAGCAAGCTGCTAGGCAGATTAGTCCGTCTTTACTGTCAAAAGGTAGAGAGGGTTATTCTGTATTAATACTCATTCTGCTGTCAGACCCATCAGATACTGGAAGCATGCTCTACTAGTATGCTTAAGAGGTAAAAGGCTGAAAAAAATTAGTATACAGACATAATGAACTGAAAAAAATGGCCAAAGTTATTGTTAAGAAAAAGAAAAAATGAAATAGGAGAGGATGTTTTTTGTTTGTTCGGGCTTTTTTTGTTTTTGTTTTTTATCATTTTGGGAGTAATTTTAACTAACACAGATGTTCAGAAACACATTGTGTGCTTCTTTTAAAATCAGTGTGGTGCAAAGATCTTTACTCTCTGTGGATAAAAATCAATTCCCTAAAGGCCTAGAAGTGTATAATACTTATTTTGAGTAACGAATATAAACCATGTATTTAACATGGCAAAATTACCTGAATGTCAAGACTACAATTTTAAGACCTCTAAGCAAAGCACGCAGTCAGTGTTAACACATTTTCAGTAGTGAAACTCCAAGTTTTGTTCTCTAACTGCCATTAGTGCATTTCAGAAAGTGTACAAATCCTTCTTCTTTAGAGTTGATATGACCAACACTTCTTTCCCGCTTATTTTCCTCATCTTTCCTGCAAAATCTACATCTCCAGTGCCTCATATTTCCCTTTCAACATATCTGAGACTTCCAGATCCAGGCACAATTTCTGTTTCCCTTAAAACCTGACGTGCAGTTGGACACCTGGCTCTGAGGAATCAGGGACTCTGCGCCAAAACACAACAACACGAGTTTACTGATGGTGTGGCTCTGAAAGTAGGGACTGTGTTGTGCCGAGAGAACACATGCCCCACATTCAGATCCTGGTCTCATAGAAAACAACTGGATGCTCTTTATTTTTCTTCACATGGTACTCTAGCTAGAGGCCTACTTGGAAGGGCATCTATTTGGTAGTGAGCCATGTAGTCCGAAAATAATGTTTAGTCAAATTTAAGATATGTTTGCCTTTTTTCCCAGAGTCGAAGAAAACAAAATCCAGATGAAAACATCTCTCTGCCATCTTCTCTCCAGCACTGGTATTGGTTATAAAGCAAGCAAAAGTAACAGACAATCATTGACAGATGAATGGATAAAGAAGATGTGGTCTCTGTACACAATGGAATATTACTCAGCCATTAGAAATGACAAATAACCACCTTTTGCTTTGACATGGATGGACCAGGAGGGTATTATGCTGTGTGAAATAAGTCAATCGGAAAAGGACAAATTATATGGTCTCATTCATTTGGGGAATATAAAAATAGTGAAAGGGAATAAAAGGAAAAGGAGAGAAAATGAGTGGGAAATATCACTGAATGTGATAAAACATGAGAGACCCTTAACAAAATGAGCAAGGGGTAGTGGAAGGGGACGTGGGCAGGGGGTGGGGTTGACTGGGTGACAGGCACTGAGGGAGGCACTTGGTAGGATGAGCACTGGCTATATGTTGGAAAATTGAACTCCAATTAAAAAATAAATCAAAAAAAATTTTAAAAAGTAACGGACAAGGCAGGTGTTACCATGTTTTAGCACTACATTTAGAGATACGCTCAAAGTTCAAGAAAGTTATTTTTTAATAGATCCTCAGCAATGTCATTACATAACTGAATCATTTTCACAACATGGAAATAGCCAGATCTCATCATTTTGTAATTCATGCCCCACATGGTCATTGCTATAACAGCATTGGGAGGGAGGAGTTAAGATTCTGGATCAGGGTCCTTGAGGTTCTCTCATAACTGGAACACGATAGGTAGTTATGCAATCACTCTGATTTCTGATGAAATCAGAGGTCTGGGAGAACAAAAACTGCAAGTCGACATGTAGAAAATCGACCATCTTTTGGACATAGGAGGTGTGGATGTTGTCATAACATATAGCTGTGGCAATGATGACAGGAGGGAGGCTGATCCAGAATATTCTGCATAGTAGTATGAGCAGCAGAGAGGAAAATCTGAACCTTTTGATGTCCGCTTCCATGGGGATGTGCTGCCTTGAAAGTGCACAGGTGGGAAAGAGGGAGGAATCCCAGGATACTAATGGGTCTCACGAACCCCAGGGTTGTAGGAAGAATGTGTGGCACAAACGTGATGCACAGCAACTAAGGACAGGAGCATGGATGGTGGCTGAGGACAGTGAGTCCAGGTGTGGGTTTCCTGCTCTATTTTGTCATAACCTGGGATGTCTGAGGTCCAGGTGCAGGCAGATGTGGTATCTGGAGAGAACCCACGTACTAGCCCGTCCTTTCCCTGTCACCTCATATGGGGCCCAGAGGCAGGGAGCTTTCCTAGTCCTAGTGTATAAGGTCCCTGGTCCCATCAGAAGGCTGCACCTCCTGATCTAAGTGCTACCCTAAGGCCTGACCTCATCCTCCCATCACATGGACGTTAGGTTACAAAACAGGGATGTAAAGGTCACACAGAGTGAGCTGATATCAGCACCTGAAGGATCCATGAGTTATTCCCTGAAGGTGGAAAGTCCTCCTCCACCTTTGTTCTCTCAGTTTTCATAATAGTTTAATTTGTCATCACATGGTATCTTTGAGTGTCACCTGCTAGCACCTGTAATCACCAGTCCTCCCTCTTCTCCTCCTGCCCCACCCATGGGAAATCCAGAAGGAACTATTGAATTCCCTCCTTGATGCAGGTGGGACACTGAATCCACACAAGCCCCTCCTGGAGGGGGACCGCGTCCCTACCACTGCCCCACAACACACACCATGAGCCAGTGTCCTTCCAAAATCCAAGCATTTATGACATGCTGAGAGGCCTGCCCTGCTCTCAACAGACACGATGATGAAGGTGATAAAGGTTGGTACTCTCGTGTCTGTGTGTGTTTGGGGGCTCTTCAGACTACACATCCTCACAATGTACTTCTTGGGGTCCCTTGCTTTCCCAGATTCACACTGATATTGATTCTGTGAGAGTGGTTCAAGACTGAAGTCACACCTACACTCCGTCTTCTCTCCGTTTGATTTTCAAGCCCTTTGTAGTGACATCCTTGCATATTAGAAACGAGGAATACCCACCCTTTGCTACAACATGGATGGAACTGGAGGGTATTATGCTGAGTGAAGTAAGCCAATGGGAAAATGACAAACATATGGTCGCATTTATTCAGGGAATGTAAAAAATCGAGAAAGGGAATAAAGAAGAAAGGAAGGAAAATGAGTGGGAAATGTCAGGGAAGCAGACAGAACATGAGAGAATCCTTACTCTGGGAGATGAACAAGGGGTAGTGGAAGGGGAGGTCGGCGGAGGGTTGGGTGACTGGGTGACAGGCAGTGAGGGCGGCACTTGGCCAGATAAGCACTGGGTGTTATGGTATATTATGGCAAATTGAAATCCAATAAAAATATACAAAATAAAATAAAATCATTGCACAGTGAGCTGGGTGGTTGTTTCATATTCCATGTACACAGCTGGGACTCTTATAAAGGAAAAGTTGTGGTAAACGGAGATATGGGTAATAAACTGGTTTTTATGGACAGTACTAAGAAATTTTAAGCAGATTTGTCCTTGAGCATATAAGAAGAGTTGTTGACTAAAACCAACCAACTTTCCAAATCAGAAACTGAATAAGGAATAAGCAAAACAAGAGCCACTGCCATTTTTGGAATATTTCTCTTTCTATGACAACAAAGTTTGTAAGTTAGAGACTGAATATGTAAGCACAGAATCCTGTGCCCAGAGAGACTCTCTTGGGGAAACTGCTCCTTGGAGAGGAAGCCCAGACCCTGACAGGAAATCTGCCCAGAGCCTCCATCTGCACCTGCTCCTGGGCCTTCAAGACAGAAGTGTTGAGTAGTGTGCACCCCGTGGTCATCCCGATCCCCTTCTACAGGGAGGTTTGTGTCTGGGCTCACACTGAGGTCACCTCACTGTGTCCTTCGCACAGTAATACACGGCCATGTCCTTGGCTCTCAGGCTGTTCATCTGCAGATACAGCGTGTTCTTGGCATTGTCTCTGGAGATGGTGAATCTGCCCTTCACAGCGTCTGGGTAGTATGTGCTACTTCCATCACTGCTAATCCGTGCGACCCACTGCAGCCCCTTCCCTGGAGCCTGGCGGACCCATTCCATATAGTAGCTACTGAAGGTGAATCCAGAGGCCACACAGGAGAGTCTCAGGGATCCCCCAGGCTTCACCAGGTCTCCCCCAGATTCCACCAGCTGCACCTCACCCTGGACACCTGCAGACACAAGACATCCTGGTCAGGAAACTCCCACATCCTGTTTCTCTCACCTCAACTCACAGACTGAATGTCCGTTGTTCTCCATGAATTACCTTTTAAAATAACGACAAGAAAAAAAAATAAAAAAAAATAAAATAACGACAAGGAAAACCCAGGAGAGCACAGACTCCATGGTCGTTTGTCTGTGTTGTGTCCTGAGCACTGAATGGGGTCACCTGGGGATCCTGGGGCTGGAGCTCCTCCAGCTGCAGGGTCGGGGCTCAGCTTGTTTAATCAGTGGAGGGAGGTCCCCATTTGCATGTCCCTGACTACATAGTCACCTACCAATTTAGATTCAATTCTTAATAAGTTACATACAGGGATCCCTGGGTGGCGCAGCGGTTTGGCGCCTGCCTTTGGCCCAAGGAGCGATCCTGGAGACCTGAGATCGAATCCCATATCGGGTTCCCGGTGCATGGAGCCTGCTTCTCCCTCGGCCTATGTCTCTGCCTCTCTCTCTCTCTCTCTCTCTCTCTCTCTCTCTCTCTCTCTCTGTGACTATCATAAATAAATAAAAATTTTTTAAAAAATTAAAAATATAAGTTATATACAAAGATTGCTTCACAACCCCAGATCAGTTTCTTTTGGTTTCACAGTGGGTTTATGATGTTCTAATCCATCAATGTATTAATCTTTGCATTTCTGTTCCTTTTTAAAGGTCTTTCTTTAGTATAGGTCATTTTTAAACAGTATTTTCTCTGCTTAATGAAGTTTAATCATAAATATTTATTTTTGGTACCAGTATAAAGGTGATTGTTTTGTAAATTTGATACAGAAAATGTGTTGTTAGTGTGTAAGTTTTAACTTTATTGTCTATGTTGATTTTATTTCCTGAATTTTGTTTGGGCTCATTAGTTACTTGTAATTGTTTTTTGGAATAATTTTCCTCATTGACTATGTATATGCAAACAAATTATTTAACTTCCTGTTGACTAATATCTTTTATTTTATTATTGCCTAATTTCAAGGGTAACCTTAGATTTAGGTGCATAAATATTTTCCTTGTTATTTGTCAGATTCATTACTCTAATATTTTTTCTGATATATAGCAGAACTAGGAGAGCAAATGAATTTCTTTTTGCATGTGGATCAGCTCCCTAGTATATGGTGTGGTGCGGGACCTCACAAAGGACAGGAAGTCTGTTCACAACTTCTGCCTAATTCTGATTGGAGATATATATCTTTGGTGTGTGTTGAGATTGATAAGTTCATTTTAGATTTGGATTCGAGTCTTTAATCTGATAAGACATTTCCACATATCTTCTTGCATTCTCTAGGTGGCCTTTTAGTTACTTTGAGTGATTCCTTTCCTGTGAAAATGCTCTTTCCTTGATGAAGTCGCCATAGTTCATTTTCCTTTGTTTTCCCTTGCTTCTGGAGGCACGTCTAGAAGTGGCTGCAGCTGAGGTAGAAAATGTGCTGCCTGTGTTATCCTGAGGATTCTGATGGTTTCCTGACTCACATTTAGGTTTTTCGTGAACTTTGAGTTCATTTTTGTGAATGACGTAAAACAAGTGTCCACTTTCTTTCTTCTGCATGTGGCTCTCCAATATTGCCAACGGCATTTATTGAAGATATTTTCTTTTTATTCATTGGATATTCTTTCCTGCTTGGTCAAGATTTTTTGACCATACTATTCTGGGTCCATTTCTGGGTTCTTAAAGTTTTCTATTTATCTATAAGTCTGTATTTTTTAGAGCGCCATACTGTTCTGGTGATCACAACGTCATAATTTATCTTGCAACTAGAATCAGGATGTCTCCAGCCTTGCTTTACTTTTTCAGGATTGCTTTGGTTAGTGGAGGTCTTTGTGGTTCCCTAAAGGTTTTTAGATCGTTTGCTCAAGCTCTGCGACAAATGCTGGTGATATTTTATAAACCTGGCTTTGAAAGGATAACTTGCTCTTGGTAGCATAGTTATTTTTACAATATTAATTCTTCTAATATGAGAATATATATTTTCTATCTACTTGTGTCTTCCATACTGTCTTTCATAAGAGTTCTGTAATATTTAGACTATACATCCATCCCTCTTTGGTTAGGATTTTCCCTCATTATCTGATGATTTCTGGTGCAATTATAAATTGCATCCAGTCCTTGTTTTTCTTTATTCTATTTCATTTGCACTATATAGAAAAGCCATTGACTTCCTTGTATTCATTTTACATGCTCCGATCTTGTTGAACTCTGGTGTCAGTTCTAGAAATTTTTTCAAAGGAATCTTTGGGATTTGAACTTAAAATAACTTACCTGTGAAGAGTGAAAGTTTGATTTTTTTCTTTGCTGAGTTGGAGGAAATTTCCTTCTGTTTGCTGTCTGATTGACGAGGTTACGCCTTCTACCACAATTGTGAAGAACAGTGGTGATGGAGGGTATCCTTGTCCTGTTCCTGATCTTAGGAGAAAAGCTCTCAACTTTTTCCTATTGAGGAAGACATTCTCCATGTGTCTTCAGTACAAAGAGAATGGTCTAGTTTCATTCTTCTGCACGTGGCTGTCCAATTTTCCCAGCACCATTTATGGAAGACACTGTCCTTTTTCCACTGGAGAGTCTTACCTGCTTTGTCAGATAAGAGTTGACCATGGAGTTGAAAGCCCATTTCTGAGTCTTCTATTCTGTTCCATTGATCTATGTGTCTGTTTTTGTGCCAGTAACGCACTGTATTCAGGATCACAGATTTGTAGTGCCACGTGAAATCTGACATTGTGATGCCCTGGCTCTGGCATTCTTTTTCAGTATTCCCCTGGGTTTTTGGAGTCTTTTCTGATTCCACACAAATCTTAAGATGATTTGTTCCACCTGTCTGAAAAAAGTCCATGGGATTTGATAGGGATTTCATTGACTGCGTAAATTGCCCTGGGTAACATTGACATTTTCACAATACTAAATCTTCCAATCCATGAGCGTGGAATATTTTTCCATCTCTTTGTGTCTTCCTCCCTGGTGCACAGGGAGTGCTGTTATGATTCAGGAAAATATTCAGTTGATGAGTATGGAGGTATTTGTAAGTGATTTATAGTCCAGGTCAGGGAAATTTAAGTTCAAGAAGTGAAAGTAGTAGAGTTGTTTACAAAAGTATGCAGATGCTAGAGTTGATTTCCCAAGTTTCTAAGATAGAGAATGAATACTTTAACACAAAATCCTATGTCCAGAGAGACTCTGTGGGGAAAACTACTCCTTGGAGAGGAAGCCCAGACCCTGAAAGGAAATCTGCTGATAACCTCAATCTGCACCTGCTCCTGAGCCTTCAAGACAGAAGTGTTGAGTAGTGTGCACCCCCTGGTGGTCCCGATCCCCTTCTACAGGGAGGTTTGTGTCTGGGCTTACACTGAGGTCCCATCACTCTGTCCCTTGCACAGTAATATAGGGCCATATCATCAGCTCTCAGGCTGTTCATCTGCAGATACAGAGTGTTCTTGGAATTGTCTCTGGAGATGGTGAATCTGCCCTTCACAGCGTCTGGGTAGCTTGTGCTACTTCCATCACTCCTAATTCTTGCAACCCACTGCAGCCCCTTCCCTGGAGCCTGGTGGACCCAGTGCATGTAGTAGCTACTGAAGGTGAATCCAGAGGTCACACAGGACAGTCTCAGGGAACCCCCAGGCTTCACCAGCTCTCCCCCAGACTCCACCAGCTGCACTTCACCCTGGACACCTGCAGACACAAGGCATCCTGGTCAGAAAATTATCCCACATCTTCTGTTTCTCTCATTCACCTCCATTCACATACTAAAGGTCTCTTATTCTTCATGAATTACCTTTTTTCATTTATTTATAATAGTCACACACACAGAGAGAGAGAGAGAGAGAGAGGCCGAGACATAGGCAGAGGGAGAAGCAGGCTCTATGCCCCAGGAGCCTGACGTGGGATTCGATCCCGGGTCTCCAGGATCGCGCCCTGGGCCAAAGGCAGGCGCTAAACCGATGCGCCACCCAGGGATCCCCAAATTACCTTTTAAAATAGTGATGAGGAAAACCCAGGATAGCACGGACTCCATGGTGAGTTGTCTGTGTTCCGTCCTGATCACTGAATATGGTCACCTGGGGATACTGGGGCTTGGGCTACTCTCCCAGCTCAAGGTCGGGGCTGGGGTGCTTAATAAATGGAGGGAGGGCCATATTTGCATGTCCTCTGACTATATCTTCAGCTCTTGACTACAATTCGATTCTAATGAGTTTATAGCAAGGATTGCATTACCTTTGCAGATCACATTGTGATGATGTCACTCATGAAATATCAAGTTTTCATCTGTGAGAGGTGTAATCTTTTCATTTCTGTTTGTTTTCTAAAAAGACTTTCATCAAAATAGGCCATTTTTAGTATGGTATTTTATCCTTTATTCAAATATATTTCTAAATTTTATTTAGAAATAATTTTTTTATTTTATTTCTAAATTTTTATTTTTGATGCAAGTTAACGTGATATTTTTGTTGATTTTATATAGATAGTTTTTGTTAGTGTGTGGAATCATAGCTGTATTTATTTTATATCCTGAATTTTCCCT
Source organism: Canis lupus dingo (assembly GCF_003254725.2). NCBI lineage: Eukaryota > Metazoa > Chordata > Mammalia > Carnivora > Canidae > Canis > Canis lupus. Next base: position 74,191,858 of record NC_064250.1, read on the forward strand.
GAAATCCTTAACTGATTCCTAGAATTTGTAAAGTTTGTAGACATTGCCCCTAGCAGATCATGTCATATGGAAATGAATAATATTTCTTCCTCTCTACTGATTAATTTTTTATTGCCTACTTTCCCTGGGTAGGTATTCACCTTGTTGGAGAAGAAAAATTGCTCTGCTTTTCTTCTGATTCCATTGCCTCATCTAATAGCTCAGTAGTCATAAGACATAACTAAGGGGAGATGCATTTCATTTTCCATGTGCATGAGCTATGTAAAATATGACACCCAGACAATGACTACAGCAGGCAGCACTTCTGTCCTTAGACAATACGATGTTGCATTTGTGGATATTTAAGGCCAGGGTTTGGGTTTGGGTCAGTGAATGAATGAGCAGATGACAAAGGCTGTTTGCAGAGCCATCTGAGCCCTGTTCCATACCATGATTTGGAGGATGGTTTTCCTCTATTGAAATGGAGAAAGGGTGAATCCCACCAAATATTTGTTTGACTGGCTGAGGGAGCTTAAAAAGTTCTTTACACAACAGATGCAGTCTGAAAATGCCAGAGTATCAGCGTTGGATTCATATGTCACTAGTATCTTTGCCTCTGTCTACAAAAGTTAAGAATGTCTGTTTCAAATCTGTGAAGAAAGTCTATGATGTTTTGATAAGAATTGCATTGACTGCATAGAATGTTCTGGGTAGCATATATTTTTAAAATATTCCTGTTTAAAAATTATTTCATAACTTTCTTTTTTTTAATTTTTATTTATTTATGATAGTCACACACAGACAGAGAGAGAGAGGCAGAGACACAGGCAGAGGGAGAAGCAGGGTCCATGCACCAGGAGCCCAACATGGGATTCGATCCCAGGTCTCCAGGATCACGCCCTGGGCCAAAGGCAGGCGCCAAACCGCTGCACCACCCAGGGATCCCCATAACTTTCTTATTCATGAGAGACACCTAGAGTGATGCAGAGACATAGTCAGAGGGAGAAGCGGGATCCCTCTCACAGGAAGCCCATTGTGGGATCCATACAAGGACCTTGAGTTTGACGAGAGCGAAAGGCAGACACTCAATCACTGAGCAACCCAGGTGTCCCAACAATAGTTATTCTTCTAATACATAAACATGCAATGGTTTTCTGTCTCATTGTGTCTCCCTCAGTTTACTTCTAGAATCACTGTATAAGTAGAAAAATGTTGAAAAAATCGAAGTACCACAGGAGGGGGGCATCACAATGTTGGTGGTCAAGCTGTATTACTTAGTCGTTATCATCAATACAACCTGGTACGTGCACAAAACAACACATAGATGAATCGAACAGAGTAGAGAAGCCAGAAATGGACAATCAACTCTATGATCAACTAAACCTCCAGAATCAAGAGTGAATGTGCAATGGAAAACACACAGGCTCATCAATAAATTGTGTAGAACGCTCGCCAAAGTAACTGAAGAAGACACAAAGAAAGGGAAAATATTCCATGTCCATAAAATGGAAGAATAAATATTCACCACACTTCCATAAAATGGAAGAATAAATATTCACCACACTGATAGTCCCTATAGTTTAGTTAACCAATGTCCTTTTAAGATGCCTCTGCTACCCAGAGCAGTCTACACATTCAAAGTAATCCTAATCCATATACCATGTTCCCCCGTGTAGTTAATACGCCATGTGATATTGCGTGTACAATATAGTAATGACACTTCATAGATCTATCTCCTCCTAGAAAAGGATTTACACCAAAAGAAGGTACCCAAATATCACGATACACGAGTTAGATGATTAGATTTGGGGCGATATAAATTATTATATGTAGGTAAAATTTGGCCTTGGGTCATTACTGTTATGGATTGCCATTTAGGGTGATGCCAATGTGTGTCACTGTGAATGCCATGTGAGAATAAGGTGAACATTTGCATGTCTGAGTATGGACTGTATTTATCTAGGTCATTGTTGAATCTTTGGTTGATAACTTTGTGGCCCAACGGATTGTCATGGTTGATAATTTCAGAGATCTTGATATTACCACCATGATGGCGAGTTTCGATCTGGACATTGGAGGATTGAATGACATTCACCTTCTGTCCATCTCATGTATCCAGATGCAGGGGACTGAGGACTCAACATCCATGAGTGGCTTCACTCTGTGAATTGGGCAGGGAAACCTCATAACCAGGTGAAGCCACTTTCCTCTATAAACTCCAGGTCTCTTTCTGGTTCTGTGTGTCTAACTGAACTCAGATACGTGTACATGGATGGATGGAAAACTCCATGAGTCAGAGAGAGACTTTGCCATATAAAAAAAAAAAGGTCTCTAAATTTGTCATTGCGCCTGAGTCTGGTGTGCACCTGGTTCTCTGCAGGCCTGATGGGATGATGCAGGACACTTGTCAGTGGAGAGAGGGAGCCATCCCTACAAACATGGCTCGGGGATGTCTGCCAGAACCCATGACCATCCTCAGTGTGAATGTGATTAGACCCAGGGGCATCCACAAGGTGTCTCTTCCCAGCAATCATTAGGTCCCTGACATTTTTGTGAAGCCATCAAGCCTCTGAGTTGTTTCCCTCCAAGTGTTTCATTGCCATAGGTTCTATTGGATTGGAAATGTAGCCTCTCTCAGTAAGTTCAGGGGACCTGCTTATCCTGGAAGGACTAATTCCTGGGATCTTGTCCCTGGTATAAACCTCTGATCTGTGTTCTGATAGTGAAAGTGAATGTCCTCTTCCCTTGAAGATAAGACCTGATATGGTTTCCACACTTGTTCCCAACATTCTCAGTGTGAATCACTAATGAGATTGTCATTGGTCTGATAATTCTCCCAAGGAGCCAGTGCTGGGATGGATCGGTGGTGTTAGGAGGTGAAGACCAGGGTACACTCCTGGTAAACAGGCATCCCCAAGCTCAGTATTGTTTCCTACAGAGGAAAGGGAGGTGAATGGGAATGCCAGCTGACACTTGTCCATGACTCCTGCAGATCCAGCAGCAGCCCGTGTGAACCAGTCTGGTCCAGGATTTCAGTATGACCCCATGCAGGCAGCTTGTGGGAGACCATGCCTGAATCGGCTGCCTGTGAGGTGTGGGCACAGATGATCTAGGATGGGTAGCTTTGGATCGATGTCTAGCCCATGGGACACCACACTGATAGTCCCTATAGTTTAGTTAACCAATGTCCTTTATCTGTTATTAATAAAATTATAAAATGCAAAAAGAGAGACTTATTTAATTAGATTCCTTTGGCTACGTCCTTTGAGGCAAAATTTCTCTTTATTCCTGAATTTTGAATGATCATAAAATTATTCTGGAACCTTAAAAAAGACTTTTATAAATATACGGTAGATTTTCTGTCAGTTAAACCACTTTATATTTATTTTAGAAATAGTACACAGAGTGAATCTTAAAATTCTTGAGGTGTAAAGCACAGTACTGTTAGGCATATGCACTGGAAATTTTCACCCTGAAGCACCTACAACAGAACCTCATTGATTCCACAACACCTGATATGTGGGTCAGCCCTTCCAGGCTCAGAGGCTCAGGAACCAACCAGAGTCCTACCGCTGGTCGCATATCATCTGGGCCTTTGCAAGAGCTCCCATGGTTATTGATATACTTGAGTTGAGTAGAGATATAGATAATATGTTAATGTTTACAAGGTATATCCTCTTCATCCCTCATGTAGGAAGCAAATAACATCAGGACAATTAGGCAGGAGTTAAAGCACAAGCATATCCCAAAGCAAAAATTTAAGAATAAGCCATCTACTCCCAAGTCATACAACATTCTGAAGGGCAAGATGGCAGAAGAGTAGGGTCTCTAAGTCACCTGTCCCCACCAAATTACCTAGATCACTTTCAAATCATCCTGAACACCTACAAATTCGGCCTGAGATTTAAAGAGAGAACAGCTGGAATTGTACAGTGAGAAGAGTTCACGCTTCTACCAAAGTCAGAAGATGGAAAAAAATAAATAAAACAGCATCCAAAGGGGAGGGGCCCCAGCAAGGAGCCGGGCTAAAGTAGCCTTAATAATCTACATTTTTTTTTAAAAAGATTTTATTTATTTATTCAACACACACACACACACACACAAACACAGAGGCAGAGACACAGCAGAGGGAGAAGCAGGCTCCATGCAAGTAACCTGAAGTGGGACTCTATACCGGGTGTCCAGGATCATACCCTGGGCTGAAGGCGGTGCTAATCTGCTGAGCTACCCTGGCTGCAGAATAATCTAATTTTATCCTACTTTTCACTACACCAATTGTTAGATTATAAAGTCCGGAATTTCCATTTTTTATAGATTATTAAATTTCATTTTCACATAAGTGGTAATTAGTGAATCCCTGAATACTATCACCTTTGTTTAATAGAAAAAAACTGCCTGAATTCTGCATGAAACATAGGACAATGAATAAAATTTCCAGTTTTATTTAGTGCTTTTTTAAAATTTTTATTTGAATTGCAGTAGACACTCCTGTGTGTGTGCACGTGTGTGGTAATTAAGTATTATTCAATTATACACATGTGTATATTTGTGTAATCAGCACCACAACTAAGCCATAGAACTGTTCTATAGAAAGTATCCCTCATGCAATCCTTTTATAGTCAGTCACCACAATACCACTCACTTCCCTAACTCTTGGAAACCACTAATCTTTACAACATTTTCATGTCAAAAATGTTATAAAATTGGAATCATACACAATGTACCTTAGGGATTGCCTTTTTTTCACTCAGCATAATTCCCTCTAGGTTCATCCAAGTTGTTGTGTGTATCAATAATTTGTTTCTTTTCATAGCTGAGTTGTATCCCATGGTGTAGATGTAAACTGTTGGTTTAACCATTCATTGGCTGAAGGATATCTGGGCTGTTTCCGAGTTTTAGCTGTTATAACTAAACCTTCTATGAACATTCAAAAAAATTAATTGCAGTAGAGGTCACTTCCAGTGTAACACCCATTTCATGTATCCAACATGCTGATTGAACACTTCCATACATCACCCAGTGTTCATCAGGACAAGTGCACTCCCTAAGCCCCATCTGACAGGTCACCCATCCCCAACACTCCTCCCACCTGGTAACTATCAGTTTTATCTCTGTATTGAAGGGACTATTTCCTGATCTCTGCATCAATCTCTTTGCTCATTTGTTCTGTTTCTTAAATTCAAACTATGACTGGAAGTATACAGTATTTTCTTTTTCTCACTGGCATGTCAATTAGCATTATGCATACTACCTCCATCCTCATTCTTGTAAATTGTTAGATTTAATTCCACTGCATTGATTAGTAAAATCCCTATGTATCTAGTTCTATCTATCTATCTCTCATGTTCTTTATCCATTCATCAGTTGACAGATACTGGGATTGTTTCCATAGTTTGGCTAATGTAGATAATGCTGCTGTAAACATCGAGGTGAGTGTATCCCTTTGAATCAGCACTTTTGTAATCTTAGAGCAAATACCCAGTAGGGCAGTTGCTGGATCACAGGGGAGGTCTACATTTACCTATTTGAGGCACCACCATATGGTTTCTCTGAGCGGCTGCACCCCTGCCCACCCACATCTCCTGACCAGAGAATTCTGCAGGGCCCCAGTTCTAGTGGAGGTGGTTTCATGGCTCATTTAATGAGCTGAGCAGAGCACACCCAGTTAAAACTCATCGCATTCTTCCCAAGGACCACACACTGCCCACTTCAGGCAGAGAGAGCGTGTGTAGATACCAGACCTGAAGGAAAGAGGCACCAAAACAATACAGGACAGTGCACGCAGCACACACCACAGACACTCTCTGAAGACCCAGACCCAGGACCCTCTGTGACCTCTTCTTCATAAAACTGTTATAGTTGTAGCGGGATCTATAACTGGCATTTGTACACACAGAGGAAGATAAAGACTTAGAGAAAATTCCAAGATTAAGGAATTCAATTCCAGTTTGCCGCCTGGAGCCAGCTCAATTTGGTTTTCTCATGTCAGTCCCTTTGACCCTGCCAAATGAGACAAGACTTCTTTTCTGCCTCCAGATCCTACAGTTTCCATCCTTGAATGGGTCGTGTGCATCACAGAGACTTCCAGCAGACCATCCCATCCAAAATGGAGTTACATAGACTGTAGGGAGACATATAACTCATGACAATTATATTCCTGCATTTCTTGTCCTTGGGGAGGTTGCCTGAACTCATGCCTGAAGCCCATGTCACATGGTGATAAGTGCTTTCTCTCTTTGTCACTCATCAGTGAGGTGATTTTCATAGAACACAAAACTCAACCATTACTACTGCAAAAATAATAACAATTGTATGACATACACCCAGACAGATGGCCTCACATGGAGCCAAAGGGCAGGAGGCATTCCCAATCCTGGTGTATAAGGGCCCTGATCCCATAATGAGGCTGCACCTCCTGACCTAAGTGGTCCCCTGAGGCCCCACCTCCTCCTCCCATCACATCAACATTAGGTTCCAACATGTGGCTGTCAGAGGACTCACACAGTGAGCTGATATCAGCACCTGAAGGATCCATGAGTTATTCCCTGCAGGTGGAAGGTCCTCCTCCACTTTTGTTCTCTCAGTTTTCATAATTGTATAGTGGAATTTGTCATCACACTGTATTTTTGAGTATTACCTGCTGTCTCCTTGATCTCCACTCTTCCCTGTTCTCCTCCTGCCCCATCCATGGGAAATCCAGCAAGCGCCCTTGAGTTCTGTCCCCAGACACTGGAGGGAAACTGACTCCATATAATCCCCTCCTGGATCAGGACCTCATCATCACCACTTTCTCTCAACACACACCCTGAGCCAGTGTCTATCCCTGGCTCCATCCAAACATATCTGATTTGCTGAGAGGCCTCCCTGCTTTTAACAGAAACAATGATGAAGCTGAAAACGTTTTATACTCTTGTGTGTGTGTGTGCGTGCATGTGTGTGTGTGTGTGTGTGTGTGTGTTGATGCTCAGACTCCACATTCACAGAACATCCTGGTGTGAATCCTGCTTCCTTCCCAGGCTGTCACTAACATGGATGCTGTGTGTTTGGATCAAGTTTTTGACCCCATTAGGGGTATGTCTTCTTTTGCTTTAGATATTTGATGCATTTGCAGCCTCATGTCCAACATGGAGTTTATGCTGCTTCTATCAAATTTCTCCTTGAGCTGGGTGGTCGTGTGATGCACAATGATTGCAGGTGCAGATCGGGGAAATGCTTAGGTAATGTACGTGGAAATATTTGCAATTACCTGGTATTTAGGGAAAATAGTAAGCAACTGTAAGAATCTCTGTCTTTGCAATATCACAGAAGTGACGTTGTGTTCTTGACAATGTATCATATCAGGGGATACATGATATATTTTTTCTCTCAGGATATTCTTGATAAAGGTAATGTTTGTTGGGTATTTCCACTGTAGATTTGCTATTATTCCCTTTGTAACTAATAGCTATATTTGGAGAGATGCTCTAAGATTACATGACTATTCTGGTTCACCCAATTATTTTATTTTATTATTTTATTTTATTTTATTTTATTTTATTTTATTATTTTATTTTATTTTATATATACATATATTTTTTGTTAGTTATGATTATTTTTTCAAAATAATAAATTTATTTTTTATTGGTGTTCAATTTGCCAACATACAGAACAACACCCAGTGCTCATCCCATCAAGTGCCCCCTCAGTGCCTGTTACCCATTCACCCCCACCCCCCTCCATCCCCCCTTTCCACCATGCCTTGTTCGTTTCCTGGAGCTAGGAGTCTCTCATGTTCTGTCTCCATCTCTGATATTTCCCACTCATTTTCTCCCCTTTCCCCTTTATTCCATTTCAGTATTTTTTATATCCCCCAAATGAATGAGACCATATAATGTTTGTCCTTCTCCAATTGACTTATTTCACTCAGCATAATACCCTCCAGTTCCATCCACGTCGAAGCAAATGGTTGGTATTTGTCACTTTTTAAAAATTTTCTTTAAAAACTTATTTATTTATTTATGATAGAGAGAGGCAGAGACACAGGAGGAGAGAAAAGCAGACTCCATGCGAGGAGACCGACGTGGGACTCATCCCGGGAATCCAAGATCGTGCCCTGGGCCAAAGATAGGCACCAAACAGCTGAGCCACCCAGGGATCCCCATATTTGTCGTTTCTAATGGCTGAGTAATATTCCCTTGTATACATATACCATATCTTCCTTATCCATTCATCTTTTGATGGACACCGAAGCTCCTTACACTTTTTGGCTGTGATATCACCAAGAAATACAAAACCTTAATCTAATCGTCCAAAAGGGTCACATAAACCCAAAGTGAGAGCCATTCTTCAGAACAACTGACAAGTACTCATCAAATTTTCAAGGCCATGAAGGACAAAGAAAGACTTAAATAGCTGCCATAGGTTAGCAGAAACAAAGAAAACAGCAACTAAATGCAGTTTGGGATCCTAGTTTGGATTCTGGGCAAGAAAATTAACTATTTGGAAAACTGGTGAAATTTCAATAAGGGCTATAGATTACTCAATATTATAGTACCAGTGCAAATCATACAACTGTATAAAAAATTTTATTATAGCTGGCAAATTAATACAATGTCACCAGTCTGCTAAATTATATAGTTATACACTGTCCTAGCTTTTTTATTCCAAATAAATAGAGCATGAATTACTCCTTCTTATGAAACTAGTTGCATAAGCCTATGTTTTCTATAATCATTACATTTACCTATCCTCCAAATTATCTTTTCTATTATACTATCTCATCAAATTCACATATTTATTGATTGCCACAGTATGCAGTGTACTCAAGATATAAATTAATATATCTTATATATGTCTTATATACAATGTATAAGTATAACGTATATACCATATATATATATATATCTTATATTACAACGTTATTACCTGCATAAACAAATCTAGAAAAATAGTTTATGTAATTTATGTTTTACATGCCTACTATAACCTATTATCAAGTAAACTAAAATTACTGTGAAATCTAATGTGAAATGGTGCAGCCACTCTGGAAAACTGTGTGCACGTTCCTCAAAGAGTTAAAAATAGACCTGCCCTATGACTCACCAATTGCACTGTTGGGGATTTACCCCAAAGATGCAGATGCAATGAAACGTTGGGATGCCTGCACCCCGATGTTTCTAGCAGCAATGTCCACAATAGCCAAACTGTGGAAAGAACCTCGGTGTCCATCGAAATAAATGGATAAAGGAGATGTGGTTTATGTATGCAATGGAATATTACTCAGCTAATAGAAATGACAAATACCCACCATTTTCTTTGATGTGGATGGAACTGGAGGGTATTATGCTGAGTGAAATGAGTCAATCGGAGAAGCACAAACATTATATGTTCTCATTCATGTGGGGAATATAAATAATAGTGAAAGGGAATAGAAGGGAAGGGAGAAGAAATGGGTAGGAAATATCAGAAAGGGAGACAGAACATAAAGACTCCTAACTCTGGGAAACGAACTAGGGGTGGTGGTAGGGGAGGAGGCAGGGGGGTGAGGTGAATGGGTGATGGGCACTGAGGGGGGCACTTAATGGGATGAGCACTGGGTGTTATTCTGTATGTTGGCAAATAAATAAAATTAAATTACTGTAAAATCTATTGATAGAAAAAGAATTGCTGTCTTTTGTGCATGGCATAATAGCTGTTTTCATATAAAAAATGAATGTGTCTAAATCAGAGACTGAATAGGTATGCACATATCATCTGCCTAGATATCTAGTTATCCCTAGATAACTCCCTGGGGAAAACAGCTCCTTGGAGAGGAATCCCAGACCCTGACAAGAAACCTGCCCAGAACCTCCATCTGCACCTGCTCCTGGGCCTTCAAGACACAAGTGGTGAGGAGGGTGCACCCCCTGGTGGTCCTGATCCCCTTAACAGAGAGGTTTCTGTCTGGGCTCACACTGAGGTTGACTCACTGTGTCCTTCGCACAGTAATACACGGCTGTGTCCTCAGCTCTCAGGCTGTTCATCTGCAGATACAGCGTGTTCTTGGCATTGTCTCTGGAGATGGTGAATCAGCCTTTCACAGTGTCTGCGTAGCCTGTGCTACTTCCACTACTGCCAATAACTGCGACCCACTGCAGCCCCTTCCCTGGAGCCTGGCGGACCCAGCTCTTGGCATGGCTACTGAAGGTGAATCCAGAGGCCACACAAGAGAGTCTCAGGGATCCCCCAGGCTTCACCAGGTCTCCCCAGATTCCACCAGCTGCACCTCACCCTGGACACCTGCAGACACAAGACATCCTGGTTAGGAAACTGTCCCACATCCCCTGTTTCTCTCACTCATCTACACTCACAGACTCAAGGTCTCTTATTCTTCATGAATTACCTTTTAAAATAGCGACAAGGAAAACCCAGCCAAGGAAAGATTCCATGTTTAGTCGTCTGTTCTCCACCCTTATCCCTAAGCAGGGTCACTTGTGGATCCTGGGGTTGGGACTCCTCTCCTAGTATCAGAGTCGGGATGGGCTGGTTTTATCAGTGAAGTGAGGGCCCTATTTGCATATCCTTTGAATATATAATCAATCCAGATCTAGATTTGATTCTTTACAAGTTATTAACAAGGATTTCTTTACATCCGTAGGCCACTGTGTGTAAGTCTTCTGACATTATGAAGTGTTCACACTTATGAAAAAAATGCATTTGCATTTTTTGGACTCTTTAAAAATCTCTCATCAATGTTCTTTTAGTGGACAGTATTTTACCTCTTTCAGAATATTTAATCCTACCTATTACATTCTTAACACCGGTGCCAATGTAATAAGGTTTTATTAATTACCTTTCATGTACTTTATTGTTACGGATGTTTGTGTGGCTCAGCGGTTGAGTTCTGCCTTCTGTGCTGGGAGTGATCCTAGAGTCCAGAGATACAGTCCCACATTGGGCTCCCTTCATGGAGCCTGCTTCTCTCTCTTCCTGTGTCTCTGCCTCTCTCTGTTTGTGTGTCTTTCATGAATAATTCAATAAAATATTTAAAATATAAGTAAATAGTTGTTACTGTGTGGAAACCTAGATTTACTTTGTTTGTTGATTTTGTATTCTATTGATTTCCTGAAGTTGTTCATTACCTTAGGGTTTGGTTTTGTTTTTGTTTTGTTTTTTTTTTTTGTTTTATTTTTTATGATTTATTTATTCATTCATTCAGCGAGAGCGAGAGAGAGGCAGAGACACAGGCAAAGGGAGAAGCAGGCTCCATGCAGGAAGCCCGATGTGGGACTCGATGCCGGGTCTCCAGGATCACACCCCAGGCTGCAGGCAGCGCTAAACCACTGTGCCACCAGGGCTACCCAGGGTTTGGTTTTGAAGCTTGGCAGGTTTGACCCTGCAACAGATTGTGTCATATGGATACAAGTAAATTTCTCTGTATCTATTGATTTAAATATCTTTTATTCTTTGTTTCATAAACTTCCTGGTTTGGAATTCCAGTCATTACCACAGTACGGGCTTCCTTCCCTGATTCCTGGTTATTTGTCTGGACTAATTACTCTGTAGACTTATAAGAGACCTAAGTGAAGATGTATTTTATGTTGCATGTGAATGAGTTCCCTGTAACACAACAGACAGACAATGAACAAACTAGGCAGTCCTTCTTCTTCTTACCCAACAAGACGTTGATTTGTGGAGATATAAGGCCAGGATACTGGATTTGGGTCAGTGAATTGGTGAGGAACTTATAAGGCTTGTTTTCACATCCTTCTGGGCTCTACAGACGTTTCTGGTGCTGAGGATGGTTCATCCCTCCTGGTTCAGGGAAGGGAATTTTCCCATGGGAGATTTATTTCCTTACATCAGGGTGAAAGAAGGGTTCATCCTCTCTGTCCACTGGATGATTCCTGTGTGATTTTATTCACAATAATCCAGGGAACCAGCTGACATTTGCGGTGGCACAGTTTATTCTCCTTTAGAATAATATGTTGAATACTGAGGGTGGGAGTGACCCCTGTGTTGGTCCTGACTTGACAGAAGGGCTTCAGGTTTTCACTTTTTTAAAAAGATTTTATTTATTTATGCATGAGAGACAGAGAGAGAGAGAGAGAGAGAGAGAGAGAGAGAGAGAGGCAGAGACGCAGGCAGAGGGAGAAGCAAGCTCCATGCAAGGAGCCTGACTTGGGACTCGATCCTTTGTCTCTAGGATCAGGCCCTGGGCTGAAGGCTGCGCTAAACCGCTGAGCCACCAGGGCTGCCCAGGTTTTCACTTTATAATGCAGTGTTGGTTGTGGGTTTTTCATAAAATGTGACTACTTCCATCAAATAGGAGGCAATCTCTTCTGCCTCGACTGTTAAGATGTTTTGAAGATAAAAGCACGTTAGATTTTTTTCAAGCGGTTTTAGGTATCATAGGAAAGAATCATGTACATCCAATCCTTGACTGTTAATACAGGGGCCAATTGATGATCTGGGTGTGTTGAAGCATCCTTTCATCCTAGGGATGATTCCTTCTAGGTCATCCTGTGCCATTTGTCCATGGGCTGTTGGATTCAAGATGCCAGGATTTTTGCATTCATGTGCATCTGAGATATTGTCCATGAGACCCTTCCTGTGGGGTCCTTGGCATGGGGTGGCTGTCAAACTCATCCTGGCCTCCTTAAATCAATTTGGTCACGTTCCATTCTAAATACGTTTTGGAAGAGATGGAAACATTTTGGCCTTATTTCTTAAAATATCTGAATATTTGTAGATAAAATGATCTGATTTTGCCTTTTTCATTACATTATTCTTTTTAAATTTTCATTATCCTTTTTGAGGCAGAATTTTTAAAAAGATTTTATTTATTCATGAGAGACACAAAGAGAGAGAGAGAGAGAGAGGCAGAGACACAGGCAGAGGGAGAAGCAGGTTCCATGCTGAGAGCCCGATGTGGGACTAGATCCTGAGTCTCCAGGATCAGGCTCTGGGCCATAGGTGGTGCTAAACTCCTGAGTGAACAGTCCTGCCCCTGGCAGGATTTTTAGATAATAGTTTCAGGCTTCTTATTTGTTCTGTTTTGTTCATTTTTTTATTTCTTCATGAAACAGTTTTATTTTCTTGATAATACTAGTAATTTTGTAATTTGCCTTGGTCATCCATTATTTGCACTGTTAAAATCTTAGAATTTTTTTCATGGTCCTTTCTATTTTTAGTGTCAGTTATTTCTTCTCTTTGAAATCTGATTATATTTATTAAGGCTTAACTCTTTTCCAAGAGTGTCTATGAGTTAAATTTTATTTTTCTTTTCCATATACTTATTAAATCTCCCTGAGAATTTTTATTTGTCCATACAAGTAGACAAATAATTTCTGTTCTAATTATTTTAATGTTGATTAAATTAATCAAAATATCAATTGTTTTCTTACATAATAGAAAAACTCCACATTCATATGGAAAACAAAATCACATGAGAGTGACCATACAAGTTTAAGAAATTAGAATAGTCAGACATCACACATCCCTCTACGGAAATGTATTTTAGTCGCACATTAAGCATTTCAGTGTGTGACTGCCTGACGTCAGCAATGTAGATGGTGGACCATATTACAGAGCCCAGAAGTTAACGTGTGCATATACAGTCAGAAATCCTTCAACCATAGTATATGTAAGAATACACAGTGGGGAAAGGATAGTCTCTATAGAAAATGGTGTTGAACAGCCTCATACAAATAATGACACTTGGTCCTTATCAAACATCACACAGATTCAAGGACACAGAAAATCTCAAAAGTGATTAAGAGTTAAGCAGAAGTCTCAACCCTAGAACTTAAACATGTAAACTAAGGGGAAAACATCATGATATTTGCTTGGCTGTGATTTACTTATTTTTTAAATATTTATTTATTTGTGAGAGACACACAGAGAAAGAGGCAGAGACACAGGCAGGAGAGAAGCAGGCTCCATGCAGGGAGGCCCACTGGAGCTTTGATCCCGGGATCCAGGATCATGCCCTGAGCCAAAGGCAGTCGCTCAACTGCTGAGCCACCCAGACGTTTCACGATTTATTTGATATAACATTAAAATCACAGTCAAAAAAAAAAAAAACAAAGACTGATAAGTGAGGCTACCTCATGCACAAAGTGTGCAGGACAAATATTATTGGAGCAAAAAGATAGCCTATGAAATGGGAGACAGTGTGTTCAACTATATACTGAGATGGACTTAGTCTTCAAAATACAGAAAGGAATCTTAACCTCAATAGAAAGTCTGACAAAACGCAATAATAAGAAACACAAATCTCTCTTTAAACAGTTGCTCAAGGATGTGTCGCCTGGTCGACTCACATGGTTAAGCATCCAACTCTTGATCTAACTCTTGTTTGTGAGTCACGTCGTGATCTCAGGATCCTGGAATTGAGCCCGAAGTCAGGCTCTCGTCATGGGGAATCCGCTTGAGATTTTCTTTCTCTCTCTGACTCTTCTCCTTCTCTTTCTCTCTAAATAAATATATAAAATATGATTTTTTAATCTGGACAAGTTCTTCTATATTTATTTCTCTATAGAAAACAAACAGTAGTGGGATCCTCTGCGGACAGCTGATTAAAACTGTGACCTCATTCTGTTCCCAAACACTTGACCTGATTTCCACCTGAGTGAGAGGAAGGTCTAGACCTCAGGTTGTGGGGAGAAACAGTAGCAGGAGACAGATGGACTCAGTGGAGGTGTCTTAACCTAGTCCTGCTCAGCTGCAGGAGAGAACCAGAGCCAGAGATGCTGGAGGGGACAGTTCCTATCACAACACACGTCTGACTCTCAGGAACCCCCCATCAGAGGACAAGAGGTGGATTGTTTCAGTGTGTGGACATTCCATACCTGAGGACATTGTGCACAGGAGGGGAGCATGCAGCCTGATGCAGAGGAGCTCATCATTTGGGTTTGGGGAAGAGAGAGGGACAGAAAGCCCAACCAAATAATTATGGCCCTGGCCTGGCTGTACAAATGCCCCAGGCTGCACGGCCTGTCATCTCCGAGACTGCTGAGCTTCATGGAACAGCATGTCATTGAGGTTCCCCTGTGATCCTGGGTGTGTATCAATAGTGTGGCTTCTTATCGCAGAATCCTGTCCCATTGATAGATGTTTTCTACGGGCATTATTCTTTAAATCACGCAGGCTTTTGGGGGGGGGTATCTAGGCTTCTAACGGAAATGAAGACACTATAATTCATCACATGCCATTTTTACAAGAACATTGGGTTTCCTTATTCTGGAGCAAGCACTGAGGAGTGAGATTTCCAGGTCCCTTGGTAGGTTATCCATCTTTAATTTCAGGAGGAACAGAAAAATGATTTTCCAGGGCTTCTGTTTCATTTTTCATTTCTACTTGCAGGGTTGAGGCCCAGGGGTCCTGCATGCTTCCCAAGATGTTCTGGTCAGTGCTTCTTTCATACCTGAGCCCTCGTGATGAGTGTATAGGGCACCTCATTGTGGTTGACGTGAATTACCCTGAAAGACCCTGGTGGGATGTGTCCTCTCCTGTGCTTACTTCATGTATATGTACCCTCCTGGATAACATGTCCACACAAGGCTCTGCCTGTTTTGTACATGAATTCTGTTGTTTTTTCCACTAAGTTTTGAGGGTTCTTATGATATTCAGGTGAAAGTTCTTTGTTGGTTATGAAATTTGTGCAAGTTTTCTCTTGGTCCATATCTTGTGTTTTATTACCTTGATAACTACGTAGGTAGAAAAATGTAGCTGATTTTCACTAAGTGTATTCTTAATATTTGGTGTTATGCATAATGATTTTTACCTATAACATTCTGATTTCATGATTAATGATTACTTATGAATAGTTTCTCCATTGACAATATATTGAAAAGTCTTGTTTTCTTTTTCCTGGTCTCCTCAGCGTTGACCTGCCCCCTAACTGGTCTCTACTATATCAGTGTTATTTTTTTATATGAATATAGAATTTGGCAATTGATTTTCATGTTGCTCTTTTTGTAAGCTGTGCGAACTTTTTTCTCATATTCAAACGTGAACTTGTGATTTCATGTAAGATGCTCTGTTGTATCTGATCACTCTGGTTGTTCAACAGGTTCATCTAGTTGATTTTCACAAAGTGTACTCTTAATATTAGGTATCATGCATATTGATATTTTATGTACAACATTCCTATCTCATGATTAATGATTGCCTATGAATAGTTTCTCTTGATAATATATTGAAAAGTCTTGTTTTTTTTTCCTCGTCTCCTCAGTGTTGACCTGTTTCATACTTGGTCTCTAGTAACTCAGTGTTTACATATTATATAAATATAGATTCTGGGAATTGATTTTCATGGTGTTGTTTTCATAAACTATAGCAATTCTGTTTCCATGCTCAAACATGAACTTATGATTTCATGGCAGATGCTCTGCTGTATCTCATCAGCTGGTTGTTCATCACGTTGAATAGATGTGCTTCTGGGGTGAAACATTATCATTTTTCTTTCCAGGCGTTGGAAGTTCTATACATCTTGCTGCTGTTCAGAGACAGGTTGTGGTACTCAGCCTTTTCCCTCCAGACTTTGGCATTGACTACAGGGCGTTCCCCTGGAGGCTGATGGACCCATGTGACACCCTCACTGACATATGCAGTGAGAACCCAGAGAAGGGGCAGGTGAGTGTAAGGGTCTGCCTGCGGTTCCCCAGCCCAGATCCAGACTCCTGCAGGGGAACCTGGGACAGATCTCCTGTGGAGAAGGACAACAAAGGATGGGGACAGGACTTGCCTTCCAATAAAAAATAATTTAAAAAAAAGAATTCTGGTCCTGCATGGAACGAACCTGGTATGATGGTGTTCAAGTGGCAAAGTGGGGAAATTTCCAGGATCTGTGGTCCCCCTGAGTCCTACAAACAAAAAGCAGCATGATGTGACGGATGGTTAAAAAGGACAGGATTCTGGAGATGGGTAAACATTATGTCTGAGTGCAGGCATTGTGATTTGTGTTTCCATAAACTGAACCATGTGTAGTCCTGTGCCTCTATCCTGAGACCAGCAGGCAGAATGTAAGAGACCATGAGACCCTTGCTCGGAGGACAATCCCAGGTCCACACCACAGGAATACCTCATGTTGACGTTTAGAGACTCATTCATGTGTCTGAGATAAACCAGCTTAGACACAGGCAGGGTAAAGACTAGGTTCAGTTGTAAACTGAGGACAGGACGGCTTGATGGCTCTCCTGTGAGGGCTCCCTGAAGACTGGAAGTGCAAACATTCAACTCCAAGCTAGAGGTAGGAGGCCATGTTCAGAACAGCTCTCTGATGCAGCCAGGAAGAGAGTCATAAAATCCCCAAAACAGGCCTCAACAAGGTAGGGTGTGAGCATCTAAAGAGGAAACTAAACCAATAGCAAATGATAACAATCCATTATCAACTGCACAGTGATTTACAGTTTTATCCGAGCCCATCTCAGGTCCAGGGGCTGAACATTGCCAGAGGAACTGTGTGATCCATCCCTTGCTCCATCCTCTCATGTTATGTTCTGAGTGTGTGTGTTTCAGGACAGCTGCTATGTGTATAAATATTAGTGAAATCAGCAAAGCCAACTACTGCCATGCTTCTGGGCATTTGGAGCTGCTCCCCTGCTGTGATGATCATGAGTTGACTAACTTTCCCTAAAACAGCTTCACCGCCATGTACGTTCATATGTAGACTATGGAATAGGATGGTAGGGCTGTTAGATATTGACATGACCAAGTCATGTTACCTGGTTGTTGCATATCCCGTGACGAAAATGTTTGCATTTAAATAAAATGATAAAGAGTAAATAAGTCATGTAGGTACCTTGAGGGGTTCCATTGAGGAAATCCTAAAGGGAATCTGATCTCATGTCCAGAGGGAGACTCACAGATGCAGCTGGGTTTGAAATGAGGACACAGGACACCAAATGTTCACCAGTGACAAGGCGCACACGTCACAGCCATCAGTACAACACAACCCTGTAAGCTGATGGTGAGACACATATCCCACAGGGTTATCACATCCTCATCTTCTGGAAATGTTATAAAAGAACATCCTTAACCTGAAGTTCCAAAGTCTCTGAGTATCTCTGACTCTCTTGTATCATTATTCTCCTTCTGTGAGTCCACTGTGAGTTTTTAACAGATACCTATGGTTTGCAAGAGGTGAGTCCTAGTTCCTGGTGAGAAATGCACCCTTCACTGGATGAGGGAGGCTAACGGATACTTTTCAAAACAAATACAGCAGGGAAATGCCACAGCATCAATGTCTCCCTCATATCTCTCTGTGTGCCATAATAATATTCAGATTATATGTTCCTACTCTGTGAAAAATGTCCAGGATGTTTTGATAAGGATTTCTTTTTTTCTAGTTTTTTTAAATTTTTTTATTTATTTATGATAGTCACAGAGAGAGAGAGAGGCAGAGACACAGGCAGAGGGAGAAGCAGGCTCCATGCACTGGGAACCCGATGTGGGATTCGATCCCGGGTCTCCGGGATCGTGCCCTGGGCCAAAGGCAGGCGCCAAACTTTGCGCCACCCAGGGATCCCGATTGATAAGGATTTCTTTGAATATGTAGAATGTTCTAGGCAGTATAGAGATTTTCACAATACTTATTTTTGGTGTTGTTTTAAATATTTTTTTTTATTCAGGAGAGTCACACAGATGGAGGTAGAGACATAGGCAGAGGGAGAAGCAGGATCCTTTCCAAAATCCTGATTCTGGACACCATCCCAGGAACCCAGCATCAGCCAAGCCAATTGCAGGCACTCAAACTCTGAGCTACAGAAGTACCCTGACAAAATTCATTGTTCTATTCTATAAACATGGAAGGTTTTCCATCTCTTTGTGTCTTCTTCAATTCCTTTCCTAGATAGCCAAATAGGTAGAAATGTTTTGGCCAAAAAAAATCCTACAGCTGTTGGGCAAAACAATATTTGCAGACAAGCTCTATTATAAAGTCTTTATCATCAAGATAGCCTGGCACTGGCAAAAACAACACATAGATCAATGGAACAGAGCAGAATATGCAGAGATGGACCCTCAACTCTATGGGCAACTCCTCCTCAATAAACAAAAAAAATATATATATATATATACATATCAAATGAAAAAAAAGTCTCATCAATAAATGGATCTGAAAAAAATTGTACAGCCACCTGCATAAGAATGAATATGGACCATTCAGCTACACCAAACACAAACATAATCTCAAAATGGATGAAGTACCAAAATCTGAGACACTAATCCATCAAACTCCTAGAGGAGAATTCAGGTAGCAACTTTTATTTATTTATTTTTTTTTTTGGTAACAACTTTTTGACCTCAGCTGCAGCGACTGGCACCTCTCAAAAAGCATAGGAAACAACAGGGAAACATAGGGAAAGTAAACTATTAGGACTTCATCAAGGTAGAATCTGTACAATAATGCAACAGGCAACTAAATAATAGGCAACCTACAGAATAGGACAAGATATTTCCTTAACAAAGTCAGCACCCAACAAAACAAACAATTCAGTCAAGAAATGGAGATAATGCACAAACAGACATTTCTCCAAAGAAGACCTACACATGGCCAACAGGCAGATGAGAAAAGTGATCCACATGACTTGTCATCAGGGAAATACAAATGAAAACCACATTAAGATCCCACTTATACAACTCAGAATGAATAAAGTAACAAGGCTGGAAACAAAAAATATAAGCGAGGATATCCAGAAAATGGAACTTTCTCTTTCACTTTTTGTGGGAATGCAGGCTTGTTCAGCCACCCCAGAAAACAGAATGGAATGTCCTGAAAAAGTGAGAATAAAGCCACCCTATGATTCAGCCACTACACTACAGGGTATTTACCCAAAATACACAAATTTAATGAAATGAAGAGACTCCTTCACCCCCAATGTTCACTGCAGCAATGTCCACAATAGTCAAATGTGGGAGGAATCATGATGCCCTTCTACAGAAGAGTCAACAAAGAAACTGCGGAAGGAGCTTCAATGTCCATCAACAGATAAATGGATAAAGGAGATATGGTCTATGTATACAATGGGACATTACTCAGCCATTAGAAAAGATGAATACCCACCATTTGCTTCAACGTGGATGGACATGGAGAGTATTATGCTGACTGAAGTAAGTGATTCAGAGAAGGACACACATTATATGGTTTCACTCATACAAAGAATATAAGAAATAGTGGAAGGGAATAAACGGGAAAGGAGATAGAATGATTGGGAATTATCAGAGATAGTGACAGTACATGAGAAACTCCTAACTATGGGGAAAATAAAAAGAAAACAAGGAGAGTGGAAGGGGAGATGGTCTGGGAGTTGGGGTCCCTGGATGACAGGAGCTAAGGGGGGCAATTTAAAGAGTGAGTACTGGCTGTTATAATATACGTTGGGAAATCGAACTCCAATAAAAGTATACCCAAAATTGGTTTATATATACAATGGGATATTTCACAGCTGTCAGAAATGATGAATAACATGAAATAACATTTCCTGCAACATGGGTGGAACTGGAGGTATTATGTTGAGAGAAATTAATCACAGAAAGGCAATGATATGGTTTCATTCATATGTGGAATATAGGAAATATTGAAAGAGGCTGTAAAGGAAGGAGTGAAACTTAGCTGGGTAATAGTAAAGAAGAAGAAAAATCATGACAGACACTTAACTCTGGGGAAAAACACTGAGGGCCACTGAAAGGGAGGGGGTGGGGGATGGAGGAACTGGGTGATTGGAGTCAAGGAGGGCACGTGATGTCATGAGCACTGAATGTGTAGTAAATTTTGATAAATTCAATTTAAAAAAAGAAAAAAATGACTTTAGCCTGTCCCAACTCCTGGAACATCGTACATGGACTGGATGGATCAAACCAGAGACACTCATTCTCACAGATCTGGAATCTGGGACGTCTGAGGTCCAGGTGCAGGCCAATGTGGTGTCTGGAGAGCACCCATGTCCTAGGCTGTCCTTTCACCATCACCTCACATGGGGCCAGGTTGCAGGGAGCTTTCCCAGTCCTGGTGTATTAGGGCCCCGATTGAACCATGAGGCTACACCTCCTGACCTTAGTGCTCACGTGGGGCACCTCCTCCTCCCGAAATCCCATGGAGCAAGATCCTGTCCCCAACACTGACCCACAACACACACCTAAGCTAGTGACCTCCCAGGCATCATCCAGGCATTTATGACGTGATGAGAGGCCTGCCTGGCTCTCATCGGATATAAAGGTGGGGTATTTAAAGCTTACAGTCTCGTGATTGTGTGTGTGTGTGTGTGTGTGAGTGACCTCAAAGTCCACCTCCCTACCCTGTCATGCTGGGAATTTTTCTCACTCCCAGGCCATTATTAACATTTTTGTAGAATGTCTCTTTTCACTTGTGTTGAATGGAGATTACTGAATACTGTGATGTGCAAGACAACAGTAATCATGGAGTCCTGTGATCCAAAGAGAGTGTCAAAACGACTCATGAAAATGTTCAGATGACATGAATGGAGTTATTTGTAATTGATTAATACTTCAGGTCAGGAAAAGTTAAGTACAAGTGCAAGTGCTATATTTGAATTCTAAGTCTCTAAGAAAGAGACTAAATAGGTAAACAGACAATCAAGTGTTCAAAGAGACTCCTTGGGGGAAACTGCTTTTGGAGAGGAAGCCCAGAACCCGAGAGGAAACCTGCCAAGAATGTCCATCTGCACCTTCTCCTAGGCCTTCAAGACAAAAGTGGTGAGGAGTGCGCACCCCCTGGTGGTACTGATCCCCTTCTACAGGGAAGTGTGTGTCTGGGCTCACACTGAGGTCCCCTCACTGTGTACCTTGCACAGTAATATACGGCCGTGACCTCGGCTCTCAGGCTGTTCATCTGCAGATACAGCGTGTTCTTGGCATTGTTTTTGGAGATGGAGAATCAGCCCTTCACAGCATCTGTGTAGCTTGTGCTACTTCCACTACGTATGATTTCTGCAACCAACTGTAGTCCCTTCCCTGGAGTCTGGCAGACAGCTCATGTAGAAGCTACTGAAGGTGAATCCAGAGGCCACACAGGAGAGTCTCAGGGACCGCTCAGGCTTCACAAGGGCTCCTCCAGACTCCATCAGCTGTACCTCACCCTGGACACCTGCAGACTAAGACATCCTGGTCAGGAAATGGTCCCACATCCCCTGTTTCTTTCACTCACCTGAACTCACATACTCAAGGTCCCTTGTTCTCCATGAATTACCTTTAAAATAGTGACAAGGAAAACCCAGCTGAGCACAGACTCCATGGTGGTTTGTCTGTGTTGTGCCCTGAGCACGGAATGGTGTCACCTGGGGATCCTGGGGCTGGGGCTCCTCTGCAGATTGAGGATCAGGGCTGGGCTGGTTTAATCAGTATAGGGAGCACCCGATTTGCATGACCTCTGACTATATAGTCAGCTCTAGTCTTAGATTCAATTCCTTACAAGTTATATGCAAGCATTACTTCACAACCGTACATCACTTTCTTTTGGTGGCACAGTGGATTTATGATGTTCTAAACCATCAATGTATTTATCTTCACATTTCTGTGCCTTTTTGAAAGTCTCTCATTAATATAGTTCATTTTTAAAGAGCATTTCGCTCCTTAATGAAGTGTAATCATAAATATTTATTTTTGACTCCAGTGTAAAGGGGAATGTTTTGTTTATTTTATACAGAAAATTGGTTGTTAGTGTGTAGAAATTAACTTTATGGTCTATTTTGATTTGATATCCTGAATTTTCCCTGAGTTCCTTACTTACTTTTAAGTGTTTTTTTTTTGGAATGATTTTCCTCATTGATTATGTATATTTAAAGAAATTATTTTATTTCTGTTGAATGATTTTAAAATCTCTTATTTTATTATTGCCTGATTTCTACAGTAATCTTCGACTTGGGGGCATTGATGTTTTCCTTCTTTTCTGTCAGACACTTTATTCTAATATTTTTTTGATATATGGCAAATCTACGAGAGCGAATGAATTTTGTTTGACATGAGGATTAGCTCCCTAATATATGGTGTGATGTGGGATCTCAGGACAGAACAGGAAGTCTGTTCACAAATTCTGCCCAATTCTCATTGGAGATACTGGTGGCTGTTGAGCTTGATACTTTCATTTTACATATGAAATCGAGCCTTTAATCTTATATGACATTACCAAATATCTTTTCTCATTCTGTAGGTTGCCTTTTAATTACACTGAGTGATTCCTTTGTTGTGAAAATGCTCTTTCCTTGAGGAAGTCACCATACTTCATTTTCCTTTTCTTTCCCTTGCCTCTGGAGACATGTCTAGAAGTGGTTATAGCTGAGGTAGAAAAGGAGCTGCCTGTGTTTTCCTGAGGATTCTGATGGTTTCCCAACTCATTTAGATCCTTCATCAACTTTGAGTCCATTGTTGTGAATGATGTAAAAAAAGTGTCCCCTTTCACACTTCTGCATGTGGGTCTCCAATATTCCCAATGTCATTTGTTGAAGAGACTTTCTTTTTTTCCATTGGATATGCTTTCCTGCTTTGTCAGGATTTATGACCACAGACTTCAGGTTCCATTTCTGGGATCTCAAACTTTTCTATTTATCTATACGTCTGTATTTGTGCCAGTGCCATAAGGTCCTGATTATCACAACGTTGTAATTTACCTCGACAACCAGAATCAGGATGTCTACAGCCTTGCTTTAATTTTTCAGTGTCGCTTTGGCTATTTGAGCTCTTTCTGGTTCCCTAAAAATTTTCTGATTGTTTTCCCTAGCTCTTTGAAAAATTCTGGTGATATTTTAATAAGGATGGCTTTGAAAGTGTTACTTGCTCTTGGTAGCATAGGTATTTTATCAATATTCATTCTTCTAAGCTATGAGAATAAATATGTTCTATCTATTTGTACATTCCTTACTGTAGTTCATAAGTTTTCTTGAATGTTTAGACCATACATCCATCGCTGTTGGTTAGGAAATTTCCTCATTACCTGATGATTTCTGGTGCAATTATAAATTGCATCCAGCCCTTGATTTTCTTTTTTCTGCAGAGCAGATTACTTTTATAGAAATCATAGGTTTATTTTTCTTTTTTTTCTATAGTTTCACTGGCCCTTCTGGGAGCCTACTCAGATTCTTTTGTTCTTTGCTGTTGAGTTTAATAAGTTCTTTATAGATCTTGGATACTAGCACTTAATATGTTAGATCATTGACAAATATCTGCTGCCATTCTGTAGGTTGTCTTTTCCTTTTGTTGACTGTTTCTTTTGATGTACAGAAGCATTTATCTTGATGGAGTCTCAATAATTCAATTTTGCTTTTGTTTCTCTTGCCTTCATAGATGCATATTGCAAGAAGTTGCTGCAGCCAAGTTAGAAAAGGGTGTGAAAAATAAAAATGTATACTATTTTTTAATTTATAAAATAATTTTAATTAATTGATTGATTAATGTATATTTTTTATTGGAGTTCGATTTGCCATCAATCTTCATCAATATCCTGCCTCATGTGAT
This sequence comes from Canis lupus dingo, assembly GCF_003254725.2. NCBI lineage: Eukaryota > Metazoa > Chordata > Mammalia > Carnivora > Canidae > Canis > Canis lupus. The sequence goes on from NC_064250.1 coordinate 74,216,266, forward strand.
AGGACATAGGATCCAGCAGCATGGGGATTGAATCTGTGTAGGAGGAACAGCGAGCCTTTTTGTGGGACCTCATGTCCATCTTCTAGAGATATGTGAACGATGTTTACATCCTGTCAACAAGCGTCCATGGATACTTTGATGTGCACAGTCAGATTTGAGACACAAGTGTCCACATGTCTACCCATCCATCTTCACCAGCCCATGACTGAGGATGGGGCCTGTGCAGTTGGAGTGGGGGGAAACATGGGGAGCAGAAGCCTGGCAATATATTTTATCCTCATCTTCACTCTGCTAATGTACTGGATATGCTTCTATTTCAATCAGGTCCTGGAGAAGACCTCTATTGCTCTATTGTTCCCTTTGTGGATGGGTTTCGATGTGTCCCAAAGCTTTACAAGGAAACAAGGGGTTTGAGAGACATACTGGATTGTATGATTGTGATTTAATGTTCATTGATTGAAATTTTGCTTAAATTCTTTAATTTCTTCATTGTCTCATTCCTTCTTCAATAAGGTGTCTTTTTATGCGCATTTATTTAACTGTTACATATTTTTTATTGAAGGTTTATTTCCAACATATAGCATAGCATCCCAGTCTCATCTGGTCAAGTGTTCCCCTCAGTGCCCGTCACCCAGTCACCCCATGCCCCCATCCACTTCTCCTCCCACTACCTCTTGTTCATTTCCCAGATTTAGAAGTCTCTCATGTTTTGTCACCCTCTCTAATTTTTTCCACTTATTTTCCCTCACTTCCTCTATAATTCTTTACACCATTTTTTATATTATCCAAATGAATGAAACCATATAATATTTGTCCTCCAATGGGCCTACTTCACTCAGCATAGTACCCTCCAGTTCCACTCATGTTGAAGCAATTGGTGGGTATTCTTCTGCTCTCGTGACTGAGGAATATTCCATTGTAAATATAGAATACATGTTCTTTATCCATTCATCTTTTGATGGACACCAGGGCTCCTTCCACAGTTTGGCTATTGTGGACATTGCTGCTATAAGCATGGGGGTGCAGGTGTCCCAGTGGTTCACTATATCTGTATATTCGAGGTAAACCCCCAGCAGTGCAATTGCTGGGTTGTAGGACAGTTCTATTATTAACTCTTTGAGGAACCACCACACAGTTTTCCAAAGTGACTGTACCTACTCACATTCCCACCAACAATGCAAGGGGTTCCCTTTCTCCACATCCACTTCAACATTTGTTATTTCATGTCTTCTTAATTTTCCCTTTTCTCACTGGTGTGAGGTGGTATCGCATCATCGTTTAGGTGCCTTCCATATTTTTACTGGGTTTGACTTCTTGTTTCATAGCATATTGGTCTGAAAATATGCATGGAGTGAATTCAACCATTCTGTACCACTTGACACATGACTTGTGACCATGTATATGATCAATTCTGGAGTATTTTCCACGTGTAATAAAGAAGAACATGTATTCTGCTTTGGGAAAAATGCTCTGATATATTTGTGAAGTACGTCTGATCCAGTATGTCTCTCAAACCCCTTGTTTCCTTGTTGAGCTTCTGCTTAGATGATTCTCACTGATGTCAGGGGACATTGAAGTCTCTGCTGTAAAGGTAATAGTAGCTATGAGTGTCATTAAATTTAGGGTTAATTGGTTTGTGCACTTGTCTTCTCTGAAGGTAGCAGTGTGAATATTTAGAAAAGGTAGATCTTCTGTTGGATAAAACATTTTTATGATATAGTATCCTTCTTCATCCTTTATTGTAGGCTTTGTTTTAAATTCTGGTTCAGCTGATATGTGTTGCTACTCCTCCTTCCTCTTGTCCATTGACATGAATAGTGGCTGTTTATTCCCTCACTTTCAATCTGGATGTGTGTTTTTATTGAAAAGGAGAGTCTGCTGAAACTCCTGGGTGGCTCAGCTGTTCAGCACTTGCCTTTGACCCAGGGAATGATCCTGGAGACACGGGATCAAGTCCCACATCGAGCTACCTGAATGGAGCCTGCTGCTCTCTCTGCCTATGTCTCTCTGTGTCTCTTATGAATACATAGATTACATCTTTCAAAAAAAGAAATAAACAAAGTCTCTGCTATGATTCTCTCAAACATACATTCTGTCCTTCTCTCTCTTCCTTCCCTTCATGGGCCCCAAATATTTTAATTTAGTTTGAACTTATGGCACTAGTGATTTTTCAAGCCTTTCATGGTGCATTATTTGTGTGTCTCTACTTTCCTCACCTTCTTTCATTTCTATCACCTTGTCTTCTATGTCACCTATGCTTCCTTCGACCTCATTTACCATGGCTGTTAGAGCATCTAGTTTAGACTACATCTCACTTTGATCATTTTTTATTTGCAACTGAATTGGTTCATTTCTACACTAAGTGTCGTGTGCTTTAGCTTTCCTGAAATGCAAATAGTAACTTTAAAATTAATATCCTGATTTTGAGCTCTGATTTTTTTACTTTATCCCTCTCAATTAGATATATGGCAGAGAGAATTACCTCTGCTTCTTTCCTTTGTTGTGAATAGCATATGCCCCAGGAATTGTATTACTGAGTATTTACCCCAAACATACAGATGCAGTGATGCGAAGGGCAACTGAACCCCAGGGTTCATAGCAACAAAGTACACAGTAGCCAAACCTTGGAGGGAGGCATGACACCCACAACAGAAGAATGGATAAATAGTATGTGGAATATATACAATGGGATATTACTCTGCGATCAGAAATATCAAATACCTACAATTTACAGTGACATTGATGGAACTGGAGGGTATTTCACTGGGTAAAATAAGTCAATCAGAAAACAATTATCATGTCATTTCTGTCTAATGTGGAATATACGTATCATTGGCTAAATTTGGGAAGACTGGAAATCATTTGAGAGGGATACAGAACATGAGAAAGCATTAACTATAGGAAAGAGAATGAGGTATAATGCTTGGGTGGTTAGTGGGTGTATTGGGTTATTGTGTGATGTGCATTAAAGAGGGCACATGATGTGATCAATCCTGGGTGTTATAAGCACCGGATGGATTATTGAACATCACAAAAGAAGTATGTAGTATAAGCTGGCTAATTCAATGTAACAAAAAACAAAACTATTTTATTTAACGATATTGTTGTATCAAAGAAGATGTGGTATATCTATTCAATGGAATATTACTCAGAGGGAGGGGCAAGATGGTGGAAGAGTAGGGTCCCCAAATCACCTGTCCCCACCAAATTACCTAGATGACCTTCAAATCATCCTGAAAATCTATGAATTCGGCCTGAGATGTAAAGAGAGACCAGCTGGAATGCTACAGTGAGAAGAGTTTGCACTTCTATCAAGGTAGGAAGACGGGGAAAAAGAAATAAAGAAACAAAAGGCATCCAAGAGGGGCCCTGCGAGGAGTCAGATTAAGGCCAGGGTGAGTGCCCCCAGTACCGGAAAGCTCCATCTAGAGAAGCAGGAGCTTCACCAATCTTCCTGGGCAGAAAGGTGCCCGCAGTGAGTTAGAGCAGGACCCCAGGAGGGCGAGGATGCCCTCACGCTCCCTGGGACACTAACAGACACCTGCGCACCCAGGAGAGGGCACCATACACCACAGCTGAGATCCCTGAAACACTGCAGCGCTCATGGCTGCACCCGGAGCAGCTTGGAGGGGTCGGGCGATGGCTCTGTGTGGAGGAGGCTGCGTGCCCAGGGGCAGCTTGGAGGCAGCTCCGGCAGAGAAGAGGCTCTGGGAGGAGGGGGCTGCACGGCTCTGGAAGCAGCTCTGAGGGGCTGGGGCGGCGGATCCATGAAGGCAGCTGTGTGGCCAGGAGCCTGAATCCAACACCGCAGGCCCCGGAGCACAGGGCGCCGAGACACAGCCCAGGATCCGGCCTCCCCCCAGGACAGGCAGAGGCTGGGAGGGCCCAGAACAACAAAGACACTCCTGCCCCAAGCTGAGCATATCAGCGGCCCAGCCCCGGAGCCTCCAGGCCCTGCAGATGGAGAGCTCCGGTGTTATTGCCGGGGCTGAATCCAGGGCTCCAGAGCTGCCACCGCCACTGGGTTGTTCCTCCTGGAGCCTCACGGGGTAAACAACCCCCACTGAGCCCTGCACCAGGCAGGGGCCAGAGAAGCTCCCCAAAGTGCTAACACCTGAAAATCAGCACAACAGGCCCCTCCCCCAGAAGACAAGCTAGAGGGAAACGTTCTAGGGGAAGTCAAGGGACTTAAAGTATTCAGAATCAGAAGATACTCCCCCGTGTTTTTTTTCTTTTTGATTTCTCTTTGCATTCCCCACCTTTTTTCCCCTTTTTTCTTTTTCTTTCTCTTTATCTTCTCTTTTTTCCTTTTTTTCATCCTTGTTTCTTTTTCTCTTTTCTTCTTTCTCTCCTCTTTTTTTCTCCTTTTCCCAGTACAACTTGTTTTTAGCCACTCTGCACTGAGCAAAATGACTAGAAAGAAAACCTCACCTCAAAAGAAAGAATCAGAAACAGTCCTCTCTCCCACAGAGTTACAAAATCTGGATTACAATTCAATGTCAGAAAGCCAATTCAGAAGCACTATTATACAGCCACGGGTGGCTCTAGAAAGAAGCATAAAGTCTCAAAAGGCTTCATGACTGCAGAATTTAGATCTAATCAAGCAGAAATTAAAAATCGATTGAATGAGATGCAATCCAAACTAGAAATCCTAAGGACGAGGATTAAATAGGTGGAAGAACGAGGGAGTGACATACAAGACAAGTTGATGGCAAAGAGGGAAACTGAGGAAAAAAGAGACAGACAATTAAAAGACCATGAGGATAGATTAAGGGAAATAAATGACAGCCTGAGGAGGAAAAACCTAAGTTTAATTGGGGTTCCCTAGGGCGCTGAAAGGGCCAGAGGGCCAGAATATATATTTGAAAAAATCATAGCTGAAAACTTTCCTAATATGGGAAGGGAAACAGGCATTCAGATCCAGGAAATAGAGAGATCCCCCCTTAAATCAATAAAAAAACATTCATCACCTCGACATTTAATAGTGAAGCTTGCCAATTCCAAAGATAAAGAGAAGATCCTTAAAGCAACAAGAGACAGAAATCCCTGACTTTTATGGGCAGGAGGATTAAGGTAACAGCTGATCTCTCCACAGAGACCTGGCAGGCCAGAAAGGGCTGGCAGGATATATTCAGGGTACTAAATGAGAAAAACATGCAACCAAGAATACATTATCCAGCAAGGCTCTCTTTCAGAATGAAAGGAGACATAAAGAATTTCCAAGACAGGCATGAACTGAAAGAATCTGTACCTCCAAACCAGATCTGCAAGACATTTTAAGGAGGACTCTTAAAATTCCCCTTTAAGAAGAAGTCCACTGGAGCAATACACAAACACAAGGACTGAATAGATATCATGATGACACTAAACTCATATCTTTCAATAGTAACTCTGAAAGTGAATTGGCTTAATGACCCCATAAAAAGGAGCAGAGTGTCAGACTGGAAAAAAGCAAAACCCATCTATTTGCTGTCTACAAGAGACTCATTTTACAGAAGGAAACCTACAGCCTGAAAACAAAATGTTGGAGAACCATTTACCATTCAAATGGTCCTCAAAAGAAAGCAGGGGTAGCCATTCTTAGATCAGATGAACTAAAATTTACCCCAAAGACTCTAGTGAGAGATGAAGAGGGACACTATGTCATAACTTAAAGGATATACCCAACAAGAGGACTTAACAATCCTCAGTATATATGCCCCAAATGTGAGAGCTGACAAATATATCAATCAATTAATAACCAAAGTTAAGGCAAACTTAGATAATAATACACATATACTTGGTGACCTCAATCTAGCACGTTCTACACTTGATAGGTCTTCTAAACAAAACATCACCAAGGAAACGAGAGCTTTAAATGATACACTGGACCAGATGGATTTCACAGATATCTACAGAACTTTACATCCAAACTCAACTGAATACACATTCTTCTCAAGCGCACATGGAACTTTCTCCAGAATAGACCACATACTGGGTCACAAATCAGGTCTGAACTGATAACAAAAGATTGGGATCGTCCCCTGCATATTCTCCAACCATAATGCCTTGAAATTAGAACTAAATCACAACAAGAAGTTTGGAAGGGCTTCAAATACGTGGAGGTTAAGGACAATTGTGCTAAAAGATGAAAGGGTCAACCAGGAAATTCAGGGAGAATTTAAAAGATTCATGGAAACTAATGAGAATGAAGATACAACCGTTCAAAATCTTTGGGACGCAGCAAAACTGTCCTAAAGGAGAAATACATCGCAATACAAGCATCCATCCAAAAACTGGAAAGAACTCAAATACAAAAGCTAACCTTACACCTAAAGAAGCTGGAGAAAAAACAGCAAATAGATCCTACACGCAATAGAAGAAGAGAGTTATTAAAGATTCAAGCAGAACTCAATGAAATTGAGACCAGAAGAACTGTGGAACAGATAAAAAAAAAAAAAAAAACAGCAGATGGTTCTTTAAAAGAATTAATAAGATAGATAAACCATTAGCCAGCCTTATTAAAAAGAAGAGAGAGAAGACTCAAATTAATAAAATCATGAATGAGAAAGGAGAGATTGCTACCAACACCAAGGAAATACAAACAATTTTAAAAACATATTACGAACAGCTATACGCCAATAAATTAGGCAATCTAGAAGAAATGGACGCATTCCTGGAAAGCCACAAACTACCAAAACTGGAACAGGAAGAAATAGAAAACCTGAACACGCCAATAACCGGGGAGAAAATTGAAGCAGTCATCAAAAACCTCCCAAGAAACAAGAGTCCAGGGCCAGATGGCTTCCCAGGGGAATTCTATCAAACGTTTAAAGAAGAAACCATACCTATTCTACTCAAGCTGTTTGGAAAGATAGAAAGAGATAGAGTACTTCCAAATTCGTTCTATGAGGCCAGCATCACCTTAATTCCAAAACCAGACAAAGACCCCACCAAAAAGGAGAATTACAGACCAATATCCCTGATGAACATGGATGCAAAAATTCTCAGCAAGATACTAGCCAATAGGATCCAACAGTTCATTAAGAAAATTATTTACCATGACCAAGTAGGATTTATTCCCGGGTAACAAGGTTGGTTCAACACTCGTAAAACAATCAATGTGATTCATCATATCAGCAAGAGAAAAACCAAGAACCATATGATCCTCTCATTTGATGCAGAGGAAGCATTTGACAAAATACACCATCCATTCCTGATCAAAACTCTTCAGAGTGTAGGGATAGAGGGAACTTTCCTCGACATTTTAAAAGCCATCTACGAAAAGCCCACAGAAAATATCATTCTCAATGGGGAAGCACTGGGAGCCTTTCCCCTAAGATCAGGAACATGACAGGGATGTCCACTCTCACCAGTGCTATTCAATGTAGTAATGGAAGTCCTAGCCTCAGCAATCAAACACCCTGGGTAGCACAGCAGTTTGGCACCTTCATTTGGCCCAGGGCGCAATCCTGGAGACCCGGGATCGAGTCCCATGTCAGGCTCTGATTGCATGGAACCTGCTTCTCTCTCTGCCTGTGTCTCTGACTCTCTCTCTCTCTGTGTGTGTGTGTGACTATCATAAATAAATAAAAATTTTAAAAAAAGAAATTGGAAAAGAAGAAGTCAGACTCTCCCTCTACGCCAAAGACTTGATACTCTACAAAGAAAACCCAAAAGCCTCCACCCCAAGATTGCTAGACCTCATAAAGCAATTTGGCAGCATGGCAGGATGCAAAACCAATGCCCAGAAGTCAGTCGCATTTCTATACATTAACAATGAGATTGAAGAAAGAGAAATTAAGGAGTCAAACCATTTACAATTGCACCCAAAAGCATAAGATACCTAGGAATAAACCTAACCAAAGAGGTAAAGGATCTATACCCTAAGAACTATAGAACAATTCTGAAAGAAATTGAGGAAGACACAAAGAGATGGAAAAATATTCCATGCTCATGGATTGGAAAAATTAATATTGTGAAAACGTCAATGTTACCAGGGGCAATGTACAGGTTTAATGCAATCCCTATCAAAATACCATGGACTTTCTTCAGAGAGTTAGAACAAATTATTTTAAGATTTCTGTGGAATCAGAAAAGACCCCAAATAGCCAGGGGAATTTTAAAAGAAAACCATATCTGGAGGCATCACAATGGCAGATTTCAGGTGGTACTACAAAGCTGTGGTCATCAAGACAGTGTGGTACTGGCACAAAAACAGACACATAGATCAATGGAACAGAATAGAGAATCCAGAAGTGGACCCTCAAATTCATGCACAACTAATATTCGATAAAGGAGGAAAGACTATCCATTGAAAGAAAGACAGTCTCTCCAATAAATGGTGCTCGGAAAATAGGACATCCACATGCAGAAGAATGAAACTAGGCCACTGCCTTGCACCATACACAAAGATAAACTCAAAATGTATGAAAGATCTAAAAGTGAGACAAGATTCCTTCAAAATCCTAGAGGAGAACACAGGCAACACCCTTTTTTAAATCGGCCACAGTAACTTCTTGCAAGATTCATCCACGAAGGCGAAAGAAACAAAAGGAAAAATGATCTATCAGACCTTCATCAGGAAAAGAAGCTTTTGCACAGCAAAGGATAGAGTCAACAAAACTAAAAGAAAACCTACAGAATGGGAGAAGTTATTTGCAAATGACGTATCAGATAAAAGACTAGTTTCCAAGATCTATAAAGAACTTCTTAAACTCAACACCCAAGAAACAATCCAATCATGAAATGGGCAAAAGACATGAAGAGAAATCTCACAGAGGAAGACATAGACATGGCCAACATGCACATGAGAAAATGCTCTGCATCACTCGTCATCAGGGAAATACAAATCAAAACCACAGTGAGATACCACCTCACACCAGTGAGAATGGGGAAAATTAACAAGGCAGGAAACCACAAATGTTGGAGAGGATGAGGAGAAAAGGGAACCCTCTTATAATGTTGGTGGCAATGTGAAATGGTGCTGCTCTCTGAAAAACTTTGTGGAGGTTCCTCAAAGAGTTAAAAATAGACCTGCCCTACAACTCAGGAATTGCACTGCTGGGGATTTACCCTTAAAATGCATATGCAATGAAATGCCGGGACACCTGCACCCTGTTGTTTCTAGCAGCAATGTTCACAATAGCCAAACTGTGGAAGGAGCCACGGTATCCATCGAAAGATGAATGGATAAAGAAGATATGGTTTATGTATACAATGGAATATTACTCAGCCATTAGAAATGACAAATACACACGATTTGCTTCAATGTGGATGGAACTGGAGGGTATTATGCTGAGTGAAGTAAGTCAGTCGGAGAAGGACAAACATTATATGTTCTCATTCATTTGGGATTATAAATAATAGTGAAAGGGAATATAAGGGAAGGGAGAAGAATGGGTGGGAAATATCATAACGACCGCAACTCTGTGAAATATCATAAAGACCCCTAACTCTGTGAAACGAACTAGGGGTGGTGGAGGGGGAGGAGTGTGGGGGGTGGAGGTGAATGGGTGACGGGCACTGAGGGGCACTTGGTGGGATGAGCACTGGGTGTTATTTTCTATGTTGGCTAATTGAACACCCATAAAAAATAAATTTATTATTAAAGGAAATAAAAATAAAAAATATTTGTCATTTCTAATGGCTGAGTAGTATTCCATTGTATTCTTAGATCACCTTTTCTTTTTTTTTAATTTTTTATTTATTTATGATAGTCACAGAGAGAGAGAGAGAGGCAGAGACACAGGCAGAGGGAGAAGCAGGCTCCATGCACCGGGAGCCTGATGTGGGATTCGATCCCGGGTCTCCAGGATCGCGCCCTGGTTCAAAGGCAGGCGCCAAACCACTGCGCCACCCAGGGATCCGCTATATCACCTTTTCTTTATTCATCATCTGTCGATGGACACCGTGGCTCCTTCTACAGTACAGCTTTGGTGGCCATTGCTGCTAGAAACATTCGGATGGTAGTGTCCCCGCATTTCACTGCAACTGTTTTTTTGTAGTAAATCCCCAGCAGTGCAATTGCTGGGTTGTCGCGAAGCTCCAGGGGAAGTTGAGGGATTTTTAGTATATAGAACTAGACATTACATTATAAAAAAAAATTGATTTAGAAACAGGAATCCATGTTTGCTGTCAGGTGGTGTAGTTCAGGGGAATCACACCTGGTAAAATCATTGACCTCCGACCTATTCCCAATAGAGGAATAGGAGACTCAGATGAATGCCAGTGGACACTTGTCCATGCTTCGTGAGTATCCAGCAGCACTCCATATTGACAGGCCTTTTCCATTGGTGCAGGAAGTCACCAAACAATCATGGGATGATGGGTGTCTGGACAGGCTGAAAGTGAGGTGCGGGCTTGGGTGAGTTAGGAAAAGCAGCTGTGGTTTGAATTAGAACCCACATGTTTTTTTTTTTAAGATTTTATTTATTCATGAGAGACAGAGAGAGAGACAGAGACGGAGACACAGGCAGAGAGAGAAGCAGGCCCCATGCAGGGAGCCCGATGTGGGACTCGATCCCGGGTCTCAGGATCACACCCCTAGCTGAAGGCGGCACGAAGCCACGAAGCCCCCGGGGCTGCCCTAGAACCCACATGTTACCACAGTGGAGTCATGATGGTTTTGGTTAATTAAAATCTGATCCCACTTAGGGATAAAATGGATCAATCAAACATATATAATCTCATTACCCCATATCCCAATGGTTATGAAATTTGAGGTGTAATTTCTCTCTTTCTAGCAAAATTAGATGAAAATATCAAAAGCATAGGGAAATTTTAAAAAGATTTAATATATATATTATGATACATTTTCTGTCAGTTCTTAAACATTCTCATTTTCTTTGCTGTATTTCAGGGGAAAAAAACACCATGTCACTTTTCAGATCTTAAGTTTTTTGAAGTGTAAAGGTCAATAGACTTAGGCATATGCAGCAAACGGCATCACCCTCAACCACCTCCAATGGATCCTCATTTCTTCCACGACACATGACATGGGGATCAGCTCTTCCATGCTCAGAGTCTCAGGAATGGACATTAGTCCTGCTCTGCAGAGGACATCATCTGCACCTTTCCAGGAGCTTCCTGGTTTCACTGATTTAATTGAATAGAGTTGAGTTATGGATAATATGTAATGTTTATCAGTTCTTATGTTCTTCCTTCCCTCATATAGAAAGCAATTAAACAGAAGACCAATAACTTAATTTTAAAATAAACAAAATGAGCAGTCAAAATCAATATATGAAAGTAGACACTCTAATCTCAAATCAAAGAAAATACTGTATAAAACCTTAAAATAGAAAGATTAATTATCTTTCATAGTATAACTCATTATATATGATTCAGATCAAGAAATTTCCCCCTGATAGTGTATTGACTCTTCAGTTTCACAGAACTAGTAATTAATAAATCCCTGAATAATATAATATTTGGTTATTATAAGCGTCTTCTTGAGTTACACTATGAATTTAAGGGACTTAACACTGTTTAAGTTGTAATTCATATTACAGATTTTATTTAAATTACTGTTTTTAACATGTAGTGTAATATCAGGGTATGGTGCACAATGGAATGAGTCAACTCTTTCATCAAATGTCTGATGATCATCACAACAGGTCCTGATTCCCTTCACCAGGAGGATTTCTGTCTGGACTCACACTAAAGTCCCCTCAATGTGTCACTCACACAATAATACAGAGCTCTCAGGCTGTTCATATGCAGATACAGCGTGTTCTTGGCATTGTCTCTGGAGATGGTGAATTGCCCCTTCACAGCATCTGCATAGCTTTTGCTGCTTCCACCAGTATTAACCCATGTGACCCACTGCAGCCCCTTCCCTGGAGCCTGGCTGACCCAGCTCATCCAGTAGCTCCTGAAGGTGAATCCAGAGGTCACATAGGAGAGTCTAATGGATCCCCCAGGCTTCAACAGGTCTCCCCCAGACTCCACCAGCTTCACCTCACCTTGGGCACCTGCAGACACAAGATATCCTGGTCAGAAAACTGTCCCACATCATGTTTCTCTCACTCACCTCCACTCACATAGTCAAGGTCTCCGTTCTCCAGGAATTATCTTCTAAAATAGCGACACGGAAAACCCACCTGAGTACAGCCTGCATGGTGAGTTTTCTGTGTTCTGTCCCGATCCCTGAAAGGGGTCACCTAAGGTTTCTGGGGTTGGGCATTCTCTCTCAGCTAAGGGTTCAGGCTGGGCTGGTTTACTAGTAGAGGTAGGGCGCTATTTGCATGTCCTCTGAGTACATATCAAATTTAGCAGTTAGCATCCTTATGATGCTAGTTGCTCAGAACACATGTGTGGATCATGGCAGAGTTTTGCAGACAGGATATGTGTCAGTAAATTGTGCTTTCTCCAACCTCATTTGCTGCCTGATTACTTACCATCAATTATCTTCCATTTTTCCACATACACACTCAAGATAGGTTATGAACATAACAATTTACCACCATTTACAGGTGTATAACTATTCACTGCAGAAGAGAGGTTGTGTGAGTGTCTGAGACCACACAGCACTTTTAAGTGAGTCCCAGTGTCTTGGCTGTGCTCCCCACCATGGGACATGGATCCTCCCTGAGCCACTTCCAAGAAGGAACTGGACATGAGATTTGTAGGTTTCTGGAATTTCCAGAAGTGCCAATTGAGTAATGTGTGGATACCAGGTCTCTTGGTCACGCAAAAATGGAGACAAGTAGAAACCTTGACAGAGACTCACAGAGCTGATGGAAATGTTGTGTATTCAACCACCACAGGGGCATTTACACCTCCTCTCTCTGTACATATGAATGGGAATTCTAAATAAAGACACAAGAGTGGAATGATTATTAAAATAACTAATTCCATAAAATGTGACCAAAAAAGGATGTGTTGTACAGCCGTGTCCTCATCTATGGCATGGAGATCATTTTTTTTTGAAGGTGTGATTTTTTTTTATTTTTAATTTATTTTTTATTGGTGTTCAATTTACTAACATACAGAATAACACCCAGTGCCCGTCACCCATTCACTCCCAACCCCCGCCCTCCTCCCCTTCTACCACCCCTAGTTCGTTTCCCAGAGTTAGCAGTCTTTACGTTCTGTCTCCCTTTCTGATATTTCCCACACATTTCTTCTCCCTTCCCTTATATTCCCTTTCACTATTATTTATATTCCCCAAATGAATGAGAACATATAATGTTTGTCCTTCTCCGACTGACTTACTTCACTCAGCATAATACCCTCCAGTTCCATCCACGTTGAAGCAAATGGCGGGTATTTGTCATTTCTAATAGCTGAGTAATATTCCATTGTATACATAAACCACATCTTCTTTATCCATTCATCTTTCGTTGGACACCGAGGCTCCTTCCACAGTTTGGCTATCGTGGCCATTGCTGCTATAAACATCGGGGTGCAGGTGTCCCGGCGTTTCATTGCATCTGTATCTTTGGGGTAAATCCCCAACAGTGCAATTGCTGGGTCGTAGGGCAGGTATATTTTTAACTGTTTGAGGAACCTCCACACAGTTTTCCAGAGTGGCTGCACCAGTTCACATTCCCACCAACAGTGTAAGAGGGTTCCCTTTTCTCCGCATCCTCTCCAACGTTTGTTGTTTGGCATGGAGATCATTGTACTTGTAGACTCACATATATTGCCATGAAAATATCAATTATATTGATCCTGGAGCTTGTTCTTGGCAACTTGGTTACAGGCACTATGATTGTGTATTCAGAAATTGAGGACTCTTCTGTGTTTCCCCAGACTTAACAAACTGTTTACCATGTCCCTGCATCATGATGTTTGAAGAGAAACACGCTTTATTACCTCATTTATTCATCTGACAATGTACACTTGTGCTGTTTTCATATTTTGTCTTGAAAATAAGGAATCTATAAACAGAGGTGTTTGAGGTTCCTTGTAAACCAGATTTTCTGTATTTTTTGTGTGAATTTTTAGGTATTTGTTTACTGGTTCATGCTAAGGCTCTGTTTTTAACTTCCTGAGTAACCTCAATACTGTTTCCTGGAGTGGCTGCACCCCTGTCCACCCACATATCGTGACCAGAGAATTCTGCAAGGCCTCCGTTCTAGTGGAGGTGGTACCAGGTGTCATTTATCAAGCAGAGCAGACCACACCCAGTTAAAACTCATCCCTTCCTGGCCAAGGATCACACACTGCCCACTGCAGACAGGGAGAGCCTCTGTAGGTATGACCTGATGGAAAAAGATGCCAAAACAGAAGAGCCCAGTGCATGCAGCACACAGTAGAGACACTCTCTGAGGTACCAGACCATACACACTATACAACCTCTTCCTCACAAAACTGTTCCTTTTGGAGGAGGAATCATAACTGGCTTTTCTAACACAGAGAAGAAGGTAGATGGTTAGAGAAACTGCCATGTTGGAGTGCTTCTGATTGCCATCAGTATTTGGTTTCTTCAGACTGATTCCCATAACCCTGAGTTTGAGCAGAGGGCTCCTGTTACATGTCCATTTGCAGGAATTTCCATCACTGAATGGATCGTGTGCATCAGGAAGACTGCCAGCAGTCCACACCCTCAAACTGGCTGAAACATCCACTGAATAGTGATAGAGGGTGGTGATAATAATAGTCCTGCTATTCGGTTCTATTGGAGCTCATCTGTTGTCCCACATGAAGCTCCTGTGTCATTGGAGACAAGAATGAGATGGTGTGCATGGTCCTCAGGTGACAACTGTAACTTCCTGCAAATCATATAATTATTGTATCATACTCAATGGACTTTCCACATTAAAAGAGCTCTTGAGTGCATAGAAATGCTGGATCAGGGGAAAGAGGGATATAAGATTATGATATTGTGTGATAAATGACAGAGGGAGATTTCGAGTTTCCAGGTAACACAGAAGGTGGTTATCCCAAAATCTCTGTTTTTTTGTTTTTAACTTTAAAAACAGGCATTTATTTTTTGCATCAAATACAGGCGTTCCAAATATCCAAAGGATGGAATAAGGTGGGTCGGCCCACAGTCTAAGGCTAAAATGATTGACCCTAAAATGATTTAATTCATGTCCAGGAAAAGAAACATTATCACCACAAAAGGCTAAATAAAAATAACACCATCTTAGAGAAGTTAAAGTATTTTTCTTTTTTCATTTTTAAATGAAAATTATCTAAAGATATGAAAATCTTTAAAGATGACTGGCATAAATGGCCAAGATTTTTGTTAAATGCAGTATAAAACAAGGAGAAATAATCTGTTGTTGTCTGCATGATATGTGCAAGGCTGAAGGAGTATTTTAACCATTTTTTCTTTATTTAAATTCAACTTGCCAGCATACATTATACCATAGTATACCACCCTGTATTTGTCACATCATATGTGGTAACTGGGTGATGGGCATTAGGGAGGACATCTGATGAGGTGAGAACTTAGTGATATGCTATATGTTGGCTAAATGAATTTACATATCACATCATCTTTCAAACAAGAAAGTACTGAGGATTTTGAAAAACACCCATTTTGGAGGTCGCTAAGAAAACTGAGTTCTGGGGCACCTGAGTGGCTCCATGTTTGAGCTTCAGCCTTCAGCCCAGGTCAGGATTATGGAGTCCTGGGGGTGAGTCCTACCTCAGGCTCCCCAGAGAAAGCCTGCTTCTCCCTCAGCCTGTGTCTCAGCCTCTCTCTGGGTCTCTCATGAATAAATAAATAAAATATTTAAAAGAGATAAAGCGGAGTTCAGGGAATAATATATCTCCCAAAGTACAAAGAGGCGTGTGTATCCACTGACATACCTGTGCTCTACATGATTTGTGGAGAAATCTTGGATTTCCCTAGAAGTGAGAGGGTTTTCAGGTGAGATGACCATTGGATCCCTGAACTTATAAAGTGTATTTCCATCCGGAATCATAGGGAGCATCCCCCAACTCATTGAATCCATGAATACAAGAATATCCATGGAAGGCAGAAGTAATCTAATTTATTTGTCTCAATGTCTGTGCTATTCATCTCATGTTATCATCTCTACTGTTAGACTGAGCAACACACATGACCTTCCCTGGTTCTCATTACAACAGATCCGAATGATTTACACCAACATCGACTCTGTGCTCCAGGATGCAGCAGACAGATCATGGGTCTTGTCAAGCTCTGTTTTCCTAGGATCTAATTATATATATATTTTCCAGATGAGATCAGAGATCATAATTAAAAGGAGTTCTACTTTCTGTACAACCTTGCTGACATTTAGTATTATCATAGTTTAATTTATTCAATTCAATAATTTAGTCAATAGGTGGAGATGTGTTGTATTGTGAGGATCATTATATTTACATTTATCATTTACCTCTTTCCAGGGAATAGAACATTAATCTGTTATATGTTTCTTAAAGAACTCCTGAGAATAGTGCCACCATCAAGGACGTGGAAAATGTAGGTTTGGTGATGCTCCCCACATGACTATTCACCATTCTTATTTGGTCTGCATAAAATCTGAAGTGCTCTAGAGGTCCCCTATGGGCATTTCAGATTGCTGGTCTTCAAATTTGCGGGAAAACCCCTGCCGAACTCTGCTGATCATGGTTCATCTATAGAGAAAGCTGTAAGGTTGTTTCTGAATCTTAGAATCTACAGTTGGAAGCCTGTGTCCCTAGGTTAGCATGGAAACTGAGATTTCCATCTTGAAGTGAGTGGTATTTGAGCACCTAAGCCCAAGATTGGGGCATGCACAGTGCCTCTCCATCACCAAATGGAAGAAGTGTTGGGTTCTGGAGCAATCCTGAGGACACAGCATGTCCCATTAAGGAGCTTCCAAATCCTCATGGAGCCCAGTCCTGCTCCACTGCATTTAGTCTCACATCCTGCACATATGAACTCATGGAAAGAGTAAGAAATTATTTGAAAGGGGAAGGAAAAGCGGAGCTTCATCCACAGATGGTTCTGAAGATATTCAGGCACCAGTTAAGAGTTGATCTCAGTAGACTAAAATTGTCTTCACAACCCTGATGCAGCTGGCTTTTGAGAGGAGTGGAATATCCTTTCAAGATGGGATTAGAGTGCTAAGTAGGTACCAATAGCTTGTAAGGAGGAGACGAAGCAGAGACCCTTCAGGATGAAGGTGTTGGTCTCCCTCTCAGGTAATGGGCTGTGACAAGCTGAAGGGTTGCTGAAATCAGAGTGTGTGTAGTTGGTAGATGAAGAAGGAAGGTCAAATAACAATTCGTATTCTCGTTTGGTTACTAAAATGAGGATTGTAAGTGTCATGCATATTGCCTCCTTGTATTATTTCAGATCTTCTTTGCTAACAAACAGAAGGGGAGAGGAGTTACGATGTCAGACCTGCAAGGGATCCTGGGCTTGTGTCATCCCTGAACACAGCTGGATATTTATCAAATAATTCTGAGCTAACAAGAAATCAATAGGAGGATGAGAGAACAAAAGATGCTAGTCATAAAAAAATGCTAGTCTGCAAGTTGAAAATCGACACGTTTTGGAACGTAGGCATTGTGGAGTGCTGTGTTGAGGAGATTTAGCTGTGGGGATGGGACAGGGAAGGAAACTACTTCCTGAAGCTACTACAATTAGGATAAGCAGAAAAGAGGAAAGTTGTTGACTTCATTTCATTATATGAGTTCATCATAGAAATCCACCCACTTGAGGATATGGGTGGTTAAAGGTACTTAGATTACATAGCAGGCTGGAATCTAAAACAATATTTTTAAAGATACAACTGGGTTTGAAGAATTCCTGACAAGCCCCCTAATTGGAAGGACAGAGACCTCAACATCCAGGAAGCACAGATACTCTCATGAAATTCAACAAATTCGAATTTCACAAAATATGCAGGCAAAGAAGAAATTATGAAAGCAGGAAGGGAACTGCTGTCCTGACCTCACAGACATCAAACAGCATATGGACGGTGATGCTCAGACTCAGGTCCCAGAGAGTCAGCACATCCCCATCTTCTGGAAAGGTTGATAAAACATCATCCTTACACTAAAGTTCCACAATCTCCCAGGCCCCTGCTCCCTGTGTAAAGTTTCTCCCTCCATGTCCACTGGGACTTGATCAAAGAGTCCTAGGAGTGTCCACAGGTTCATCCTCCCTGCAGGAGGGAACATGTGAGAAATCCACCATGACCCCATGGATGGAAACTATCAGGGACTTACCACAACAAATGCACCAAAAAGACCAGATCATCAGGGCTTGAAATCGCGTGTCACCAATATCTTACCCTGTGCTCCCTGCTGGAACATCATACTTGGTCTGCATGGATTAAACAACAGACACTCATTCCCACAGTTCTGGAGTCTGGGAAGCCTGAGGTCCAGGTGCAGGTAGATGTGGTGTCTAGAGAGCACCCACGTCCTACCCCATCCTTTCCTCGAAAACTCACTTTGGGCCATGGGGCAGTGAGCTTTCCCAGTCCTGATGTATAAGGACCTTGGTCCTATCCTGAGGCTGCACCCTCCTGACCTAAGTGCTCCCCTAAGGCCACACCAACTCCTCCCATCTCAAGGGCATTAGGTTTCAAAATGGGGAAGGTAGAGGTCACACACAGAGGGCTGATATCAGCACTTGAAGGATCAATGATTTATATCCTGGAAGTGGAAGGCTCCTCCAATCCAGCTCCTCACCCAGAGGATCCTCATAGATCCAGTGGAAGCTTCTGGTCCCTGCACAAGGACACACATGACCTTCAGAATCAGCTGATAACTTGGAACGGGATAGATTCCACTTCGCCTTCTGGGTGAGTCGTTGGTCCACTTTTATAATCACATGATAATTTTTGCCTCTTCTCTCTGATTATATTTCTCGTTTATCAGTACATCAGGTATTATTTCTTTTTTGTGCATGGATTGTAGGTCCCTCTTTTAAAAATGGTTTTATTTTTTATTCATGAGAGACACAGAGAGAGAAGAGGTAGAGACACAGACAGAGGGAGAAGCAGGCACCATGCAGGGAGCTTGATGTGGTACTCGAAATTGGGACTCCAGGATCATGGCCTTAGCTGAAGGCAAACGCTAAATGACTGAGCCACACAGGGATCCCAGGATCCCTCTAGTCCTTGACATACATGGAGGTATTTGTATATTTCTCATATTTGGGGAAATAGTAAATAAGTGTAAGCAACTCTGTCTGCTGTGCATATGAAGTAGCTGTTTTCCTAAACAATCTAAGTTTTCAAATCAGAAGCCGAATACTTAATAACAAATTCCTGGTCCAGTGAAGCTCCCTGGGGGAAACAGCTCCTTGGTGAGGAAGCCCAGACCCTGACAGGAAACCTGCCCAGAACCTCCCTCTGCATCTGCTCCTGGGCCTTCAAGACAGAAGTGGTGAGGAGTGTGCACCACCTGGTAGTCCCGATCCCCTTCTACAGGGAGGTTTGTGTCTGGTCTCACACTGAGGTCGCCTCAATGTGTCCCTTGCACAGTAATACACGGGCGTGTCCTCAGCTCTCAGGCTCTTCATCTGCAGATACAGTTTGTTCTTGGCGTTGTCTCTGGAGATGGTGAATCGGCCCTTCACAGCGTCAGTGTAGTATGTGCTACTTCCATCAGTGGTAATAGCTGCGACCCACGGCAGCCCCTTCCCAGGAGCCTCGTGGACCCAGTAAATGGCATAGCTATAGACGGTTAATCCAGAGGCCACACAGGACAGTCTCAGGGAACCCCCAGGCTTCACCAGGTTTCCACCAGACTCCACCAGCTGCACCTCACCCTGGACACCTGCAGACACAAGACATCCTGGTATAAAAACTGTCCCATATCCCCTATTTCTCTCACTCACTTCCACTCACAGACCCAAGGCCTCTGGTTCTCTTTGAATTACCTTTTAAAGTAGCGAAAAGGAAAAACAAACAGAGCACAGACTCCATGATGGTTTGTTTGTGTTGTGTCCTGATTCCTGAATCGGGTCACCTTGGGATCCTGGGGTTGGGGCTCCTCTCCCAGCTGCAGGGTCGGGACTGGGCTGGTTTAATCAGTGGAGTGAGAGTCCTATTTGCATGTCCTCTGACTATATAACCAGCTCCAGACTTAGGTTCGCGTATTTAAAGCCAACACGAGTGTTGCACCACAATTCTATAGCAATTTGTGTAGATGGACCTCTTATTATATGAAGTTCTAAGCACAGTTATTTTCGAATTTCTGGGTGCATTTCAAAAAACACATCAGTATAGGTCATTTTCTGGAGATATTTCAGCTTGTTAGTAAATTTTAATCCTAAATATTTATTTTAGGTTCTAGTGTAAATTGGATTATTTTGCTAATTTTGTACATGTAATTTGTTGTTATTTTGTAGGAATTTATCATTATTTTATTTGCTGATTTTTATACAGATTTTTTTGCTGAGCTCATGAGTTATTTCTTCCAGTTTTTATGTGACATTTTTACTCATTGACTCTATTGACATTGTCATAGGAAAACTAATTATTTTCTTTCCAGGTTACCACGTTTTCTTTTTTTAAATGTAGTTTTCTTGGTATGTTTACTGGTAGGTCCTCCAGTCTGGGGCAGAAAGCATTTTCCTCTTGTCTTCAGGATGCATTGTCTGTTTTATTTATTTTACGTGCATCCTATGTTTATTGCAGCATTTTTTTCAATAAAACTTTATTTTTATTGGTGTTCAATTTTCCAACATACAGAATAACACCCAGTGCTCATCCTGTCAAGTGATCCCCTCAGAGCCCGTCACCCATTCACACCCACTCCCCTCCACAACCCCTAGTTCATTTCCCAGAGTTAGAAGTCTTCCATGTTCTGTCTCCCTTTATGATATTTTCTACCCATTTCTTCTCCCTTCCCTTCTACTACCTTTTACTATTATTTATATTCTTCAAATAAATGCGAACATATAATGTTTGTCCTTCTCCGTTTGACTTATTTTACTCAGCCATAATATGCTCCAGATCCATCCATGTTGAAGCAAATGGTGGTTATTTGTCATTTCTAATGGCTGAGTAATATTCCTTGTATACATAAACCACATCTTCTTTATCCATTCATCTTTCGATGGTCACCGAGGCTCCTTCCACAGTTTGGCTATTGTGGACAGTGCTACTATAAACATCGGGGTGCAGGTGTCCCAGCATTTCATTGCATGTGTATCTTTCAGGTAAGCATTTGATATAATGTAGACCTAGAGGAGATAATAAATTTCATTTTGTATGTGGATGACCTACCTAATATAAAGTGACAGTCTACAACTCAAATCAAGACAAGGTGAATCATCATATCCTCTGCCCATTTCTGATTGCAGTTTTCACTTTTTGGTTGCTTAGTTTGGTAATCTATTTTTCGATTTTGGATACCAGCATTAATCCGGAGATAGATTTGCAAATCTCTTCTCCCATTGTTTTTATTCTTTTGGAAGATGTTATTTATTTATTCATCAGAGATAGAGAGGGAGATTCAGAGATGGGCAGAGGGATAAGTGGGCTCCCCACATGGAGCCTAATGCTGGTCTCAATCCTAGAGCTCTAGGACTCCCTGAGCCAAAGACAGATGCTCAAGCTATACAGGCATCCCTATCATTTTCAATTTGTTAGGTTGCCTTTTAATTATGTTTAGTGTTTCCAAAGCTGTACAACGGCTCCTTCCTTGATGTAGTCCAGAGAGTTCACTCTTACTTTTGTTTCCCTTCCATTTGGAGATTCGAGTTCCAAGAACCTGTTGTGGCTAAGGTCACAAAATCTCCTTGATTTTGATGGTTTCTTGCCTCATATTTAGGTTTTTCATCTACTCTGAGTTTACCTTTGTGTGGAGTGTAAGAATGTGGCCCAGGTTCATTCTATTTGCAGCTGTCCAGTGTTCCCAACACCACTTGTTCAAGAGAGTGCTCTTTTTCCAGTTGATAGTCTTTTGTACTTAGTTGAGGATAAGTTGGCCATAGAGCGGTTTGTCCATTTATGGGTTCTTTATTCTATTCCATTCACCATGTGCATGTTTTACTGCCACTATTATACTGTTTTGATGATCATAACTTTGAAATCTGGAATTCTGATGGCTTTTGCCTTTTTTTATTAAGTTTTTATTTATTTACTCATGAGAGATGCAGAGATACAGAGAGAATGGCAGAGACACAGGCAGAGGGTGCAGCAGGCACCATGTAGGGAATCTGATATCGGACTTGTTCCCAGGTCTGCAGGATCATGCCCTGGACAAAAAGGCAGTGCTAAAACGCTGAGCCACGCTGGCTGCCCTGATTTGTTTTCTGTTTTAACATTCTTTTGCTTACTCAGAATCTTTTCTGTTTATTTACAAATTTTAGGCTTGTTCCATTCCCTAGAAAAATCTTGGCGGTGTTTTGATAGGGTTCATACTGGATGCATAGATTGCTGTTGGTGGCATAGACATTATATGAATATTTAATTTTCCAATCCATAAGAATAAACTGTTTTCCATATATTTCTGTCTTTTTAAATGTCTTTCATATGTATTTTAGAAATATTAGACTAGGTCCATTCCTCTTTGGTTACGATTATTCCTCATTATCTGAAGTTTCTTTTGTTTTTCAAATTTTATTTCTTAATTATTTTTCATTGGAAAAATGAAATGTTGCGCTTTGCCAACATATAGCATAACACCCAGTGCTCATCCCGTCAAGTGACGCCTGATTGCCCGTCACCCAGTCATCGCTAACCCCGCCGACCTCCCTTACCAGTACCCCTTCCCAGAGTTCCTTCCCAGAGTTCCTTTCCCAGAGTTAGAAGTCTCTCATGTTCTGTCGACCTCTCTGGTATTTCCCACTCATTTTATCTCCTTTCCCCTTTACTCCCTTTCACTACTTTTTATATTTCCTGAATGAATGAGACCATATATTTGTTCTTCTGCGACTGACTTACTTCACTCAGCATAATACCCTCCAGTTCCAATCACGTCGAAGCAAATGGTGGGTGTTCTTCATTTCTAATGGCTGAGTAATATTCCATTGTATATATAGACCACATAATCTTTATCCACTATTCTTTCGATGTACACTGAGGCTCCTTCCAGTTTGGCTACTCTGGACATTGCTGCTATAAACATTGAGGTGTAGGTATCATGGTCTTTCACTGTATTTGTATCTTTGTAGTAAATCCCAGTAGTGCAATTGCTGGGTCATAGGAAAGCTCCAGGGGAAGTTGAGAGTTTCATAGTATATAGAACTAGACATTAAATTAAAAATATTGAATTAGAAAAAGGAATCCACTTTTTGTGTCAGGTTGTGAAAGTCAGGGGAACAGCACAGGGTAAACATGAATCGTCGAGCTCTGACCTATTCCCTGTCAAGGAACAGTAGCTTCAGATGAATGCCAGTAGACACTTGTTCATGCTTTCTGAGTATGCAGCAGCACCCTGTATTAATAGGCCTTTCCCATTAGTACTGGAAGTCCACAAACAGGGATGTCATAGGGTGATGGTTCTCTGTAGAGGCTGAAAGTGAGGTGCCGTTATGTTTGAATTAGGAACGGCAGCTGTAGTTTCAAATTCAACCCCCATATTACAACAATGGAGTCATGACGGTTTTGGTTAATTAATATCTGCTTCCAGTTGGGGATAAAATGTTTAAATCAAATATATTCAATCTCATTACCCCATATCCCAATGTTTATAAACTTTTGAGGTATAGTTTCTCTCTTTCTAGCAACATTAGATGAAAATATCAAAGTCATAAACATGTTAAAAAAGATTATATATAGGGATCCCTGGGTGGCGCAGCGGTTTGGCGCCTGCCTTTGGCCCAGGGCGCGATCCTGGAGACCCGGGATCGAATCCCACATCGGGCTCCGATATATGTGGGATATATATATATAAATATAATAAAGATATTATATATATATATATATATATATAAAAGATATATATATAAAAGATTATATATATATATAATGGAGGATTTTCATTAGTTCTTAAAAATGCCCATCCTTCTGTTGACGAATGAGCACTGAGGGATATGCTCTATGTTGGCAAATTGACTCAAATAGAAAATATATAAAAATATATTTTAGGGATCCCTGGGTGGCGCAGCGGTTTGGCGCCTGACTTTGGCCCAGGGCGTGATCCTGGAGACCCGGGATCGAATCCCACATCGGGCTCCCGGTGCATGGAGCCTGCTTCTCCCTCTGCCTGTGTCTCTGCCTCTCTCTCTTTCTCTCTGTGTGACTATCATAAATAAATAAAAAAATTAAAAAATATATATATATATTTTAAAAATAGTGTCAAGGAAAACCCAGCTGAGCATAGACTCCATGGTGAGTTGTGTTTTGTCCTGATAACTGACATTGCTTCTGGGGCTGAGGTTCCTCTCCAAGATGCAGGGTCATGTCTGGGCTGTTTATTCAATAGAAGGTGGCCTCTATATACATGTCCTCTCAGTATATAGTCAGCTTGGCATCATTTATCTGAAGCTGTGTGACCTATAAAGATGTGATAGCCTTTGTGTTCATACTTACTTTTTGAAAAACTGTTTTTTATAACATAATATTCCAGACTTCAGACTTTGTGTCCACGTGGTACTTTGTAATTGTATTTGCATAGAATCTTGGTTTGTAGGTGTCATGTTTCCCCATACAATGATGTGAACCTACCCCTTAAATTGTAGAGGGTTTCTAATGTGTCCTTATGCACATTTTCAGGTGAGTCTAACCCCAGATTCTTGGCCTGTGCTCATCTCCACAGGACTTATTGCCCTCTGAAACATCTGAATGAAAGAGTGGCAGTGTTCTTTAGAATAGTGGACACATTCTATTGGGGATCACATGATTTTGCTAAATTTAGTATTTAGCTGAATTTCAGAGGGTTTCAGGTAATGCAGTTCTATTTGTAAGTCTCTAACACCTCAGTCAAGTTGTTCCACTGCAGTTAACTCTGTGATCTTCTGTAATCGCTTTGATGAGCTTACCTGACTCAGAATGAGCTCATTCAGGCAGGGTGTTGGATATAATAAACTGGTGTCATAATGAACATCTTCCATTGTATAGCCTATATTTCTATTTTTCTTATACTTCCTAAACTAACAGTGTAGTGCTGCATTTACACTGTAAGTTTTTCATGAATTCCTTTTACATTCAAATACTATATTCCATCTAGGAGAAGAAAAATATCTACCATGATCCTCTTCTACAGATTTATCAGGAATTTTTCATAACAAATGCAGCAGGAAATTTCAGTTTCAATTCAATTTCAATTTGTGCCTCTGATCAACCATAATTTTGGTTTTCTTAGATCAGTCCCCCTGACCCTGTGGGCTGCATACAGGACTTCTGATCTGTCTCAAAATTTAGCACATTCCATGTTTGTTTTGTTAATATATTATTTATTTATTCAAGAGAGACACAGAGAGAGAGTGAGAGAGAGAGAGAGAGATGCAGAGACAGGCAAGACACAGGCAGTAGGAAAACAGGCTCCATGCAGGGACCTACTGTGGGACTCTATTCCTGATCTCCAGGATCAGGCCCTGGGCTGAGGGTGGTGCCAAATAGCTGACTCACCTGGGTAACCCCATTTCCATCTTTGAATAGATCATATGCATCAGGAATACTGCAAGCAGAGCCCAACACACAAATGGCACCTGTGTCACCTCTACAGAGACATGGCCAATGGATGCTAATAATATATCTGTAATTCTAATCCTTTGTGAGCATCTGTGCCTTCCTGGAAGCCCCAACCTCACTGCTAGGAGGTGCATTGCTCCTTTTTGTCACCCGTTGGATGACCTTATGTGTATGTACTACACATGTCTATAATTACTTCCTGAAACTTAATATAATATTAGTACAATACTCAATAGGCTTTACAAACACAAATGAGTCATTAGGATCCAGAATCAGAGTAGGGGTGAAAATAAGTTTATGATATTCTGAAACAAAACACCAGGATTCAAGGTTCTCCTCCAACATATAAATCAGAAAGAATTCACCACACCATCTTTATTATAAGAAAATATGGGAGAGAGAAGTGAACATGTCAGAAGATTAGGGGGACTCAGGGATTGTCACATCCCTAGAACAGCTGGATAGTTATTGAATCATTTCGAACACCCATGAAATCAATCAGAGTTGAAAAAACAACAGAAAGTCTCCTAAAAGAATACTGAGCAGGTTTTGGAGTGTTGGAGCTGTCTGCTGTTGACATTGGGGAGATACAACCATGGGGATGACAGCAGGAGGGAGGTTGCTTGCAGAAGCTACAGTCAAGGACTTTAAGGACAAGAGAGGAACGTATGAACTTATAGAATTCTACTCCTGCGGGGTACGGACCTGGCATGATGGTGCTCAAATGGAAAAATGGGGTAATTTCCTGGATCTAAGGACCCCCTGAGTGCCAAGAAGAAAAAGTGGCACTATGTGATGCATGTTGAAGAAGGACTGGAACCTGAAGTCTTGTGAACATTGGGTCTGAGTGCAGGCGTTGTGCTGTGTTTCCATAAACTGAACTCTGTGTGGTCCTGTGATTTCTATTCTGAAACCAGCAGGCAGAAACTAGACCCTTTCTTTTGACAACCCCTCGGAGGACCAGCCCAGGTCTAAACTACAGGAGCCTTCCATATTTTTTTGAGCCTTCCATATTGACGATTAGAGACCTTTCATGTGCCTGAGATAAACCAGCTCAGACACAGGTATGGTGAAGTTGGAATTCAGAGGTAGACTGAGGACAGAAAGGGCTTGATGGCTGTCCTCTGAGGGCTCCCTGAAGACTCGGGGGTGCAAACATTCATTCCCAGGCTAGAGGTAGGAGACCATGTTCATAACTGCTCTCCAATACAGCCAGGAAGAGAGTCACAAAACCCCAAAAAAGGCCTCAACAATGTGGGATGTGAGCATCTACAGAGGAAAGAAAACCAGCAGCAAATGATAACAATCCATTGCCAACTGTACTGTGCATTTAGACATCCATGTAAGTCCAGCTCAGGTCCAGGGCTGCACACTGCAAGAGGAACTGTGTGCTCCATCACTTGCTCCATCCTCTCACATCAATTTTCTGAGCGTTCATTTCTGGGGACAGCTGCGATTTGTATAAATATTTATGAAATCCTTAAAGCCAACCAATGCCCTGCTTCTGAGCATTCAGAGCTGCTCCCCTGCCTTGCTGACCATGAGTGGACTTACCTTCCTTGAAATAGATTCACTGTCATGTAATTTCACATGTTGACTATGAAATAGAATGGTAGAGCTGTTAGATATTGGCATGACCAGGTCATGTTACCTGGTTGTTGCAAATTCCATGACAAAAATGATTGCATTTCAGTAAAATGATAAGAGGTAAATAAGTCATGTAGGTCCCTTGAAGGGTTCCATTGAGGAAATCCTAAAGGGAAACTGATCTCATGTCCAGAGGGAGAGTCACAGATGCAGGTAGGTTTGAAATGAGGACACGGGGCACCAAATGTTCATCCAGTGACAAGGGACACACCTAACAGCCATCAGTACAACACAACCCTGTAAGGTGATGGTGAGACACAAATCCCACTGGGTCATCACATCCACATCTTCTGGAAACATTATCAAAGAACATCCTTAAACTGAAGTTCCAAAGTTTCTGAGTATCTCTGACTCTCTTGTATCATTGTTCTCCTTCTCTGTGACCAGTGTGACTTTTTAACAGATACCTATGGTTTGCAAAAGTTTAGTCCTAGTTCCAGGTGAGAAATGCACCCTTCACTGGATGAGGATGGTTAACTGATACTTCTCACAATAAATACTGCAGGGCCATGCCAGAGCATCAATGTGTCCCTAAAATCTCTATCTGTGCCATAAAACTCTTTGGATTATATGTTTATACTCTGTGAAAAATGTCCAGGATGATTTCACAAGGATTGCTTTGAATATGTAGAAGGTTCTGAGCAGTATAGAGATTTTCACAGTATTTATTTTTGTTTTGTTTTAAAGATTTATTTATTGATTCAGGAGAGTCACAGAGACAGAGGCAGAGACATAGGCAGAGGGAGAAGCAGGCTCCCTTCCAAAAGCCTGATGCAGGACACCATCCCAGAACCCCAGGGTTACAACCTGAGCACATTGCAGACCCTCAAACTCTGAGCAACACAGGTATCTTGACAATATACATTGTTCTAATCCATAGGCACAGAAGGTGTTCCCTCTTTGTGTCTTCTTCAATTTCTTTCCTGAGTCATCAAACAGGTAGAAACATTTTGGGTAAAAAAAAAAAAACCGGAAACAGAACTACAGCTGGAGGGCATCACAATGTTTGTAGACAAGCTCTATTTTAAAGTCTTTATGATCAAAATTGCATGGTATTGGCAAAAACAACACATAGATCAATGGAGCAGAGCAGAGAGAGCAGATATGGACCCTCAACTCATTGGTCAACTACTCCTCAAGAAGAAAGAAAAAAATATCTAAGGAAGAAATTCTCATCAATAAATGGATCTGAAAAAGAATTGGACAGCCACTGGCATTAGAATGAACGTGGACCATTCAGCTACACCAAACACACAGATAATCTCAAAATGGATGAAATACCGAAATCTGAGATAGTAATTCATCAAAATCCTAGAGGTGAATTCTGGTAGAAACTTTTTTCCTCACCTGCAGCGACTGCTAGCAAGGCACCTCTCAAAAGACATAGGAAACAAAGGGAAAAATAAACTATTAGGACTTTATCAAGAGAGAATCTGTACAACAATGCAAAAGGTGACAATATGAAAGGCAACCTACAGAATAGGACAAGATATTTCCTTAACAAAGGCAGCACCCAACAAAACAATCAATCCAGTCATGAAATAGGGAGAATACATGAACAGGCATTCTCCAAAGAAGACCGACAAATGGCCAACAATGGAGATGAGAAAAATGATCCACATGACTTGTCATCACGGAAATACAAATGAAAACCACACTAAAATCCCACTTATACAACTCAGAATGGATAAAGCAACAAGGCCAGATACAATAAATATAAGGGAGGATATTGAGAAAGTGCAACCCTCTTCCAGTATTGGTGGGAATTAAGGCTTTTTGAGCCACACCAGAAAACAGAATGGAATGTCCTGAAAAAGTGAGAATAGAGCCACTCCAGGAACCAGCCATTGCCTTTAAGGGAATTTACACCAAAAACACAGATTTATTTATTTATTTATTTATTTATTTATTTATTTATTATTTATTATATAAATTTATTTTTATTGGTGTTCAATTTGCCAACATATAGAATAACACCCAGTGCTCATCCTGTCAAGTGCCCACTTCTGTGCCCATGACCCAGTCACCCCCACCCCCGCCCAACCCCCCTTCCACCACCCCTAGTTCTTTTCCCAGAGTTAGGAGTCTTTCTGTCTCCCTTTCTGATATTTCCCACTTTTTTTTCTCCTTTCCCCTTTATTCACTTTCACTAAAAATACAAAGACACAGATTTAATGAAATGAAGGGACACTTGTACCTCAATGTTCACAGCAGCAAAGTCCACAACAGCCAAACAGTGGAAGGAGCCTCAGTGTCTATTGAGAGATGAATGGATAATGAAGCTGTGGTCTATGTATACAATGGAATATTACTCAAAAAAAAAACAATGGAATATTACTCAGCCATTAGAAAGGACGAATATCCACCAATTGCTTAGACGTGGATGGACCTGGAGCATATTATGTTGAGTGAAATAAGTCAATCAGAGAAGGACAAACATATGGCCTCATTCATTTGGGGATAATAAAAAATAGTGAAAGGGATTATAGGGGAATGGAAAGAAAATGAGTGGGAAAATCAGAGAGGGAGAAAGAACATTAGACTCCTAACTCTGGTAAACAAACAAGGAGTATAGGAAGGTGAGGTAGGCAGGGGATAGGATGCCTGGGTGATGGGCACTTAATGGGGAACTTGATGGGATGAACACTGGGTGTTATGATATATGTTGGCAAATCACACTACAATAAACAATATACAAAAAAGACGTACTTTATATATACAATGGGATATTACATAGCAGTCAGACATAAGGAATAACATGAAATAATGTTCCCTTCAGTATGGATGGAACTGGAGGCATTATATTGAGAGAAATAAATCAATCACAGAAAGGCAATGATATGGTCCCATTCATATTGAAAGAGACTATAAGGGAAGGAGTGAAACTTAGTGGAGTAAGACCAGAGAGGAAGACAAATCAGGAGACACACTTAACTCTGGGGAAAAAAACAACTGAGGGTCACTGGAAGGGAGGAGGTGGGGAAAGGGGTAACTGGATAATGGGAGTTAAGGAGGGTACATGATGTGATGAACACTGAGGGTATAGTGAATGTTGGTAAATTCAATTTAAATAAAGAAAAAAATGACTATCACCCATGCCCCATGCTGGAACATCATAGATGGACTGGGCAGATCAAACAACAGACACTAATTCTCACAGATCTGGAGTCTGGGTGTCTGAGGTCCAGGTGCAGGAAGCTGTGGTGTCTGGAGAGCACCCACATCCTACCCCGTCCTTTCTCCATCACCTTACATGGGACCAGGGTGTAGGGAACTTTCCCAGTTCAAGAGTATAAGGGCTTATCTGACAATGAGGCTGCACCTCCAGACGTAACTGCACCCCTAAGGCCCCACCTACTCCCCGCATCATATGAGTATTATGTTCCAACACGGGGATGGTTGAGGTCACACACAATGAGCTGACGTCTGCACCCGAAGGATCCATGAGTTATTCCCTACAAGTTGAAGGTCCTCCAATCCAGCTCCTCAAACTGAGGATCCTCATGGATTCAGTAGAAGTTTCTGGTCTCTGAGCATACGGAGTACACATGACCTTCAAAAGCAGCTGGTGACTGTGGGGAGAGGACAGCTTCCATCTGAGAACTGGTAGGATCTTGGCTTATTATTATTATCATTTTAGGTTTCATGCTGCTTCCATATATTATCTATCTTGTTTTCCTGTGACTCAGGCATTTGGCTACTTAGATGTACCATGTCTTTCTTTTGTCTTCCCAGTTTAATGCTTGTTTAGTGAACTTATTCCTCACACCATGTCCATGTATTATTGCCTGATAGCTCCCTGATATTCCATCCCTGTTCATCTCCTCCACACAAAGGATAAGAAATGAAACAATAACCCAGGAGTTCCCTCTTTTGATGCAATTGGGACACTGACTCCACACAAGCCCCTCGTGGAGCAGGACCCCGTCCTCACCACTGACCCACAACACACAACCTGTGCCAGTGTCCTCCATGACACCATCCAGGCATTTATGATGTAATGAGAGGCCTGCCTGGCTCCCATCGGATACGAAGGTGAAGGTGATAAAAGCTTATACTCTCATGATGGTGTGTGTGTGTGTGTGTGCGTTGTGTGTGTCACCTCTGGGTCCACATCACTACCATGTCATGCTGGGAATCTCTCTCACTCCCCAGACATTTTAACATTTTTGTAGAACATCTCTTTTCTATTGTGTGGATTGGAGATTCATCTATGCCATGATGCTGCAAGACACCATGTTAGCATGGGGTCCTGTGATCCACAGTGAGTGTCATTAGGACTCATGAAAATGTTCAGATAATGTGAATGGAGTTATTTGTAATTGATGAATATTTCTGGTCAGGAAATGTTAAGTACAAGTAAGTGCAAGCACTATAGTTGAATTCTAAGTCTGTAAGAAAGAGGCTGAATAGGTAAACACACAATCAAGTGTTCAAAGAGACTCCCTGGGGGAAACTACTCCATGGAGAGGAAGCCCAGACCCCGACAGGAAACCTACCCAGAACCTCCCTCTGCATCTGCTCATGGGCCTTCAAGATAGAAGTGGTGAGTAGCGTGTACCCCCTAGTGGTCCTGATCCCCTTCTACAGGGATGTTTGTGTCTGGGCTCACACAGAGGTCCCTTCACTGTGTCTGCACAGTAATACACAGCCGTGTCCTCAGCTCTCAGGCTGTTCATCTGAAGATACAGCATGTTCTTGGCGTTGTCTCTGGAGATGGTGAATCGGCCCTTCACAGCGTCTTTGTAACCTGTGCTACTTCCATCATAGCTAATGTATGCGACACACTGCAGCCCTTTCCTGGAGCCTAATGGACCCAGCTCATGTCACAGTTACTGAAGGTGAATCAAGGGGCCACACAGGAGAGTCTCGGGGACCCCCCAGGCTTCACCAGATCTCCCCGAGACTCCACCAGCTGCTCCTCACCCTGGACACCAGCCGACACAAGACATCCTTGTCAAGAAACTGTCCCACATCCACTGTTTCTCTCACTTACCTCCACTTGCAGACTCTAGGTCTCTTTTTCTCTACGAATTACCTTTTAAAATAGCGACAAGGAAAAGCCCGCTGAACACAGACTCCATGGTGAGTTGTCTGTGTTCTGTCCTGATCCCTGAAGGGGATCACCTGGGGATCCTGGTTCTGGAGCTCCTCTCCCAGCTGCAGGGTAGGGGCTGGGCTGGTTTAATCACTAGGGGAAGGGCCTTTTTGCATGTCCTCTGATTATATAGTCACCTCCAGACCGCGATTCAATTCTTTATAAGTTATATACAAGCATTACTTCACAACTGTAGATCACTTTCTTTTGGTGATACAGTGGATTTATGATGTTCTAATCCATCAACGTATTTATATTTGCCTTTGTGCCTTTTGAAAACTCTGTCATTAATATAGGTCATTTTTTAAAAAGTATTTCCTCTCCTTAATGAATTTTAATAATAAATATTTATTTTTGATACCAGTGTAAAAGGGATTGTTTTTTAAATTTAATACAGATAATTTGTTGTTAGTGTGTAGAAAATAGCTTTATTGTATATGTTTATTTTATTTAATAATAAATTTATTTTTTATTGGTGTTCAATTTGCCAACATACAGAATAACACCCAGTGTTCATCCCGTCAAGTGCCCCCCTCAGTGCCCGTCACCCATTCACCCCCAAACCCCTCCCTGCCCCCCTTCCACCAACCCTAATTTGTTTCCCAGAGTTAGTCTTCATGTTCTGTCTCCCTTTCTGATATTTCCTACCCATTTCTTCTCCCTTCCCTTTTATTCCCTTTCACTATTATTTATATTCCCCCCAATGAACGAGAACATATAATGTTTGTCCTTCTCCGAATGACTCATTTCATTCAGCATAATACCCTTCAGTTCCTTCCACGTTGAAAAAAATGGTGAGTATTTGTAATTTCTAATGGCTGAGTAATATTCCATTGTACACATAAACCACATCTCCTTTATCCATTCATTGTTTGACGGACACCGAGGCTGCTTCCACAGTTTGGCTATTGTAGAAATTGCTGATACAAACATCTGGGTGTAGGTGTCCGGGAGTTTCAAGGCATCTGCATCTTTGGGGTAAATCCCCAGCAGTGCAATTGTCCGGTCATAGGGCAGATCTATTTTTAACACTTTGAGGAAACTCAACACAGTTTTCCAGAGTGGTTGCACCATTTTACATTCCCACCAACAGTGCCAGAGGGTTTCCTTTTCTCCGCATCCTCTCCAAAATTTGTGGTTTCCTGCCTTGTTAATTTTCCCCATTCTCACTCGTGTGAGGTGGTATCTCATTGTGGTTTTGATTTATATTTTCCTGATGGCAAGGGATGCGGAACATTTTCTCATGTGCTTGTTGGCCCAATTCTGACTTCCTCT
Source organism: Canis lupus dingo (assembly GCF_003254725.2). NCBI lineage: Eukaryota > Metazoa > Chordata > Mammalia > Carnivora > Canidae > Canis > Canis lupus. The sequence continues at coordinate 74,249,773 of NC_064250.1, forward strand.
GTGAGATTTCTGTTCATGTCTTTTGCCCATTTCATGATTGGATTGTTTGTTTCTTTGGTGTTGAGTTTAATAAGTTCTTTATAGATCTTGGAAACTAGCCCTTTATCTGATATGTCATTTGCAAATATTTTCTCCCATTCTGTAGGTTGTCTTTTAGTTTTGTTGACTGTATCCTTTGTTGTGCAAAAGCTTCTTACCTTGATGAAGTCCTGTAGTTCATTTTTGCTTTTGTTTCCTTTGCCTTCCTGGATGTATCTTAGGAGAAGTTACTGTGGCCGAGTTCAAAAAGTATGTTGACTGTGTTCTCCTCTAGGATTTTGATGGAATCTTGTCTCACAGTTAGATCTTTCATCCATTTTGAGTTTATCTTTGTGTATGGTGAAAGAGAGTGGTCTAGTTTCATTCTTCTGCATGTGGATGTCCAATTTTCCCAGCACCATCTATTGAAGAGACTGTCTTTCTTCCAATGGATAGTCTTCCTCCTTTATCGAATATTAGTTGATCATAAAGTTCAGGGTCCACTTCTGGATTCTCTATTCTGTTCCATTGATCTATGTGTCTGTTTTTGTGCCAGTACGACACTGTCTTGATGACCACAGCTTTGTAGTACAACCTGAAATCTGGCATTGTGATGCACCCAGCTATGGTTTTCTTTTTTAAAATTTCCCTGGCTATTTGCTGTCTTTTCTGATTCCGCACATATCTTAAAATAATTTGTTCTAAGTCTCTGAAGAAAGTCCATGGTATTTTGACAGGGATTGCATTAAACATGTAAATTGTCCCAGGTAACATTTACATTTTCACAATATTAATTCTGCCAATCCATGAGCATGGAATATTTTTCCATTTTTTGTGTCTTCCTCAATATCTTTCAGAAGTGTTCTTTAGTTTTTAGGGTATACAACCTTTACCTCTTTGGTTAGGTTTATTCCTAGGTATCTTATGTTTTTGGGTGCAATTATAAATGGGATTGACTGCTTAATTTCTCTTTCTTCTGTCTCATTGTTGGTGTATAGAAATGCTACTTACTTCTGGGCATCGATTTTGTATCCTGCCACACTGCAAAACATTCATTTTTGCTTTTGTTGGCCTTGCCTATTTAGATATGCCTTGCAAAAAATTGGTGTTGCTACGTTCTAAAAAGTTGTTCCCTCTCGTCTCCTGACAGGGATTTAGATGGATTGTTGTCTCACATTTTTTTCTTGTTGTCTCACATTTTAATTACTTTGACTTTATATTTTTGTTTGGTATAAGAGAATGCTCCAGTTTAATTATTCTACAGAGGTGCTTCAATTTTATTCCTGCCAATTATTTTTGAGACTGCATTATTTTCCCAGGGAATATTCTTTCCTATTTTCTCAAAGATTTTTACCATATATTTGAGGGCCCATTTCCTGGGTCTTTATGCTGTTCTATTGATCTATGTGTCTGTTTTGGTGCCAGGACCACACTGTATTAATAATCATAGATATGGTGTATAGCTTGGAATCACGCATTCTAAAGCCCCAGGTTTGGTTTTCTTTAGAAGCTCTTTATAAATCTTGGAAATTAGCCCTTTATCTGATATGTCATTTGCAAATATCTTCCAGTCAGCACTGGCCTTGATTCTCCCAGCCTAGCCTTTTACTCCCATCAATGTAGGTAATTTTTATTATACAATATTTTATACTTCCTGAAGTTGAATCCTAAATACCTTATTTTTAATGCTGGTGTCAAAAGAATTATTATGTTAATTGTCTTTTAGGTAATTTGTTGTTAGCGTGTTGAAACATAAATTTATTTTCTATGTTGATTCTGTATCCTATAGATTCTCTGAACACATTCATTAATTCTAAGGGTTTGTGAGTGGATTTGTAGGATTTGACCCTGTAGCAGATCATGTCATATGGACTCCAATAAGAGGAAGTGTGGCAAGATGGGTGAGAACCTCTGGGACAGGAAAGCCCACCCCAGAGAAGTGGGAACTTTAAAATATCTACACTGGATTCTTCCCAAACTGAAAAGCACTTAGCAGGGAGATTGGACAGAATTGCTGGAGGGGCAGTGAAGCCTCCATTTTCCCAGAGTCACTAAGAGAGGAAGTGCACCATGGGGGAAAGTGTACAAAACTTGTGGGTAGGTCCCAGTAAAGAGCTGGAGTGCAGCCTGCAGGGTATTTGGGAGAAGCCAGGGAGGCAGGGGCTCTGGACAGTGGGGTCTGTATATTGCGGCCTTTGGGAGGTGCGGGCCATGGGAGCGCAATTCCAGAAGTGCATAGCCCTGGATCCCAGGGCAGCCATCAGACAAACCCCAGGATCCTGCAGTACCCCAGGGACAGCAGGACTCTCCTGCCGCCTGAGTCACCAAGCTGTGCAGGTCAGTGCCCCCTACTACCCCGGGAGCATCTAAGCCTGTGGGGGGGGGACCGGGAGACTGGGTTAGCTACTGCAGGGAGCTGACTCTGGGGCTGGAGACTTTGCTGTTGCCATTGTTGTTGTTCCTCCATCAGAAAGAATCAATACACACCACTTGCTTTGTCATGGATGCAACTGGAGGACGTTATGCTGAATGAAATAAGTCAGTGAGAGAAAGAAAGCAAACATATGGTCTCACTCATACGTGGAATATAAGAAATATTGCAAGGGATTATAAGGGAAAGGAGGGGAACAGAGTTGGGAAAATTAGAGAGGAAGACAAACCATGAGAGACACTTAATTCTGGAAACAAAGTAATGGTCTCTGGAAGGGAGGTGGGCAGGTGGATGGGGCGACTCATTGATTGTGGATGCCGAGAAAAATTAAGGCCATTCCACCAGAAGTTTGGCATTAGCACAAGTACAGCCATCTTAGGCCCCTGTAAATTAGAGCTGAACTTTAGAGAAAAAAACGGCAGAATGTCCACTGGCAGGGAATCCCATATCAGAAAGACAAAAGAGCTCAGAATTGCCCTTGGGATAGAATCCTATATCAGAAAGACTACAGCTCAAGCCAGTGACAGAAAGCCCCATATTAGAATAAGAAAGCTCCATGCCCCTGAAAGCCACATCTCAGAATGTAAACAAAACTTGAGAAATTCCCCCACCCCTTCTGAAAATCCCCTAGACCAGCCCATATAAAATCCAGCTGTAACCCACTTTGGGGTCCAAGTCCCTGCTCAGCTGTGTTTGGGTATACTTGGACCCAAGCTCGAGCTTGCTAATAAAACTTCAGGTGCTTGCAACGGTGTCGGCTCCATGGTGGATTCTCGGAATTGCAATCTTGGGCACAACATTTGGGGGTTTGTCCAGGATCAGAGAAATCCCCAGGACCCCATTGGGAGGGTTTCACGCATGGTGAGGGCTCTCAACTTTTTCCACCTTTTGTGCAAATATTCTCTGAGAGCTCTAAACTGTACTTTTACCTGTAGGAATTCCAATCTGTATTGGGTCGACATCAGCTTAGGCAGATGCACTGGCAGGCTGTTGACTGGGTGTCTTGTCTCCACCAAATGCCATCAGCCCCAATGACTGACATTGATCGTTGGCTGCAGGAGGAAGTAGGATGGCGATTCCTATCAAAAATGCACCGGAGTACTCACATGGGAATAAGGAAGATGGAAGACCTCATACGACATGCAAAGATCACTAGTAAAAACTCTCGAGCAAAGATGGAGCAGATTGCGGCAAGCTGCCACACATGCCAGTTAACTAATGCCACTTCCCATGGATCTAACCCAGGCACTCGGCTATGAGGGGACCGCCCAGGAACCTACTGGGAAATGGACTTCACAGAGGTAAACCTGAAAAATATGGATACAGGTATTTGCTAGTGTTTGTAGATAATTTTCAGGATGGACAGAGACATTTCCTACCAAACATGAAACAGTACAGACCGTGACCAAGAAACTGCTAGAAGACATTTTACTGAGGTATGGTATTCCTGTTATGATTGGATCAGACAACAGTCCAGGATTCGTCTCTAAGGAAACACAGGGAGTGGCACTAGCACTTGGGGCAGACTGGAAATTACATTGTGCATATAGGCCCCAAAGCTCAGGACAGGTAGAGAGGATAAACAGAATATTAAAGGATACTTTAACTAAATTAGCCCTGGAGACTGGCAGGGACTGGGTGACTCTCCTCCCCTTCGTCCTATATAGGGTGAGGAACTTCCCATATAAGATCGGACTGACTCCCTACGAGATCATGTTCAGTATTCCTCCACCTATTATCTCCAATTTAAACCCTGAGGTGCTTGCATGAATTTGATAAACACCAACTCCTTTTCTCCCTCCAAATGTTACAACGAATCCATGAGCAGTTGTGACCATAGCTGAGGGCCCTCTAAGAGACTGGGCAAGCTCTGGGTTCCCATGGATACGAAGCCAGGTGACTGGGTGTAGGTGAGGAGATACCAACACCAGACACTTCAACCTCGCTAGAAGGGACACTACATTGTGATCCTGACCACTCCCAATGCTCTCAAGGTCGATGGGATTACTCCCTGGGTCCACTACACCCACATCTGGCCAGCTGACCCACACGCATTATCATGGACTTTGTTCCAGAATGGAAAGGCCACAATCCCCTAAAGCGAAGACTGCTCCATTCTCACTTACCCCACTAATGTTGCTTATGCTCTGTCCTCTTCATGCCACAACCAATCTCCATTAGCCATTTAAAAATGTGCACCCAATTCAGCCTTGCTTTTAAAGTCTTTTAAGTTTTAAAAGATGGGAGCATCTTAAGTGTAGAGAGGCTGTTGCAAGCAAGGAGGGGGGTTATGTGCTGCCCCAAAAGAGTAGTGTTGCTTCTTTACTGGCCACTCAGGAAAGGTCCGGGAATCTGTGGCAAAAGTCAGAAAAGGTTTGGCTAGATGTAAATGGGAGCAAGAACAGCGACAAGGTTGGTTTGAATCATGGTTTAACCATTCCCAGTGGCTCACTCGGAAACCAACGGGGACCCATGATTGGGTCCTTCCTTAGGTTTCTCTGAGAGGGGGAAATGTGGAGGCGGAGAAAAATTAAGGCCATTCTACCTCAAGTTTAGCATTATCACAAGTACAGCCGTCTTAGGCCCCTGTAAAGAAGAGCTGAACTTTACAGAAAAAATTGCAGAATGTCCTCAGTAGGGAATCCAATATCGGAAGACAACAACTCAAGCCAGTGGCAGAAAGCCCCATATTAGAATGAGAACAGAGCTCCATGCCCTTGAAAGCACCATATCAGAATGTAAACAGAACTTGAGAAATTCCTTCTCCCCTTCTGAAAATCCCCTAGACCAGCCCATAAAAAACCCAGCTGTAACCCACTTCGGGGTTAAAGTCCCTGCTCCACTGTGTTGGGTATACTGAGATCCAAGCTCGAGCTTGCTAATAAACCCTCTTGCACTTGCATCGGTGTCAGCTCCTTGGTGGTTTCTCAGATTTCCAATCTTGGGCATAACAGATCAGCATTAAGGAGGGCATGTGATGTGAAGAGGACTGTGTGTTATACAATATGCTGGCAAATTGCATTTAAATAAAGACAATATAAATGACCTTATCCTGGTTCCCCTGCTGGAACATCCTACATGGACTTGATGAATCAAACAACAGACACTCATTCCCATAGACTTGGAGCCTGGAAACCCTGAGGTCCAAGAGTAGGCATATGTGGTGTCTGGCGACCGTCCACATCCTAGCCTGTCCATTCCCTGTCACCTCACATTGGTCCAGTGTGCGGGGAGCTTTCCCAGTCCTGGTGTATAAGGGACCTGATCCCATCATGAGGCTGCACACCTTCTGACCTAAGTGCTCCGCTAAGGCTCCACCACTGCCTCACATCACATGGGCGATAGGTTTCAGCATGCAGATGGTAGAGGTCACACCCAGGGAACTGATATCATCACCTGAAGGATCAAGGAGTTGTTCCATGCAGGTGGGAGGTCCTCCAATCCAGATCCTAACCATGAGGATCCTCATGGGTCCAGTAAAAGCTTGTGGTCTCTGCATGTGCACAGTGTACACCTGATCTTCAGAACCAGCTGGTGACCTTGAGGAGAGGATAGCTTCCACCTGAGGCTCCACGTAGGATCCTTGGTGTATTTGTACTATAATTTTGTGTTATGTGCTTCTTCCATATATCGTTCATCTCCTTTCCCAGAGAATCAGATATTTGTCTACTTAGAATGACCATTTCTCTCTTTTGTCTTCCCAATTTCCATACTTGTTTAATGTAATTAATCTTCACACCATTATTTTGTTCTTAAATTTTCTCTTTAATGTGTATATTATATGTATATTGTATACTTATTTTTTCTAATTTCATTTTATTTATTTTAAGAAAATTTTATGATATGTATTGCTACAGGTGGTACACCCACCATTTGCTTTGACGTGGATGGAAATGAAGGGTATTATGCTGAGTGAAATAAGTCAATCAGAGAAGGACAAACATAATATGGTCTCATTAATTTGGGGAATATAAATAATAGTGAAAGGGAATAGAGGGGAAGGGAGAAGAAATGGGTAGGAAAAATCAGAAAGGGAGACAGAACATGGAAGACCCCTAACTCTGGGAAATGATCTAGGAGTGGTGGAAGGGGAGGAGGACGGCGGGTGGGGGTGACTGGGTGGCAGACACTGAGGGGGGCACTTGACGGGGTTAGCACTGTGTGTTATTCTGTATTGAACACTAATAAAAAATAAATTTATTATTAAAAAAAGCAAGATGATCCACATGAATTGTTATCAGGGAAATACAAATGAAAATCACAAGGAGATACCACTTCTACAACTCAGAATGGATACACTGACACGGCTGCAAATAACAAATATTGCAGAGGATGTGGAGAAAGGGAGAACTCTTGCACTGTTGGTAGGAACGAAAGCTGGTGCAGGCTCCTCAGATAATGGAATCAAATTTATTCAAAAACTGAGAATACAGCCACCCTATGCCCAGCCATTGCTATACTGGGTATTAGCTTCAGAGACACAGATATAGTTAAATGAAGGGTTACCTGCACCCCAATGTTCACAGCAGCAATGTCCACAATAATTAAACTGGGAGGAACTATGGTGTTCCTCGACAGGAAAAAGGATAAAGAAGATGTGGTTTATATATAAATTGAAGTATAATTAAGTTGCTAGAAATTATGTTTAACATGAAGGAACATTCACGTCAACATGGTTGGAACTTGAGGTATTATATTGAAGAAAATAAACCAATCACTGATAGGCAATGATATGGTCTCAGTCATATGTGGAGTATAAGAAATATTGAAAGAGACCAAAAGGGAAGGAGTGGAACTGACCAGGGTAATACTAGAGAGGAAGGTATACCGTGAGAGTCACTTAACTCTGGTAATTAAACTGAGGGTCACTGGAAGGGAGGTTATTGTGGGGATGGGGTAACTGGGTGATGGGAATTAAGGAGGGTACGTGATGTAATGAGCACTGGGTGTATAGTAAAGTTTGGAAAATTGTATTTAATTAAATAATAATAATAATAATAATAATAATAATAAGAAGAAGAAGAAGAAGAAGAAGAAGAAGAAGAAGAAGAAGAAGAAGAAGAAGAAGAAGAAGAAGGAGAAGGAGAAGAAGAAGAAAACTTTAGCCTGTGCTGGCTGCTGTAACATCTAAATGGATTTGGCAAATCAAAGAAAGACCTTCATTTCCCATAGTTCTGGAGTCTGTGACGTCTGACATCCAGGTGCATGCAGATGTGGTGTCTAGGAGAGCACCCACGTCCTAGTCTCTCCTTTCCCTGTCACCTCACATGGAGCAGGAGGCATGGAATTTCCTAGTCCTGGTGAATAAGGTTCCTGATCCCATCATGGGGATCGATCTGCTGACTTACGTGCTCCGCAAGGCCCCACCTCCTCCTCCCATCTCATGGGCCTTAGGTTTCAACAAGGGGATGGTAGAGGTCACACACAATGAGCTGATATCTACACCTGAAGGATCAATGAAAGGACCTCCTCCAACTTTCTTCCCTTATTTTTCATAATTGTTTAGTGGCATTTTTCACCACACCATGTTTTGAATGTTACCTGATAACTCCTGGATCTCGAGTCCTACCTGTTCTCCTCTTGCCCTACTTGTCAAACTGTTGTGACTGCCTTTGTGTGTTCATATTGACTGCTTTGAGAAACTATGTTTTTATTAAGTAATATTCCAGACTTCAGACTTTGTGTCCACGTGGTACTTTGTAATGCTTTTGCATGTCAATCTTGGCTTTTAGGTGTCATGTGTCCCCATAGAGTGATTTTATCCTACCCCTTAAATTGTAGAGGGTTTTTCATATGTCCTTGTGCACATTTCAGTGAGTCAGAATCTTGGCCTGTGCTCCTCTCCACAGGACTTACTGGCTCTCTTGAAACACCTGATGGACAGACTGGCAGGGTTCCTTAGATATGTGGAACCCTGCTGTATCGAGGATCACATGATTTTGCTAAATTTAGAATATAGCTGAATTTCAGTGTTTCAGGTAATGTACTTGGATTTGTAACTCTCTATCAACTCAGTCACTGTGTGTCACTCCAGTCAAATCTGTGATTTTCTGTAATGGCTTTGATAAGCTTACCTGATGCAGAATGAGCTGCATTCATGCAGAGTTTGGGATATAATAAACTGGTGTCAGGATGAACATTTTCCATGGTATAGCCTATATTTCTATTTTTCTTATCCCTCCTAAATGAACAGTGTAATGCTGCCTTTCCACTGTAAGTTTTTTATGAATTCCTTTTACATTCAAATAGTATATTCCATCTAAGAGAAGAAAAATATCTACCCTTGAACCCTTCGACAGATTTATCGGGTATTTTTGTTAATAAATGTGGCAGGAAACTGTGGAAGGAGCCTCCGTGTCCATCGAAAGATGAATGGATAAAGAAGATGTGGTTTATATATACAATGGAATATTACTCAGCCATTAGAAATGACAAATACCCACCATTTGATTTGATGTGGATATAACTGGAGGGTATTATGCTGAGTGAAATAAGTCAATCGGAGAAGGACAAACATTATATGGTCTCATTCATTTGGGGAATATAAATAATAGTGAAAGGGAATAGAGGGGAAGGGAGAAGAAATAGGTAGGAAATATCAGAGAGGGAGACAGAACATGGAAGACTCCTATCTCTGGGAAAAGAACTAAGGGTGGTGGAACGGGAGGAGCGTGGGGGTGGGGGTGACTGGGTGGTGGGCACTGAAGGGGCACTTGACGGGATGAGCACTGGGTGTTATTCTGTATGTTGCCAAATTGAACACCAATAAAAATAAATTTATTAAAAAATAATAAAATAAAAGGAAAAAAACCAAATGTGTCAGGAAAATTCAGTTTCAATTCAATTTCAATCTGTGCCTCTAATCAACCTTAAATTTGGTTTTCTCAGATCAGTTCCCCTGACCCTGTGGCTGTGCACACGACTTCTGTTCTGTCTCCAAATCTAACACTTTTCAACTGTATGATGGCAGATTGAACACCAATTTTTAAAAAAGAGAATTCTGGTCCTGCATGGAGCGAACCTGGTATGATGGTGCTCATGTGGCAAAGTGGAGAAATTTCCAGGATCTGCAGTCCCCCCTGAGTCCTACAAAGAAAAAGTGGCACCATGTGACGGATGATTAAGAAGAACAGGATTCTGGAGATGGGTAAACATTATGTCTGAGTGCAGGCGTTGTGATTTGTGTTTCCATAAACTGAACCTGTTTGGTCCTGTGACTTCTATCCTGAGACCAGCAAGCAGAAAGTAAGAGACCATGAGATCCTTGCTTGGAGGACCATCCCAGGTCCACACCACAGGAATCCCTCTTATTGACGTTTAGAGACTCATTCATGTGCCAGAGATAAACCAGCTTAGACACAAGCAGGGTGAACATGGGGTTCAGTTGTAAACTGAGGACAGAAAGGGCTTGATGGCTCTCCTGTGAGGGCTCCGTGAAGACTGGAAGTGCAAATATTCAACCCCAGGCTAGAGGTAGGAGGCCATGTTCAGAACAGCTCTCTGATGCAGCCAGGAAGAGACTCACAAAATCCCCAAAACAGGCCTCAACAAGGTAGCGTGTGAGCATCTAAAGAGGAATCTAAACCAATAGCAAATGATAACAATCCATTGCCAACTGCACTGTGAAATTACAGATTCATCCAAGCCCATTTCAGGTCCAGGTCTGCACATTACCAGCGGAAATGTGTGCTCCATTCCTTGCTCCATCCTCTCACATTATGTTCTGAGTGTGCATGTTTGGAGACAGCTGGTATGTGTATAAATATTAGTGAAATTGGCAAAGCCAACTACTGCCTTGCTTCTGGGCATTTGGAGCTGATCCACTGCCTTGATGACCATGAGTGGACTAACCTTCCCTGAAACAGCTTCACCGTCATGTAAGTTCACATGTAGACTATGGATTAGGATGGTATAGCTGTTAGATATTGACATGACTAGGTCATGTTACCTGGTTTTTGCCTATCCCATGACAAAAATGATTGCATTTAAATACAATGAGAAAGAGTAAATAAGTCATGTAAATCCCTTGAGGGGTTCCATTGAGGAAATCCTAAAGGGAATCTGAACTCATGCCCAGAGGGAGAGTCACTGATGCAGGTGGGTTTGAAATGAGGACACAGGGCACCACATGTTCGCAAGTGACAAGGCACATGTGTCACAACCATCACTACAACACAACCCTGTACGGTGATGGAGAGACACAAATCCCACTGGGTCATCACATCCTCATCTTCTGGAAACGTTATAAAAGAACATCCTTATACTGAAGATCCAAAGTGTCTGAGTATCTCTGACTCTCTTGAACAAGGGGTAGTGGAAGGGGAGGTGGGCGGAGTGTTGTGGTGACTGGGTGATGGGCACGGAGGGGTGCACTCGGCAAGAGGAGCACTGGGTGTTATTCTGTATGTTGGCAAATTGAGCATCAATAAAAAATTTTTATTTAAAAAATGATGTGTTTTGATGAAAGGTATTTTTAATAACAAATGTGGCAGGAAAATTCAGTTTCAATTCTTTTCAATCTATGCCTTTAATCAACCTTAATTTTGAATTTCTCAGATCATTCCCTCTGACCCTACAGGCTATGTACAGGACTTGTCTTCTGTCTCCAAATCTAACACATAGAAACTTTGAATGGATCACACACATCAGGAAGACTGCCAGCAGAGCCCACCAACCAAAAGATGCCTGTGTCCACTTCACAAAGACACGGAGTCTTGCCTATAATATTCCTGCAATTCTAAATTTAGAATTTAGCTGAATTTGAGAGGGTTTCAGGTAATGCAGATGGATTTGTAAGTCTCTAACAACTCAGTCACTGTGTTCCACTGCAGTTAACTCTGTGATCTTCTGTAATCACTTTGATGAGCTTACCTGATGCAGAATGAGCTCATTCAAGCAGAGATTGGGATATAATAAACTCGTGTCAGAACAAACATTTTCCATTGTATACCCTATATTTCTATTTTTCTTATCCCTCCTAAACTAACAGTATGGCGCTGCTTGACAACTGTAAGTTTTTCATGAATTCTTTTTACATTCCAATACTATATTCCATCTAAGAGAAGAAAACTATCTACCATGAACCTCTTCTATGGATTTATCAGGTATTTTTGATAACAAATGCAGCAGGAAATTTTCGTTTCAAATCAATTTCAATTTGTGCCTCTGATCAACCGTAATTTTGGTTTTCTTAGATCAGTCCCCCTGAATCTGCAGGCTGCCTACAGGACTTCTGTTCTGTTTCCAAATCTAGTCCATTCCATCTTTGTTTTTTTTATGTTTTATTTATTCATGAGAGACACAGAGAGAGAGAGAGAGATGCAGAGACACAGGCAGAGTGAGAAGCAGGCTCCATGCACGGAGCCTGATGTGGGACTCGATCCCTGATCTCCAGGATCAGGCCCTGGGCTGAAGGCGGCACTAAACTGCTGTGCACCCAGGTACCCCCCTTTCCATCTTTGAATGGATCATATGCATCAGGAAGACTGCAAGCAGGGCCTACCACCCAAATGGCACCTGTGTCCCCTGCACAGAGACATGGAGTCCTGCCAATAATATTCCTGCAATTCTGGTCCTTTGGGAGCATCTGTGCCCTCCTTGAATCCCCAGTCTCACTGCGAGGCAGTGCATTGCTCCTTATGTCACTTGTTGGATGACCTTATGTGCATTGACCACATATGTCTATAATTACTTCCTGAAACATATTATAATATTAGTACAATACTCAGTAGGCTTGTACAAACAAAAATGAGTCCTTAGGATCCAGAATCAGAGTAGGGGTGAAAATAAGTTTACGATACTCTGAAACAAAACATCAGGGTCCAAAGTTCACCTCCAACATATAAATCAGAAAAAATTAACCACATCATCTTTAGTATAAGAAAATATGGGAGAGAGAAGTTAGCATGTCAGAAGGTTTAGGGGACTCAGGGCTTGTCACATCCCTGAAACAGCTGGATAGTTATTGAATCATTTCGAACATCCATGAAATCGATCAGAGTTGAACAAGCAACAACAGAAGGACTCCTAATAGAATACTGAGCAGGTTTGGAAGTGGCTGGAGCTGTGCAGTGTTGACATTGGGGAGATACAATTGTAGGGATGACAGCAGGAGGAAGTTGCTTGCAGAAGTTACTGTCAAGGATTTTAGGACAAGAGAGGAATATATGAACTTGTACAATTGTACTCCTGCGGGGGACGGATCTGGCATGATGGTGCTCAAATGGAAAAATAGGGAAATTTCTGGATCTAAGGACCCCCTGAATGCCAAGAAGAAAAAGTGGCACAATGTGATGCATGGTTAAGAAGGACTGGAACCTATTGACGTGTGAACATTGGGTCTGAGTGCAGGCGTTGTGCTTTGTTTCCATAAACTGAACACTGTGTGGTCCTGTGACATCTATTCTGAAACCAGCAGGCAGAAACTAGACCCTCTCTCTTGTTCATTGAGATGAGTTGTCCTGTGATGCACAGAGAGTGCAGCAGTGGCTCCTCCGAAGCTTCTCTGGAAAAACATCAGGATACTTGTAATTCATTCATTTTTAAATACAAGAGTAATTTAATGTAATTTACTTGGTTTTGTGCAAGTTTATGTGATGTGTCTTCATATGATAACTACGTTTCTAAGCTAGAAAATGCATAGGTAAGCATAGAACCCTGTGTTCAGAGAGACTCCTTGCGGGAAACTGCTCCATGGAGAGGAAGCCTCAGACTCTGAAAGGAAACCTGCACATAACCTCCATCTGCACCTGCTTCTGGGACTTCAATTAGAAGTATAGATGAGTAGTATACACTTCCTCGTGGTCCCAATCCTCTTCTAAGGGAGATATAAACCCGGGGATGACAGCATGGAGGGTGGTTGCTTCCATAATCTACTATGAAGGTCTAGAAGTACCAGAGAGGAATGTGTGAACTTTTAGAAGTGTGCTCCTGGGGACAAGCCTGGCATGATGGTGCTCAATAGCAAAGTGGGGATATTTCCAGGGTATGAGGTCCCGTGTGTCCTAAGAAGAACATATGGTACGATGTGAGGGATGGTTAAGAGGCACAGGAACCTCGAGAGGGGGTGAACCGTGGGTCTGAGTGCAGGCATTGTCCTGTGTTTCCATAAACTGTACCCTGTGTGATCCTGTGACCTCTTTCCTGAGACCAGCAGGCAGAAGGTAAGAGACTGTGAGACTCTCCCTCAGAAGACCATCCCCAGTCCACACCAGGCGATTCCCTCATATTGACACTTGGACACTCACTCATGTGCCTGAGATAAACCAGCTCAGACATAGGCAGGATGAACATGGAGTTCAGATGGAAACGGAGGACAGAATGGGGTTGATGGCTCTCCTGTGAGGGCTCCCTGAAGCGTGAGGGGGGCGAATATTCAACCTGAGGCTAAAGGTAGGGGACCATGGTCACCCTTCATCAGCCCATCAGGGAGCGGAAGAGTGCAACCTGTTAGAGCCCAGAGCTATCCACCCTGAGTCCCGGCCCCTGCCCCCTAGATGTGCATGTCCACTAAGACAGGACCCCTGAGAGTGAGCACAGCAGAGCCTCCCCAGGGGATCAGGACCAGCAATTCCAGGTCAGCAATGCTGGTGGTCAGAGTGTGCTGCAAGAAGTCAGCGCTAGGGTAGGTAGGACCTAGCTTCCTTTCCAATTTTACTCTCCATTGTTTTTCCAATTATTTAGTTATATTCAAATCATTCTTTATTTATTATTATTTTTTCTTTTTATTTTTTTCTATTTCAGATTTATGTTTCTAAATATAATTAGAGACTTATTTTTTTCTAATTCCAATTTAATTAAATTTATTTTTATTTTCTTGATATGTAGTCCTTCAAGAGGCATAACGAAACAAATCTGGGATCTTCTTTATTTACATTTTTCTCTTTTCCCCTTTATTTATGTCTTCATAGGGAAAAAAAGGAACAATGAAAATATTTACTGATGAGAATGAATAGAATGCTAATCTCAAGAGAAGAGACTTCATCAATATATGAAGATACCTGACTTAGAATTTAAAAAATGATTGAAATCATGCTAGCTAGCCTTGGAAAGGAAAAGAAGACAACAGAGTTTCCTTTTCTGCTTAGATAAATGAAAGAGAATTAAAAAGGCCAAATTATAGATAGTATAACCAAGATGTAATCCAGGTGGAGGCCATAGTAATGATGGTGGATGAATCAGGGAAGTGAGTAAGTGAGTCTTATCTTATAAGATGCAATATAATTATAGAAAATAATTACTGAAAAGAAGGGGGAAGAAAGGTAAAGACAAAAAGCTAGGTGTAGGGATCTCAGTGACTTAGGAAGTTATAATAATATTCACATGATAGGAGCCAAAATAGATGAAGAAAGAGGATAAAAACACAGAAATTATTTGTTCAAATAAGAACTGAAAAGTTCCTTAATCTCAGGAGGAACACACACATCAAACTCCAACAAGCAGAGAAAACTCCCACTGATCCTATCATGAGGGTGCACCTTTTGACTAAGTGCTCCCCTAAGGCCCCACCTCCTCCCATCACATGAACGGTAGGTTCCAACATGGGGATGGTAGGGGTCACACACAGTGAGCTGACAGCACCTGAAGGATCGATGAGTTATTCCCTGCAGGTGGAAGGTCCTCCAATCCAGCTCCACACCCTGAGCATCCTCATGGATCCAGTAGAAGCTTCTGGTCACTGCATGCAACCCTGTACACATGACCTTCAGAACCAGCTGGTGACCTTGGGGAGATGATACCTTCCACCTGAGATCCTGAATAAAGCCTTGGTCTATTTTTATGATCATTTTATAGTTTGTGATTCTTCCCTCTTATTGTTCTTCTGATTTTCCACGTATTAGGAGCCCTTTCTCAGTAGAATGATCATGTGTCTCTTTTCTTATCTCAGTTTTCATACTTGTGTAGTAGAATTAATCATCACGCCAATCCTTTGATTATGCCTTGCTAGTTCCCTGATCTCCAATACTCCTTCTTCTCCCCCTGTCCTACCCATCGGAAATCCAGCAGTAACCCACAAGTTCTCCATCCTTTGATACCCAGGGGACATTGAATCCATGCAATGCCCTCCTGGAACAGGACCCCACCCCCACCAATGACCCACAACATGCACCCTGAGCCACTGTCCTTTTTTGACTCCATCCAAGCATTTATAAGTTGCTGAGAGGCCTGACCTGCTCTCTACAACAGGATGGTCAAGATGATAATAGTTTTATACACTTGTCGTGTGTGTCTGTGGGTGTTTCTGTGTGTGATCTCTAGATTCCACATTCATACTAGGTCCTAGTGGGAATCATTCTGTCTCTCAGGCTGTTGCAGAAATTGCAGTTCTGACCATATTAACTGAAAATAACCACAACCAGAGGTCTTTTTTCTTGTGCTCAGACTCTTGAAGTCTCTGTAGTCCCATGTCCATTATGCACTTTATGTGCTTCTAGCAAGATTGCACATTTGCTGGGGGTTTAAGAAAGGTACTGTGAGTTCCACTACAACTCCTGAAAAAGTTCAGATGATGCACATGGTGTTATGTGTAATACATTGATATTTTTGGGTCAGAAAGATGTAAATTCAAGTGATAGTCTTTTGGGCTCATGGAAATAGTTGTTTTCATCACTTTCTAAGATTGAGTCTGAATAGGTAAACACAGAATGCTATGCCCAGAGAGACTCACCTTGGACACGAAACCCCAGATCCTGACAGGAAACCTGCTCAGAACCTCCATCTGCACCTGCTCCTGGGCTTGAAAACAGAACTGGTGAGTAGTGGGCATCCCCTGGCAGTCTTGATCTTCTTCTACAAGGAGGTTTGTGTCTGGGCTCACAATGAGGTCCCCTCACTGTGTCCCTTGCACAGCAATGCACGGCTGTGTCCTCAGCTCTCAGGCTATTCATCTGCAGATACAGCATGTTCCTGGTGCTGTCTCTGGAGATGGTGAATCAGCCCTTTACAGCGTCTGCATAGTACATGCTACTTCCATTACTGCTATTGGATATGACCCACTGTAGCCACTACCGGGAGACTGGTGGAGCCAATGCATGCTGTAGCTATGAAAGGTGAAAGTAGAGGACTCACATAAGAGTCTCAGGGACCCGTCAGGCTTCACCAGGTCTCCCCCAGATTTCACCAACTGCTCCTCACCCTGAACACCTGCAGACACAGGACATCCTGGGCTGGATACAGTCGCAAATCCCCTGTTCCTCTCACTCATCTCCACTCACATACTTAACGTGTCTTTTTCTCCATGAATTAACTTTTAAAATAGCGTCAAGGTGACTGGGTGTCAGGCACTGAGGGGGGCACTTGATGGGATGAGCACTGGGTGTTATGCTATATGTTGACAAGTTGAAATCCAATAAAAAGAAATTGAAAAAATAAAAAAAAATAGCGTCAAGGATACAGGTGCAGTGAAACGGCTGGACACCTGCACCCCAATGTTTATAGCAGCACTGTCCACAATAGCCAAACTGTGGAAGGAGCTTCGGTGTCCATCCACAGATGAATGAATAAAGAAGATGTGGTCTATATATACAGTGGAATATTCCTCAGCCATTAGAAACGATGAATACCCACCATTTGATTCAACGTGGTTGGAACTGGAGGGTATTATGCTGAGTTAATAAGTCAATCAGTGGACACAAACCACAAAGTGAGGATCTCTGGAAGGGAGGTGAATGGGGGTATGGGGTGACTGGGTGATGGGCATTAAGGAGAGCACGTGATATGATGAGCACTGGGTGTTTATGCATCTGATGAATCACTGAATGCTCCTTATGAAACTGTGGAAGTGGTATTTGCTTCTTGAATTTAAATAAAAATAGAATATGTAGAAACATAAGAAAATAGTTTTTATTTTCATGTCAGTTAGTTAACAGGGTGTGTGATATTAGTTACAGGTACACATGTAGTGACTCGATACCTCCTTATGTCACTTGTGCTGCTCAGAGTAATGTTCTCCTTCATTCCCATCTAATTTGTTATTCCCCAACCTCCAGCCCTCTGGTAGCCCTCATGTTGTTCCCTTTGTTGTCTGTTTTTTGCTTTGCTTCTCTCTCTCATTTTTCCCCTTTGATCAGTTATATTTTGTTTTTTTTTAAAATCCACATAGCAGTAAAATAATATGGTGTTTTGTGTTTTTCTGAATGACTTAATTCACTTAGCTTAATACCCTCTAGACCTATGCATGTTGTTGGAGATGGAAAGATTGCTGCATCATAACTACCATCTATCTATCATCCATCTATCTATCTATCTATCTATCTATCTATCTATCTATCATCAATCATCTGTCTATATATCTATCTATCTATATCTATCATCTATCTATCAATAATCTATCTATATCATCTATCTATATCAATCTATAATCCATCCATTGTTCTCATTTTTTCTTTCATCAGTACATAAAATCATTTGATTACCATGTAAAATATTATGTATTCACTGAATTTTTCTATTTAGAGGTCGAGTGTAGTGATTCTTCAGTTGTATAAACACCCACTGCTTATCCCATCATGTGTCCTCCTTAATGCCATCACCCAGTTACCCATCCCCCTGCCTCACCAGCAAACTTCACTTTGTTTTCTAGTGTTAAGTGTCTCTTATGTTTTGTCTCCCTCTGTGATTTCATCTTTTTTCCTTCCCTTCCTCTATGTTCATCTGTTTTGTTTCTTAAATTCCAAATGAGTGGAGTCATATGATTCTCTTCTCAGGCTCAAATTCGACTTTTAGATTTCACGACAGAGACTGTGCTGTATCTCTTCAGTCTGGTTGTTCATCACATTGAGTAGGTGTGCTTCTGGTGTGAAACATGAACATTTATCTTTAGGTGTTTGACTTTCTATACATCTTGGTGCACTTCGGGATCCCTGGGTGGCGCAGCGGTTTGGCGCCTGCCTTTGGCCCAGGGCGCGATCCTGGAGACCCGGGATCGAATCCCACGTCGGGCTCCCGGTGCATGGAGCCTGCTTCTCCCTCTGCCTGTGTCTCTGCCTCTCTCTCTTTCTCTCTCTGTGACTATCATAAATAAATAAAAATTAAAAAAAAAACAAAAAAAAACATCTTGGTGCACTTCAAAAATGGGTTCTAATATTTAGAATCTTCCCACCATATGTTGGTTTGCACATGGGGCTGATGGGCCCATGTGATACCCACATTGACATGATCAGTGAGAACCCAGAGAAGGAACATGTGAGTTAGCATCTGCCTGGGTTTCCTCAGCCCAGATCCAGACTCCTACAGGGTGACCTGGCACAGATCCCCTGTGGAGAAAGCCACCTCAGGATGGGGCAGGAATCCCCTACCCAGAGGGAGCCCCATACATGGGCACTCACAGGAAGGGATGTTCAGCAGCAGGGGTGAGGAGCACAGGACGCCTAGACTGGTAAAAGAAGCCATTGCCCTAAACTCAGTGCTTGCCTTCTCAACTGTGAGGAGGGGGATTTGAAGATATTTCAATCTTCATCAATGCTCTGTGTCATTTCGGGGTCACAGAGCCCTGCAGAATGGGGATGAGTATGTGGGGTTGAGGTAGTAAACCTGTGTATGGGGGATCTATGTCCAGATCCTATGAGTACACTCTTTTTTTTTTCAGAAATGGAGCCCTCAGTACACAAAGTCTTTTCATCAAATCTGATCCAGGGATCCTCACTCTGCGGCTCCTGCACTGGAGGATTTGGATCACCCACTAGGACCTCTCAGGTAGACTACATTCTCCCTTGGCTACAACTTTGCTACCACCACTATCTCTCAAATCCGCACCCCTTTTTTCTACTCTTTTTTCCTCTTTGCCTTTTGTCTCTTCCTTTTTCCTCTTTCCTTTTTTTTCTTCTTCTTTGGGATTCTTGGACTTTTATTTTTTACTACTTTGTTTTAAAATTTGTTTTTCAAAAAAAAAATTGTTTTTCATGGGCAGCCTGAGTGGCCCAGCAGTTTGGCACCACCTTCCTCCCAGGGTGTGATCCTAGAGACCTGGGATCGCGTTCCACATCCTGCTCCCTGCATGGAGCCTGCTTCTCCCTCTGCCTGTATCTCTGCCTCTCTCTCTCTCTCTCTCTCTCATGAATAAATAAATAAAATATTTAAAATAAAAATAATAATTTTTTTTCACTTTAGTGGTCCTTTTATTTTATTTGGTTCTGATCTTTGTTTTCATTTTCTGGTCTCTGACCACGTCAGAATAATCTAGGATGAAATTTACTTAGGTCGTTATTGATATTCTTGAGTCAGCCCATGCATACAGCCACTCTCCACACAGCAAAGTGACTAAAGGTAAGTATTCACCATGAAGAAAGTATCAGAGACAGTACTTGCTGCCAAAGGGTTACAGAATTGGGATTACAATTCGGTGTTAAATGCCAATTCAGAAGCACAAATATAAAGCTACTGGTGGCTCTGAAAAACAAGCATAAAAGATTCAAGAGACTTCATGACTGCAGAATTTAGATCTAATCAGGCTGAAATTAAAAGCCCATTAAATGACATGCAATCCAAACTGGAGATCCTAACAATGAGGGTTAATGAGGTAGAAGAAAGAGTGAGTGACATAGAAGACAGTTGATGGCAAGGAGGGAAGCTGAGGAGAAAAGAATATTAAAAGACCATTAGGAAAGGTTAAAGGAAATAAATGATATTCTCCGCAGGAAAAATCTATGTATAATTGGGGTCCCAGTAAGCACCGAGAGGGCCAAAGGGTCAGAAAGCATGATTGAAAAAATCATACCTGAGAACTTTCTTAATTTAGGGAGGAAAAGTGACATTCAGGTCCAGAAGATAGAGAGTCCCCCCCCAAAAAAATCAATAAAAACCTTTCAACACCTTGACATGTAATAGTGAAACTTGCAAATTCCAAAGATGAAGAGAAAATCCTTAAAGCAGGGAGAAGCAAGGGATCCTTACTTATAAGGCAAAAAATACCAGTTTATATTTTCTGCTCATTTCTGTCTGGATCTTTTGTTTCTTCGGTGTTGAGTTTAAGTTATTTTAGGTCTTGGATACTAGCCCTTCATCTGATTCGTCCAATGCAAATATCTTCTTCTTTCCCGAGATAGACTTTTGGTTTCTTTGGCTATTTCCTATGTTGTGATGAAGATTTTTATCTTGATGAAATCCTAATATTTCATTTTGCCTTTTGTTTCCCTTGCCTTTGGAGACACATCAAACAAGATTTTGCTGAGGCTGTGGTCAAATTGCTCCCTTGGATCTACTCTTGTAGTATTTTGGAGGCGTCATGCCTCATATTAAGTGTGTCATCTACTTTATCTTGTGTGTGGTGTAAGAAAATGGCCCAGTTTCATTATTCTACATGTGTCTGTCCTATTTTCCCAGCACTATTTTATGAAGAGATCATCTTTTTTCCATTGGGTATTCTTTACTGCTTTCTATAAGACTAGTTGACCATGGAAGTGGTAGTTCATTTCTGGATTATCTATTCTGTTCCTTTGATCCATGAGTCTGTTTATGTGTCAGTACCACACTGTCTTGAGGATGACAGTTTCTAATACAGCTTGATATCAGGCATCGTGATGTCTTCTGTATCTTTATTTTTATCTCCTCAACATCCGTTTTCATCTTCAGGGTCTTTAATGGTGTCATACATTTTGTTAATAATAAATTTATTTTTTATTGGTGTTTAATTTCCCAACATACAGAATAACACCCAGTGCTCATCCCGTCAACTGCCCCCCTCAGTGCGTGTCCCCATTCACCCCCACCCCCCACCCTCCTCCCCTTCCACCACCCCTAGTTCATTTCCCAGAGTTAGGAGCCTTATGTTCTGTCTCCCTTTCTGATATTTCCCACAAATTTCTTCTCCATTCCCTTCTATTATTTATATTCCTCAAATGAATGAGAACATATAATGTTTGTCCTTCTCCGATTGACTTACTTCACTCAGCATAATACCCTCCAGTTCCATCCACGTTGAAGCAAATCATGGGTATTTGTAATTTCTAATGTCTGAGTAATATTCCATTGTACACATAAACCACATCTTCTTTATCCATTCATCTTTCGATGGACACTGAGGCTCCTTCCACAGTTTGGATATTGTGGACATTGCTGCTAGAAATATCGGGGTGCAGGTGTGCCAGCATTTCATACCCCCGGCATCTGTATCTTTGGGGTAAATCCCCACCAGTGCAATTGCTGGGTCATAGGGCAGGTCTATTTTTAACTCTTTGAGGAACCTACACACAGTTTTTTAGACATTATTGGTTTGTTTATTTTGGCTCTCATAAAAATGCTAAAAGTATTTTGATAGGGTTTGCACTGAATATGTAAATTTCTTTGAGTATCATGCTGATTTTATTAATATTTTCTCCAGTCTATGAGGATAATATATTTTTTCCATTACGCTATGTTTTCCTCAATTTCTTTCTCAGTTCTCAGACTAAGATGCTTTTCCTTCTTGGTTAGCTTTATTCCTTCTTGTCTTTTGTGCTTTCGTGTAATTATAAATGGGATTCATTCCTTGATTTTTACTTCTTTTTTTTTCATTTTTAGTGTATAGAAACGTTACTGACTTCCCTTTATCAATTTTTATGATTTGACTTACTGAATTCCTGTATCTGTTCTAGCAAGTTTCTGGTGGAGTGTTTTGGGATTTCTTTTTTTTTGTTTTGTTTTGTTTGTTTTGGGATTTCTACATAAAGTATCATGTCTTCTGTTAAGAATGAAATTTTGACTTTTTCTTGCCTGATTCAGATGCACCTTTCTTCTTTTCATTGTGTGATTGCTGAGATGAAGACTTCTAGTACTGTGTTGAACAGTGACGAGTGAACATCCCTGTTGTGTTCCCGACCTCATGGGAAAAACTCTCTCACTCTGGGGTTTTCGATGATGCTTTTGTGATCTTGAGTAAATTCCCACTCTACTTACACAGCAGAAGCTTTTCATCAAGAAAGAATGATCTCTTGTCAAATACTATTTGTGCATCAGTGGACGAGTTCAAATTATTCTTTTCCTTTCTTTTATTAATGTGGTTTGCCATGCTGATTGATTTTTAGGCATTGAAGCACCCTTGCAGGTCAGGAAGAAATCTCATTTGGTCATAGTGAATAATCCTTTCAGTATATAATTGGATTATATTGGCTAGAACCTTGGTGAGAATTTCTGAATCCACATTGTTCAGGAATATTGTTCTATAATTCTGCTTGTTGGTGCGGTAATTGCCTGATTTTGGGGTCAAGGTAATGTTGACATCAGAGAATGGGTTTGGAAAATTTTCTTCCATTCCTATGTTTTGGAACATTTTCAAAGGAACTGGCATTAATTTTTCTTTACATGTTTATTGAAATCCCCCACCAGCCATCTGGACTTTTGTTTGTTGAGAGAATTTTAATTATGATTGTGTTCTTATTTTCTGGATATGGGTATGTGCTGTTCTTCCTTTCCTCTCCATTAAGTTTTGATACTTTTTATGTTTCTAGGAATGCATCCATTTCTTCTAGATTGTTTAATTCATTGGCATACAATTGTTCAGAATATTGTCTTATACTTGTTTGTATTTCTTGGCTGTTGGTTGTGATCTTTCCTTATTTATTAATGATTTTATCATTATCAGTCCTTTTTATTTGTTTTATTTTACAAGTCTGTCTGGGTGCTTACAATCTTATTTATTCTTTAAAAGAATCATCCCCTGAGTGACTTGATCTACTGTCTTTTTTATAACCTTGGTTTCTTCTCTATTCTTGATTATTCTTCTTTCACCTGGATTTAGGAATCCTTTGCTGTTCTTTCTCCAACTCCTTTTGGTCCAAGCCTTACTTTTATTTATGAGACTTTTATTGTCCCCTGAGGAAGGACTGTATTGCTCTATCCTCCCTTCTGTGGATCACTTTTGCTGTGTCCCAAAGTTTTGAAAGTGTTGTGTTTTCATTTTCATTTAATCTGTGTATTGTTTTAATTCTCTAACTTCCTGGTTGACCCATTCCCTGTTCAGTATGACGTTCCTTTACCTCCATTATTTATGTACCTTTTGTATTTTTATGGTGGTTCACTTCTAGTTTCATTGCACTGTGGTCTGAATATATGCATGGAATAAATTCACTCTTTCTGTACCAGTTGAATCTTGATGTGTGACCTTCTATATGATCAATTCTGGAGAATTTTTCATGTGCCCTGGAGAAGAATGTGTTTTCTCCTGCCTTAGGATGCAACACTGTGTATATATCTTTGAAGTCCATCTGTTCCAGTGTATTGTTCTAAGCACTTGTTTCCTTGTTGAGATTCTGCTTTTATGATGTTTCCTTGCTATCAGCGGGATATGAAAGTTCCCACACTGTTGTATTATTATCAGTCAGTCTCTTTAATTTTATTGTTGAATGGTTTATATACTTGCCTACTCCAAATTTAGGGACACAAATATTTAAAATAGATGACTTCTGTATTGACTTTTTTATGATACTGTATCCTTCTAAATCTTTTATTACGGTTTAGTTGGTAGTCTATTTGTCTGATATAAGTGTTGTACTCCAACTTTCTTTTGAAGCACATTGATATGATAAATGGTTCTTTACCCCTCACATTCATTTGGATCTCTCTTTGTGTCTAAAAGATTTTCTTCTATATTTCTTCAAATATACTTTCTGTCCCCTCTCATCATTCTCCCTCTGGAACCCCAATAATGCTAATTTTGTTTCATTTTATGGCCCCACTGATCCACTACACACACCCTGAACCAGTGTCCTTCCTGGACTCCATCCAAGCATTTATGACTTGCTGAGAGGCTGCTCTGCTCTAAACTGACATGATGGTGAAGGTGATGAAGGTTTATACTCTCTTGTGTGTATGCTCTTCCGACTACATTCTCACCATGTACTTGTTGGGGTCCTTGCTACTCCAGGATGTCGCTATTATTGTTCTATGACTGTGGTTCAAGACTGTGGTCCTTCCTGTGGTCTTTCTCTGCATTTGATTCTTGAGCCCTTTGCATCGTCATGTACAGCATGTACTTTATACTGTTTCTAAGATCCTTAACCAGTGAGCAGCATGGTTCTGTCATGCATCATGAATACACGTGGAGGTCTTATAAGGGAGAAGTTGAGGTACATGTAGATATGTGTAATAAATGAGTATTTAGGGACATTGGTAAGTAAGTCTAAGCAAATTAGACTTTGGGCATATAAGAATAGTGGCTTACCAAGATGCCTGTTTGGTTCAACGAATGAGAGTCTGCTTTTGATTCAGGTCATGATCGCAGGGTCCTGGGATCGAGTATCACTTCAGGCTTGTCACGGGAAGCCTGCTTCTCCTTCTGCCTATGTCTCTTTCTCTCCGTTTCAAAGAAGCAAGCAAACAAACAAATAAATAAATAATCTTTCAAAAAAGGAATAGTTGTTTGCAAATTGCCTAATTCAGAGACTGAGTAAGGAATATGTAATGAAAGAGACATTGTAGTTTGTGTAATTTGATATATTTCTCTTTTTATGACAACAAAATTGTCAGTTGGAGACTAGATAGGTCACCACAGAATCCTATGTCCAAAGAGGCTCCTGAGGGAAACTGCTTTGTGTAGAGGAGCCCCAGACCCTGACAGGAAACCCTCCCAGAACCTCCATCTGCACCTGCTCCTGGGTCTTCAAGACAGAAGTGGTGAGTAGTGTGCACTCCCTGGTGATCCTGATCCCCTTCCACAAGGGAGATTTTGTGCTCACACTGTGGTCCCCTCAGTGTGCCCTTCCCACAGTAATACACTGTGGAGTCCTTGGCTTTCAGGCTGTTCATCTGCAAATACAGTGTGATCCTGGTGGACCCAGCTCATAAAGTAGCTACTGAAGGTGAATACAGAGGACACACAGGGGAGTCTTGCAGTTGATATAAGGCAGACCTACAGGAGACAATGTATTTTATTTTGCATGTGGATGAGTTACTTAATATATGGTGTGAGGTGGGATTTCATATGAGGACAAGGTGTCTATTCATGGCTTCTGTGCATTTCTGATTGTGTTTTTCATTAGTTTTGTTGTTTAGTTCAATAGTTTTGCTACAGATTTTGAATGCCATCCTTAGTCTGATGATATATTTGCAAATATCTTCTCCCATCCTCTAGGTTGCCTCTTAACTATGTTGAGTGTTTCCAAAGCTGTACAACAGCTCCTTCCTTGATGGAATCCATATAGCTTATTTTTGGTTTTGTTTTCCTTTCTTCTGGAGATTCAGGTAGCAAGAAGCTTTTCTGGCTGAAGTCACAGAATCTCTAGGATTTTGATGTTTTCCTGCTTCACAAATAGGTCTTTCATCTACTCTGAGTTAATCTTTGTGTCACGTGTAAGAATGTGTCCCAGGTTCATTCTTCTACTGTGACTGTCCAATATTCTCAACCTCACCTGTTGAAGAGATTGTTCTTTTTCCAGTCAATAGTCTTTTGTGCTTTGTCAAAGATAATTTGACCATAGAGTTGTGTGTCCATTTCTGGGTTTTCTATTTTGTGTCATTCGCCTATGTGCCTTCTTTTCTGGCACTATTATACCGTCTGGATGATCACAACTTCGAGGCTGCAATTGTGATGCCTTCGCTTTGAGTTTTTCAACATTCTTTTGCCTAGTCAGGATCTATTTTCATTCCTTTCAAGTTTTAGGATTGTTTATTCCATTTCCTTGAAAAATGTTTTCGGTGTTTTGATAAGGTTTGCATTGAATGTGTATATTGCTCCTGGTAGCATAGACATTTTATCAATATTTATTCTTCCAATCTATTAGAATAGAATGTGTTCCATCTATTTGTGTCTTCCTCAATTTCTTTCATAAGTGAGCTAGGAGGTTTAGACTATAGATCCTTTCCCTCTTTGGTTAGGATTATTCCTCATTATCTGATGTTTCTCATGCAATTATAAATGGGATCCACACCTTAATTTCTCTTTCTTTGGTTTCATTTCTAGTTTATAGAAATGCCACTGACCTCTTTGTATCTATTTTATATGGTTAGATTTTGCTGAATTTTTTGAAGGAGTCTTTGGGTTTTGTACCAAAATTATGAAAGACAGAAGCCCAGGTGGCTCAGCGGTTTAGCGCCGCCATCAGCTCAGGGCGTGATCCTGGAGACCCGGGATCGAGTCCCACATCAGACTCCCTGCATGGAGCCTGCTTCTGCCTCTGCCTTTCTCTCTGCCTCTCTTTCTCTCTGTGTCTTTCATGAATAAATAAATATAATATTTTTTAAAATTCCAAAGATTTTGCATGTGCTGAGTGAAATTTGACTTTTTATTTGCTGATTTTGATGCATTTTCCTCCGTTTTTTTTTATTGCTGAGGCTAAGTTTTCTAGTACTATGCTGAAGAACAGTTGTGACAGTGGACATCCTTGTCATTTTCCTGAGCTTAAGGGAAAATATCTCAATTTTCCCTCTTGTATCAATTTTTAGATGGATTTTATGATATAGAATATGCTCCCCTATCCCAACACAGCATTTTTTTTTATCAAGACAGAATAATATCTTTTGTCAAATGCTTTTTGGGCATCAGTTGAGTGGAATAAATGGTTCTTGTCCTTTTTTTTATTAACGTGGTTCTTACATGGATTGTTTTGCTGACAGTGAACCATCCTTGCAGCCCAGGAATTGATCCCATTTGGTCGTGGTAAATAGCAGTAATAATATACTGTTGGTCCTATTCATTAGAAACTTGTTGAGAATTTTGCATTAATTTTCATCAAGAATAGTAGCCTCTAATTCTCCTTCATTACACGGTCTTCATTTTGGAGGTCAATGTAATGCTGACATCAGAGAATGAGTCTGGAAGTTTTTGTTCAATTTCTATTATTTGATATAGTTTCAGAAGAATCAGAATAGATTCTTATTGCTGAGTTTCACTTGGCAACCATCCGAACCTGGACTCTTGTTTGTCAGAAAACTTTTAATTATGATTGATTTTCATATCCAGATAATGGTTCTGTACAGCTTTTACTTTCGTTCCTGTTTTTGTTTTGGTTGATTTTTATGTTCCTAGGAATGCATCCGTTTCTTCCAGATTGCCCAATTATTTGGCTTATAACTGCTTATAATTAATTTATATTATTATTTTTTTTTTTTAAATTTATTTATTTATGATAGTCACAGAGAGAGAGAGAGAGAGAGGCAGAGACACAGGCAGAGGGAGAAGCAGGCTCCATGCACCGGGAGCCCGATGTGGGATTCGATCCCGGGTCTCCAAGATCGCGCCCTGGGCCAAAGGCAGGCGCCAAACCCCTGCGCCACCCAGGGATCCCCTAATTAATTTATATTATTGTTTGTATTTCTTGCTGTTGGTTGTGATCTCTCCTCATTCATCCATGATTTTAACAATTTGAGTGCTTTCAGTTTTATATTGACAAGTCTATCTAGTGGTTTCTCACTCTTACTGCTATTTTCATAATATCAGCTCCTAGGTTTGTTTACATTCTGTTATTTTTTATTTCTTTATCCTTGATTTCTATCCTAAAATTTATTATTTACCTTGTCTTATTAACTTACTTGACGCAGCATAATACCCTCCAGTTCCATCCACGTTGAAGCAAATGGTGGGTATGCATCTCTTCTGATGGCTGAGTAGTATTCCATTGTATATATGGATCACATCTTCTTTATCCATTTATGTGTCATTGGACACCGAGTCTCCTTGCACAGTTTGGCTATTGTGGACATGGTGTGAAAAACCCTTGATTCCTTGTTGAGCTTCTGTGTATATAAACATTCCTGCTGTCAGAGGGATATTACATTCCCTGCTGTTAGGTTATTAGTAGACATTCGTTACATTATTGTTTTGGTTAATTGGTTTATGTATTGGCTGCTCCTAAGTAAATGGTGTGGATATTTAGTAAAGAGAGATATCTTTTTAGCTAGAGTAATGGTATAGTATCCTTTAATGTTATAGTATCCTTCTTCATCTCTTATTATAGTCTTTGTTTTCAGTTCTAGTTCATCTGATTTAAGTCTTGCTCCTCTTGATGTCCATTGACATGATAAATGGCTCTTTACTACCTCACGTTCAATTTGGATGTGACTTTGTATTGAAAATGAGTGTCTTCTATGATTTGATCAAATATACGTTCTTTCCTCTCTTTTCTCTCATGCACACCAATTATTCTAATTTTGTTTTTTTTTTCTTTTTCTTTTTGTATGGCATTGCTGATTCTTGAGTTTCTCCTTATGGTCCATTATTTGTGTTTCTCTCTTTCCCTCAGCTTCCTTCCTTTCTATCAACTTGTCTTCAATGTCACTTAATCTCCCTTCTGACTCATTTACCCTAGCTGTTAGAGGATGCAGTTTAGACTGCATGTCAGAGCACTTTTCATTTTCACCTGAACTTGCTTAATTTCTACACTAAGTGATAACCTAGTGTGTTTTAGCTTTCTTGAATACCAGCTAGAACCTAACTGCGGTCTCCCAGTCCACACTGGTCTAGATGCTTCTGGGGGCAGACACAGGTGCACTGATCTGCAGGGTGCCCAATGGCAGGAGAGTATTATGCTGAGTGAAGTAAGTACATCAGAGAAGGACGAACAATATATGGTCTCACTCATACGGGGAATACGAAAAATAGGGAAAGGAATTGTAGGGGAAATGAGAGAAAATGAGTGGTAAATATCAGAGAGGGTGATAGAACCTGAGAGACTCCTAAATCTGGGAAATGAACGAGGAGGAGTGGAAGGGGAGTTGGGCAGGGAGTGGGCTGACTAGGTGATGGGCACTGAGGGGGGGCACTTGACGGGATGAACACTGGATGTTATACTGTGGGTCGGCAAAACAAATTCCAATAATAATATACCAAAAAATCCCTCTCTATTGTTGCCTCTCTAATGTGTGTTGCTGATGGAATTATTTTACCTTTTTTTCTCTATCTAATTCATTTTGCCAACATATACCTGTGGTTTTTGAATCACATGCAGTAACTGGACTATTGTCTTTGAGGAGGACACGTAAAATGATGAAACCTGAGAATTATACTATATATCTCAAATTGGACTTAAACTCGCACATCCTTTGAAGCAATAAGATGTGGAGGATGTTGCAGAACAAAGACTACTTTCTGGGGCCTCTCAGAGAGCTGCTTAACTAAGGACATCATCCACCCAAACCACAGAGAGGATCGTGCCCCCACAGACACTGCTGGAGCCTACATGATTTCACAGAAGCCTTGGAATTCCTTAGAAATGAGTGTGTTTCCATGGGTGATTACCTTTGGATACGTGTACTTTTGATGTAGATTTCTCTCCCCACACGTGAGGAGTACCCTCCAACTCATTGAGAGCCTGAGTAGAATCAAGGCAAAGGAAGGCCGAAGTCTTCATTTTTATTACTGTCTCAATGCCTAACCAGAATATAGGAAAATCTAAAAAAATTGAAATCTACTAACTTGGGGATATATCTGGTCAAAGGTCATCAAGTTGAATTTAGAAGACTGGAATTTAGGGATCCCTGGGTGGCGAAGCGGTTTAGTGCCTGCCTTTGGCCCGGGGCCTGATCCTGGAGACCCGGGATCGAATCCCACATCGGGCTCCCAGTGCATGGAGCCTGCTTCTCCCTCTGCCTGTGCCTCTGCCTCTCTCTCTCTCTCTCTCTCTCTCTGTGTGTGTGTGTGACTATATAAATAAATAAAAATTAAAAAAAAGAAGACTGGAATTTAGAACAATGTTTATAAAGATACAATTGGGATTGAACAGACATGGAAGACACTGAAGAATCACTTACTGTAGTGATAAAAGGAAAAACAAAAACAAACAAAAAATCCCTTTTCTGCCCCAAAGTAAAAATGCTATTACCAACATGCTGTCCCATATGCAGGATTAAAAGGACACATGAAAGAAAATACTGGGGATATAGAAGATAACATGGTGGATAACAATGACTGACAAGAAGAGGGGATAAAAGCTCATGGACCTAAAGGTAGACTTAGGGAATTCAGTGGCTTATGAAAACAGTAATATTTTTATCATTGGAGTCCCACAAAATGAAGAGAGAGAAAATGTTCCAGGTTATTCGATCAAAATATAGCCAGAAAACTCCCTAATCAGGAAGGACACAGACCTTAAAACCCAGGAAACACACATACTCCCATGAAATTCAACAAGTTTTATCATCTCCAAGGCATTTCAATATCAAACTCACAGAATACGCAGACAAGGAAGGAATCCTGAAAGCAGCAAGGGAACTGCTGTCCTGAACCTCACAGCCACCAGAATAGCAGCATCTGGATGGTGATGCTCAGACTCAGGTCCCACAGGGTCGGCACATCCCCCTCCTCTGGAAATGTTGATAAATCATCCTCCTCACAGTAGAGTTCCACAATCTCCCAGTCCCCTGCTCCATATGTGAAGGTTCTCCCTCCGTGTGTCCGCTAGGTCTTGCTCACAGAGTCCTAGGATTGTCCGCAGGTTCATCCTCTCTGCAGGAGGGGACAATTGCGAAATCCACCCATCACCTTATGGACAGAAGTTATCAGGGACTTATCACACCTCATGGACGGAAGTTATCACCTCATGGACAGAAGTTATCAGGGACTTATCACAACAAATGCAAGAATTTCAGAGCATCATTGTTTGGGTTCATGTGTCACTAAAATCTTAGCCTGTGCCCCCTCTGGAACATCATAGGAACAGGGGGAATAAACAACAGATACCCATTCCCACAGTTCTAGAATCTGGGACGTCTGAGGTCCAGATGCCAACAGATCTGGTGTCTGGAGAGCGCGCACATCCTAAGGCGCCCTTTCCCAGTCACCTTGCATGGTGTCAGGACTGAGTGTATAAGGACCCTGATACCATCATGGGGCTGAAACTCCTGAAATAAGTTCTCCCCTAAGTCCCTACCTCCAACCCCATCACATGGGTGTTAGTTAGTTCTAGATGGGGAAGGTCAGTCACTCACTGTGAGCTGATATCAGCACCTAAGGTATCACTGAGATATTTCCTGCAGATAAAAGGCTCTCCCAATCCAGTTCCTCATCCTGAGGTTCTTCCTGGATCCAGTAGAATCTTCTGGTCCCTGATTGGACACAGTATACAGATGTCTTTAAGAATCAGCTGATGAGGGCTGCCCCGGTGGCGCAGCGGTTTGGCACCGCCTGCAGCCTGGGGTGTGATCCTGGGGACCCAGGATCGAGTCCCACGTCGGGCTCCCTGCATGGAGCCTGCTTCTCCCTCTCCCTGTGTGTGTGTGTCTCTCTCTCTGTGTGTGTCTATGAATAAATAAATAAAATCTTAAAAAAAAAAGAATCAGCTGATGAGGGATCCCTGGGTGGCGCAGCATTTTGGCGCCTGCCTTTGGCCCAGGGCGCGATCCTGGAGACCCAGGATCGAATCCCACATCGGGCTCCCGGTGCATGGAGCCTGCTTCTTCCTCTGCCTGTGTCTCTGCCTTTCTCTCTCTCTCTGTGACTATCATAAATAAATAAAAATTAAAAAAAAAAGAATCAGCTGATGACCATAGGGAGAGGACTAATTCAACTTGAAATTCTGAGTGATTTCCTAGTCTACCTCTATTACCATATCATAAGTTTGCTGCTTCTCTGTGATTCTTCCTAATTTTCAGGACGTCACATATTTTTCGTGTTTGATTGTTGATTCCTCTAGAAGTTGGGGAACATGGAGATATTTGTGTATTATTCATTTTTAGGGAGAATCATAAATAAGTGTAAGCAGCTCTTTGCGCATGTAAACTAGCTGTTTTCCTACATAAACTAAATTTCTGAATCAGACACTGTATAGTTAAACAGATATCCCTGGTCCAGAGATGCTCCCTGCAGGAAAATACTCTATGGAGAGGAATTCCAGACCCTGACAAGAAACCTGCCCAGAACGTCCACTTGCATCTGCTCCTTCAAGACAGAAGTAGTGAGGAGTGTGCACACCCTGGTGTTCCTGATCCCCTTCTACAGGGAGGTTTGTGTCTGGGCTCACACTGAGGTCCCCTCACTGTGTCCCCTGCACAGTAATACATGGCCGTGTCCTCAGCTCTCAGGCATCTGCAGAAACAGTGTGTTCTTGGCGTTGTCTCTGGAGATGGTGAATCGGCCCTTCACAGCGTCTGCGTCGCTTGTGCTACTTCCGCTAGCATATATCCATGCGACCCACTGCATCCCCTTCCCGGGAGCCTGGCGGACCCAGCTCATGCTGTAGCTACTGAAGGTGAATCCAGCGGCCACACAGGAGAGTCTCAGGGACCCCCCAGGCTTCACGGGGTCTCCCCCAGACTCCACCAGCTGCACCTCACCATGGACACCTGCAGACACAACACATCTTGGTCAGGAAACTGTCCCACATCCCCTGTTTCTCACTCACAAACTCAAGGTCTCTTGTCTTCCATGAATTACCTTTTAAAATAGCGACAATTAAAACCCAGCTGAGCACAGACTCCATGGTGAGTTGTCTGTATTCTGTCCTGATCCCTGTATGGGGTCACCTGAGCATCCTGGAACTGGTTTAATCTGTGGAGGGAGGGCCTTATTTGCATGTCCTATGACTAAATAGTCATCTCCAGACTTAGATTTGATTCTTTACAAGTTATAAACAGGGATTGCATTATATCTGCATTCAACCCTGTTTCATGTCTTGTGAGAATATGAAATGTTCTACCTGTGAACGGAATTTTCTTTGCATCTATTTAAAAATCTCTCATTATTGTTGAGAAATTTTAGTATGTATTATTTTAACTACATCCCAATATTTGATCCCATTATATTTAATGGCAATGTCAATGCAATTATTTTGTTAATTTCCTTTTTAGTGATTTGTGTTATTGTGTTAAAATATAGCTTTATTTGCTATTTTTATTTTTTCCCCTGAACATTCTTGAAATAGTTAATTAATTCTAAACATTTGTTTGTGGAGGTTCAAACATTTGCTCTGGTAGCAGATCATGTCATATGGATAATATTTTTTTTCTTTACCTACTAATTTATAAATCTTTTAATTTTTCATTACCTTTATTTCCAGGGTAGGTCTTCCTATTTTTGTGGTGAAAATATCTTTCTTCTATTTTCCTGAGTTCTTTGGACATACAACTCTGTAGACATTAGACAGATCTTGGGAGTAAAGTATTTCATTTTGCCTGTGCATGAGCTACCTAGAATATGACACCAAGACAAAGACCCAAGTAGATGGCCCATGTACCTCTAAGACAACAAGACCTTATATTTGTGGAAAGTTAAAGCCACGAAGTTTTTTGAGTCAGTGAATTATTGAGAAACGGACAAGACTTGTTTGTACAGCATTCTGAGCCCTGTGTTCCCTGTTCTGGTGCTGAGGCTGGTTGTTCCCTCCTGGTACAGAGAAGGAAACATTCGGAAGAAGATTTATATCCTGCCAACAAGGGGATATATGTGGGATATATGTGGCTCACCATGTTTGACCTCTGGGGGTTTTAAAGTGACATTTGTTCACAATAACCCAGGGGACTAGCTGACATATACAGTGTCACAGTCGATTGTCTTTCATGATACCATGTTGAATAATCATGGTGGGAATGAGTATCCTTGTGTGGCTCCTGACTTGACAGGAAGGTTTCAGTTTTTCACTGTTGAATATGGTATTGGTGTATGTGTTTTGGAAATTGCCACTATTCTCTCGACTCAATATCTTCTGCCTCGATTTTTAAGACGTTTTGAGGATAAAGTGTAATGGCTTTTGCCAAATTGTTTTAGGCATCATAGGAAAGGATCATGTACATCTAATCCTTCACTCTGCTAATTCAGGGGATCCCAGTTATAATCTGGGCATATTGAAGGATCCTTGCACCACAGGGCTGATTTCCTCTGGGTCCTCCTGTGTGATCCTCTCCATGTGCTGTTCCATTCAGGATGCCAGGATTTTGCATTTATGTGCATCTGAGATATGACCTTTAGTACCTTCTTATGGGGTCCTTGCCTTGTTTTGTTGTCAGAGTCATCCTGGCCTCCTTAAGTGAATCTGGGCATGTTCCATTCTCATTATTTTGGAATAGGTTCAGATGTTTTGGCCTTAATTCTTCTGAAAATGTTTGGTCAAATTCATAGATAAATCCATCTGATACGGGATTTTTTTCTTTTTGGTTTGTTCTTTTTTATTTTACTTTATTTGTTTGGTCTTTTTTTGAGAGAATAGCTTTTAGATAATAACATTCAGTTGTCTTATTAGATTTTTTTGCTCATATTTTATTACTTTATGAAAACTTTTAGTGGATTGGCAATTCTAGAAATTTTATAATTTGCCTTGGTTATTCAATATGTGCTGTAGTATCATCTTTGTATTTTTTTCATGGGCTTTTTAAAAGATTTTATTTATTTATTCATGAGAAACACACACACCCAGAGAGAGAGAGAGAGAGAGAGAGAGAGAGAGAGATAGGCAGAGACACAGGCCGAAGAAGAAGCAGGCACTATGCAGGGAGCCTGACATGGAACTCGATCCCCCGGACTCGAGGATCACACCCTGGGCCAAAGGTGGCACATAATCGCTAAGCCACCCAGGCTGCCCACATTTTCATGGACTTTTGGTTTTCTTTAGTGTCAGTAGTTTCTTCACTTTGACATCTAAATGTATTATTTCAGGCTCACATATTTTCCTAGACTACCTATGAGTTATAAATTTCATTTTTCTTTTCAATATACTTATTTAAATCTCATTTGTATTTCTTTAGTCACTATTTCTGTTTTCCATTCTAATAATTGTAGTGTTATTTAAATTAATTAAAATACTAGTTGTCATTGTTTTTAAATAGAAAATACCCATAATCATATGGAAACACAAATCCATTCAGAGTGACCATACAATTATGAAAAGGAAGACCAATTCTCTAGCATCAGACTTACCTCTTTATAAATATTTGGAGAGGCATATCAAGACATCACCGTGTGACCATATATAGTCATACATGTACACAATGCAGCACATTATGTAGCCTGGAAGTAAACGTGGTGAACCATTGGATTCTCCTAATTTCTTTACCCCAAGCACGTTTCACATTTCAAAAAAGAAGAAGATATTCAAGATCATTAATGACAGATCTATGGTCCAGACTCTGAAGCCTGACATCTCCCAATTCTTCCAAGATGATGCCTCAAGGGACATTCTCTCTTTCTGTCCAAATAGTGATTGTAAATATCCCCCCAGAAAAAGTAATACATTTTTTATTGATGCAAAGTGTTTAACCTGTATCATTCCTTCACTGTTGCTGTTGCTTCAAACCATCCTAGAGAGATTGGCGTGCACACAGCATTATCTTTGTCCCAAACCCCTGACTCATTGGTGTGAGGAAGTCAGGAGAAACCCTGTCCCTGTCACCTCCTCAGCCCTCCCCCACAGCTCTCCTCTCACCAGGTTTTCTGACACTCCCAGAATGTGGGTTCTCACAATGTGCCCTACACAATAATACACTCCCTAGTCCCCTTCTGACAGGTCACCCATAACCCACTTATCTCCCATGTGATAACCATCAGCTTGTACTCTGTAATGAAGGGGCTATTACTTGGTCTAGGTATCGACTTTATTCCCCTTTGCTCATATTCTTTCTCTTTCTTAAATTCAATATATGACTGAATTCGTATGATTGTCTTACTTTGATGGACTCACTTCACTTAGCATTATACTTGCTCCCTCTATCCACATAGCTCCAAATGGATTAGATTTCTTTTTTTTCTTTCTTTCTTTTTTTTAGATTTTATTCCATGTATGGATAGTTTTGATAGTTTGGCTAATGTACATAATGCTGCTGTAAAAATCTAGGTGCATGTATCCCTTTGAATTTGTATTTTTGTATTCTTTTTTCTTTTATTTTTTTAGGATTTTATTTATTTATACATGAGAAAGCCACACACACACACACACACACACACACACACAGAGGCAGAGACAAAGGCAGAGGGAGAAGCAGGCTAAATGCAGGAAAACCAATGTGGGAATCGATCCCCGGACTCTGGGGTTATGCCATGAGCCAAAGGCAGATGCTTAACCACTGAGCCACCCAGATGTCCCAGAATACTTTCTGTTTTAATGATTTTATTAATTTATTCATGGTAGACACAAAGAAACAGTGACAAAGAGTGAGAAACAGGCTCCTCCTAGGAGCCCGATATGAGACTCAATCCCCAGATTGGTAACATGACCTGAAGGCATGAGCTCAACTGCTGAGCCACCTAGGCATCTTAGTACTTTTGTATTCTTAGAGTAAATGACCAGTAGTCCGTTTGCTGGATCATAGGTTTGGTCTACTATTACTTATTTGATGTCACACCATATGGTTTCCCAGAATGGCTGCACCCTTACCCACCCACATCTAACCAGAGAATTCAGCAGAGCTTCAGTTCTAGTGGATGTGGTATCAGGGCTCATTTAACAAGCATAGTAAAGCTCACCCATTAAAACTCACCACATCTTGACCAGGGAGCACAAACTGCCCATTGCAGGCAAGGAGAGCCTGTGTAGACACCTGGCCTGAAGGAAATAGCAGCCAAAATAGGAGAGCACAGTGCATTCAGCACACACCACAGACACTCTCTGAACCCACACCCAGCATCCTATGTGAACTCTTTATCATAAAGCTGTTATTATGGAGCAGGAACTCTACCTGGCTTTTGTACAAACAGAGGGAGACAGAGACTTAGAGAAAATGCCAAGATTAAGGAACTCAATTCCAATTTGCTGCTCTGATCCATCTCAATTTTGCATTTCTCAGGTTAGTCCTTTTGACCCTGCCAAATGAGACAGGACTACTATTCTGTCTCCAGATCTAGCAGTTTCTGTCCCCGAGGGGATCCTGTACATCAGGGAGACTGCCAGCTTCCCACTCCATCCAAAGTGCATCTACCTCAATGGCATTAAGACAGAGTTGTGATAATAATATTCCCACAATTCTTGTCCTTGTGGAGAATGCCCGACATCCTGCACAAAGCCTGTGTCACATGTTGAGAGGTCCTTTCCTCTCTATGTCACTCACTAGTGAGATTATGTGCATGGACCACATATGTCACCATTACTTACTGAAAAATAATATAATACTTGTACAACATATACTCAAACACAAATGGATCCACAGGACTGAGATAAGAGTTAGGAAGGAAATAAATTTAGGTGATTTTGACATAAAATTCCAGAATCCCCGTTTGATCTTCAGCATATAAAGCAGAGGGAATTCTCCACACGGTCTTTGCTCTAACAGCATTGGGAGGGAGGACTTAAGATGCTGGATCAGGGTCTGTGAGCTTGTATCCTTCCTGGAACATGATAGTTATCAAATCATTCTGATCACCCATGATATCACTCAGAGGCCTGAGAGAACAAAACTGCAAGTCCACTCATAGAAAATTGACCACCTTTTGGACGTAGGAGGTGTGGACCTTGTTATCGGGAGATATAGCTGTGGTGGTGATGACAGGAGTGAGGCTGATCTAGAATATTCTCTATAGTATTATGAGCAGCAGACAGGAAAATCTGAACTTTAGATGTCTGCTTCCATGGGGATGTGCTGGCTTAAAAGTACTCCGGCGGTAAAGAGGGAGGAGTCCTAGGATACTAATGGTTCTCCAGATCCCCAGGGTCCTAAGAAGAATGTGTGCCATCAACGTGGTGCACAATTACTAAGCACAGAGGCATGGACGGTGGCTGAGGACAGTGAGTCTAAGTGTGGATTTCCTGCTCTGTTTTTTCCTTACCTGGCAGTTCTACTGGGACCATGTTGTAAAGAACAAATAAGAGGTGAGTACCTGTTTTAGTGTGTCTGCGTCATGTCACCACATCAGACTGGGTGGATTAAACAACAGAAACTCATTCTCAAAACTCTGGAGTCTGGTAGGTCTGAGGTTCAGGTGCAGGTAGATGTGGTGTCTGAAGAGCACCCACTTCCTAGCCCATCCTTTCCTGTCACTTCACATGGGGCCGAGTGCAGGGAGCTTTCCCAGACCTGGTGCATAAGGGCCCCGATCCCATGATGAGGCTGCATCTCCTGACCTAGGTGCTCCGCTAAGGGCCAAATCCTTCTCCTATCACAAGGGCACTAGGTTCCAACATGGGGATGGCAGATGTCACACACAGTGAGCTGATATCCACACCTGAAGGATCCATGAGTTATTCCCTGCTGGTGGAAGGTCCTCCTCTACTTTTGTTCTCTCATTTTTCAATACATTTTATTTATTTATTTATTTATTTATTTATTTATTTTTTATGATAGTGACACACACACACACAGAGAAATAGAGAGGCAGAGACACAGGGAGAGGGAGAAGCAGGCTCCATGCACCGGGAGCCCGACGTGGGATTCGATCCCGGGTTTCCAGGATCGTGCCTTGGGCCAAAGTAAGGCGCTAAACCGCTGCGCCACCCAGGGATCCCTGTTCTCTCATTTTTCATAATAGTTTAATGGAATCTGTCATCTTACCATATCTTTGAGTGTCACCTGCTAACTCCTTTGATCACCAGTCCTCCCTCTTCTCCTCCTGCCTCGCCCATGGGATATCCAGCAGGAGACTTTGAATTTCCTCCTTTGAAGCAGGTGGGACACTGACTCCACACAAGCCCCTCCTGGAGCAGGACCTCCTCCCCACCACTGACCCAAAACACACACCCTGAGCCAGTGTCCTTCCCAAATCCAAGCACTTATGACTTGCTGAGAGGTCTGCCCTGCTTTCAACAGACTGGATGATGCTGAAAAAGGTTTGCACTCTCCTGTCTGTGTGTGTGTGTGTGTGTGTGTGTGGACTCTTCAGACTACATATCTTCGCAACATACTTCTTGGCATCCGTTGCTTTCCCAGGTTGATGCTAATATTGATTCTGTCACTGTGGTTGAAGACTGAGGTCAAACCTGCAATCCGTCTTCTCTCCTTTTGATTTTTGAGCCCTATGTATTGTCATCACCAGCATGTACTTTATGTTGTTTCTAAAATGCTTGCACATTTGAACCGACAAATACCCACCCTTTACTTCAATGTGGATAGAACTGGAGGGTATTATGCTGAGTGAAATAAGTCAATCAGAGGAGGATAAACATTATACAGTCTCATTCATTTGGGGAATATAAAAAATAGAGAAAGGGAATAAAGTAGAAAGGGGGGAAATGAGTAGGGAATGTGAGGTAAGGAGACAGAACATGAGACTCCTACCTCTGGGAAACGAACAAGGGGTAGTGGAAAGGAGGTGGGTGGGTGGCAGGTGGGGGTGACTGGGTGACAGGCACTGAGGTGGGCACTTGACGGGATGAGAACTAGGTGTTACACTATATGTTGGCTAATAGAACTCCAAAAACAAATATATAAGTAAAAGAAAATAAAATCTTAGCACACTGAGCTGGGTGGTTATTTCATGTACCATGTATACAGCTGGGACTCCTCTTAGAAAGGAGAAGTTACAGTACATGGAGATATGGATAATTAACTGGTATTTAGGGACAATAGTAAGAACACTTAAGCAGATATGTCCTTACCCACATAAGAATAGTTGTTGACTAAAACCAAAAAAAGTTTCCAAATCAGAAACTGCTTAAGGATTAAGCAAAGAGGGAAACACTATCATTTTTGGACGTTGGCATATTTCTTTCTATGACACCAAAGTTTGTAAGTTAGAGCCTGAATACGTAAGCACAGAATCCTATGCCCAGTAGAGACGCCATGGGGGAAACTCTTCCTTGGAGAGGAAGCCCAAACCCTGATGGGAAACCTGCACACAATCTCCATCTGCACCTGCTCCTGGGCCTTCAACAGAAGTTATGAGTACTGCGGATCCCCTCTTGGTCCTGATCCCCTTCTACAGGGAGGTTTGTGTCTGGGCTCACACTGAGGTCGCCTCACAGTGTCCTTCACACAGTAATACACGGCTGTGTCCTCGGCTCTCAGGCTGTTCATTGCAGATACAGCATGTTCTTGGCGTTGTCTCTGGAGATGGTGAATCGGCCCTTCATTGCGTCGGTGTAGCTTGTGCTACTTCCATCATAGCTAATCCGTGCAACCCCCTGCATCCCCTTCCCTGGAGTTTGGTGGGTCTAGTACATGTAGTAGCTACTGCAGGTGAATCCAGAGGCCACACAGAACCGTCTCAGGGACCCCCCAGGCTTCACCAGGTCTCCCCCAGACTCCACCAGCTGTACATCACTCTGGACACCTGCAGACACAAGACATCCTGGTCAGGAAACTGTCCCACGTCCCCTGTTTCTCACTCACCTCCACTCAAGCCTCAAGCTCCATTGCTCTCCATGAGTTACCTTTTAAAATAGCGACAAGGGGGGGGAGGAGCAAGATGGCGGAAGAGTAGGGTCCCCAAATCACCTGTCTCCACCAAATTACCTAGAAAACCTTCCAATCATCCTGAAAATCTATGAATTCGGCCTGAGAATTAAAGAGAGAACACCTGGAATGCAACAGTGAGAAGAGTTTGCGCTTCTATCAAGGTAGGAAGATGGGGAAAAAGAAGTAAAGAAACAAAGGCCTCCAAGGGG
This sequence comes from Canis lupus dingo, assembly GCF_003254725.2. Classification (NCBI taxonomy): domain Eukaryota; kingdom Metazoa; phylum Chordata; class Mammalia; order Carnivora; family Canidae; genus Canis; species Canis lupus. Next base: position 74,290,582 of record NC_064250.1, read on the forward strand.
GAGGGGCCCCGCGAGGAGCCGGGCTGAGGCCGGGGCGAGTGTCCCCAGGACAGGAGAGCCCCGTCCCGGAGGAGCAGGAGCTGCACCAACCTTCCCGGCGGAAAGGGGCTCCAGGGAGGTGGAGAAGGACCCAGGAGGGCGGAGATGCCCTCGGGTTCCCCGGGACAGTAACAGAGCAACTGCGCGCCCAGGAGAGTGCGCCGAGCTCCCCAAGGGCTGCAGCGCGCACGGCGGGACCCGGCGGGACCCGGAGCAGCTCGGAGGGGCTCGGGCGGCGGCTCCTCGGAGGGGGCTGCGCGGCCCCGGGAGCAGCTCGGAGGGGCTCGGGCAGAGGGAGAGGCTCCGTGCGGAGGGGGCTGCACGGTTCCAGGAGCAGCTCGGAGGGGCTCGGGCAGAGGAAGAGGCTCCATGCGGAGGGGGCTGCGCGGTTCCAGGAGCAGCTCGGAGGGGCTCGGGCGGCAGCTCCGCAGAGGGGGTTGCGTGGCCCGGGAGCGCGAATCCACCAGCGCAGGCTCCGGAGCACAGGGCGCCAGGACACAGCCCAGGATCCGGCCTCCCCCCGAGACAGGCAGAGGCCGGGAGGGCCCAGGACAGCAAGGACGCTCCTGCCCCGAGCTGAGCAGATCAGCGGCCCAGCCCCAGAGCCTCCAGGCCCGGCAGACGGAGTTCCTGCCGGAGCTGAATCCAGGTTTCCAGAGCTGCCCCGCCACTGGGGCTGTTCCTCCTGCGGCCTCATGGGGTAAACAACCCCCACTGAGCCCTGCACCAGGCAGGGGCACAGCAGAAGAAATGGACGCATTCCTGGAAAGCCACAAACTACCAAAACTGGAACAGGAAGAAATAGAAAACCTGAACAGGCCAATAACCAGGGAGGAAATTGAAGCAGTCATCAAAAACCTCCCAAGACACAAGAGTCCAGGGCCAGATGGCTTCCCAGGGGAATTTTATCAAACGTTTAAAGAAGAAACCATACCTATTCTCCTAAAGCTGTTTGGAAAGATAGAAAGAGATGGAGTACTTCCAAATTCGTTCTATGAGGCCAGCATCACCTTAATTCCAAAACCAGACAAAGACCCCACCAAAAAGGAGAATTACAGACCAATATCCCTGATGAACATGGATGCAAAAATTCTCAACAAGATACTGGCCAATAGGATCCAACAGTACATTAAAAAAATTATTCACCATGACCAAGTAGGATTTATCCCTGGGACACAAGGCTGGTTCAACACCCGTAAAACAATCAATGTGATTCATCATATCAGCAAGAGAAAAACCAAGAACCATATGATCCTCTCATTGGATGCAGAGAAAGCATTTGACAAAATACAGCATCCATTCCTGATCAAAACTCTTCAGAGTGTAGGGATAGAGGGAACATTCCTCGACATCTTAAAAGCCATCTATGAAAAGCCCACAGCAAATATCATTCTCAATGGGGAATCACTGGGAGCCTTTCCTCTAATATCAGGAACAAGACAGGGATGTCCACTCTCACCACTGCTGTTCAACATAGTACTGGAAGTCCTAGCCTCAGCAATCAGACAACAAAAAGACATTAAAGGCATTCAAATTGGCAAAGAAGAAGTCAAACTCTCCCTCTTCGCCGATGACATGATACTCTACATAGAAAACCCAAAAGTCTCCACCCCAAGATTGCTAGAACTCATACAGCAATTCGGTAGCGTGGCAGGATACAAAATCAATGCCCAGAAGTCAGTGGCATTTCTATACACTTACAATGAGACTGAAGAAAGAGATATTAAGGAGTCAATCCCATTTATAATTGCACCCAAAAGCATAAGATACCTAGGAATAAACCTAACCAAAGAGGTAAAGGATCTATACCCTCAAAACTATAGAACACTTCTGAAAGAAATTGAGGAAGACACAAAGAGATGGAAAAATATTCCATGCTCATGGATTGGCAGAATTAATATTGTGAAAATGTCAATGTTACCCAGGGCAATATACACGTTTAATGCAATCGCTATCAAAATACCATGGACTTTCTTCAGAGAGTTAGAACAAATTATTTTAAGATTTGTGTGGAATCAGAAAAGACCCCGAATAGCCAGGGGAATTTTACAAAAGAAAACCATATCTGGGGGCATCACAATGCCAGATTTCAGGTTGTACTACAAAGCTGTGGTCATCAAGACAGTGTGGTACTGGCACAAAAAGAGACACATAGATCAGTGGAACAGAATAGAGAATCCAGAAGTGGACCCTGAACTTTATGGGCAACTAATAAAGGAGGAAAGACTATCCATTGGAAGAAAGACAGTCTCTTCAATAAATGGTGCTGGGAAAATTGGACATCCACATGCAGAAGAATGAAACTAGACCACTCTCTTGCACCATACACAAAGATAAACTCAAAATGGATGAAAGATCTAAATGTGAGACAAGATTCCATCAAAATCCTAGAGAAGAACACAGGCGACACCCTTTTTGAACTCGGCCATAGTAACTTCTTGCGAGATACATCCACGAAGGCAAAAGAAACAGAAGCAAAAATGAACTATTGGGACTTAATCAAGATAAGAAGCTTTTTCACAGCAAAGGATACAGTCAACAAAACTCAAAGACAACCTACAGAATGGGAGAAGATATTTGCAAATGACATATCAGATAAAGGGCTAGTTTCCAAGATCTATAAAGAACTTCTTAAACTCAACACCAAAGAAACAAAGAATCCAATCATGAAATGGGCAAAAGACATGAACAGAAATCTCACAGAGGAAGACATAGACATGGACAACATGCACATGAGAAAATGCTCTGCATCACTTGCCATCAGGGAAATACAAATCAAAACCACAATGAGATACCACCTCACACCAGTGAGAATGGGGAAAATTAACAAGGCAGGAAACAACAAATGTTGGAGAGGATGTGGAGAAAAGGGAACCCTCATACACTGTTGGTGGGAATGTGAACTGGTGCAGCCACTCTGGAAAACTGTGTGGAGGTTCCTCAAACAGTTAAAAATATACCTGTCCTACGACCCAGCAATTGCACTGCTGGGGATTTACCCCAAAGATACAGATGCAGTGAAACGCCGGGACACCTGCACCCCGATGTTTATAGCAGCAATGGCCACGATAGCCAAACTGTGGAAGGAGCCTCGGTGTCCAACGAAAGATGAATGGATAAAGAAGATGTGGTTTATGTATACAATGGAATATTACTCAGCTATTAGAAATGACAAATACCCACCATTTGCTTCAACGTGGATGGAACTGGAGGGTATTATGCTGAGTGAAGTAAGCCAGTCGGAGAAGGACAAACATTATATGTTCTCATTCATTTGGGGAATATAAATAATACTGAAAGGGAATATAAGGAAAGGGGGAAGAAATGTGTGGGAAATATCAGAAAGGGAGACAGAACGTAAAGACTGCTAACTCTGGGAAACGAACTAGGGGTGTTGGAAGGGGAGGAGGGCGGGGGGTGGGAGTGAATGGGTGACAGGCAGTGGGAGTTATTCTGTATGTTAGTAAATTGAACACCAATAAAAAATAAAAAAAAATAATAATAAATAAATAAATAAAATAGCGACAAGGAAAACCCAGCTGAGACTCCATTGTGGTATGTCCGTGTTCTGTCCTGGTCTCTGAATGGTGTCACCTGGAGATCCTGGGGCCTGGGCTGCTCTCCCAGCTGCAGGGTCATTAGAGTGAGGGCCCTATTTTCATTTCCTCTAACTATATAGTCAACCCCAGACTTAGACTCATTTTTTACAAGTTATATACAAGTATTACTTCACAATCCTAGATCACTTTCTTTACGTGGGACAGTGGATTTTTGATGTTCTAACCCATCAACATATTTATCTTTACATTTCCCTGTGCCTTTTGAAATTCTTTCATCAATATAGGTCATTTTTTAAAGATTTACTTATTTATTTGTGATAGATGAGAGAGAGAGAGAGAGAGAGAGAGAGAGAGAGAAAGGCAGAGACACAGGAGGAGGGAGAAGCAGGTTCCATGCCAGGAGCCTGATGTGGGACTCGATCCTGGGACTCCAGGATCGTGCCCTGGGCCAAAGGCAGGCGCTAAACCACTGAGCCATGCAGGGATCCCCAATATAGGTCATTTTTAAACAGGATTTTCTCTCCATAATGAAGTTTAATCATAAATATTTATTTTTGATACCAGTGTAAAGTGGATTATTTTGCAAATTTTATACAGAAAAATTTGTTGTTACTGTGTAGAAATTAACTTTATTGTCTATGTTTATTTGATATCATGTATTTTCCCTAAGCTCATTACTTACTTCTAAGTGTTTTTCTCCAAGGATTTTCCTCGTTTACTTTGTATATGCAAACACATTGTTTTTCTTCTTGTTGACTGATTTTAATATCTTTTATTTTATTTTATTTTTTTATAACACCAAGAGTGAACCTTAATGTAAACTATGGAGTTTAGTTAATAATAATGAATTAATATTGGTTTATTAATTATAAGTATTAGTTACAATTAGTGTAACACTGTAATGCGTGTTGTTTTTTTTTAATATCTTTTATTTTATTATTGCCTAATTTCTATGGTACTCTTCAATGGCATAGACGTTTTCCCTCTTCTCTATCTGATTCTTCGTTTGAATATTTTGTTTGAATATAGCAGATCTAGGAGAGCAGATGAATTTCAACTTCATGTGGATGAGCTCACTAATCTATGGTGTGATGTAGGAATTCAGGACAGGACAGGAAGTCTGTTCACAACTTCTGCCCAATTCTGATTGGAGATACTGGTGTCTGTTGCATTTGATAATTAAGTGTAGATTTGATTTGAGCCTTTAATCTGATGAGACATTTCCAAAAATCTTCTCTCATTCTGTATGTTGCCTTTTAATTACACTGAGTGATTCCTTTGCTGTGAAAATGTTCTTTCCTTGATGAAGTTCCCATAGTTCATTTTCCTTTTCTTTCCCTTGCCTCTGCAGATACATCTAGAAGTGGTTGCAGCTGATGTAGAAAAGGTGCTGCCTGTGTTCTCCTGAGGATTCTGATGGTTTGCTGACTCACATTTAGATCTTTCATCAACTTTCAGTCCATTGTTGTGAATGAAGTAAGAAAAGTGCCCCCTTTCATTCTTCTGCTGTGGGTCTCCAGTATTCCCAACACCATTTGTTGAAGAGACCTCCTTTTTTTCCATTGGATATTCTTTCCTGCTTTGGCAAGACTTTTTTTAGAATATTCCATACTTTATTAGGAATCATGAAAATAATTACAGAATCATTAACATAAATCTTTTGGAAACTTTTACTGTCCCTTTTACTTTAAAATTTATTGATTCAACACATCTTTCACAGCACTTAATCCTTTATTGACATATTATCATGAAACTTCACCCTTGACCAAGGTCTTAATGATAAGCATGTGAACATAATGAAAACAAGATGGGATATGTCACTATTGCTGGGAGATGTAAAAATTATATAGGAGCAAAAAGTTTAGGACAAGAGTCAGAAAAAGTCAAGAGCATCAACAAAGCAATAGTGTTTTAATTTGTTCATTAACTCAACAAATACCTTAAGTGCCTTTGATATTTGGAACTTAGGCTACTGGACTGAACAAGACAATGTTCTTGCCCTCATGGAGCTTACGTTTTAGTGAAGAAGTGTGGTAGGTAGAATAATGTCTTCCCAAAGATGTCCTGTATACTAATCCCCATAACCTGTGAATATGTTATATTACATGGCAAGGGGAAATTAAAGTAGCAGAAGAAATTACGGTTGATAACCAGCTAACCTTAAAGTAGGGAGATTATTTTGTGTTATCTAGTTAGGCCCAGTATGAGTCCTTAAAAGTACAAGCAGGAGACAGAAGAGTCAATGTCAGACTAATGTGATATGAGAAAAGTCTCAACTGGCCACTGCTGGCTTTGAAGACAGAAGGGGTTCACATGCCAAAGAATGCATTCAGCCTCTAGAAACTGGAAGAAGCAGGAAAACAAGCTTTCCTAGGACTGCTCTACAACACCTTGATTTTAGCTTAGTGAAATCCATCTTGGGCTTCTTGACCTCAAAAACTGTAAAATAAGAAGTGTGTGTTATTTTAAGCCTCTTAAGTTTGTGATAAGTTATTATAGCAGCAAAAAAAACTAATGTAGAGAAAAGGAAAATAAGTAGGTAACTAAGATAATTACAGATTTGATGCTTTGAAGGAAATAAACAAGATGTGAGGAATAAAGGATGGAGCACGTTTGATTAGGTGGTTACAGAAGGGTTTGTTGAAGCCAGGACATTGGAGTAGAGATATGAGGGAAATAAAGAACCAGGCCTGCAAAGAACTAGGAATAGCATTCTAGGCAAAGGGAAAGGCAAGTGCAAGGGCTTGTCACCTGCAAAGTATGAAAAGAGTATTCAGTGAGGATGTGGAAGAGTAGGTGAGGACCCAAGCATGTGATCCCTTGCAGGCCATGATGGAACACTGGAAAACCATTGGCAAGAATGTTTGACCGCAGATTTCAGGTTCAGTTTCTGGGTTCTCAATCTTTTCTATTTATCTATATGCCTGTATTTGTGCCAGTGCCATACTGTCCTGATGATCACAACCTTGTAATTTACCTTGAATGCCAGAATCAGCATGTCTCCAGCTTTGATTCACTTTTTCAGGATTGCTTTCACTATTTGAGGTCTTTTTGGTTCCCTAAAATTTTTCAGATTATTTGCTCTAGCTCCGTGAAAAATGCTGGTGATATTTTTTTATACAGATTGCTTTGAATGTGTAATTTGCTCTTGGTAGCATAATTTTTCAATATTTATTCTTCTAATCTATGAGAATAAATATTTTCTATCTACTTCTCTCTTCCTTCCTGTCTTTCATACGTGTTTTGGAATGTTTAGAGTGTACATCCATCCCTCTTTCATTAGGATATTATCTCCGGGATGCAAGGCTGGTTCAACACTCATAAAGCAATCAGTGCAATAGATGATATCAACAAGAGAAAAAAACAAGTACCACAGGATCCTCTCAATAAATGTAGAGAAATCATTTGACAAATACAGCATCCATTTCTGATCAAAACTCTTCAGAGTGTAGGGATAGAAGGACCATTCTTCAGCATCTTAAAAGCCATCTATGAAAAACCCACAGCAAATGTCATTCTCAATGGGGAAACACTGGGAGCCTTCCGCTAAAATAAGAACATGAGGGGCAGCCCGGATGGCTCAGCAGTTATGCACCACCTTTGGCTCTGGGCCTCAACCTGGAGACCCGGTATCTAGTCCCACTTTGGGCTCCCTGTATGGAGACTGCTTCTCCCTCTACCTATGTCTCTTGCCTCTCTCACTCTCCCTCTCTCTCTCTCTCTCTGTGTGTGTGTGTGTGTTTGTCTCATGAATAAATAAATAAAATCTTTTAAAAAAAGAGGAGAAACACGACAGGGATGTACACTCAAACCACTGCTATTCAACATAGTACTAGAAGTCCTAGCCTCAGCAATCAGACAACAAAAAGAAATAAAAGGTATTAAAATTCGCAGAGAAGAAGTCAGACTCTCCGGCTTCACAGTCGACATGATACTGTTCAGAGAAAACCCAAAAGCCTCCACCCCAAGATTGCTAGAACTCATACAGCAATTCAGAACTGTGGCAGGATACAACATCAATGCCCAGAAATCAGTGGCATGTCTATACACTAACAATGGGACTATAGAAATAGAAATAAAGGTGTCAATCTCATTTATAATTGCACCCAAAAGCATAAGACATCTAGGAATAAACCTAACCAAAGAGGTAAAGGATCTGTACCCTAAAAACTACAGAACACTTCTGAAAGAAATTGAGGAAGACACAAAAAGAGATGGAAAAATGTTCCCTGCTCAGTTATACATTAATTCTAATACTTTTTAGTTAAGAATTTCAATATTTATCATGAAATCTACAACCATAAATGTAAATAATTAAAAATATTTTTCTTCAAAATATTCGTTTTCCAGATGGTATTTAAAGGATATTTTAGGTTATAAATTTTTTATGACTTAAAACCTAATTATATGAACGTATACTATGAGTAAAAATATCATGACTTTTCTAAATGCAGACCTACAAACCCACAATATATTCTTTAGCTAAGAAGAAAGACAATTCACATTCTACACCTCTTCCTGGGTGTTATACTGTCCTTGTGATTCCTAAATGGCCCCAGTCTATGAATATCCCTGGTGACCAGAGCTCCACCTGTATCCTCAGTGCTTCCCGATGACCTGAGTGCCTCCCGGTGAACTGAGATCCCTCTGGTGACCTAAATATCTGCTGATGACCTCAACACACCTGCAGCCCATCCCTTGCCCTGTTCCTGCAGGGACGTGTGTTTAGACTCACACTGACAGCCCCTCCCCATATCTCCTGCACAGTAAGACATGGCTTCCTTTTTGGTGGGACCTGAGCTCAGCTACAGGGGCACTGGTACTGGTACTGGACTCTGAATATGGACATGTGGCTCCTGGGGGACAGGCTGTTGCCTGTGTTATAACTATAATTATGAACCAATTCACTGCACCCACTCTCCTGGGGTTGGTGGATGCATTGCTACCAAAATCACTGTTTCATATGGAGACTCCACAGGCAGTTGTTTTGAGGTGTGGGGTCTGTGAGCCCCTCCCCAGTCCTGGGTCTGACTCCTGCAGCATCAGCTGGGACAGGAGTCTCAGGACAAGGAGACTCAGGTCTTCTCAGTCATGAACAATCACAACAATCCCCACAGTCCCAACCTGACATCTGAGACCCTAAACTTGAGGAGCTCTCACCAGACACAGAGAAGGCCCTATAAACTCATCTTCCTCCAGAACACAGCTCTGCCTTCCCCAGACACCACACCCTGCCCTGAGGAAAGAGCAGTGAGCTCATACTGCCTGAGAGTGGATTTTATCCATTTGTTGAGGAAAATTGGGCAGGTTTGGGAGGAAGCCTGTCCCCATAAGTGGACAGCCACTGAGTCAGGCTCCCTGGGACCTCCCAGGAAGACCGATGGGCATCTCCTCATTGAACCCACAAGGCATGCTGTTTGCTGTTGGACAAGCATGGGGTCTAGAAGTTGTGTTGGAATCAGGTCAATAAATGGCCTCAACATTTAGAGCAAAAGAATCTGTGTTGGACAAATGAGTGGATCACTATTTTTTTTCACAATTTAATTAAGCCTAATGTATCTTTTAAAAAAGAATTTAAGAGGATCCACATTGGTGCAGAGAACTTTACCAATCTAGTCGTATGTACAGTCAAATGTAACATTCATCCCAGACATAATTGCATGAAGAAATTTTATATTGGTAACTAACCAGCTGTAAATATAACGATACATAAATTTACTGGTTCCCAAGATCACATTTCTTTCAGTTTCCACATGGATGTACTTGACCATTTGTGAACTGCTACCTGCACAGCATAGACCACCTGGAGACCTTGATCCTGATGGTCAGTACTGACGGGCTTTGTCTGCCTGGACACAGGTGTCTGCATTCCCTGGATGTGGTACCCACATCCTTGAGGGCACAGACAACAACACAGGGCACCTAATCTGTGATCTTCAGGTATGATTCCTATGGGGGGGAGGCTGCCTCACTTCTCCTGAGACCTGTACCTGACACAAGGGCCTGTTAACTTAGGGAGCAGGGACGTACTTTACAGAACGTGGACTATGTTCCTCTGATGCAGCACAGAGATCATAACTATCTCAGGTGTGGACTTAGGGAACAACAAATAGCTACCGTGAAGGAAATGGAGCATCAGTCCTGGGGTTGACTATGATCTAATCATTAGGGGCCTAAGAAGAGATTGCAGGAATTCAGTTCAGATTCCTGACAGGCTCATGACAATAGGATAAAGGCTGAGCTAGATGAAGAGACCTCAAATAGACTTCAGATGAATATATGAGAGATTGATGATAGACACTTAGATACATTTTAAATATTTTATTTATTTATTCATGATAGTGACAGAGACAAAGGCAGAGGGAGAAGCTGGCTCCATGCAGGGAGCCCGATGTGGGACTTGATCTCTGGACTCTAGGATCACACCCTGAGTAGAAGGCAGGCACTAAACTCCTGAGCCACCCAGGCATCTCTCTACTTTGATAAAAAATAGTGAAAGGGATTTTAGGGGTAAGGAGAGAAAATGAGTGGGAAATATCAGTGAGAGTGATAGAGCATGAGAAACTCCTGTATCTGGAAAAAGAACAAGGGGTGGTGGAAAGGGAAGTAGGCGGGGGTTGGGGTAACTGACTGGGTGATGGACACTGAGGAGGGCACTTGATGGGATGAGCACAATAATGCCACTTATATAACTCAGAATGGATACAGTAACAAGGCCATAACAATAAATATAAGTGAGGATATCGAGAAAGTGCAACTCTCTTCCACTTTTTGTGGGGATGCAGGCTTGTTCAGCCACTCCAGAAAACTGAATGGTATGTCCTAAAAAAGTGAATATAGAGCCACCCCAGGACCCAGCCATTGCACTACAGGGTATTTACCCCAAAGACACAGATGTAGTTAAACGAATGGACACCTGCACCCCAATGTTCACAGCAGCAATGTCCACAACAGCCAAATTCTGGGAGGAGTCATGATGTGCTGGTACAGAAGTGTGGATAAAGAAATCATGGAAGGAGCCTCAGTGTCCATCGACAGATGAATGGATAAAAAAGATGTGGTTTACGTATACAAAGGAATATTACACCTCCATCAGAAATGAAGTATAACAAGTATAACATGAAATTACATTTCCTTAACATGTTTGGACCTGGAGGTATTATATTGAGAGAAATAAATCAATCACACAAAGACAATTATATAGTCTCACTCATATGTGGAATATAAGAAATACTGAAAAAGACCATAAGGAAAGGAGTGAAACTTAGTAGGGTAATAACAGAGAGGAAGCCAAATCATGAGAGACACTATACTCCAGGGGGAAAAAAAAACTAAGGGTCGCTGGAAGGGAGAGGGTGTGGGATGGGGTAACTGGGTGATGGGAGTTAAGGAGGGCACATGATGTGATGAGCACTGAGTATATAGTAAATGTTGGTAAATTTAATTTAAACAAAGAAAAAATTGAGTTTAGCCTGTGCGACTTGCTGGAACATCGTACATGGACTGGGCAGATCAAACAACAGACACTCATTCTCACAGCTCTGGAATCTGGGACATCTAAGGTCCAAGTGCAAGCAGATGTGTCTGGAGAGCACCCACGTCCTACCCCGTCCTTTCCCCGTCACCTCACATGGGGCCAGGGTACCGGGAGCTTTCCCAGTCCTGGTGTATAAGGGCCCTGATCCCATCAGGAGTCTGCACTTCTTGACCTAAGTGCTCCCCTAAGGCCCCACCACCTCCCCCCATCTCATGGACATTAGGTTCCAACATGGGGATCGTAGGGGTCACACAGAGTGAGCTGATGTCAGCACCTGAATAATCTATGAGTCATACTTTGCAGGTGGAAGGTCCTTGAATCCCAGTCCTTACCCCTAGGATCCTGATGGATCCAGTAGAAGCTTCTGGACTCTGAACACACTACGTACACATGACCTTAAGAGCCAGCTGGAGACCCTGGGGAGAAGACAGCTTCCATCTGAGACCTGGTAGGATCTTGGCCTATTTGTATTATCATTTTATGTTTTGTGCTGCTTCCATATATTATTCCTCTCCTTTCCGCGGGATTCAGACATTTGTCTACTGAGAATGTAAATGTCTCTCTTTTGTCCTTCCACTTTGATACTTGTTTAGTGAAATTATTCCTCACACCATGTCCATTCTTTATTGCCTGCTAGCTCACTGACGTTCCTTCCTCATTATTCTCTTCCACAGATAGGATAAGAAATCAAACAATAACCCAGGAGTCCCCTCTTTTGATACAGTTGGGACACTGACTCAACACAAGCCCCTCCTGGAGCAGGACTCCATCCCCACCACTGACCCACAACACACACTCTGAGCCAGTGTCCTTCCCTGGCACCATCCAGGCATTTGTAATGTAATGAGAGGCCTGCCTGGCTCCCAACGGACATGAAGCTGAGGGAGATAAAAATTTATACTCTCATGAGTGTTTGTGCGTGTGTGTGTGTGTGTGTGTGTGAGTGACCTTCGAGTCCACATCCTTACCATGTCATGCTGGGAATCTCTCACACTCTCAGGCTGTTATTACCATTTTTGTAGAATGTCTCTATTCTCTTGTGTTGATTGGAAATTCCTCTATACCGTGATATTCAATACAGCATATTAACTTGGGGTCCTGTGATACACAGTGAGTGCCACTGGGTCTCATAAAGAAGTTCAGATAACATGAATGGAGGTATCTGTAATTGATTAATATTTCGTGTCAGGAAAAGTTAACTACAAGTAATTGCAGTGCTATACTTGAATTTCTAAGTCTCTTAAGAAAGAGACTGAATAGGTAAACACATAATCAAGTGTTCAGAGAGGCTCCCTAGGGAAACTGCTCATGGAAGAGGAAGCCCAGACCCTGACAGGAAAGCTGCCCAGAGCCTCCATCTGCACCTGCTCCTGGGCCTTCAAGACAGAAATGGTGAGGAGTTTGCACCCCCTGGTGGCCCAATCCCCTTCTACAGGGAGGTTTGTGTCTGGGCTCACACTTAGGTCAACTCACTGTGTCTGCACAGTAATACAAGGCCGTGTCCTCGGCTCTCAGGCTGTTCATCTGCAGATAGAGCATGTTCTTGGCATTGTCTCTGGAGATGGTGAGTCGGCCCTTCACAGCATCTGTGTAGTATGTGCTACTTCCACTATTGCTAATTTTTGCAACCCACTGCAGCCCTTCCCAGGAGCCTGGCGGACACAGCTCATGCTGTAGCTACTGAAGGTGAATCCAGAGGCCACACAGGACAGTCTCAGGGACCGCCCAGGCTTCACCAGGTCTCCGCCAGACTCCACCAGCTGCACCTCACCCTGGACACCTGCAGACACAAGACATCCTGGTCAGGAAACTGTCCCACATCCCCTGTTTCTCTCACTCACCTCCACTTACAGACTTATGGTCTCTTGTTCCTCCTGAATTACCTTTTAAAATAGCTATAAGGAAAACCCAGCGGAGCACAGACTTCAGACTCCATGGTGGTTTGTCTTTATTGTGTCGTGAGCACTGAATGGGGTCCCCTGGGTATCCTGGGGCTGGGGCTTCTCTCCCAGCTGCAGGGTCCGGGATGGGCTGGTTTAATCAGTGGAGTGAAGGCCCTATTTGTATGTGGTTAACTATATAATAAACTCCAGACTTAGATTCAATTCTTTACATGTTATATACAAGGATTACTTCACAACCGTAGATCACTTTCTATAGGGGGGACAGTGTATTTATGATGATCTAACCCATCAATGTCTTTATCTTTGCCTTTCTGTGCCTTTTTAAGTCTTTCATTAATATTGCTCATTTCTAAATGGGATTTTCTCTCCCTAATGAGGTATAATCATAAATATTTATTTTTGTTTTTTTTTTATTTATTTTTTATTGGTGTTCAATTTACTAACATACAGAATAACACCCAGTGCCCGTCACCCATTCACTCCCACCCCCTGCCCTCCTCCCCTTCTACCACCCCTAGTTCGTTTCCCAGAGTTAGCAGTCTTTACGTTCTGTCTCCCTTTCTGATATTCCCCACACATTTCTTCTCCCTTCCCTTATATTCCCTTTCACTATTATTTATATTCCCCAAATGAATGAGAACATATAATGTTTGTCCTTCTCCGACTGACTTACTTCACTCAGCATAATACCCTCCAGTTCCATCCACGTTGAAGCAAATGGTGGGTATTTGTCATTTCTAATAGCTGAGTAATATTCCATTGTATACATAAACCACATCTTCTTTATGCATTCATCTTTCGTTGGACACCGAGGCTCCTTCCACAGTTTGGCTATCGTGGCCATTGCTGCTATAAACATCGGGGTGCAGGTGTCCCGGCGTTTCATTGCATTTGTATCTTTGGGGTAAATCCCCAACAGTGCAATTGCTGGGTCGTAGGACAGGTATATTTTTAACTGTTTGAGGAACCTCCACACAGTTTTCCAGAGTGGCTGCACCAGTTCACATTCCCACCAACAGTGTAAGAGGGTTCCCTTTTCTCCACATCCTCTCCAACATTTGTTGTTTCCTGCCTTGTTAATTTTCCCCATTCTCACTGGTGTGAGGTGGTATCTCATTGTGGTTTTGATTTGTATTTCCCTGATGGCAAGTGATGCAGAGCATTTTCTCATGTGCATGTTGGCCATGTCTATGTCTTCCTCTGTGAGATTTCTGTTCATGTCTTTTGCCCATTTCATGATTGGATTGTTTGTTTCTTTGGTGTTATTTTTGATAGCAGTGTAAAGGGAATTGTTTTGTAAATCTTATACAGAAAATTTGTTGTTAGTGTGTAGAAATTAGCTTTATTGTATAAATTGATTTTATGTCCTGAATTTTCCCTGAGCTCCTTAGTTATTTCTAAGTGTTTTTGTAAGGCTTGTTCTCATTCATTATTTATATAGCAATGTCATATAGAAGCAAATTATTTTTCTTTCGTTGACTGATATTAATATCTTTTATTTTATTATTGCCTAATTTCTATGGTAATCTCTGAGTAAGGGGCATAAACGTTTTCCTTCTTTTCTGTCAGATTCTTTGTTCTAATATTTTGATGGATATACAGCAGTTCTAGGTGAGCAAATGAAATTTGTTTTGCATGTGGATGAGATCCCTAATATATGGTGTGATGTGGGATCTCAGGACAGGACAAGAAGTCTGTTCACAACAACTGCCCAATTCTGATTGGAGATTCTGGTGGCTGTTGAGTTTGATAAGCCTTTTGTATATTTTGGATTCCAGCTCTTAAATAGATAAGACATTTCCAAGTATCTTCTCCCATTCTGTAGGTTGACTTTTAGTTACTTTGAGTGATTCCTTTGCTGTGAAAATGCTCTTTCCTTGATGAAGTCGCCATGGTTCATTTTCCTTTTCTTTCCCTTGCCTCTGCAGACAACAGCTGAGGTAGAAAAGGTTATGCCTGTGTTCTCCTGAGGAATCTGATGGTTTCCCAACTCACATTTAATTCTTTCATCAACTTTGAGTCCATTGTTGTGAATGATGTGAGAAAAGGGTCCCCTTTCATTCTTCTGCATGTGGGTCTCAAGTATTCCCAACGCTATTTGCTGAAGAGACTTTCTTTTTTCCATTGGATATTCTTTCCTGCCTTTTCAGGATTTTTTGACCACAGATTTCAGGGTCCATTTCTGGGTTCTCAAACTTTTTTATTTATCTATACATCTGTATTTGTGGCAGTGCCATAGTGTCCTGATGATCACAACGTTGTAATATATTTTGACAATCAGAATCAGGATGTCATAAGCTTTGCTTTTGCTTTACTTTTTCAAGATTGCTGTCGCTCCTTGAGGTCTTTGTGGTTCCCTAAATATTTTCTGATTATTCTAAATCTGTGAACAGTGCTGTTGATATTTTTTACAGATGTGCTTGTTGGCCAACTGTAGGTTTGTTCAGAGAAATTTCTGTTAATGTTTTCTCCCCATTTCTTGACTGGATTCCTTGTTTCTTGGGTGATAAGTTTTTTTTAAATTTTTATTTATTTATGATAGTCACACAGAGACAGAGAGAGAGAGAGAGGCAGAGACACAGGCAGAGGGAGAAGCAGGCTCCATGCACCAGGAGCCCGACGTGGGATTCGATCCCAGGTCTCTAGGATCGCGCCCTGGGCCAAAGGCAGGCGCTAAACCGCTGTGCCACCCAGGGATCCCGGGTGATGAGTTTTAATAAATTCTTTATACATGTTGCATACAAGCCTTTTGTCTGATATGTCATTTCTAATATCTTCTCCCTTCTGTAGCTAGTGGTTCAGTTTTGTTGACAGTTTCCTTTGTTCTTCAGAACATTTTTATCTTGATGGTGCTCCCAGAATTCATTTTTGCTTTTGTTTCCCTTGCCATATTGGGGAATATAATGTTGTGATTCTCCCACGGGGACTGGGACAGAGAAATTCATCCATGGGGTTCACATTACTTCTTTACCCCAAACACGTTGTCACATTTCAAAAAAGAAGGAGATATTCCAAGCTCAATGATGACACATCTACAGTCCAGACTCTGAAGCCAGACACCTCCCAAGTCTTCCCAGATGATGCCTCAAGGGACATCCTCTCCTTCTATCAATATGGAGATTGCAAATATCGCCACTACAGAAAGTAATACATTTTTTCTTCATTCAAAGTGTTTGACCTGTATCATCCCTTCAGTGTAGCTGTTGCTCCCAAACTTCCTAGAGAGAATGGCGTGCACACAAGAGCATCATCTTTGTCCCAAACGCCTGACTCATTGATGTGAGGAAGTCAGGAAAATCCTTGTCCCTGTCACCTCCTCAGCCCTCCCCCACAGCTCTCCTCTCACCAGGTTTTCTGACACTCCCAGAATGTGGGTTCTCACAATGTGTCCTACACAATAATACACTCCCTAATCCCCATTTGACAAGTCATCCATACCCCACTTACCACCCATGTGATAGCCATCAACCTGTACTCTGTAATGAAGGGGCTATTACTTGGTCTAGGTATTGACTTTATTCCCCTTTGCTCATTTTTTCTTTGTTAAACTCAATATATGACTGAAATCATACAACGATTGTCTTACTTTGACTGACTCACTTCACTTAGCCTTATACTTGCTACCTCCATCCCCATAGTTCCAAATGGATTAGATTTCATTCCATGTATGGATAGTTTTGATAGTTTGGTTAATGTGCATAATGCTGCTGTAAAAATTCAGGTACATGTATCCCTTTGAATTTGTATTTTTGTATTATATTTTATTCTATTTTTAAAAGACTTTATTTATACCTGAGAAACACAGACATACACAGAGGCAGAGACATAGGCAGAGGGAGCAGCAGGGTCCATGCAGGGAGCCCAATGAGAGACTTGATCCCTGGACTCTGAGATTAAGCCATGAGCCAAAGGCAGATGCCCAACTACTGAGCCACCCAGGTGTCTCAGAGTTTTTTTCCTCTTAATGATTTTATGTATTTATTCATGGGAGACTGAATGAGGCAGTGACAAAGAGTGAGAAACAGGCTCCTCCCAGGCATCCAATATGAGACACAATCCTCAGATTGGGAACATGACTTGAGCTGAAGGGATGTGCTCAACTGCTGAGCCACCCAGGCATCTTAGTGCTTTTATATTCTTAGAGTAAATGACCAGTAGGGCAGTTGCTGGATCATAGGGTAGGTCTACTATTACTTATTTGATGTCACACCATATGATTTCCCAGAGCGGCTGCACCCTTGCCCACCCACATCTCCTAACCAGAGAATTCAGCAGGGCCTCACTTCTAGTGAAGGTGGCATCAGGACTCATTTAACAAGCAGAGCAGAGCTCACCCCATTAAAACTCACCACATCTTGGCCAGGGACCACACACTGCCCACTGCAGGCAAGGAGAGCCTGTGTAGACACCTGGCCTGAAGGAAATAGCAGCCAAAAGAGGAGAGCACAGTGCATGCAGCACACACCACAGACACTCTCTGAACACAGACCCAGCACCCTATGTGACCTCTTTATCATAAAGCTGTTATTCTGGAACAGGATATAGAACTGGCTTTTGTACATACAGAGGAATATAGAGACTTAGGGAAAATACCAAGGTTACGGAATTCAATTCCAGTTTCCTGCTCTGATCCACCTCAAATTTCAGGTTTTTCAAGTTAGCGCCTTTGACCCTGCCAAATGAGAGAGGACTTCTGTTCTGCCCCTAGTTCCCGCAGTTTCCATCCCTGAAAGGATCATGTGCATTTGAGAGACTGCCAGCTGCCCACACCATCTATAGAGTATCTACCACAATAGAATGAAGACACAGAATTGTGATAATAATATCCCTGCAATTCTTGTCCTTGTGGAGGATGCCCGACCTCCTGCCCAAAGCCTGTGTCACATGTTAAGAGGTGCTTTCCTCTCTATGTCATTCATTAGGGACAATATGTGCATGGATCACTCGTGTCAATATTACTTACTGCAAAATAACTGGGTGTTATTCTGTATGTTAGTAAATTGAACACCAATAAAAAATAAATTAAAAAAAAATAATAATTGTACAACATACGCTCAGGCAGCAACTTAATCCACAGGACTGAGATAGAGTTGGGAGGGAAATTAATTAAGATGATTTTAAAATAAAATTCCATTTCAGTTTCCACTTGTTAAAATTAAGACAAGTCTAAATGGAGTGTTTATGCTAAGCCCCACATCACTAAACTGAGACTTAATTACAATTTTGTCTTTTCCAGAAATGGAATCTTAAGCTAATCGATCAGAAATCATCTGACTAGCACTAGTTTGTAATCTGTCTCATAGATCTCTGCCATCCCCTAAAGGAAAGAAACCTTGCAATTACCAACCTGCTTTTTTGCTTACTGTAATTTCCTTGTTTCCACTCCCTTCTGCCTATAAAAGTCTTTCAATTTGTACAGCTCCTCAGAACTCCTTTCTATCTACTAGACTGGATGCTGCTTGATACATGAATCATTGAATAAAGCCAATAAAATCTTTGTAATGCAAAAATAAAAAATAAAAAAAAATAAAATAAAATTCCAGAATCCCCGTTTGATCTTCAGCATATAAACCAGAGGGAATTCCCCCCATGGTCATTGCTATAACAGCACTGGGAGGGAGGAGTTAAGATTCTGGATCAGGGTCCTTGGGATTGCCTCGTAACTGGAACATGATAGGTAGTTATGCAATCATTCTGATTTCCAATGAAGTCACTCAGAGGTCTGGCAGAACAAAAACTGCAAGTCGACATGTAGAAAACTGACCACCTTTTGGACATAGGAGGTGTGGATTTTTTTATGGGGCATATAGCTGTGGCGATGATGACAAGAGGGAGGCTGATACAGAATATTCTACAGAGTAGTATGAGCAGCAGAGAGGAAAATCTGAACCTTTTGATGTCCGTTTCCATGGGGATGTGCTGCCTTGAAGGTGCACAGGTGGTAAAGAGGGAGGAATCCCAGGATACTAATGGGTCTAACGAACCGCAGGGTTGTAGGAAGAATATGTGGCAAAATGTGATGCACAGCAACTAAGGACAGGAGCATGGATGGTAGGTGAGGACAGTGAGTCCAGGTGTGGGGTTCCTGCTCTGTTTTGTCATAACCTGAGTGTTTTCCTGGGACCAGATTGTAAAGGACAAATAAGAGGTGACATCCTGTTTAAGTGTTTCTGGGTGATGTCACTGCATTCCCAGACTCTGTGGATTAAACAGCAGACACTCATTCTCACAGCTCTGGAGTATGGGATGTCTGAGGTCCAGGTGCAGGCAGATGTGGTATCTGGAGAGCGCCCACGTCCTCACCTGTCTTTTCCCTGCCATCTCATATGGGGCCCAGAGGCAGGGAGCTTTCCTAGTCCTGGTGTATAAAGTCCCTGATCCCATCATGAGGCTGTACCTCCTGACCTAAGTGCTCCCCTAAGGCCACACCTCATCCTCCATCACATGGATGTTAGGTTCCAAAACAGGGATGTAGAGGTCACACAGAGTGAGCTGATATCAGCACCTGAAGGATCCATGAGTTAATCCCTGCAGGTGGAAAGTCCTCCTCCACCTTTTTTTCTCTCAGTTCTCGTAATAGTTTAGTTTAATTTGTCATCACACCGTAATTTGAGTGTCACCTGCTATCACCTGTGATCACCAGTCCTCCCTCTTCTCCTCCTTCCCCACCCATGGGAAATCCAACAGGAACAACAGAATTCCCTCCTTTGATGCAGGTGGGACACTGACTCCACACAAGTCCCTCCTGTAGCAGGACCTTGTCCCTCCCACTGTCCTACAACACACACCATGAGCCAGTGTCCTTCCAAAATCCAAGCACTTATGATATGATGACAGGCTTGCCCTGCTCTCAACAGACACGATGATGAAGTTGATAAAGGTTTGTTCTCTCATGTCTGTGTGTGTTTGGGGGGCTCTTCAGACTACACATCCTCACAACGTACTTCTTGGGGTCCCTTGCTTTCCCAGATTCACACTGATATTGATTCTGTGAGAGTGGTTCAAGACTGAAGTCACACCTGTACTCCATCTTCTCTCCATTTGATTTTCGAGCCCTTTGTAGTGTCATGACCAGCATGAACTTTATGTTGTTTCTAAAATCCTTGCATATTAGAAACGAGGAATACCCACCCTTTGCAACAACGTGGATGGAACTGGAGGGTATTATGCTGAGTGAAGTAAGTCAATGGGAAAATGACAAACATATGGTCGCATTTATGCAGTGAATGTAAAACATTGAGAAAGGGAATAAAGGAGAAAGGAAGGAAAATGAGGGGGAAATGTCAGGGAAGGAGACAGAACATGAGAGAATCCTTACTCTGGGAAATGAACAAGGGGTCGTGGAAGGGGAAGTCAGCGGAGGGTTGGGGTGACTGGGTGACAGGCAGTGAGGGGGGCACTTGGCCGGATAAGCACTGGGTGTTATGGTATATATTGGCAAATTGAAATCCAATAAAAATATACAAAATAAAATAAAATCATTGCACAGTGAGCTGGGTGGTTGTTTCATGTTCCATGTATACAGCTGGGACTCTTATAAAGGAGAAGTTGTGGTAAATGGAGATATGGGTAATAAACTGGTTTTTATGGACAGTAGTAAGAAATTTTAAGCAGCTTTGTCCCTGAGCATATAAGAAGAGTTGTTGACTAAAACCAACCAACATTCCAAATCAGAAACTGAATAAGGAATAGGCAAAACAAGAGACACTGCCATTTTTGGACGTGGGAATATTTCTCTTTCTATGACAACAAAGTTTGTAAGTTAGAGACTGAATACGTAAGCACAGAATTCTGTGCCCAGAGACTCCCTTGGGGAAACTGCTCCTTGGAGAGGAAGCCCAGACCCTGACAGGAAATCTGCTGATAACCTCAATCTGCACCTGCTCCTGGGCCTTCAAGACAAAAGTGTTGAGTAGTGTGCACCCCCTGGTGGTCCTGATCCCCTTCTACAGGGAGGTTTGTGTCTGGGCTCACACTGAGGTCACCTCACTGTGTCCTTTGCACAGTAATACATAGCCGTGTCCTCGGCTCTCAGGCTGTTCATCTGCAGATACAGCGTGTTCTTGGCGTTGTCTCTGGAGATGGTGAATCGGCCCTTCACAGCGTCTGCGTAGTATGTGCTACTTCCATCACTGCTAATTTGTGCGACCCACTGAAGCCCCTTCCCTGGAGCCTGGCGGACCCAGTACATGTAGTAGCTACTGAAGGTGAATCCAGAGGCCACACAGGAGAGTCTCAGGGACCCCCCAGGCTTCACCAGGTCTCCCCCAGACTCCACCAGCTGCACCTCACCCTGGACACCTGTAGACACAAGACATCCTGGTCAGGAAACTCCCACATCCTGTTTCTCTCACTCACATCCACTCACAGACTCAAGGTCTCTTGTTCTCCATGAATTACCTTTTAAAATAGCGACAAGGAAAACCCAGCAGAGCACAGACTCCATGGTCGTTGTCTCTGTTGTGTCCTGAGCACTGAATGGGGTCACCTGGGGATCCTGGGGCTGGAGCTCCTCTCCCAGCTGCAGGGTCGGGGCTGGGCATGTTTAATCAGTGCAGGAAGGGCCTTATTTGCATGTCCCTGACTATATAGTCACCTACCAACTTAGATGCAATTCTTAATAAGTTATATACAAAGATTGCTTCACAAGCCCAGATCAGTTTCTTTCGGTTTCACAGTGGATTTATGATGTTCTAATCCATCAATGTATTAATCTTTGCATTTCTGTTCCTTTTTAAAGGTATATCTTTAGTACAGGTCATTTTTAAGCAGTATTTTCTCTGCTTAATGAAGTTTAATCATAAATATTTTTTTTTGGTACCAGTATAAAGGTGATTGTTTGTAAATTTGATACGGAAAATGTGTTGTTAGTGTGTAAGATTTAACTTTATTGTCTATGTTGATTTTATTTCCTGAATTTTGTTTGAGCTCACTAGTTACTTGTAATTGTTTTTAGAAATAATTATCCTCATTGACTATGTATATGCAAACAAATTATTTAACTTCCTGTTGACTGATTTTAATATCTTTTATTTTATTATTGCCTAATTTCAATGGTAATCTTAGATTTAGGTGCATCAATATTTTCCCTGTTATTTGTCAGATTCTTTACTCTAATATTTTTTCTGATATATAGCAGAACTAGGAGAGAAAATGAATTTCTTTTTGCATGTGGATCAGCTCCCTAATATATGGTGTGGTGCGGGACCTCATGAAGGACAGGAAGTCTGTTCACAACTTCTGCCCAATTCTGATTGGGATATATATCTCTGGTGTGTGTTGAGATAAGTTCATTTTATTTTATTTTTTTTGAGATAAGTTCATTTTAGATTAGAATTTGAGACTTTAATCTGATAAGACATTTACAAATGTCTTCTCGGATTATCTAGGTGGCCTTTTAGTTACTTTGGGTGATTCCTTTCCTGTGGAAATGCTCTTTCCTTGATGAAGTCGCCATAGTTCATTTTCCTTTGTTTTCCCTTGCCTCTGGAGACACGTCTAGAAGTGGTTGCAGCTGAGAAAAGGTAGAAAAGGTGCTGCCTGTGTTCTCCTGAGGATTCTCATGGTTTCCTGACTCACATTTAGGTCTTTCATCAACTTTGAGTTCATTTTTGTGAATGATGTAAAACAAGTTTCCACTTTCTTTCTTCTGCATGTGGCTCTCCAATATTGCCAATGGCATTTATTGAAGATATTTTCTTTTTATCCATTGGATATTCTTTCCTGCTTTGTCAAGATTTTTTGACCATACTATTCTGGGTCCATTTCTGGGTTCTTAAAGTTTTCTATTTGTCTATAAGTCTGTATTTTTTCCAGCGCCATACTGTTCTGGTGATCACAATGTCATAATTTACCTTGCAACCAGAATCAGGATGTCTCCAGCTTTGCTTTACTTTTTCAGGATTGCTTTGGTTAGTGGAGGTCTTTGTGGTTCCCTAAAGGTTTTTAGAACATTTGCTCAAGCTCTGCAACAAATGCTGGTGATATTTTATAAACCTGGCTTTGAAAGGATAACTTGCTCTTGGTAGCATAGTTATTTTTTCAATATTTATTTTTATAATCTATGAGAATAAATATTTTCTAACAACTTGTGTCTTCCATTCTGTCTTTCATAAGTGTTCTGGAATGTTTAGACTATACATCCATCCCTCTTTGGTTAGGATTTTCCCTCATTATCTGATGATTTCTGGTGCAATTATAAATTGCATCCAGTCCTTGTTTTTCTTTTTTCTATTTCATTTGCACTATATAGAAAAGCCATTGACTTCCTCGTATTCATTTAACATGCTCCAATCTTGCTGAAATCCGGTGTAGGTTCTAGAAATTTTTTCAAAGGAATCTTTGGGATTTGAGATTAAAATAACTTGCCTGTGAAGAGTGAAAGTTTGATTTTTTCTTTGCTGAGTTGGAGGAAATTTCCTTCTGTTTGCTGTCTGATTGACGAGACATTGCCTTCTACCACAATGGTGAAAAATAGGGGTGACGGAGGGTATCCCTGTCCTCTTCCTGATCTTAGGGGAAAAGCTCTCACATTTTCCCTGTTGAGGAAGACATTCTCCATGTGTCTTCTGTAGATGGCTTCTTTGTTGAATATGTTCCCCTATGCTACACAGCAAGAAATGTTTTACATGAATATATAATCGCTCTTGCCAAAAGCTTTTTGGGCATGAGTTGAGATTATAAAATGGTCCTTATCCTTTGTTTTATTAATGATCCAAATCCCATTGTTGGATTTGCACATGCTGATCCACCCTTACAGACCAGAAATTAGGCCCATTTTGTCATGGTGAATTATCCTATTAACGTACTGGTGGATCCCGTTGGTTAGGATCTT
This sequence comes from Canis lupus dingo, assembly GCF_003254725.2. NCBI lineage: Eukaryota > Metazoa > Chordata > Mammalia > Carnivora > Canidae > Canis > Canis lupus. The sequence continues at coordinate 74,314,456 of NC_064250.1, forward strand.
GGCAACATTTTGCATCCATATCCATCAAGGATATTAGTCTGTAATTCTCCTTTTAGGTTGGATCTTTGTCTGCTTTTTAGATCAAGGCAATGCTACCTTCTGAAAATGAGCTTGGAAGTTTCCTTTAATTTCTATTTTTTGGAAAATTTTCAGGATAGGTATTAATTCTATTTCAATACTTCTTGCATTCCCAGGGGTAGCCATCTGTCCCAGGACTTTTGATTGTCAGAAGACTTTTAAATATGTTTGATTTTCATTCCTTGGTTTGGAGTCTTTACAGATTTTCTATTCATTCCTGTTTCCGACTGGGTTGTTTCTACATTTACTTGAAGGCATCCATTTTTTCTCTGATTGTTGAATTTGTTGGCATGTTATTGCTCATAATGTTCTCTCTAATAGTTTGTTTTTCATGTATTTATTCAGTATTTATTTAAGCTCAATTTCCCAACATAGAGTAACACCAAGTGCTCATCTCATCATGTGCCCTCCTTAGTGCCCGTCACCCAGGTACCAAGTCCCACCACCCACCTCTCTTCCCCAGCCCTTTGTCTGACTCCCAGGGATAGGAGTCTCTCATGTTTGGTCTTCCTCTCTGATTTATCCCCTCTCATTTTACCTCCTTCCCTTATGATCCCTTTTGTTGTATGAGAGAAAGTATGATAATTCTCCTTCTGGGACTGACTTATTTCATTGACGTAATACTGTGTAGTTCCAAACACGTTGATACAAATGGTAGCTATTGATCCTTTCTACTGACTTAGAAATATCCCTTTGTATATATAAACCATATCATGTTTATCAATTTGTCTCTCAAAGGACATCATGGCTTCTCCTAGAATTTGGCTATTGTGCACACTGCTGCTATAAACATCGGGGTGCAGGTATCCTGCCGTTTCACTGCATCAGTATCTTTGGGGTAAATCCCCAGCAGTGCAATTCCTGGGTCGTAGGGAAGATCTATTTTTAACCCTTTAGAAACCTCCACACTGTTTTCCAGAGTGGCTGTACCAGTTCATATTCCCACCAAAGGTGGAAAAGGGTTTCCCTTTCTCTACATCCTCTCGAACATTTGTTGTTTTATTTCTTATTAATTTTCACCATTCTCTGTTGTATAAAGTAGCAGCTGATTGTGTTTGGATGTGCTTTTCTCTGATAGAAAGTGATGTGGAGAATTTTTTCATGGACTTGTTGGCCATATGTAGGTCTTATTTGGAGAAATTCCTGTTCATGATTTCTCCCCATTTCTTAACAGGATTCCTGGTTGGATAAGTTATTTACGCATGTTGGATACAAGGCCTTTGCCTTATATGTTACTTGATAATATCATCTTCCCTTCTGTTGACTGTTTCTTTTGCTGTGTAGAAGTTATTTATCTTGAAGAAGTTCCAATAATTCATTTTTGCTTTTGTTTCCCTTGCCCTCATGGATGTATCTTGCAAGAAGTTGCTGTGGCCAAGTTCAAAAAGGGTATTTCATGTGATCTCCTCTACGATTTTGATGGAATCTTGTCTCATATTTGGATTTTATCTTTGTGTATGGTGTAAGAGAATGGTCTAGTTTCATTCTTCTGCACGTGGCTGTCCAATTTTCCCAGCACCATTTATTGAAGACACTGTCCTTTTTCCACTGGAGAGTCTTACCTGATTTTTCAGATAAGAGTTGACCATGGAGTTGAAGGCCCATTTCTGGGTCTTCTATTCTGTTCCATTGATCTATGTGTCTGTTTTTGTGCCAGTAACGCACTGTCTTCATGATCACAGATTTGTAGTGCCACGTGAAATCCGACATTGTGATGCCCTGGCTCTGGTTTTCTTTTTCAGTATTCCCAAGGTTTTTTGGAGTCCTTTCTGATTCCACACAAATCTTAAGATGATTCGTTCCACCTGTCTGAAAAAGGTGCATGGTATTTGATAGGGATTGCATTGACTGTGTAAATTTCCCTGTGTAACATTGACATTTTCACAATACTAAATCTTCTAATCCATGAGCGTGGAATATTTTTCCATCTCTTTGTGTCTTTCTCCCTGGTGCACAGGGAGTGCTGCTGTGATTCAGGAAAATGTTCAGTTGATGAGTATGGAGGTATTTGTAATTGATTTATAGTCCAGGTCAGGGAAATTTAAGTTCAAGAAGTGAAAGTAGTAGAGTTGTTTACAAAAGTATGCAGATGCTAGAGTTGATTTCCCAAGTTTCTAAGACAGAGAATAAAAAGTTTAACACAAAATCCTATGTCCAGAGAGACTCCGTGGGGGAAAACTACTCCTTGGAGAGGAAGCCCAGACCCTGACAGGAAATCTGCTATTAATCTCAATCTGCACCCGCTCCTGGGCCTTCAAGACAGAAGTGTTGAGTAGTGTGCACCCCCTGGTGGTCCCAATCCCCTTTTACAGGGAGGTTTGTGTCTGGGCTCACACTGTGGTCCTGTCACTGTGTCCATTGCACAGTGATATAGGGCCGTGTCCTTGGCTCTCAGGCTGTTCATCTGCAGATACAGAGTGTTCTTGGAATTGTCTTTGGAGATGGTGTATCGGTCCTTCACAGCATCAGTGTATATGTGCTACTTCCATCACTCCTAATTCATGTGACCCACTGCAGCCATTTTCCTGGAGCCTGGCGGGCCCAGTACATATAGTAGCTACTGAAGGTGAATCCAGAGGCCACACAAGAGAGGCTCAGGGACCCCCCAGGCTTCACCAGGTCTCCCCCAGACTCCACCAGCTGCACTTCACCCTGGACACCTGTAGACACAAGGCATCCCGGTCAGAAAATTATCCCACATCTTCTGTTTCTCTCATTCACCTGCATTCACATATTAAAGGTCTCTTATACGTCATGAATTATCTTTTAAAATAGTGATGAGGAAAACCCAGGCGAGCACGGACACCATGGTAAATTGTCTGTGTTCCATCCTGATCACTGAATATGGTCACCTGAGGATACTGGGGCTTGGGCTACTCTCCCAGCTCAAGGTCGGGGCTGGGGTGCTTTAATTAGTGGAGGGAGGGCCATATTTGCATGTCCTCTGACTATATCTTCAGCTCTTGACTACAAATCAATTCTAACGAGTTTATAGCAAGGATTGCATTACCTTTGTAGATCACTTTGTGATGATGTCACTCAGGAAATATCAAGTTCTCATCTGTGAGTGGTGTAATCTTTTCATTTCTGTTTGCTTTCCAAAAAGTCTTTCATCAAAATAGGCCATTTTTAGTATGGTATTTTAGCTTTTATTCAAATTTATTTCTAAATAAAATTTAGAGATTATTTCCACATAATTTATTTATTTTATTTCTAAATTCTTATTTTTGATGCAAGTTAAAGTGATATTTTGTCAATTTTATATAGGTAGTTTTTGTTAGTGTGTGGAATCATAGCTATATTTATTTTATATCCTGAATTTTCCCTGAAATCCTTAACTGATTCTTAGAATTTGTAGAGTTTGTAGGCATTGCCCCTGTAGTAGATCATGTCATATGGAAATGAATAATATTTCTTCCTCTCTACTGATTAATTTTTTATTGCCTACTTTCCCTGGATAGATCTTCACCTTGTTGGAGCAGTAAAATTGCTCTGCTTTTCTTCTTATTTCATTGCCTTATCTAATAGCTCAGTAGACGTAAGACAACTAAGGGGAGATGCATGTCATTTTCCACGTGCATGAGCTATGTAAATTACGACACCCAGACAATGACTACAGTAGGCAGCACTTCTGTCCTTAGACAATATGATGTTGCGTTTGTAGATATTTAAGGCCAGGATTTGGGTTTGGGTCAGTGAATGAGTAAGCAGATGACAAAGGTTGTTTGCAGAGCCTTCTGAGCCCTGTTACCATGATTTGGAGGCAGGTTTTCCTCTCTTGAAATGGAGAAAGTGTGAATCCCACCAAATATTTATTTAACTGGCTGAGGGAACCTAAACAGTTCTTTACACAACATGCAGTCTGAAAATGCCAGAGTATCAGCGTTGGATTCATGTGTCACTAGTATCTTTGCCTGTGCCTACAAAACTTAGTAATGTCTGTCTCAACTCTGTAAAGAAAGTCTATGATGTTTTGATAAGGATTGCACTGACTGCATAGAATGTTCTGGGTAGCATATATTCTTAAAATATTCATGTTTTTAAAATTATTTCATAACTTTCTTATTCATGAGAGACACCTAGAGTGATGCAGAGATATAGTCAGAGGGAGAAGTGGGATCCCTACAGGGAGCCCATCATGGAATCCATCCAAGGACCTTGAGTTTGATGAGAGCCAAAGGCAGACACTCAATCACTGAGCAACCCAGGTGTCCCAACAATAGTTATTCTTCTAATACATAAACATGCAATGGTTTTCTATATCGTTGTGTCTTCCTCAGTTTACTTCTTGAAACGCTGTATAAGTAGAAAAATGTTGAAAAAATCGAAGTACCACAGGAAGGGGGCTCACAATGTTTGTGGTCAATCTATATTACTGAGTTGTTTTTTTTAATTTTTATTTATTTATGATAGTAACAGAGAGACAGAGAGAGAGAGAGAGAGGCAGAGACACAGGCAGAGGGAGAAGCAGGCTCCATGCACCGGGAGCCCGATGTGGGATTCGATCCCGGGTCTCCAGGATCGCGCCCTGGGCCAAAGGCAGTCGCCAAACCGCTGCGCCACCCAGGGTTCCCTATTACTGAGTTGTTATCAAAACAACCTGGTACCTGCACAAAACAACACGTAGATGAATGGAACAGAGTAGAGAAGCCAGAAATGGGCAATCAACTCTATGATCAACTAATCCTCCAGAATCAAGAGTGAAGGTGTAATGGAAAACACACAGGCTCATCAATAATTAGTGTAGAACGCTCAGCAAAGTAACTGAAGAAGATACAAAAAAAGGGAAAATATTCCATGCCCATAAAATGGAAGAATAAATATTTTTAAGATGCCTGTGCTACCCAGAGCAGTCTACAGATTCAATGCAATCCCAATCCATATACCATGTTCCCCCGTGTAGTTAACACGCCATGTGATATTGAGTGTACAATATAGTGATGACACTTCTATCTATCCCCCATGGCTCCTTAGGACCAGTGTTCTCCCTTATCCCGATCTGCTATGTCACTCGGGCCCTCCCATGCCCCCTTTACTAACCAACAGTATGTTTCCATCTTGATGAAACTGGTTTGTCTCAATAAATTTTTCCTCATGGCTAATTTGTGTTTTTTAATTGAATTTTGCATAGGAGTGAGTCATATGGTATTTGTCTTGCTGTGACTTAGTTAACATTACACACACTCATTCCATACTATTTGCTGCAAATTGCAAGGATTCATTCTTCTTTGTGTATATCCGCATCTCTGCATCCTTTCATCAGTAATGGACAGTTGGAATGCTTCCCTTATTTGCCTATAGCACAAAAAGCTCCTATAAATATAGGGATGCAAACTTCTCTTTGAATTAATGTTTTATTTTGGGGGGGTAAATACACTGTACCACAACTATTTGATCATACAGAAGTTCTATTTTTAACTGTAGTAGCAGTATCTATACTGTTTTCACAGTGTCTACACCAATGTCACTCCCACCAGCAGTGTAAGACGAACCTTATCACCTTTAGAATCTCTTCACGGTGTTTATGTCATGGAAGAAATTTTCAGAGCATGATGCTAAGACCCTAAGAGGAGATGACTGTTCAACTGACCTCCTTCCCTGGATTAAGAAATCCCTAGATCTTGTGTTCTCTGGTGAGTGTGAGTGTCCTCTGATGGTCCGAGTGCACCTGTTGGATCCCAGGATCCCAGCAGACATTCACGGACCTGTTTTCCTCCCTTCTCTTGTATCCACAATCAACATAGAGAACTTTGCAGCATGAGCACATGGAGCCACTGTTCAGAGAATGTCTCCCCTTACTTATTTCCCATCTTTGCCTCCTCACTCTGCTCCTGGCCTACAAATATCCAGCTACCCTTACTGTATTCAGAGGTGTCCAGGAATCTTGTATCAAGTATTCCTTAGCACATTTAAGAGACAGAAGCAGTTTTTCTTTGATAAAAGTGAGAAGAAAATGAAAGACGCTTTCTGGACTCACAAATTATACTGAAACAGGTAGATAAAGTGCTCTGCCTCAAACATGTACCAACTTCAAGGAAAAGGAAGGGTTGAACCAGATTTTTAAAAAAAAAACAGCACAGTAGTGGGAGTCTGAGATTCAGAACATTCTCAAGCCTTGATCCTAATGGAATGTTACCCAAATGGATGTTCATTGCGTAGTGTTGGTGATGCCTTTTGAACTTATATTTTACCTCCTCTGGAACAAGAATGTCAGCACCTGTTTTTTTATGTTTGTGGGGAATTGTGTTCATAAGGAGTTGATCTGTGTTTTATTTTATTTTTTTAATTTATTTTTTGTTTGCTTTTGCATTTTGTTGGGTGTTTCCAGTTTTTTATAAGATTTTATTTATTTATTCATGATAGACACAGAGAATGAGAGACAGACAGAGACACAGGCAGAGGGAGAAGCAGGCTCCATGCCGGGAGCCCATGTGGGACTCGATCTGGGGACTCCAGGATCACCCCGGGCTGAAGGCGACGCTAAACCACTGGGCCACCGGGGCAGCCTTGTTTCCAGTTTGTGTGTGTGTGTGTGTGTGTGTGTGTGTTATATTCATAGATCTATCACCTCCTAGAAAAGGATTTACACCAAAGAAGGTACCCAAATATCATGATACATGAGTTAGATGATTAGATTTGGGGCGATATAAATTATTATATGTAGGTAAAATTTGGCCTTGGGGCATTGCTGTTATGGGTTGCCATTTAGGGTGATGCCAATGTGCATCACTGTGAATGCCATGTGAGAATAAGGTGAACATTTGCATGTCTGAGTATGGACTGTATTTATCTAGGTCATTGTTGAATCTGTGGTTGGTAACTTTGTGGCCCAATGGATTGTCATGGTTGATAATTTCAGAGATCTTGATATTACCACCATGATGGCGAGTTTCAATCTGGACATTGGAGGATTGAGTGACATTCACCTTCTGTCCATCTCATGCCTCCAGATGCGGGGGACTGAGGACTCAACATCCATGAGTGGTTTCACTCTGTGAATTGGGCAGGGAAAACCTCAAAACCAGGTGAAGCCACTTTCCTCTATAAACTCCAGGTCTCTTTCTGGTTCTGTGTGCCTAACTGAACTCAGATACGTATACATGGATGGATGGAAAACTCCATGAGTCAGAGAGAGATTTTGCCATATAAACAAAAAAAGGTCCCTAAATTTGTCATTGCGCCTGAATCTGGTGTGCACCTGGTTCTCTGCAGGACTGATGGGATGATGCAGGACACTTGTCAGTGGAGAGGGGAGCCATCCATAAAAACATAGCTCTGGGATGTCTGCCAGAACCCATGACCATCCTCAGTGTGAATGTGATTAGACCCAGGTGCGTCCACAGGGTGTCTCTTACCAGCAATCATTAGGTCCCTGACTTTTTTGTGGAGCCATCAAGCCTCTGAGTCATTTCTCTCCAAGTGTTTCATTGCCATAGGTTCTATTGGATGGGAAATGTAGCCTCTCTCAGTAAGTTCAGGGGCCCTGCTTATCCTGGAAGGACTCATTCCTGGGATCTTGTCCTTGGTATAAACCTCTGATCTGTGTTCTGATAGTGTAAGTGAATGTCCTCTTCCCTTGAAGATAAAACCTGATATGGTTTCCACACTTGTTCCCAACATTCTCAGTTTGAATCAGTAATGAGGGATCCCTGGGTGGCGCAGCGGTTTGGCGCCTGCCTTTGGCCCAGGGCGCGATCCTGGAGACCCAGGATCGAATCCCACATCGGGCTCCCGGTGCATGGAGCCTGCTTCTCCCTCTGACTGTGTCTCTGCCTCTCTCTCTCTCTGTGACTATCATAAATAAATAAAAAAATTTAAAAAAAAAAAAAAAAAAAAAAAAAAAAGAATCAGTAATGAGATTGCCATTGGTCTGAAATTCTCCCTAGGAGCCAGTGCTGGGATGCATGGGTGGTGTCAGGGTGTGAAGACCAGGGTACACTCCTGGTAAACAGGCATCCCCAAGCTCAGTATTGTTTCCTACAGAGGAAAAGGAGGTGAATGGGAATGTCAGCTGACACTTGTCCGTGACTCCTGCAGATCCAGCAGCTGCCTGTGTGAACCAGTCTGGTCCAGGAGTTCAGTATGACCCCACGCAGGCAGGTTGTGGGAGACCATGCCTGGATCGGCTGCCCGTGAAGTGTGGGCACAGATGATCTAGGATGGGCAGCTTTGGATCGATGTCTAGCCCATGGGACACCACACTGATAGTCCCTATAGTTTAGCTAACCAATGTCCTTTATCTGTTATTAATAAAATTATAAAATACAAAAAGAGAGACTTATTTAATTAGATTCCTTTGGCTACGTCCTTTGAGGCAAAATTTCTCTTTATTCCTGAATTTTGAATGATCATAAAATTATTCTGAAACCTTTAAAAAGACATTTATAAATATACAGTAGATTTTCTGTCAGTTAATCCGCTTCATATTTATTTTAGAAATAGTACACAGAGTGAATCTTAAAATTCTTGAGGTGTAAAGCACAGTACTGTTAGGCATATGCACTGGAAATTTTCACCCTGAAGCACCTACAACAGAACCTCATTGATTCCACAACACCTGATATGTGGGTCAGCCCTTCCAGGCTCAGAGGCTCAGGAACCAACCAGAGTCCTACCGCTGGTCGCATATCATCTGGGCCTTTGCAAGAGCTCCCATGGTTATTGATATACTTGAGTTGAGTAGAGATATAGATAATATGTTAATGTTTACAAGGTATATCCTCTTCATCCCTCATGTAGGAAGCAAATAACATCAGGACAATTAGGCAGGAGTTAAAGCAGAAGCATATTCCAAAGCAAAAATTTAAGAATAAGCCATCTACTCCCAGGTCATACAAGATTCTGAAGGGCAAGATGACAGAAGAGTAGGGTCTCTAAGTCACCTGTCCCCACCAAATTACCTAGATCACTTTCAAATAATCCTGAACACCTACAAATTTGGCCTGAGATTTAAAGAGAGAACAGCTGGAATTCTACAGTGAGAAGAGTTCACGCTTCTACCAAAGTCAGATGATGGAAAAAAATAAATAAAACAGCATCCAAAGGGGAGGGGCCCCAGCGAGGAGCCGGGCTAAAAGAAGCCCTAATAATCTACATTTTTTAAAAAATATTTTATTTATTTATTCATCACACACACACACACACACACACACACACACACAGAGGCAGAGACACAGGCAGAGGGAGAAGCAGGCTCCATGCAGGGAACCTGAAGTGGGACTCGATCCCGGGTCTCCAGGATCACACCCTGGGCTGAAGGCGGTGCTAATCTGCTGAGCTACCCTGGCTGCACAATAATCGAATTTTATCCTACTTTTCACTACACCAATTGTTAGATTATAAAGTCCAGAATTTCCATTTTTTATAGATTATTAAATTTCATTTTCACATAAGTGGTAATTAGTGAATCCCTGAATACTATCACCTTTGTTTAATAGAAAAAACTGCCTGAATTATGCATGAAACATAGGACAATGAATAAAATTTCCAGTTGTAGTTCTTTTTTAAAATTTTTATTTTAATTGCAGTAGACACTCCTGTGTGTGTGCACGTGTGTGGTAATTAAGTATTATTCAACTATACACATGCGTATATTTGTGTAATCAGCACCACAACTAAGCCATAGAACTGTTCCATAGAAAGTATCCCTCATGCAATCCTTTTATAGTCAGTCACCACAATACCAGTCACTTCCTTAACTGTTGGAAACCACTAATCTTTATAACATTTTCATGTCAAAAATGTTATAAAATTGGAATCATACACAATGTACCTTCGGGATTGCTTGTTTTTCACTCAGCATAATTGCCTCTAGGTTCATCCAAGTTGTTGTGTGTATCAATAATTTGTTTCTTTTCATAGCTGAGTTGTATCCCATGATGTAGATGCAAACTGTTGGTTTAACCCTTCATTGGCTGAAGGATACCTGGGCTGATTCTGAGTCTTAGCTGTTACAACTAAAGCTGCTACGAACATTCAAAACATTAATTGCAGTAGAGGTCACTTACAGTGTACCACCTGTTTCATGTATCCAACATGCTGATTGAACACTTCCATACATCACCCAGTGTTCATCAGGACAAGTGCACTCCCTAAGCCCCATCTGACAGGTCACCCATCCCCAACACTCCTCCCACCTGGTAACTATCAGTTTTATCTCTGTATTGAAGGGACTATTTCCTGATCTCTGCATCAATCTCTTTGCTCATTTGTTCTGTTTCTTAAATTCAAACTATGACTGGAAGTATACAGTATTTTCTTTTTCTCACTGGCATGGCAATTAGCATTATGCGTACTACCTCCATCCTCATACTTGTAAATTGTAAGATTTAATTCCACTGCATTGATTAGTAAAATCCCTATGTATCTAACTCTATCTATCTATCTCACATGTTCTTTATCCATTCATCAGTTGACAGATACTGGGATTGTTTCCATAGTTTGGCTAATGTAGATAATGCTGCTGTAAACATCGAGGTGAGTGTATCCCTTTGAATCAGCACTTTTGTAATCTTAGTGTAAATACCCAGTAGGGCAGTTGCTGGATCACAGGGGAAGTCTACATTTACCTATTTGAGGCACCACCATATGGTTTCTCTGAGCGGCTGCACCCCTGCCCACCCACATCTCCTGACCAGAGAATTCTGCAGGGCCCCAGTTCTAGTGGAGGTGGTTTCATGGCTCATTTAATGAGCTGAGCAGAGCACACCCAGTTAAAACTCATCACATTCTTCCCAAGGACCACACACTGCCCACTTCAGGCAGAGAGAGCGTGTGTAGATTCCAGACCTGAAGGAAAGAGGCACCAAAACAGTACAGGACAGTGCACACAGCACACACCACAGACACTCTCTGAAGACCCAGACCCAGGACCCACTGTGACCTCTTCTTCATAAAACTGTTATAGTTGTAGCGGGATCTATAACTGGCATTTGTACACACAGAGGAAGATAAAGACTTAGAGAAAATTCCAAGATTAAGGAATTCAATTCCAGTTTGCCGCCTGGAGCCAGCTCAATTTGGTTTTCTCATGTCAGTCCTTTGACCCTGCCAAATGAGACAAGACTTCTTTTCTGCCTCCAGATCCAGCAGTTTCCATCCTTGAATGGGTCGTTTGCATCACGGAGACTTCCAGCAACCCATCCCATCCAAAATGGAGTTACACAAACTGTAGGGAGAGTCATATAACTCATGACAATTATATTCCTGCATTTCTTGTCCTTGGGGAGGTTGCCTGAAGCCCATGTCACATGGTGATAAGTGCTTTCTCTCTTTGTCACATATCAGTGAGATGATTTTCATGGAACACAAAACTCAACCATTACTACTGGAAAAATAATAACAATTGTATGACATACCCCCAGACAGATGGCCTCACATGGGGCCAAAGGGCAGGAGGCATTCCCAGTCCTGGTGTATAAGGGCCTTGATCCCATAATGAGGCTGCACCTCCTGACCTAAATGGTCCCCTGAGGCCCCACCTCCTCCTCCCATCACATGGATGTTAGGTTCCAACATGTGGCTGTTAGAGGACTCACACAGTGAGCTGATATCAGCACCTGAAAGATCCATGAGTTATTCCCTGCAGGTGGAAGGTCCTCCTCCACTTTTGTTCTCTCAGTTTTCATAATTGTATAGTGGAATTTGTCATCACACCCTATTTTTTTAGTATTACATGCTGTCTCCTTGATCTCCAATCCTCCCTGTTCTCCTCCTGCCCCACCCATGGGAAATCCAGCAAACGCCCTTGAGTTCTGTCCCCAGATACTGGTGGGAAACTGACTCCATATAATCCCCTCCTGGATCAGGACCTCATCATCACCACTTTCTCTCAACACAAACACTGAGCCAGTGTCTATCCCTGGCTCCATCCAAACATATCTGACTTGCTGAGAGGCCTGCCTGCTTTTAACAGAAACAATGATGAAGCTGAAAACATTTTCATACTCTTGTGTGTGTGTGTGCGTGTGTGCGTGTGTGTGTGTGTGTGTGTGTGTGTGTGTGTTGATGCTCAGACTCCACATTCACAGAACATCCTGGTGTGAATCCTGATTCCTTCCCAGGCTGTCACTGACATGGATGCTGTGTGCGTGGATCAAGATATTGACCCCTTTAGGGGTCTGTCGTCTTTTGCTTTAGATATTTGATGCATTGGCAGCCTCATGTCCAACATGGAGTTTATGCTGCTTTTACCAAATTTCTCTTTGAGCTGGGTGGTCCTCTGATGCACAATGATTGCAGGTGCAGATCGGGGAAATGCTTAGTTAATGTACATGGAAATATTTGCAATTACCTGGTATTTAGGGAAAATAGTAAGCAACTGTAAGAATCTCTGTCTTGGCAATACCACAGAAGTGATGTTGTGTTCTTGACAATGTATCATATCAGGGGATACATGGTATATTTTTTCTCTCAGGATATTTTGATCAAGGTAATGTGTGTTGGGTATTTCCACTGTAGATTTACTATTATTCCCTTTGTAACTAATAACTATATTGGGAGAGATGTTCTGAGATTACATAAATATTCTGGTTCACCCAATTATTTTATTATTTTATTTTATTTTAGTTTAGTTTAGTTTAGTTATATATATATATTGTTAGTTATGATTCTTTTTTGAAAATAATAAATTTATTTTTTATGGTGTTCAATTTGCCAACCTACAGAATAACAGCCAGTGCTCATCCCATCAAGTTCCCCCTCAGTGCCCATCACCCATTCACCCCCACCCCTCACCCTCCCCCCCTTCCACCATGCCTTGTTCGTTTCCTGGAGCTAGGAGTCTCTCATGTTCTGTCTCCATCTCTGATATTTCCCACTCATTTTCTCTCCTTTCCCCTTTATTCCATTTCAGTATTTTTTATATCCCCCAAATGAATGAGACCATATACTGTTTGTCCTTCTCCAATTGACTTATTTCACTCAGCATAATACCCTCCAGTTCCATCCACATCGAAGCAAATGGTGGGTATTTGTCGCTTTTTTAAAATTGTCTTTAAAAACTGATTTATTTATTTATGATAGAGAGAGGCAGAGACACAGGAGGAGAGAGAAGCAGGCTCCATGTGAGGAGCCTGACGTGGGACTCATCCCGGGAATCCAGGGTCGTGCCCTGGGCCAAAGATAGGCACCAAACTGCTGAGCCACCCAGGGATCCCCATATTTGTCGTTTCTAATGGCTGAGTAATATTCCCTTGCATACATATACCATATCTTCCTTATCCATTCATCTTTTGATGGACACCGAAGCTCCTTCCACATTTTGTCTGTGATATCGCCAAGAAATGCAAAACCTTAATCTAATCATCCAAAAGGGTCTCATAAACCCAAAGTGAGAGGCATTCTTCAGAACAGCTGACCAGTACTCATCAAATGTTTCAAGGCCATGAAGGACAAAGAAAGACTTAAATAGCTGCCATAGGTTAGCAGAAACAAAGAAAACAGCAACTAAATGCAATTTGGGATCATCGTTTGGATTTGGGGGCAGGAAAAAAACTATTTGGAAAACTGGTGAAATTTCAATAAGGGCTATAGATTACTCAATATTATAGTACCAGTGCAAATCATACAACCGTATAATAAATTTTATTATAGCTGGCAAATTAATACAATGTCACCATTCTGCTAAATTATACAGTTATTCACTATCCTAGCTTTTTTATTCCAAATAAATAGAGCATGTATTACTCCTTCTTATGAAACCAGTTGCATAAGCCTATGTTTTCTAGAATCATTACATTTACCTATCCCCCAAATTATCTTTTCTATTATACTATCTCATCAAATTCACATGTTTATTGATTGCCACAGTGTGCAGTGTACTCAAGATATAAATTAATATGTCTTATATATGTCTTATATACAATGTATAAGTATAACGTATATATCTTATATATATACTTTATATATATATATAAAGTATACAACGTATACGTGTAACGTATATATCTTATATTTGTGTCTTATAATACGTTTCTCCTGCATAAACAAACCTAGAAAAACAGTTTTTGTAATTTATGTTTTACATGCCTACTATAACCTATTATAATGTAAATTAAAATTACTGTGAAATCTAATGTGAAATGGTGCAGCCACTCTGGAAAACTGTGTGCACGTTCCTCAAAGAGTTAAAAATAGACCTGCCTTACCACCCAGCAATTGGACTGTTGGGGATTTACCCCAAAGATGCAGATGCAATTAAACATCGGGACGCCTGCACCCCGATGTTTATAGCAAAAATGTCCACAATAGCCAAACTGTGAAAAGAACCTTGGAGTCCATCGAAAGAAATGGATAAAGGAGATGTGGTTTATGTACGCAATGGAATATTACCCAGCTATTACAAATAACAAATACCCACCATTTGCTTCCACGTGGATGGAACTGGAGGTTATTATGCTGAGTGAAATGAGTCAATTGAAGCACAAACATTATATGTTCTCATTCATTTGGGGAATATAAATAATAGTGAAAGGGAATAGAAGGGAAGGGAGAAGAAATGGGTAGGAAATATCAGAAAGGGAGACAGAACATAAAGACTCCTAACTCTGGGAAACGAAGTAGGGGTGGTGTAAGGGGAGGAGGGAGGGGGGTGGGGGTGAATGGGTGATGGGCACTGAGGGGGGCACTTGATGGGATGAGCACTGAGTGTCATTCTGTATGTTGTCAAATTGAACGCCAATAAAAAATAAATTTATTATTAAAAAAATAAAATAAAATTACTGTGAAATCTATTGATAGAAAAAGAATCGCTGTCTTTTGTGCATGGCATAATAGCTGTTTTCATATAAAAAACAGATGTGTCTAAATCAGAGACTAAATAGGTATGCACATATCATCTGCCTAGATAACTCCCTGGGGAAAACAGCTCCTTGGAGGGGAATCCCAGACCCTGACAGGAAACCTGCTCAGAAACTCCATGTGCACCTGCTCCTGGGCCTTCAAGACAGAAGTGGTGAGGAGTGTGCACCCCCTGGTGGTCCTGATCCCCTTAACAGAGAGGTTTGTGTCTGGGCTCACACTGAGTTCGACTCACTGTGTCCTTCGCACAGTAATACACGGCTGTGTCCTCGGATCTCAGGCTGTTCATCTGCAGATACAGTGTGTTCCTGGCGTTGTCTCTGGAGATGGTGAACCGGCCCTTCACAGCGTCTGCGTAGTATGTGCTACTTCCACCACTGTTAATGTATGCGACCCACTGCAGCCCCTTCCCTGGAGCCTGGCGGACCCAGCTCATGGCATAGCTACTGAAGGTGAATCCAGAGGCCACACAGGACAGTCTCAGGGATCCTCCAGGCTTCACCAGGTCTCCCCCAGACTCCACCAGCTGCACGTCACCCTGGACACCTGCAGACACAAGACATCCTGGTTAGGAAACTGTCCCACTTCCCCTGTTTCACTCACCTACAATCAGACTCAGGGTCTCTTTTTCTTCTTGAATTACCTTTTATAATAGCGACAAGGAAAACCCAGCCAACGAAAGACTCCATGTTTAGTCGTCTGTTTTCCACCCTGATCCCTAAACAAGGTCACTTGGGGATCCTGGGGCTGGGACTCCTCTCCCAGCAGCATGTCGGGATGGGCTGGTTTAATCAGTGAAGTGAGGGCCCTATTTGCATGTCCTTTGAATATATAATCAGCTCCAGACCTAGATTTGATTCTTTACAAGTTCTTAACAAGGATTTCTTTACATCTGTAGGCCACTGTAAGTCTTCTGACATTATGAAGTTTTCACATTTATGAAAAAATGCCTTTGCATTTTTGTGACTCTTTAAAAATCTCTCATCCATCTTAGTTCTTTTATTTTTTTTTTTATTTTTTT
Organism: Canis lupus dingo; assembly: GCF_003254725.2. Taxonomy (NCBI): domain Eukaryota; kingdom Metazoa; phylum Chordata; class Mammalia; order Carnivora; family Canidae; genus Canis; species Canis lupus. Next base: position 74,330,354 of record NC_064250.1, read on the forward strand.
ATTTTTTTTTTTTCATCTTAGTTCTTTTAGTGGACAGTAATTTACCTCTTTCAGAATACTTAATCCTACCTATTACATTCTTAACACCGGTACCAATGTAATAATGTTTTATTAATTACCTTTTATGTACTTTATTGTTATGGATGTTTGTGTGGCTCAGTGGTTGAGGTCTGCCATCTGCGCTGGGAGTGATCCTAGAGTCCAGAGATCCAGTCCCACATTGGGCTCCCTGCATGGAGCCTGTTTCTCTCTCTTCCTATGTCTTTGCCTCTCTCTGCTTGTGCGTCTTTCATGAATAATTCAATAAAATCTTTAAGATATAAATAATTAGTTGTTCCTGTGTGGAAACCTAGATTTACTTTGTTTGTTGATTTTGTATCCTATCGATTCCCTGAAGTTATTCATTACCTTAGGGTGTGGTTTTGAAACTTGGCAGGTTTGACCCTGCAACAGATTGTGTCATATGGATACAAGTAAATTTCTCTGTATCTATTGATTTAAATATCTTTTATTCTTTGTTTCATAAACTTCCTGGTTTGGAATTCCAGTCATTACCACAGTATGGGCTTCCTTCCCTTCTTTCTGGTTATTTTTCTGAACTAATTACTCTGTAGACTTATGAGAGACCTAAGTGAAGATGTATTTCATGGTGCATGTGCCTGAGCTCCCTGAAACACAACACACAATGAACAAACTAAGCAGACCTTCTTCTTCTTACCCAACAAAACGTTGATTTGTAGAGATATAAGGCCAGGATACTGGATTTGGGTCAGTGAATTGGTGAGGAACTGACAAGGCTTGTTTTCACAGCCTTCTGGGCCCTACAGACGTTTCTGGTGCTGAGGATGGTTCACCCCTCCTGGTTCAGGGAAGGGAATTTTCCCGTGGGAGATTTATTTCCTTACATCAGGGTGAAAGAAGGGTTCATTCTCTCTGTCCACTGGATGATTCTCGTGTGATTTTATTCACAACAACCCAGGGAACCAGCTGACATATGGGGTGGCACAGTTTATTCTACTTTAGAATAATATGTTGAATACTGAGGGTGGGAATGACCCCTGTTTGGGTCCTGACTTACAGAAGGGCTTCAGATTTTCACATTTTTAAAAAGATTTTATTTATTTATGCATGAGAGACAGAGAGAGAGAGAGAGGCAGAGACACAGGCAGAAGGAGAAGCAGGCTCCATGCAGGGAGCCTGAAGTGGGACTCGATACTGGGTCTCCAGGAGCAGGCCCTGGGCTGAAGGCGGCGCTAAACTGATGAGCCACCAGGGCTGCCCAGGTTTTCACTTTTGAATGCAGTGTTGATTGTGGGTTTTTCATAAAACGTGACTACTTCCATCAGATAGGAGGCAATCTCTTCTGTCTCGACTGTTAAAATGTTTTGAAGATAAAAGCATGTTAGATTTTTTTCAAGCGGTTTTAGGTATCAAAAGAAAGAATCGTGTACATCCAATCCTTGAGTCTGTTAATACAGGGGCCAATTAATGATCTGGGTGTGTTGAAGCATCCTTGCATCTCAGGGATGATTCCTTCTAGGTCATCCTGTGCCATCTGTCCATGGGCTGTTGGATTCAAGATGCCAGGATTTTTGCATTTATGTGCATCTGAGATATTGTCCATGAGACCCTTCCTGTGGGGTCCTTGGCATGGGTTCGCTGTCAGACTCATCCTGGCCTCCTTCAATCAATTTGGTCACATTCCATTCTAAATACGTTTTGGAAGAGATTGAAACATTTTGGCCTTATTTCTTAAAATATTTGAATATTTGTAGATAAAGCTATCTGATTTTGCCCTTTTCATTACATTATTTTTAAATTTTCATTGTCTTTTTTGAGGCAGAATTTTTAAAAAAGATTTTATATATTCATGAGACACACACACACACACACACACACACACACAGAGGCAGAGACACAGGCAGAGGGAGAAGCAGGTTCCATGCCAAGAGCCCGATGTGGGACTGGATCCCGAGTCTCCAGGATCAGGCTCTGGGCCATAGGTGGTGCTTAACTCCTGAGCGACCTGCCCTGCCCCAGGCAGGATTTTTAGATAATGGTTTCAGGCTTCCTATTTGTTCTGTTTTGTTAATTTTTTTTATTTCTTCATGAAACAGTTTAATTTGCTTGATAATACTAGTAAGTTTGTAATTTGCCTTGGTTATCCATTATTTGCATTGTTAAAATATTAGAATTTTTTTCATGTTCCTTTCTATTTTTAGTGTCAGTTATTTCTTCTCTTTGAAATCTGATTATATTTATTAAGGCTTAACTCTTTTCCAAGAGTGTCTATGAGTTAAACTTCATTTTTCTTTTCCATATACTTATTAAATCTCCCTGAGAATTTTTATTTGTCCATACAAGTAGACAAATAATTTCTGTTCTAATTATTTTAATGTTGATTAAATTAATCAAAATATCAATTGTTTTCTTACATAATAGAAAAACTCCACATTCATATGGAAAACAAAATCACATGAGAGTGACCATACAAGTTTAAGAAATTAGAACAATAGTCAGACATCACACATCCCTCTACGGAAATGTATTTTAGTCGCACATTAAGCATTTCAGTGTGTGACTGCCTAACATCAGCAATGTAGATGGTGGACCATATTACAGAGCCCAGAAGTTAACGTGTGCATATACAGTCAGAAATCCTTCAACCATAGTATATGTAAGAATACACAGTGGGGAAAGGATAGTCTCTATAGAAAATGGTGTTGAACAGCCTCATACAAATAATGACACTTGGTCCTTATCAAACATCACACAGATTCAAGGACACAGAAAATCTCAAAAGTGATTAAGAGTTAAGCAGGGGGATCCCTGGGTGGCGCAGCCGTTTGGCGCCTGCCTTTGGCCCAGGGCGCAATCCTGGAGACCCGGGATCGAATCCCACTTCGGGCTGCCGGTGCATGGAGCCTGCTTCTCCCTCTGCCTATGTCTCTGCCTCTCTCTCTCTCTCTCTATGACTATCATAAATAATTAAAAATTTAAAAAAAATTAAAAAAAGGGTTAAGCAGAAGTCTCAACCCTAGAACTTAAACATGTAAACTAAGGGGAAAACATCATGATCTTTGCTTGGCTGTGATTTATTTATTTTTTAAAGATTTATTTATTTGTGAGAGACACACAGAGAAAGAGGCAGAGACACAGGCAGGAGAGAAGCAGGCTCCATACAGGGAGGCCCACTGGAGACTTGATCCCGGGATCCAGGATCATGCCCTGAGCCAAAGGCAGTTGCTCAACTGCTGAGCCACCCAGGCGTTTCATGATGTATTTGATATAACATTAAAATCACAGTAAAAAAAAAAAAACAATGACTGATAAGTGAGGCTACCTCATGCACAAAGTGTGCAGGACAAATATAATTGGAGCAAAAAGATAGCCTATGAAATGGGAGACAGTGTGTTCAACTATATACTGAGACGGACTTAGTCTCCAAAATACAGAAAGGAATCTTAACCTCAATAGAAAGTCTGAAAAAACGCAATAATAACAAACACAAATCTCTCTTTAAACAGTTGCTCAAGGATGGGTCGACTGGTCGACTCACATGGTTAAGCATCTAACTCTTGATCTAACTCTTGTTTGTGAGTCACGTCGTGATCTCAGGATCCTGGAATTGAGGCCAAATTCAGGCTCTGGTCATGGGGAATCCGCTTGAGATTTTCTTTCTCTCTCAAACTCTTCTCCTTCTCTTTCTCACTAAATAAATATATAAAATATGATTTTTTAATCTGGACAAGTTCTTCTATATTTATTTCTCTATAGAAAACAAACAGTAGTGGGATCCTCTGCGGACAGCTGATTAAAACTGTGACCTCACTCTGTTCCCAAACACTTGACCTGATTTCCACCTGAGTGAGAGGAAGGTCTAGACCTCAGGTTGTGGGGAGAAACAGTAGCAGGAGACAGATGGACTCAGTGGAGGTGTCTTAACCTTGTCCTGCTCAGATGCAGGAGAGAGCCTGAGCCAGAGATGCTGGAGGGGACAGTTCCTATCACAACACACGTCCGACTCTTAGGAACCCCCCATCAGGGGACAAGAGGTGGTTTGTTTCAGTGTGTGGACATCCCACACCTGAGGACATTGTGCACAGGAGGGGAGCATGCAGCCTGATGCAGAGGAGCTCATCATTTGGGTTTGGGGAAGAGAGAGGGACAGAAAGCCCAACCAAACAATTGTGACCCTGGCCTGGCTGTACAAATGCCCCAGGCTGCATGGCCTGTCATCTCCGAGACTGCTGAGCTTCATGGAACAGCATGTCCTTGAGGTTCCCCTGGGATCCTGGGTGTGTATCAATAGTGTGGCTTCTTATTGCAGAATCCCGTCCCATTGATGGATGTTTTCTACTGGCATTATTCTTTAAATCACGCAGGCTTTTGGGGGGGGGAGTTTCTAGGCTTCTAACAGAAATGAAGACACTATAATTCATCACATGCCATTTTTACAAGAACATTGGGTTTCTTTATGCTGGAGCAATCACTGAGGAGTGGGATTTCCATGTCCCCTGCTAGGTTATCCATCTTTAATTTCAGGAGGAACAGAAAAATGATTTTCCAGGACTTCTGTTTCATTTTTCATTTCTACTTGCAGGGGTGAGGCCCAGGTGTCCTGCATGCTTCCCAGGATGTTCTGGTCAGTGCTTCTTTCATACTTGAGCCCTCGTGATGTGTGTATAGGGCATCTCATTGTGGTTGACGTGCATTACCCTGAAAGACCCTGGTGGGATGTGTCCTCTCCTGTGCTTAATTCATGTATCTGTACCCTCCTGTATAACATGTTCAAAGATCTGCCTGTTTTATACATGAATTCTGTTGTTTTTTTCCACTGAGTTTTGATGGTGATTATGATATGCAGGTGAAAGTTTTTTGTTGGTTTTGAAATTTGTGCAAGTTTTCTCTTGGTCCATATCTTGTATTTTATTACCTTGATAACTACGTAGGTAGAAAAATGTAGCTGATTTTCACTAAGAGTATTCTTAATATTTGGTGTTATGCATAATGATTTTTACCTATAGCATTCTAATTTCATGATTAATGATTGCTTATGAATAGTTTCCCCATTGACAATACATTGAAAAGTCTTGTTTTCTTTTTCCTGGTCTCCTCAGCGTTGACCTGCCCCCTAACTGTTCTCTACTATATCAGTGTTATTTTTTTATATGAATATAGAATTTGGCAATTGATTTTCATGTTGCTCTTTTTGTAAGCTGTACGAATTTTTTTCTCATATTCAAACGTGAACTTGTGATTTAATGTAAGATGCTCTGTTGTATCTGATCAGTCTGGTCGTTCAACAGGTTCATCTAGTTGATTTTTCACAAAGTGTATTCTTAATATTTGGTATTATGCATATTGATATTTTATCTATAATATTCCTATTTCATGATTAGTGATTGCCTATGAATAGTTTCTCCATTGACAATATATTGAAAAGTCTTGTTTTTTTCCTGGTCTCCTCAGTGTTGACCTGTTTCATACTTGGTCTCCAGTAACTCAGTGTTTACATATTATATAAATATAGATTCTGGGGATCCCTGGGTGGCGCAGCGGTTTGGCGCCTGCCTTTGGCCCAGGGCGCGATCCTGGAGATCCGGGATCGAATCCCACATCAGGCTCCCGGTGCATGGAGCCTGCTTCTCCCTCTGCCTGTGTCTCTGCCTCTCTCTCTCTCACTGTGTGCCTATCATGAATAAAAAAATAAATAAATAAATAAAAAATTATAAATATAGATTCTGGGAATTGATTTTCATGGTGTTGTTTTCATAAACTATAAAAATTCTGTTCCCATGCTCAAACATGAACTTGTGATTTCATGGAAGATGATCTGCTGTATCTCATCAGCTGGTTGTTCATCACATTGAATAGATGTGGTTCTGGTGTGAAACATTATCATTTATCTTTCCAGGTGTTGGACTTTCTATACCTCTTGCTGCTGTTCAGAGACAGGTTGTGGTGCTCATTCTTTTCCCTCCAGACTTCGGCATTGACTCCAGGGCCTTCCCCTGGAGGCTGATGGACCCATGTGACACCCTCACTGACATGCGCAGTGAGAACTCAGAGAAGGGACAGGTGAGTGTAAGGTTCTGCCTATGTTTACCCAGCCCAGTCCAGACTCCTGCAGGGGAACCTGGGACAGATCTCCTGTGGAGAAGGACAACTCAGGATGGGGGCAGGACTTGTCTTCCAATAAAAAATAATTTTAAAAAAGATTTTTGGTCCTGCATGGAACGAACCTGGTATGATGGTGTTCAAGTGGCAAAGTGGGGAAATTTCCAGGATCTGTGGTCCCCCTGAGTCCTACAAACAAAAAGCGGCATGATGTGACGGATGGTTAAAAAGGACAGGATTCTGGAGATGGGTAAACATTATGTCAGAGTGCAGGCATTGTGATTTGTGTTTCCATAAACTGAACCATGTGTGGTCCTGTGCCTCTATCCTGAGACCAGCAGGCAGAAAGTAAGACACCATGAGACCCTTGCTCGGAGGACCATCCCAGATCTACACCACAGGAATACCTCATATTGACATTTAGAGACTCATTCATGTGTCTGAGATAAACCAGCTTAGACACAGGCAGGGTAAAGACTGGGTTCAGTTGTAAACTGAGGACAGGACGGCTTGATGACTCTCCTGTGAGGGGTCCCTGAAGAGTGGGGGTGAAAACATTCAACCCCAGGTCAGAGGTAGGAGGCCATGTTCAGAACAGCTCTCTGATAGAGCCAGGAAGAGAGTCACAAAACCCCCAAAACAGGCCTCAACAGGGTAGGGTGTGAGAATCTCCAGAGGAAACAAAATCAATAGCAAATGATAATAATCCATTATCAACTGCACTGTGATTTACAGATTCATCCAAGCCCATCTAAGGTCCAGGGGCTGCACATTACCAGAGGAACTGTGTGCTCCATCCCATGTTCCATCCTCTCACGTTATGTTCTGAGTGTGTGTGTTTCGGGACAGCTGCTATGTGTATAAATATTAATGAAATCAGCAAAGCCAACTACAGCCATGCTTCTGGGCAGTTGGAGCTGCTCCTCTGCCTTGCTGACCATGAGTGGACTAACCTTCTCTGAAACAGCTTCCCCGCCATGTAAGTTCATATGTAGACAATGGAATAGGATGGTAGGGCTGTTGGATATTGACATGACCAAGTCATGTTACCTGGTTGTTGCATATCCCATGACGAAAATGTTTGCATTTAAATAAAATGATAAAGAGTAAATAAGTCATGTAGGTCCCTTGAGGGGTTCCATTGAGGAAATCCTAAAGGGAATCTGATCTCATGTCCACAGGGAGACTCACAGATGCAGGTGGGTTTGAAATGAGGACACAGGGCACCAAATGTTCACCAGTGACAAGGAGCACACGTCACAGCCATCAGTACAACACAACCCTGTAAGCTGATGGTGAGATACATATCCCACAGGTTTATCAATTCCTCATCTTCTGGAAGTGTTATAAAAGAACATCCTTAAACTGAAGTTCCAAAGTGTCTGAGTATCTCTGACTCTCTTGTATCATTATTCTCCTTCTGTGTGTCCACTGTGAATTTTTAACAGATACCTATGGTTTGCAAGAAGTGAGTCCTAGTTCCAGGTGAGAAATGCACCCTTCACTGGATGAGGGAGGCTAACAGATACTTTTCAAAACAAATACAGCAGGGCAATGCCACAGCATCAATGTGTGCCTCATATCTCTCTGTGTGCCATAATAATCTTAAGATTGTATGTTCCTACTCTGTGAAAGATGTTCAAGGTGTTTTGATAAGGATTTCTTTGAATATGTAGAAGGTTCTGGGCAGCATAGAGATTTTCACAATACTTATTTTTGGTGTTGTTTTAAATATTTATTTTTTTATTCAGGAGAGTCACACAGATGAAGGTAGAGACATAGGCAGGGGGAGAAGCAGGATCCTTTCCAAAAGCCTGATTCAGGACACCATTCCAGGAACCCAGGATCAGCCAAGCCAATTGCAGGCACTCAAACTCTGAGCAACACAGGTGCTCTGACACTATTCATTGTTCTAATCCATAAGCATGGAAGGTTTTCCATCTCTTTGTGTCTTCTTCAATTCCTTTCCTAGATAGCCAAACAGGTAGAAACGTTTTGGCCAAAAAAAATCCTACAGCTGTTGGGCAAAACAATATTTACAGACAAGCTCTATTATAAAGTCTTTATCATCAAGATAGCCTGGTACTGGCAAAAACAACACATAGATCAATGGAACAGAGCACAATATGCAGCAATGGACCCTCAAGTCTACGGGCAATTCCTCCTCAATAAGCAAGAAAAAATATCAAATGAAAAAAAGTCTCATCAATAGATGGATCTGAAAAAAATTGTACAGCCACCTGCATAAGAATGAATGTGGACCATTCAGCTACACCAAACACATAAACTCAAAATGGATGAAGTACAAAAATCCGAGACACTAATCCATCAAACTCCTAGAGGAGAATTCAGGTCGCAACTTTTTTCTTCTTTTTTTTGTTAGCAACTTTTTGACCTCAGCTGCAGTGACTGCTATCAAGGCACCTCTCAAAAGGCATAGGAAACAACAGGGAAACATAGGGAAAGTAAACTATTAGGACTTCTTCAAGGTAGAATCTGTACAACAATGCAACATGTGACAAATTAAAAGGTAACCTACAGAATAGGACAAGATATTTCCTTAACAAAGTCAGCACCCAACAAAACAAACAATTCAGTCAAGAAATGGAGAGAATGCACAAAAGACATTTCTCCAAAGAAGACCTACAAATGGCCAACAGGCAGATGAGAAAAGTGAACCACATGACTTGTCATCAGGGAAATACAAATGAAAACCACATTAAGATCCCACTTGTACAACTCAGAATGGATAAAGTAACAAGGCCAGAAAAAATAAATATAAGCGAGGATATCCAGAAAGTGGAACTTTCTCTTTCACTTTTTGTGGGAATGCAGGCTTGTTCAGCCACTCCAGAAAACAGAATGGAATGTCCTGAAAAAGTGAGAATAAAGCCACACTATGTTTCAGTCACTACACTACAGGGTATTTACCCAAAATACACAAATGTAATGAAATATAGAGACCCCTTCACCCCAATGTTCACTGCAGCAATGTCTACAATAGTCAAATGTGGGAGAAATCATGAAGCCCTTCTACAGAAGTGTCAATAAAGAAACTGCGGAAGGAGCTTCAATGTCCATCAACAGATGAATAGATAAAGGACATATGGTCTATATATACACTGGGACATTACTCAGGCATTAGAAAAGACGAATACCCACCATTTGCTTCAACGTGGATGGATGTGGAGTGTATTATGCTGACTGAAGTAAGTGATTCAAAGAAAGACAAACATTGTATGGTTTCACTCATACAAAGAATATAAGAAATAGTGGAAGGGAATAAACGGGAAAGGGGATAGAATGAGTGGGAATTATCAGAGACAGTGACAGTACATGAGAAACTCCTAACTATGGGGAAAATAAAAAGAAAACAAGGAGAGTGAAGTGGAGATGGGAGTTGGGGTCCCTGGATGACAGGAGCTAAGGGGGGCAATTTAAAGAATGAGTACTGGCTGTTATAATATATGTTTGCTAATTGAACTCTAATAAAAGTATACCCAAAATGTGGTTTATATATACAATGGGATATTACACAGCTGTCAGAAATGATGAATAACATGAAATAACATTTCCTTCAACATGGGTGGCACTGGAGGTATTATGTTGAGAGAAATTAATCACAGAAAGGCAATGATATGGTTTCATTCATATGTGGAATATAGGAAATATTGAAAGAGACCATAAAGGAAGGAGTGAAACTTAGTTGGGTAATACTACAGAAGAAGAAAAATCATGAGAGACACTTAACTCTGGGGAAAAACACTGAGGGCTGCTGGAAGGGAGGGGGTGGGGGATGGGGGAACTTGGTGATTGGAGTTAAGGAGGGCACGTGATGTGATGAGCACTGAGTGTGTAGTAAATTTTGGTAAATTCAATTTAAACAAAGAAAAAAAATGACTTTAGCCTGTCCCAACTCCAGGAACATCGTACATGGACTGGATGGATCAAACAACAGACACTCATTCTCACAGATCTGGAATCTGGGATGTCTGAGGTCAAGGTGCAGACCGATGTGGTGTCTGGAGAGCACCCACGTCCTAGCCCGTCCTTTCCCCATCACCTCACATGCAGCCAGGTTGCAGGGAGCTTTCCCAGTCCTGGTGTATTAGGGCCCCGATCGAATCATGAGGCTACACCTCCTGACCATAGTGCTTCCCTGGGGCACCTCTGCCTCCCCAAATCCCATGGAGCAAGATCCTGTCCCCAACACTGACCCACAACACACACCTAAGCTAGTGACCTCCCTGGCATCATCCAGGCATTTATGATGTGATGAGAGGCCTGCCTGGCTCTCATCGGATATAAAGGTGAAGGTATTTAATTAAAGCTTACACTCTCGTGATTGTGTGTGTGTGGGTGACCTCAGAGTCCGCCTCCCTACCATGTCATGCTGGGAATTTTTCTCACTCCCAGGCCGTTATTAACATTTTTGTAGAATGTCTCTTTTCACTTGTGTTGAATGGAGATTACTGAATACCGTGATGTGCAAGGCAACAGTTATCATGGAGTCCTGTGATCCAAAGAGAGTGCCAAAACGACTCATGAAAATGTTCAGATGACATGAATGGAGTTATTTGTAATTGATTAATACTTCAGGTCAGGAAAAGTTAAGTACAAGTAAGTGCAAGTGCTATAGTGGAATTATAAGTCTCTTAGAAAGAGACTAAATAGGTAAACACACAATCAAGTGTTCAGAGAGACTCCTTGGGGGAAACTGCTCCATGGAAAGGAAGCCCAGACCCCGAGAGGAAACCTGCCAAGAATGTCCATCTGCACCTGCTCCTAGGCCTTCAAGACAAAAGTGGTGAGGAGTGCACACCCCCTGGTGGTACTGATCCCCTTCTACAGGGAAGTTTGTGTCTGGGCACACACTGAGGTCCCCTCACTGTGTACCTTGCACAGTAATATACAGCCGTGTCCTCGGCTCTCAGGCTGTTCATCCGTAGATACAGCGTGTTCTTGGCGTTGTCTCTGGAGATGGTGAATCGGCCCTTCACAGCGTCTGCGTAGCTTGTGCTACTTCCACTACCGCTAATTTCTGCAACCCACTGTAGCCCCTTCCCTGGAGCTTGGCGGAACCAGCTCATGTAGAAGCTACTGAAGGTGAATCCAGAGGCCACACAGGAGAGTCTCAGGGACCCCTCAGGCTTCACAAGGTCTCCCCCAGACTCCACCAGCTGCACCTCACCCTGGACACCTGCAGACATAAGACATGTTGGTCAGGAAATGGTCCCACATCCCCTGTTTCTTTCACTCTCCTGCACTCACACACTCAAGGTCCCTTGTTCTCCATGAATTACCTTTTAAAATAGTGACAAGGAAAACCCAGCTGAGCACAGACTCCATGGTGTTTTGTCTGTGTTGTGCCCTGAGCATTGAATGGTGTCACCTGGGGATCCTGGGGCTGGGGTTCCTCTGCAGATTTAGGTTCAGGGATGGGCTAGTTTAATCAGTTTAGGGAGCGCCCGATTTGCATGTCCTCTGAATATATAGTCAGCTCTAGTCTTAGATTCAATTCTTTACAAGTTATATGCAAGCATTACTTCACAACCGTACATCACTTTTTTTTGGTGGCACAGTGGATTTATGATGTTCTAAACCATCAACGTATTTATCTTTACATTTCTGTGCCTTTTTGAAAGTCTCTCATTGATATAGTTCATTTTTATTTTATTTTATTTTTTTTAATTTTTTTTAATTTTATTTATGATAGTCACAGAGAGAGAGAGAGAGATAGATACAGGCAGAGACACAGGCAGAGGGAGAAGCAGGCTCCATGCACCGGGAGCCCGACGTGGGATTCGATCCCGGGTCTCTAGGATCGCGCCCTGGGCCAAAGGCAGGCGCCAAACCACTGCGCCACCCAGGGATCCCTATAGTTCATTTTTAAAGAGCATTTCGCTCCTTAATGAAGTGTAATCATAAATATTTATTTTTGGTTCCAGTGTAAAGGGGAATGTTTTGTTTATTTTACACAGAAAATTGGTTGTTAGTGTGTAGAAATTAACTTTATGGTCTATTTTGATTTGATATCATGAATTTTCCCTGAGTTCATTACTTACTTTTAAGTGTTTTTTTTTTTTTTGGAATGATTTTGCTCATTGATTATGCATATGTAAAGAAATTATTTTATTTCTGTTGAATGATTTTAAATCTCTTATTTTAATATTGCCTAATTCTACAGTAATCTTCGACTTAGGGGCATTGTTGTTTTCCTTCTTTTCTGTCAGACACTTTCTTCTAATATTTAGTTTGATATATGGCAAATCTACGAGAGTGAATGAATTTTGTTTGACATGAAGATGAGCTCCCTAATATATGGTGTGATGTGGGATCTCAGGACAGGACAGGAAGTCTGTTCACAAATTCTGCCCAATTCTCATTGGAGATACTGGTGGCTGTTGAGCTTGATATGTTCGTTTTACATATGAATTCGAGCCTTTAATCTGATAAGACATTACCAAATATCTTTTCCCATTCTGTAGGTTCCCTTTTAATTACACTGAGTGATTCCTTTGTTGTGAAAATGCTCTTTCCTTGATGAAGTCGCCATACTTCTTTTTCCTTTTCTTTCTCTTGCCTCTGGAGACACTTCTAGGAGTGGTTATAGCTGACGTAGAAAAGGAGCTGCCTGTGTTTTCCTGAGGATTCTGATGGTTTCCCAACTCATTTAGATCCTTCATCAACTCTGAGTCCATTGTGAATGATGTAAAAAAGTGTCCCATTTCATACTTCTGCATGTGGGTCTCCAATATTCCCAATGCCATTTGTTGAAGAGACTTTCCTTTTTTCCATTGGATATGCTTTACTGCTTTGTCAGGATTTATGACCAGAGACTTCAGCTTCTATTTCTGGGATCTCAAACTTTTCTATTTATCTATACGTCTGTATTTGTGCCAGTGCCATAGGGTCTTGATTATCACAACGTTGTAATTTACTTCAACAACCGGAATCAGGATGTCTACAGCCTTGCTTTAATTTTTCAGTGTTGCTTTGGCTATTTGAGCTCTTTGTGGTTCCCTTAAATTTTTCTGATTGTTTTCTCTAGCTCTTTGAAAAATTCTGGTAATATTTTAATAAGGATGGCTTTGAATGTGTTACTTGCTCTTGGTAGCATAGGTATTTTATCAATATTCATTCTTCTAATCCATGAGAATAAATATGTTCTATCTACTTGTATATTCCTTACTGTAGTTCATAAGTTTTCTTGAATGTTTAGACCATACATCCATCACTCTTGGTTAGGATTTTTCCTCATTACCTGATGATTTCTGATGCAATTATAAATTGCATCCAGCCCTTGATTTTCTTTTTTCTGCAGAGCAGATTACTTTTATAGAAATCATAGGTTTCGTTTTCTTTTTTTTCTATAGTTTGACTGACCCTTCTGGGAGCCTACTCAGATTCTTTTGTTCCTTGCTGTTGAGTTTAATAAGTTCTTTATAGATCTAGGATACTAGCCCTTAATCTGTTAGATCATTGGCAAATATCTGCTGCCATTCTGTAGGTTGTCTTTTCCTTTTGTTGACTGTTTCTTTTGATGTGCAGAAGCATTTTATCTTGATGGAGTCCCAATAATTCAATTTTGCTTTTGTTTTTCTTGCTTTCATAGATGCATATTGGAAGAAGTTGCTGCAGCCAAGTTAGGAAAGTGTGTGAAAAATAAAAATATAAACTATTTTTTAATTTATAAAATAATTTTAATTAATTGATTGATTACTGTATATTTTTTATTGGAGTTCGATTTGCCATCAATCTTCATCAATATCCTGCCTCATGTGATAGGACGTAGGATCCAGCAGCATGGGGATTGAATCTGTGTAGGAGGAACAGTAAGCCTTTTTGTGGGACCTGATGTGCATGTTCTAGAGATATGTGCACGATGTTTACATCCTGTTAACAATCGTCCATGGATATTTTGATGTGCACAGACAGATTTGAGACACAGGTGTCCACATGTCTACCCATCGATCTTCACCAGCCCATGATTGAGGACGGGGCCTGTGCAGCTGGAATGGGAGGAAACATGGGGAGCAGCAGCCTGGCAATATGTTTTACCCTAATCTTCACTCTGCTAATGCACTGGATATGCTTCCATTTCTATCAGGTCCTGGAGAAGACCTGTATTGCTCTGTCGTTCCCTTTGTGGATGGGCTTCGATGTGTCCCAAAACTTTACAAGGAAACAAGGGGTTTCAGAGACATACTGGATTGTATGATTGTGATTTAATGTTCATTGTTTGAAATTTTGCTTAAATTCTTTAATTTCTTCATTGTCTCATTCCTTCTTCAATAAGATGTCCTTTTATGTGCATTTATTTAATTGTTATGTATTTTTTATTGAAGGTTGACTTCCAACATATAGCATAGCACGCCAGGCTCATCTGGTCAAGTGTTCCCCTCAGTGCCCGTCACCCAGTCACCCCATGCCCCTATCCACTTCTCCTCCCACTACCTCTTGTTCATTTCCCAGATGTAGAAGTCTCTCATGTTTTGTCACCCTCTCTAATTTTTTCCACTTATTTTCCCTCATTTCCTCTATAATTCTTACACCATTTTTTTTATATTACCCGAAAGAATGAAACCATATAATGGTTGTCCTCCAATTGACCTACTTCACTCAGCATAATACCCTCCAGTTCCACTCATGTTGAAGCAATTGGTGGGTATTCTTCCGCTCTGGTGACTGAGGAATATTCCATTGTAAATATAGAATACATGTTCTTTATCCATTCATCTTTTGATGGACACCAGGGCTCCTTCCACAGTTTGGCTATTGTGGACATTGCTGCTATAAGCATGGGGGTGCAGGTCTCCCAGTGTTTCACTGCATCTGTATCTTTGAGGTAAATCCCCAGCAGTGCAATTGCTGGGTTGTAGGACAGTTCTATTATTAACTCTTTGAGGAACCATCACACAGTTTTCCAAAGTGACTGTACCAGCTCACATTCCCACCAACAATACAAAGCGTTCCCTTTCTCCACATCCACTTCAACATTTGTTGTTTCATGTCTTCTTAATTTTCCCCATTTTCACTGGTGTGAGTTGGTATCACATCATCGTTTAGGGGCCTTCCATATTTTCACTGGGTTTGACTTCTTGTTTCATAGCATATTGGTCTGAAAATATGCATGGAGTGAATTCAACCATTCTGTACCACTTGACATATGACTTGTGACCATGTATATGATCAATTCTGGAGTATTTTCCACGTGCAATAAAGAAGAACATGTATTCTGCTTTGGGAAAAATGCTCTGATATATTTGTGAAGTACGTCTAATCCAGAATGTCTCTCAAACCCCTTGTTTCCTTGTTGAGCTTCTGCTTAGATGATTCTCACTGATGTCAGGGGACATTGAAGTCTCTGCTGTAAAGGTAATAGTAGCTATGAGTGTCATTAAATTTAGGGTTAATGGGTTTGTGCACTTGTCTTCTCTGAAGGTAGCAGTGTGAATATTTATAAAAAGGTAGATCTTCTGTTGGATAAACCATTTTTATGATATAGTATCCTTATTCATCCTTTATTATAGTCTTTGTTTTAAATTCTAGTTCAGCTGATATATGTGTTGCCATTCCTCCTTCCTCTTGTCCATTGACATGAATAGTGGCTGTTTACTCCCTCACTTTCAATCTGAATGTGTGTTTTTATTGAAAAGGAGAGTCTGCTGGAACTCCTGGATGGCTCAGCTGTTCAGCACCTGCCTTTGACCCAGGGAATGATCATGGAGACACGGGATCAAGTCCCACATCGAACTACCTGCATGGAGCCTGCTCCTCTCTCTGCCTATGTCTTTGCCCCTGTCTTTCTGTGTCTCTCATGAATACATAGATTACATCTTTCAAAAAAAATAAACAAAGTCTCTGCTATGATTTTCTCAAATATACATTCTGTCCTTCTCTCTCTTCCTTCCCTTCATGGGCCCCAAATATTTTAATTTAGTTTGAACTTATGGCACTAGTGATTTTTCAAGCCTTTCATGGTGCATTATTTGTGTGTCTCTACTTTCTTCACCTTATTTCTTTTCTATCACCTTGTCTTCTATGCCACCTATGCTTCCGTCGACCTCATTTACCATGGCTGTTAGAGCATCTAGTTTAGACTACATCTCACTTTGATCAGTTTTAATTTACAACTGAATTGGTTCATTTCTACACTAAGTTATAATGTAGTGTGTTTTAGCTTTCCTGAAATGCAAATAGTAACCTTATAATTAATATCCTGATTTTGCACTCTGATTTTTTTACTTTATCCCTCTCAATTAGATATATGGCAGAGAGAATTACCTCTGGTTCTTTCCTTTGTTATGAATAGCATATGCCCCAGGAATTGTATTACTGAGTATTTGCCCCAAACATACAGATGCAGTGATGTAAAGGGCAACTGAACCCCAGTGTTCATAGCAGCAAAGTACACAGTAGCCAAACCGTGGAGGGAGGCATGACATCCACAACAGAAGAATGGATAAATAGCATGTGGAATATATACAATGGGATATTACTCTGCCATCAGAACTATTAAATACCTACCATTTACAGTGACATTGATGGAACTGGAGGGTATTTCACTGGGTAAAATAAGTCAATCAGAAAACAATTATCATGTCATTTCTGTCTAATGTGGAATATACGTAACACTTCAAAATAACATTGGCTAAATTTGGGAAGACTGAGAATCATTAGAGAGGGATACAGAACACGAGAAAGCATTAACTATAGGAAACAGAATGAGGCATAATGCTTGGGTGGTTAGTGGGTGCATTGGGTCATTGTGTGATGCGCATTAAAGAGGGTACATGATGTGATCAATACTGGGTGTTATAAGCACCAGATGGATTATTGAAAATAATATAAATTATGTAGTATAAGCTGGCTAATTCAATGTAACAAAAAACAAAACTATTTTATTTAACAATATTGTTGTATCAAAGAAGATGTGGTATGTCTATTCAATGGAATATTACTCAGAGGGAGGGGTAAGATGGCGGAAGAGTAGGGTCCCCAAATCACCTGTCCCCACCAAATTACCTAGATAACCTTCAAATCATCCTGAAAATCTACAAATTCGCCCTGAGATTTAAAGAAAGACCAGCTGGAATGCTACAGTGAGAAGAGTTCACGCTTCTATCAAGGTAGGAAGATAGGGAAAAAGAAATAAAGAAACAAAAGGCATCCAAGGGGAAGGGGCCCCACGAGGAGCCTGGCTAAGGTCGGGGCGAGTGCCCCAAGGTCAGGAAAGCTCCATCCAGAGAAGCAGGAGCTACACCAATCGTCCTGGGCAGAAAGGTGCCCGCAGGGAGTTAGAGCAGGACCCCAGGAGGGCAGGGAGAGTCGGCCATACCCCGCGGCTGACCTCCCTAAAAGACTGCAGCACACACGGCTGGACCCAGAGCAGCTCGGAGGGGCTCAGACAAGGGCTCTGTGCGGAAGGGGCTGCGCGGCTGGGAACAGCTCGGAGGCGGCTCCTGCAGAGGAAGAGGCTACCTGAGGAGGGGGCTGTGTGGCTCCTGAAGCAGCTTGGAGGGCCTGGGGTGGCAGCTCTATGGAGGCAGCTGTGCGGCCCAGAGTGTGAATCCAACAATGCAAGTCCCGGAGCACAGGGCACTGGGACACAGCACAGGATCCAGACTCCCCCCCGGGACAGGCAGAGGCCAGGAGGGCCCAGGACAGCAAGGACGCTCCTGCCCTAAGCTGAGCAGATCAGCGGCCCTGCCCCGAGCCTCCAGGCCCTGCAGATGGAGAGCTCTGTAGTTATTGCGGGGGTTGAAGCCAGGGCTCCAGAGCTGCCGTCGCCACTGGGTTTGTTCCTACTGGAGCCTCACGGGGTAAACAACCCCCACTGAACCCTGCACTAGGCAGGGGGCAGAGGAGCTCCCCCAGGTGCTAACACCTGAAAATCAGCACAACAGGCCCCTCCCCCAGAAGACCAGCTGGACGGACATGTTACAGGGTAAGTCAAGGGTCTTAAAGTATACAGAATCAGAAGATACTCCCCTGTGTTTTTTTTTTCTTTTTGATTTCTCTTTGCATACACCACCTTTTTTCCCCTTTCTTTCTTTTTCTTTCTCTTTTTCTTCTCTTTTTTCTTTTCTTCTTCCTTGTTTCTTTTTCTCTTTTCTTTTCTTCTTTCTCTCCTCTTTTTTTTCTCCTTTTCCCAGTACAACTTGTTTTTGGCCACTCAGCACTGAGCAAAATGACTAGAAGGAAACCTCACCTCAAAAGAAAGAATCAGAAACAGTTCTCACTCCCACAGAGTTACAAAATCTGGATTACAATTCATTGTCAGAAAGCCAATTCAGAAGCACTATTAAACAGCTACTGGTGGCTCTAGAAAAATGCATAAAGGACTCACGAGACTTAATGACTGCAGAATTTAGATCTAATCAAGCAGAAATTAAAAATCGACTGAATGAGATGCAAGCCAAACTAGAAATACTAAGGACAAGGTTTAAATAGGTGGGAGAATGAGCAAGTGACATAGAAGACAAGTTGATGGTAAAGAGGGAAACTGAGGAAAAAAGAGACAAACAATTAAAAGACCATGAGGATAGATTAAGGGAAATAAACGACAGCCTGCGGAGCAAAAACCTATGTTTCATTGGGGTTCCCGAGGGCACCGAAAGGGACAGAGGGCCAGATTATGTATTTGAACAAATCATAGCTGAAAACTCTCCTAATCTGGGAAGGGAAACAGGCATTCAGATCCAGGAAATAGAGAGATCCTCCCCTAAAATCAATAAAAAGCATTCAACGCCTCGACATCTAATAGTTAAGCTTGAAAATTCCAAAGATAAAGAGAAGATCCTTAAAGCAGCAAGAGACAAGAAATCCCTGACTTTTATGGGGAGGAATATTAGGATAACAGCAGACCTCTCCACAGAGAGCTGGCAGGCCAGAAAGGGCTGGCAGGATATATTCAGGGTCCTAGATGAGAAGAACATGTAACCAAGAATACTTTATCCAGGAAGGCTCTCATTCAAAATGGAAGGAGAGATAAAGAGCTTCCAAGACAGGCAGGAACTGAAAGAATATGTGACCTCCAAACCAGCTCTGCAAGAAATTTTAAGGGGGACTCTTAAAATTCCCCTTTAAGAAGAAGTTCAGTGGAACAGTCCACAAAAACAAGGACTGAATAGATATCATGATGACACTAAACTCATATCTCTCAATAGTAACTCTGAATGTGAACGGGCTTAATGGCCCCATCAAAAGGCGCAGGGTTTCAGACTGGATAAAAAAGCAGGACCCATCTATTTGCTGTCTACAAGAGATTCATTTTAGACAGAAGGACACCTACAGCCTGAAAATAAAAGGTTGGATAACCATTTACCATTCGAATGGTCCTCAAAAGAAAGCAGGGGTAGCCATCCTTATATCAGATAAACTAAAATTTACCCCGACGACTGTAGTGAGAGATGAAGAGGGACACTATCTCATACTTACAGGATCTATCCAACAAGAGGACTTAACAATCCTCAATATATATGCTCTGAATGTGGGAGCTGCCAAATATATCAATCAATTTATCAATCAAAGTTAAGGCAAACTTAGATAATAATACACTTATACTTGGTGACTTCAATCTAGCGCTTTCTACACTCGATAGGTCTTCTAAGCAAAACATCTCAAAGAAACGAGAGCTTTAAATGATACACTGGACCAGATGGACTTCACAGATATCTACAGAACTTCACATCCAAACTCAACTGAATACACATTCTTCTCAAGTCCACATGGAACTTTCTCCAGAATAGACTACGTACTGGGTCACAAATCAGGTCTGAACCAATACCAAAAGATTGGGATTGTCCCCTGGATATTCTCAGACCATAATGCCTTGAAATAAAACTAAATCAGAACAAGAAGTTTGGAAGGACTTCAAATACGTGGAGGTTAAGGACAATCATGCTAAAAGATGAAAGGGTCAGGAAATTAAGGAAATTAAGGAAGAATGTAAAAGTTTCATGGAAACTAATGAGAATGAAGATACAACCTTTCAAAATATTTAGGATGCAGCAAAACTCTCCTAAAGGGGAAAAACATCACAATACAAGCATCCATCCAAAAACTGGAAAGAACTCAAATACAAAAGCTAACCTTACACCTAAAGGAGCTAGAGAAAAAACAGCAAATAGATCCTACACGCAGTAAAAGAAGAGAGTTACTAAAGACTCGAGCAGAACTCAACAAAATTGAGACCAGAAGATCTGTGGAACAGATAAAAAAAAATCAGATGATTCTTTGAAAGAATTAATAAGATAGATAAACCATTAGCCAGCCTTATTAAAAAGAAGAGACAGAAGACTCAAATTAATAAAATCATGAATGAGAAAGGAGAGATCACTACCAACACCAAGGAAATACAAACAATTTTAAAAACATTATGAACAGCTATACGCCAATAAATTAGGCAATCTAGAGGAAATGGACGCATTCCTGGAAAGCCACAAACTACCAGAGCTGGAACAGGAAGAAATAGAAAACCTGAACAGGCCAATAACCAGGGAGAAAATTGAAGCAGTCATCAAAAACCTCCCAAGACACAAGAGTCCAGGGCCAGATGGCTTCCCTGGGGAATTCTATTAAACGATTAAAGAAGAAACCATACCTATCCTACTAAAGCTGTTTGGAAAGATAGAAAGAGATGGAGTACTTCCAAATTCGTTCTATGAGGCCAGCATCACCTTAATTCCAAAACCAGACAAAGACCCCACCAAAAAGGAGAATTATAGACCAATATCCCTGATGAACATGGATGCAAAAATTCTCAACAAGATACTAGCCAATAGGATCGAATAGTGCATTAAGAAAATTATTCACTATGACCAAGTAGGATTTATTCCTGGGAAAGAAGGTTGGTTCAACACTCGTAAAGCAATCAATGTGATTCATCATATCAGCAAGAGAAAAACCAAGAACCATATGATCCTCTCATTAGATGCAAAGAAAGCATTTGACAAAATACAGCATCCATTCCTGATCAAAACACTTCAGAGTGTAGGGATAGAGGGAACATTCCTCAACATCTTAAAAGCCATCTACGAAAAACCCACAGCAAATATCATTCTCAATGGGGAAGCACTGGGAGCATTTCCCCTAAGATGAGGAATATGTCAGGGATGTCCACTCTCACCAGTGCTATTCAACGTAGTAATGGAAGTCCTAGCCTCAGCAATCAGGCAACAAAAAGACTTTAATGTCATTGAAATTGGCAAAGAAGGGGATCCCTGGGTGGCGCAGCGGTTTGGCGCCTGCATTTGGCCCGTGGTGTGATCCTGGAGACCCGGGATCGAGTCCCACAATGGGCTCCGAGTGCATGGAGCCTGCTTCTCTCTCTTCCTGTGTCTCTGCCTCTCTCTCTCTCTCTCTGACTATCATAAATAAATAAAAACTAAAAAAATAGAAATTTGCAAAGAAGAAGTCAGACTCTCCCTCTACGCTGAGACATGATAAGCTACAAAGAATCCGCAAAAGTCTCCACCCCCAGATTGCTAGATCTCATACAGCAATTTGGCAGCGTGGCAGGATACAAAATCAATGCCCAGAGGTCAGTCGCATTTCTATACATTAACAATGAGATTGAAGAAAGAGAAATTAAGGAGTCAAATCCATTTACAATTGCACCCAAAAGCATAAGATACCTAGGAATAAATCTAACCAAAGAGGTAAAGGATCTATACCCTAAGAACTATAGAACACTTCTGTAAGAAATTGAGGAAGACACAAAGAGATGGAAAAATATTCCATGCTCATGGATTGGAAAAATTAATATTGTGAAAATGTCAATGTTAAACAGGGATATTTACACGTTTAATGCAAACCCTATCAAAATACCATGGACTTTCCTCAGAGAGTTAGTACAAATTTTTTTAAGATTTGTGTGGAATCAGAAAATACCTCAAATTCCTAGGGGAATTTTAAAAAAGAAAACCATAGCTTGGGGCATCACAATGCCAGATTTCAGGTTGTACTACAAAGCTGTGGTCATCAAGACAGTGTGGTACTGGCACAAAAACAGACACATAGATCAATGGAACAGAATAGAGAACCCAGAAGTGGACCCTCAAATTTATGGTCAACTAATATTAGATAAAGGAAGAAAGACTATCCATTGGAAGAAAGACAGCCTCTTCAATAAATTGTGATGGGAAATTTGGACATCCACATGTGGAAGAATGAACGCTCCCTTGCACCACACAGATAAACTCAAAATGTATGAAAGATCTAAATGTGAGACAAGATTCCTTCAAAATCTTAGAGGAGAACAGAGGCAACACCCTTTTTTAAATCAGCCACAGTAACATCTTGCAAGATTCATCCACGAAGGCAAAAGAAACAAAAGGAAAAATGAACTATCCAGACTTCATCAAGAAAAGAAGCTTTTGCACAGCAAAGGATACAGACAACAAAACTAAAAGACAACCTACAGAATGGGAGAAGATATTTGCAAATGACGTATCAGATAAAGGACTAGTTTCCAAGATCTATAAAGAACTTATTAAACTCAACACCAAAGAAACAAACAATCCAATCATGAAATGGGGAAAGGACATGAACAGAAATCTCACTGAGGAAGCATAGACATGGCCAAGAGGCACATGAGAAAATCCTCTGCATCACTCGACATCAGGGAAATACAAATCAAAAATACAATGAGATACCATCTCACACCAGTGAGAATGGGGAAAATTAACATGGCAGGAAACCACAAATGTTGGAGAGGATGTGGAGAAAAGGGAACCCTCTTACACTGTTGGTGGGAATGTGAAATGGTGCTGCCATTCTGAAAAACTGTGTGGAGGTTCCTCAAAGAGTTAAAAATAGACCTGCCCTACAACTCAGGCATTGCACTGCTGGGGATTTACCCTTATGATGCAGATGCAATGAAATGCCATGACACCTGCACCCCGATGTTTCTGTTAGCAATGTCCACAATAGCCAGACTGTGGAAGGAGCCTTGGTATCCATTGAAAGATGATTGGATAAAGAAGATATGGTTTATGTATATAATGGAATATGACTCAGCCATTAGAAATGACAAATACACACGATTTCCTTCAACGTGGATGGAACTGGAGGGTATAGTGCTGACTGAAGTATATCAATCAGAGAACGACAAACATTATATGTTCTCATTCATTTGGGGAATATAAATAACATTGAAAGGGAATAGAAGGGAAGGGAGAAGAAATCGGTGGGAAATAGCATAAAGACCCCAACTCTGTGAAATATCATAAAGACCCCTAACTCTGTGAAACGAACTAGGGGTGGTGGAAGGAGAGGAGTGCGGGGAGTGGGGGTGAATGGGTGATGGGCACTAGGGGGGCATTTGGTGGGATGAGCACTGGGTGTTATTGTGTATGTTGGCAAATTGAACACCAATACAAAATAAATTTATTATTAAAAGAAATAAAAATAAAAATATTTGTCATTTCTAATGGCTGAGTAGTATTCCTCTGTACACTTAGACCACCTTTTCTTTATTCATCATCTGTCGTCGATGGACACCATGGCTCCTTCTACAGTTCAACTTTGGTGGCCATTGCTGCTAGAAACATTCAGATGCTAGCATCACCACATTTTACTGCATCTGTTTTTTTTTGTAGTAAATCCCCAGCAGTGCAATTTCTGGGTTGTCGCAAAGCTCCAGGGGAAGTTGAGGGATTTTTAGTATATAGAACTAGACATTACATTATGAAAAATTGATTTAGAAACAGGAATTCATGTTTGCTGTCAGGCGGTGTAGTTCAGGGGAATTGTACCTGGTAAAATCATTGACCTCCAACCGATTCCCAATAGAGGAATAGGAGCTTCAGATGAATGCCAGTGGACACTTGTCCATGCTTCGTGAGTGTCCAGCAGCACCCCATATTGACAGGCCTTTTCCATTAGTGCAGGAAGTCACCAAACAATCATGGGATTATGGGTGTCTGGACAGGCTGAAAGTGAGGTGCGGGCTTGGGTGAGTTAGGAAAAGCAGTTGTGGTTTGAATTACAACCCACATGTTACCATAGTGGAGTCATGATGGTTTTGGTTAATATCTGATCCCAGTTAGGGATAAAATGGATCAATCAAACATATATAATCTCCCCATATCTCAATGGTTATGAAATTTGAGGTGTAATTTCTCTCTTTCTAGCAAAATTAGATGAAAATATCAAAAGCATAGGGACATTTTAAAAAGATTTAATATATATATATTATGTTAGAATTTCTTTCAGTTCTTAAACATTCCCATTTTCTTTGCTGTATTTCAGGGGAAAAAAACACCATGTCACTTTTCAGATCTTAAGTTTTTTGAAGTGTAAAGGTCAATTGAGTTAGGCATATGCAGCACACGGCATCACCCTCAACCACCTCCAATGGATCCTCGTTTCTTCCGTGACACCTGACATGGGGATCAGCCCTTCCATGCTCAGAGTCTCAAGAATGGACATTAGCGATAAACCATTAGCCAGTCTTATTAAAAAGAAGAGAGAGAAGACTCAAATTAATAAAATCATGAATGAGAAAGGAGAGATCACTACCAACACCAAGGAAATAAAAACGATTTTAAAAACATATTATGAACAGCTATACGCCAATAAATTAGGCAATCTAGAAGAAATGGACGCATTCCTGGAAAGCCACAAACTACCGAAACTGGAACAGGAAGAAATAGAAAACCTGAACAGGCCAATAACCAGGGAGGAAATTGAAGCAGTCATCAAAAACCTCCCAAGACACAAGAGTCCAGGGCCAGATGGCTTCCCAGGGGAATTCTATCAAACATTTAAAGAAGAAACCATACCTATTCTCCTAAAGCTGTTTGGAAAGATAGAAATAGATGGAGTACTTCCAAATTCGTTCTATGAAGCCAGCATCACCTTAATTCCAAAACCAGACAAAGACCCCACCAAAAAGGAGAATTACAGACCAATATCCCTGATGAACATGGATGCAAAAATTCTCAACAAGATACTGGCCAATAGGATCCAACAGTACATTAAAAAAATTATTCACCATGACCAAGTAGGATTTATCCCTGGGACACAAGGCTGGTTCAACACCCGTAAAACAATCAATGTGATTCATCATATCAGCAAGAGAAAAACCAAGAACCATATGATCCTCTCATTGGATGCAGAGAAAGCATTTGACAAAATAGAGCATCCATTCCTGATCAAAACTCTTCAGAGTGTAGGGATAGAGGGAACATTCCTCGACATCTTAAAAGCCATCTATGAAAAGCCCACAGCAAATATCATTCTCAATGGGGAAGCACTAGGAGCCTTTCCCCTAAGATCAGGAACAAGACAGGGATGTCCACTCTCACCACTGCTGTTCAACATAGTACTGGAAGTCCTAGCCTCAGCAATCAGACAACAAAAAGACATTAAAGGCATTCAAATTGGCAAAGAAGAAGTCAAACTCTCCCTCTTCGCCGATGACATGATACTCTACATAGAAAACCCAAAAGTCTCCACCCCAAGATTGCTAGAACTCATACAGCAATTCGGTAGCATGGCAGGATACAAAATCAATGCCCAGAAGTCAGTGGCATTTCTATACACTAACAATGAGACTGAAGAAAGAGAAATTAAGGAGTCAATCCCATTTATAATTGCACCCAAAAGCATAAGATACCTAGGAATAAACCTAACCAAAAATGTAAAGGATCTATACCCTCAAAACTATAGAACACTTCTGAAAGAAATTGAGGAAGACACAAAGAGATGGAAAAATATTCCATGCTCATGGATTGGCAGAATTAATATTGTGAAAATGTCAATGTTACCCAGGGCAATTTACACGTTTAATGCAATCCCTATCAAAATACCATGGACTTTCTTCAGAGAGTTGGAAGAAATTATTTTAAGATTTGTGTGGAATCAGAAAAGACCCCGAATAGCCAGGGGAATTTTACAAAAGAAAACCATATCTGGGGGCATCACAATGCCAGATTTCAGGTTGTAATACAAAGCTGTGGTCATCAAGACAGTGTGGTACTGGCACAAAAACAGACACATAGATCAGTGGAACAGAATAGAGAATCCAGAAGTGGACTTTGAACTTTATGGGCAACTAATATTCGATAAAGGAGGAAAGACTATCCATTGGAAGAAAGACAGTCTCTTCAATAAATGGTGCTGGGAAAATTGGACATCCACATGCAGAAGAATGAAACTAGACCACTCTCTTTCACCATACACAAAGATAAACTCAAAATGGATGAAAGATCTAAATGTGAGACAAGATTCCATCAAAATCCTAGAGAAGAACACAGGCAACACCCTTTTTGAACTCGGTCATAGTAACTTCTTGCAAGATACATCCACGAAGGCAAAAGAAACAAAAGCAAAAATGAACTATTGGGACTTCATCAAGATAAGAAGCTTTTGCACAGCAAAGGATACAGTCAACAAAACTCAAAGACAACCTACAGAATGGGAGAAGATATTTGCAAATGACATATCAGATAAAGGGCTAGTTTCCAAGATCTATAAAGAACTTCTTAAACTCAACACCAAAGAAACAAACAATCCAATCATGAAATGGGCAAAAGACATGAACAGAAATCTCACAGAGGAAGACATAGACATGGCCAACATGCACATGAGAAAATGCTCTGCATCACTTGCCATCCGGGAAATACAAATCAAAACCACAATGAGATACCACCTCACACCAATGAGAATAGGGAAAATTAACAAGGCAGGAAACAACAAATGTTGGAGAGGATGTGGAGAAAAGGGAACCCTCATACACTGTTGGTGGGAATGTGAACTGGTGCAGCCACTCTGGAAAACTGTGTGGAGGTTCCTCAAACAGTTAAAAATATACCTGCCCTACGACCCAGCAATTGCACTGCTGGGGATTTACCCCAAAGATACAGATGCAGTGAAACGCCGGGACACCTGCACCCCGATGTTTATAGCAGCAATGGCCACGATACCCAAACTGTGGAAGGAGCCTCGGTGTCCAACGAAAGATGAATGGATAAAGAAGATGTGGTTTATGTATACAATGGAATATTACGCAGCTATTAGAAATGACAAATACCCACCATTTGCTTCAACGTGGATGGAACTGGAGGGTTTTATGCTGAGTGAAGTAAACCAGTCGGAGAAGGACAAACATTATATGTTCTCATTCATTTGGGGAATATAAATAATAGTGAAAGGGAATATAAGGGAAGGGGGAAGAAATGTGTGGGAAATATCAGAAAGGGAGACAGAACGTAAAGACTGCTAACTCTGGGAAACGAACTAGGGGTGGTGGAAGGGGAGGAGGGCGGGGGGTGGAAGTGAATGGGTGATGGGCACTGGGGGTTATTCTGTATGTTAGTAAATTGAACACCAATAAAAAAAAAAAGAATGGACATTAGCCCTGCTCCTCACAGAACATCATCTGCACCTTTCCCGGAGCTTCCTAGTTTTACTGATTTAATTGAATAGACTTGAGTTATGGATAATATGTTAATGTTTATCAGTTCTTATGTTCTTTCTTCCCTCATATAGAAAGCAATTAAACAGGAGACCAATAATTTAATTTTAAAATGAACAAAATAAGCAGTCAAAATCAGTATATGAAAGTAGACCCTCTACTCTCAAATCAAATAAAATACTGTATAAAACCTTAAAATAGATAGATTATGTTTCTTAGTATAACTCATTATATACTATTCAGATCAACAAATTGCCCCTTGATAGTGTATTGACTCTTCAGTTTCAGAGAACTAGTATTTAAAAAATCCCTGAATAATATAGTATTTGGCTATTATAAGCATCTTCTTGAGTTACACTATGAATTTAAGGGACTTAACACTGTTTAAGTTGTAATTAATATTACAGATTTTATATAATTACTGTTTTTAACATGTAGTGTAAGATCAGTGTCTGGTGCACAATGGAATGAGTCCACTCTTCCATAAAATGTCTGATGACCATCACAACAGGTCCTGATTCCCTTCAACAGGGAGATTTCTCTCTGGACTCACTGAAGTTCCCTCAATGTGTCACTCACACTATAATACACGGCTCTCAGGCTGTTCATATGCAGATAGTGTGTTCTTGGCGTTGTGCCTGGAGATGGTAAATCGCCCCTTCATAGCGTCTGCATAGCTTTTGCTGCTTCCACCAGTATTAATCCATGTGACCCACTGCAGCCCCTTCCCTGGAGCCTGGCTGACGCAGCTCATCCAGTAGCTCCTGAAGGTGAATCCAGAGGTCATAAAGGAGAGTCTAATCGATCCCCCGGGCTTCACCAGGTCTCCCCCAGACTCCACCAGCTTCACCTCACCCTGGACACCTGCAGACACAAGACATTCTCGTCAGGAAACTGTCCCTCATCATGTTTCTCTCACTCACCTCCACTCACATAGTCAGGGTCTCTGTTCTCCCTGAATTACCTTCTAAAATAGCAACAAGGAAAACCCACCTGAGCACAGCCTGCATGGTGAGTTTTCTATGTTCTGTCCCGATCCCTGAAAGGGGTCACCTAAGGTTCCTGGGGCTGGGGCTTCTCTCCCAGCTAAGGGTTCAGGCTGGGCTGGTTTAATACTAGAGCTGGGGCGCTATTTGCATGTCCTCTGAGTACATATCAAATTTAGCACTTAGCATCCTTATGATGCTAGTTGCTCAAAACACATGTGTAAATCATGGCAGAGTTTTTCAGACAAGATATGTGTCAGTAAATTGGGCTTTCTCCAACCTCATTTGCTGCCTGATTACTTATCATCAATTATCTTCCATTATTCCACATACGCACTCAAGATAGGTTATGAACATAACAATTTATCACCATTTACAGGTCTTATAACTATTCACTGCAGAAGAGAGCTTGTGTGAGTGTCTGAGACCACACAGCACTTTTAAGTGAGCCCCAGTGTCTTGGCTGTTTTCCCCACCATGGGACCTGGATCCTCCCTGAGCCACTTCCAAGAAGGAACTGGACATGAGATTTGTAGGTTTCTGGAATTTCCAGAAGTGCCAATTGAGTGATGTGTGGATACCATGTCTCTTGGTCACACAAAAATGGAGAGAAGTAGAAACTTTGACAGAGACTCACAGAGCTGATGGAGATGCTGTGGATTCAACTACCACAGGGGCATTTACACCTCCTCCCTCTGTACATATGACTGGGAATTCTAAATAAAGATACAAGAGTGGAATGATTATTAAAATAATTAATTCCATAAAATGTGACCAAAAAAGGATGTGTTGTACAGCTGTGTCCTCATCTATGACATGAAAATCATTGTACTTGTACACTCACATATATTGCCATGAAAATAACAGTTATATTGATCCTGGAGCTTTTCCTTGGCAACTTGGTTACAGGCTCTATGATTGTGTATTCAGAAATCTAGGACTCTTCTGTGTTTCCCTAGACTTAACAAACTGTTTACCATGTCCCTACATGATGATGTTTGAAAAGAAAGACGCTTTATTATATTCTTTATTCATCTGACAATGTACACTTGTGCTCTCCTGAAAATAATGAATCTATAAACATAGGTGTTTGAGGTTCCTTGTAAACCAGATTTTCTGTATTTTTTGTGTGAATTTTTAGGTTTTTGTTTTCTGGTTCATGCTAAGGCTCTGTTTTTAACTTTCTGAGTAATCTCAATACTGTTTCCTGGAGTGGCTGCACCACTGTCCACCCACATATCCTGACCAGAGAATTCTGCAAGGCCTCCGTTCTAGTGGAGGTGGTACCAGGCATCATTTATCAAGCATAGAAGACCACACCCAGTTAAAACTCATCACATCCTGGCCAAGGATCCCACACTGCCCACTGCAGACAGGGAGAGCCTCTGCAGGTATAACCCGATAGAAAGAGATGCCAAAACAGAAGAGCCCAGTGCATGCTGCACACACTAGAGCCACTCTCTGAGATGCCAGACCATACACAATATATAACCGCTTCCTCAAAAAACTGTTCCTTTTGGAGGAGGAACATAACTGGCTTTTCTAACACAGGGAACGAGGTACATGGTTAGAGAAACTCTCATGGTGGAGGAATTCAATTTCATATTGCACTTCTGATAGCCATCAGTATTTGGTTTCCTCAGGCCGATCCCCATAGCCCTGCAATTTGACCAGAGGGCTCCTGATATATGTCCGTTTGCAGGACTTTCCATCACTGAATGGATCTCGTGCATCAGGAAGACTGCAAGCAGTCCACACCCTCCAACTGGCAGCAACATCCACTGAACAGTGATAGAGGGTGGTGCTAATAATAGTCCTGCTATTCGAATCTATTGGAACTCATCTTTTGTCCCCCATGAAGCTCTTGTGTTACTGGAGACAAGAATGAGATCATGTGCATGGTCCTCAGGTGGCAACTGTCACTTCCTGCAAATCATATAATGATTGTATCATACTCAATGGACTTTCCACATTAAAAGAGCTCTTGAGTGCATACAAGTGCTGGATCAGGGGAAAGAAGGATATAAGATTATGATATTGTGTGATAAATGGCAGTGATTTTTAGAGTTTCCAGGTAACCCAGAAGGTAGTTATCCCAAAATATTTGTTTTTTTTTTTGTTTTAAACTTTAAAAACAGACATTTATTTTTTGCATCAAATGCAGGTGTTCCAAATATCCAAAGGATGGAATAAGGCGGGGTGGCCTACAGACTAAGGCTAAAATGATTGACCCTAAAATGATTTAATTCATGTCCAGTAAAAGAAACGTTATCACCACAAAAGGCTAAATAAAAATAATACCAACTTAGAGAGGTTAAAAGTATTTTTCATTTTACATTTTTAAATGAAAATTATCTAAAGAGATGAGAATCTTTATTTATTTTTTAGTAATAAATTTATGTTTTATTGGTGTTCAATTTGCCAACATATAGAATAACACCCAGTGATCATCCCGTCAAGTGTCCCCCTCGGTGCCCTTCACCCACTCACCCCCACCCCCCACCCTCCTCCCCTTCCACTACCTCTAGTTCGTTTCCTAGAGTTAGGAGTCTTTATGTTCTGTCTCCCTTTCTGATATTTCCTACCCATTTCTTCTCCCTTCCCTTCTTCTTTAAAGATGACTGGCATAAATGGCCAACAATTAGTGTAAAATGCACTATAAAACAAGGAGAAATAATCTGTTGTTGTCTACATGATATGTGCAGGGCTGGTGGAGTATTTTAACCATTTTTTTATTTAAATTCAGCTTGCCAGCATACAGTATACCATAGTATACCACCCTGTATTTGTCACATCGTATGTGGTAATTGGGTGATGGGCGTTAAGGAGAACATCTGATATGGTGAGAACTTACTGTTACGCTGTATGTTGGCTAAATGAATTTACATATTACATCATCTTTCAAACAAGAAAATACTGAGGATTTTGAAAAACACCCATTTTGGGAGTCGCTAAGAAAACTGAGTTCTGGGGCACCTGAGTGGCTCCATATTTGAGCTTCAGCCTTCAA
Source organism: Canis lupus dingo (assembly GCF_003254725.2). Taxonomy (NCBI): domain Eukaryota; kingdom Metazoa; phylum Chordata; class Mammalia; order Carnivora; family Canidae; genus Canis; species Canis lupus. Next base: position 74,361,897 of record NC_064250.1, read on the forward strand.
CCCACGTCAGGATTATGGAGTCCTGGGGGTGAGTCCTACCTCAGGCTTCCCAGAAAAAGCCTGCTTCTCCTTCAGCCTGTGTCTCAGCCTCTCTCTGTGTCTCTCGTGAATAAATAAATAAAGTATTTAAAAGAGATAAAGCAGAGTTCAGGGAGGAATCTATCCCCCAAATTACATAGAGGCATGTGTATCCACTGACATACCTGTGTTCTACATCATTTGTGGAGAAGCCTTGGATTTCCCTAGAAGTGAGAGTGTTTCCAGGTGAGATGACCATTGGATCCCTGGACTTATAAAGTACATTTCTCTCCGCAACCATAAGGAGCATCCCACAACTCATTGAATCCATGAATACAAGAATAGCCATGGAAGGCAGAAGTCATCTCTTTTATTTCTGTCTCAATGTCTGTGCTTGTCATCTCATGTTATCATCTCTTACTCTTATACTGAGCAACACACATGACCTTCCCTGGTTCTCATTACAACACATCAGAATGATTTTCACCAACATCAACTCTGTGGTTCTGGGATGCAGCAGACAGATCATGGGTCTTGTCAAGCTCTGTTACCCTAGGATCTAATTATAAATATTTTATCCAAATGGGATTAGAGATCATACTTAAAAAGAGTTCTACTTTCTATACAACCTTGATGATATTTAGTATTGTCATAGTTTAATTTATTCAATTCAGTAATTTAGTCAGTAAGTGGAGATGTAGTGGTGTATTGTGAGGATCATTATATTTACATTTATCATTTACCTTTTTCCAGGGAATAGAACATTAATCTGTTACATGTTTCTTAAAGAACTGCTGAGAATAGTGCCACCATCACGGACGTGGAGGATGTAGGGTTGGTGATGCTCCCCACGTGCCTATTCACTATTCCTATTTGGGCTTCATAAAATCTGAGGTGCTCTAGAAGTCCCCGATGGGCATTTCAGATTGATGGTCTTCAAATTTTGCGGGAAAACCCCTGCCAAACTCTGCTGATCATGGTTCATTTATAGAGAAGGCTTTAATGCAGTTTCTGGATCTTAGAATCCAGAGCTGGAAGCCTGTGTCCCTAGGTCAGCATGGAAACTGAGCTTTCCATCTTGAAGTGAATGGTATTTGAGCACCTAAGCCCAAGATTGGGGCACGCACAGTGACTCTCCATCACCAAATGGAAGAAGTGTTGGGTTCCTGAGGACACAGCATGTCCCATTAAGGAGCTTCCAAATCCTCATGGAACCCAGTCCTGCTCCACTGCATTCAGTCTCACACCCTGCACATATGAACTCATGGAAAGAGTAAGAAATTATTTGAAAGGGGAAAGAAAAGTGGAGCCTCCTCCACAGATGGTTCTGCAGATATTCAGGCACTACTTAAGAGTGGAACTCAGTAGACTAAAATTGTCTTCACATCCCTGATGCAGCTGGCTTTTGAGACGAGTGGAATTTCCTTTCAAGATGGGATTAGAGCGCTAAGTAGGTACCAATAGCTTGTAAGGAGGAGACCAAGCAGAGACCCTTCTGGATGAAGGTGTTGGTCGCCCTCTCAGGTAATGAGCTGTGACAAGGTGAAGGGTTGCTGAAATCAAAGAGTGTATGTAGTTGGTAGATGAAGAAGGAAGGTCAATTAACAATTTGTATTCTCGTTTGGTTACTAAAATGAGGATTGTAGGTGTCATGCATATTGCCTCCTTGTATTATTTCAGATATTCTTTGCTAACATACACAAGGGGAGAGGAGTTACGATGTCAGACCTGCAAGGGATCCTGGGCTTGTGTCATCCCTGAACACAGCTGGATATTTATCAAATAATTCTGAGCTAACAAGAAATCAATTGGAGGATGAGAGAACAAAAAATGCTAGTCTTAAAAAAAATGCTAGTCTGCAAGTAGAAAATCGACATGTTTTGGAATGTAGGTGGTGTGGAGTGTTGTGTTGGGGAGATTTAGCTGTGGGGCTAGGACAGGGAAGGAAAATACTTCCTGAAGCTACTACAATTAGGATAAAGAGAAAAGAGGAAAATTGTTTAGACTTCATTTCGTTTTATGAGTTCATCATAGAAATCCACCCACTTGAGGTTATGGCTGGTTAAAGGTGCTTAGATTACATAGCCGGCTGGAATCTAAAACAATATTTTTATAGATACAACTGGGTTTGAACAAACATTGAAGACACTCAAGAATCACTTATTTTAGAGATAAAATAAAAAAGCCATTGTCAGCCCAAAATTAAAACTGATATTACAGAAATGCTGTCCCAAATGCATGAAAAAAGAGGACGGATGAAACAACAGCATATTGGGGAACTAGAAGATAATATTGTAGAAAATCAAGAAAGAACACTATAAGGAAACAAAGTAATTGTCCCCAAACGTAGACAGGGAACTCAGTGACTTATGAAACAATAACATTCCTTTGATAAGAGGCCCATAAAATGAAGACCGAGAAATGGTGGCAGGTTTATTCAATGAAAGAATTCCTGACAAGCTCCCTAATTGGAAGGACAAAGACCTCAACATCCAGGAAGCACAGATACTCTCATGAAATTCAACAAATTCGACCTTCTCCAAGGCATTTCATTTTCAAACTCACAAAATATGCAGGCAAAGAAGGAATTATGAAAGCAGGAAGGGAACTGCTGTCCTGACCTCAAAGACATCAAACAGCATCTGGACGGTGATGCTCAGACTCAGGTCCCAGAGGATCAGCACATCCCCATCTTCTGGAAAGGTTGATAAATCATCATCCTTACACTAAAGTTCCACAATCTCCCATGCCCCTGCTCCCTGTGTAAAGTTTCTCCCTCCATGTACACTGGGACTTGATCACAGAGTCCTAGGAGTGTCCACAGGTTCATCTTCCCTGCAGAAAGGAACATGTGAGAAATCCACCCTTGATCCCATGGATGGAACCTATCAGGGACTTACCACAGCAAATGCAGCAGAAAAGACCAGATCACCAGGGCTTGAATTCCCGTGTCACCATTATCTTAGCCTGTGCCCTCTGCTGGAACATCGTACTTGGTCTGCGTGGATTAAACAACAGACACTCATTCCCACAGTTCTGGAGTCTGGGAAGCCTGAGGTCCAGGTGCAGGTAGATGTGGTGTCTAGAGAGCGCCCACGTCCTACCCCATCCTTTCCTCGAAAACTCACATTGGACCATGGGGCAGTGAGCTTTCCCAGTCCTGATGTATAAGGACCCTGGTCCTATCCTGGGGCTGCACCCTCCTGACCTAAGTGCTCCCCTAAAGCCACACCAACTCCTCCCATCACAAGGGCATTAGGTTTCAACATGGGGAAGGTAGAGGTCACACACCATGGGCTGATATCAGCACCTGAAGGATCAATGATTTATATCCTGGAAGTCGAAGGCTCCTCCAATCCAGCTCCTCACCCAGAGGATCCTCATAGATCCAATGGAAGCTTCTGGTCCCTGCACAAGGACACACATGACCTTCAGAATCAGCTGATAACTTGGAGGGTGATAGATTCCACTTCACCTTCTGGGTGAGTCGTCTGTCCACTTTTATAATCACATGATAATTTTTGCCTCTTCTCTCTGATTATATTTCTCATTTATCACTACATCAGGTATTATTTCTTTTTGTGCATGGATTGTAAGTCCCTCTTTTAAAAATGACTTTATTCTTATATTCATGAGAGACACAGAGAGAGAAGAGGTAGAGACACAGACAGAGGGATAAGCAGGCACCATGTGGGAGCTTGATGTGGTACTCGATATTGGGCCTCCAGGATCATGGCCTAGGCTGAAGGCAAACGCTAAATGACTGAGCCAACCAGGGATGCCCATATCCCTCTAGTCCTTGACATACATGGAGGTATTTGTATATTTCTCATATTTGGGTAAATAGTAAAAAAGTGTAAGCAACTCTGTCTTCTGTGCATATGAAGTAGCTGTTTTCCTAAAGAATCTAAGTTTTCAAATCAGAAGCTGAATAGTTAAGAACAAATTCCTGGTCCAGAGAAGCTCTCTGGGGGAAACAGCTCCTTGGAGAGGAAGCCCAGACCCTGACAGGAAACCTGCCCAGAACCTCCATCTGCACCTGCTCCTGGGCCTTCAAGACAGAAGTGGTGAGGAGTGTGCACCACCTGGTGGTCCCGATCCCCTTCTACAAGGAGGTTTGTGTCTGGGCTCACACTGAGGTCCCCTCACTGTGTCCCTTGCACAGTAATACAGGGCCGTATCCTCAGCTCTCAGGCTGTTCATCTGCAGATACAGCGTGTTCTTGGCATTGTCTCTGGAAATGGTGAATCGGCCCTTCACAGCGTCTGTGTAGTATGTGCTACTTCCATTACTGCTAATGTATCTGACCCACTGCGGCCCCTTCCTAGGAGCCTGGTGGACCCAGCTCATGGCATAGCTACTGAAGGTGAATCCAGATGCCACACAGGACAGTCTCAGGGAACCCCCAGGCTTCACCAGGTCTCCCCCAGACTCCACCAGCTGAACCTCACCCTGGACCCCTGCAGACACAAGACATCCTGGTCAAACAACTGTCCCACATCCCATGTTTCTCTCACTCACTTTCACTCACAGACTCAAGGTCTCTGGTTCTCTTTGAATTACCTTTTAAAATAGCGACAAGGAAAACCCAGCAGAGCACAGACTCCATGATGTTTTGTCTGTGTTGTGTCCTGATTCCTGAATCGGGTCACCTTGGGATCCTGGGGCTGGGGCTCCTCTCCCAGCTGCAGGGTCGGGACTGGGCTAGTTTAATCAGTGAAGGGAGGGCCCTATTTGCATGTCCTATGACTATATAACCAGCTGCAGACTTACATTCGTGTATTTAAAAGCCAGCACAAGTGTTGCACCACAATTCTATAGCAATTTGTGTAGATGGCTCTCTGACTACATGAAGTTCTAAGCACAGTTATTTTCAATTTTCTGGGTGCATTTCAAAAAACACATCAGTATAGGTCATTTTCTGGAGATATTTCATCTTGTTAGTATATTTTAATCCTAAATATTTATTTAAGGTGGTAGTGTAAATTGGATTATTTTGTTAATTTTGTACATGTAATTTGTTGTTATTTTGTAGGAATATATCATTATTTTATTTGCTGATTTTATATACTGATTTTTTTGCTGAGTTCATGAGTTATTTCTTCCAGTTTTATGTGACGTTTTTTCATTGACTCTATTGACATTGTCATAGTAATACTAATTATTTTCCTTCCATGTTACTACGTTTTCTTTTTTTTTATGTAGTTTTCTTGGTACGTTTACTGGTAGGTACTCCAGTCTGGGGCAGAAAGCATTTTCCTCTTGTCTTCAGGATGCATTGTCAGTTCTATTTATTTTACGTGCATCCTATGTTTATTGCAGCATTTTTTTCTTTTTTTTTTTAATTTTTTTTAAATTTTTTATTTATTTATGATAGGCACACAGTGAGTGAGAGAGAGAGAGGCAGAGACACAGGCAGAGGGAGAAGCAGGCTCCATGCACCGGGAGCCCGACGTGGGATTCGATCCCGGGTCTCCAGGATCGCGCCCTGGGCCAAAGGCAGGCGCCACACCGCTGCGCCACCCAGGGATCCCTGCAGCATTTTTTTCAATAAAAAATTTATTTTTATTGGTGTTCAATTCGCCAACATACAGAATAACACCCAGTGCTCATCCTGTCAAGTGCTCCCCTCAGCGCCCATCTCCCATTTACCCCCACCCCCCGCCCTGATCCCCTTCCACAACCCCTAGTTCATTTCCCAGATTTAGGAGTCTTCCATGTCCTTTCTCCCTTCCTGATATTTCCTACCCATTTCTTCTCCCTTCCCTTCTATTCCCTTTCACTATTATTTATATTCCCCAACTGAATGATACCATATAATGTTTGTCCTTCTCCGATTGACTTATTTCACTCAACCATAATATGCTCCAGATCCATCCATGTTGAAGCAAATGGTGGTTATTTATCATTTCTAATGGCTGAGTAATATTCCATTGTATACATAAACCTCATCTTCTTTATCCATTCATCTTTCGATGGTATTTTTCATAACAAATGCAGCAGGAAATTTCAGTTTCAATTCAATTTCAATTTGTGCCTCTGATCAACCATAATTTTTGTTTTCTTAGATCAGTCCCCCTGACCATGTAGGCTACATTCAGGACTTCTGATCTGTCACAAAATCTCGCCCATTCCACGTTTGTTTTTTTTAATATTTTTTTATTTTCAAGAGAGACAGAGAGAGAGAGTGAGAGAGAGAGAGAGAGAGAGAGAGAGAGATGCAGAGACACAGGCAGTGGGAAAACAGGCTCCATGCAGGGAGCCTGCTGTGGGACTCTATTCCTGATCTCCAGGATCAGGCCCTGGGCTAAGGGTGGCGCTAAATAGCTGACTCACCTGGGTACCCTCATTTCCATCTTTGAATAGATCGTATGCACCAGGAAGACTGCAAGCAGAGCACACCACACAAATGGCATCTGTGTCACCTCTACAGAGACATGGCCAATGGATGCTAATAATAAATCTGTAATTCTAATCCTTTGGGAGCATCTGTGCCTTCCTGGAAGCCCCAACCTCACTGCTAGGAGGTGCATTGCTCTTTTTTGTCACTCGTTGGATGACCTTATGTGTATGTACTACACATGTCTATAATTACTTCCTGAAACTTAATATGATATTATTACAATACTCAATAGGCTTTACAAACACAAATGAGTCCTTAGGATCCAGAATCAGAGTAGGGGTGAAAATAAGTTTATGATATTCTGAAACAAAACACCAGGATTCAAGGTTCACCTCCAACATATAAATCAGAAAGAATTCACCACACCATCTTTATTATAAGAAAATATGGGAGAGAGAAGTGAATATGTCAGAAGATTAGGGGGACTCAGGGATTGTCACATCCCTGGAACAGCTGGATAGTTATTGAATCATTTCGAACACCCATGAAATCAATCAGAGTTGAAAAAACAACAGAAAGACTCCTAAAAGAATACTGAGCAGGTTTTGGAGTGTTGGAGCTGTCTACTGTTGACACTGTGGAGATACAACCGTGGGGATACAGCAGGAGGGAGGTTGCTTGCAGAAGCTACAGTCAAGGGCTTTAAGGACAAGAGAGGAACATATGAACTTATAGAATTCTACTCCTGCGGGGGACAGACCTGTCATGATGGTGCTCAAATGGAAAAATGGGGAAATGTCCTGTATCTAAGGATGCCCTGAGTGCCAAGAAGAAAAAGTGGCACTATGTGATGTATATTGAAGGAGGACTGGAACCTGAAGTCCTGTGAACATTGGGTCTGAGTGCAGGCATTGTTCTTTGTTTCCATCAACTGAACTCTGTGTGGTCCTGCGATTTCTATTCTGAAACCAGCAGGCAGAAACTAGACCCTTTCTCATGACAACCCCTCGGAGGACCAGCCTAGGTCTAAACTACAGGAGCCTTCCATATTGACGATTAGAGACCCATTCATGTGCCTGAGATAAACCAGCTCAGACACAGGTACAGTGAAGATGGAATTCAGAGGTAAACTGAGGACAGAAAGGGCTTGATGGCTCTCCTATGAGGGCTCCCTGAAGACTCGGGGGTGCAAACATTCATTCCCAGGCTAGAGGTAGGAGACCATGTTCATAACGGATCTCCAATACAGCCAGGAAGAGAGTCACAAAACCCCCAAAAAGGTCTCAAAAATGTGGGATGTGAGCACCTACAGAGGAAAGAAAACCAGCAGCAAATGATAACAATCCATTGCCAACTGTACTGTGCATTTAGACATCCATGTAAGTCCAGCTCAGGTCCAGGGCTGCACACTGCAAGAGGAACTGTGTGCTCCATCACTTGCTCCATCCTCTCACATCAATTTTCTGAGCATTAATTTCAGGGGACAGCTGCTATTTGTATAAATATTTATGAAATCGTCAAAGCCAACCAATGCCCTGCTTCTGAGTATTCAGAGCTGCTCCCTTGCCTTGCTGACCATGAGTGGACTTACCTTCCTTGAAATAGATTCACAGTCATGTAATTTCACATGTTGACTATGAAATAGAATGGTAGAGCTGTTAGATATTGACATGACCATGTCATGTTACCTGGTTGCTGCAAATTCCATGACAGAAATGATTGCATTTAAATAAAACGATGAGGTAAATAAGTCATGTAAGACCCTTGAGGGGTTCCATTGAGGAAATCCTAAAGGGAAACTGATCTCATGTCCAGAGGGAGAGTCACAGATGCAGGTGGGTTTGAAATGAGGACACGGGGTACCAAATGTTCATCCAGTGACAAGGGACACACCTAACAGGCATCAGTACAACACAACCTTGTAAGCTGATGGTGAGACACAAATCCCACTGGGTCATCTCATCCTCATCTTCTGGGAACGTTATAAAAGAACATACTTAAACTGAAGTTCCAAAGGGTCTGAGTATCTCTGGCTCTCTTGTATCATTGTTCTCCTTCTGTGTGTCCACTGAGACTTTTTGACAGCTACCTCTGGTTTGCACAGGTTAGTCCTAGTTGCAAGTGAGAAATGCACCCTTCACTGTGTGAGGGCAGTTAACTGATACTTCTCACAACAAATAAGGCAGGGCTATGCCAGAGCATCAATGTGTCCCTAATATCTCTATCTGTGCCATAAAAATCTTAGGATTATATGTTCATACTGTGAAAAATGTCCAGGATGATTTCACAAGGATTGCTTTGAATATGTAGAGGGTTATGAGCAGTATAGAGATTTTCGCAGTATTTAATTTTGTTTTTGTTTTAAAGATTTATTTATTGATTCAGGAGAGTCACAGAGACAGATGCAGAGACATAGGCAGAGGGAAAAGCAGACTCTCTTCCAAAAGCCTGATGCAGGACACCATCCCTGAACACCAGGGTCACAACCTGAGCCCATTGCAGACACTCAAATTCTGAGCAACACAGGTGTCCTGACAATATACATTGTTCTAATCCATAGGCATGGAAGGTGTTCCCTCTTTGTGTCTTCTTCAATTTCTTTCCTAAGTCATCAAACAGGTAGAAACATTTTGGGTAAAAAAAAGACAGAAACAGAACTACAGCTGGAGGGCATCACAATGTTTGCAGACAAGCTCTATTTTAAAGGCTTTATGATAAAAATAGCATGGTACTGGCAAAAACAACACATAGATCAATGGAGCAGAGCAGAGAGAGCAGAAATGGACCCTCAACTCTATGGACAACTACTCCTCAAGAAGAAAGAAAAAAATATCTAAGGAAGAAAATCTCATCAATAAATGGATCTGAAAAAAAAATTGAACAGCCACCGGCATTAGAATGAAAGTGGACCATTCAGCTACACCAAACACACAGAAAATCTCAAAATGGATGAAATTCCGAAATCTGAGGTAGTATTTCATCAAAATCCTAGAGGTGAATTCCAGTAGAAACTTTTTTTCCTCACCTGCAGCTACTGCTAGCAAGGCACCTCTCAAAAGACATAGGAAACAAAGGGAGAAATAAACTATTAGGACTTCATCAAGATAGAATCTGTACAACAATGCAACAGGCGACAATATGAAAGGCAACCTACAGAATAGGACAAGATATTTCCTTAACAAAGGCAGCACCCAAAAAAACAATCAATCCAGTCATGAAATAGGTAGAATACATGAACAGGCATTCTCCAAAGAAGACTGACAAATGGCCAACAAGGAGATAAGAAAAATGATCCACATGACTTGTCATCAGGGAAATACAAATGAAAACCACACTAAAATCCCACTTATACAACTCAGAATGGATAAAGCAACAAGGCCAGATACAATAAATATGAGGGAGGATATTGAGAAATTGGAACCCTCTTCCAGTATTGGTGGGAATTAAGGCTTTTTGAGCCACACCAGAAAACAGAATGGAATGTCCTGAAAAAGTGAGAATAGAGCCACTCCAGGACCCAGCCATTGCCTTTAATGGAATTTACACCAAAAACACAGATTGATTGATTGATTATATAAATTTATTTTTATTGGTGTCAATTTGCCAACATATAGAATAACACCCAGTGCTCATCCTGTCAAGTGCCCACCTCTGTGCCCGTCACCCAGTCACCCCACCCCCACTGGTAGGATCTTGGCCTATTTGTATTATCATTTTAGGTTTCATGCTGCTTCCATATATTATCTATCTTGTTTTCTTGTTACTCAGGCATTTGTCTACTTAGAAGTACCATGTCTTTCTTTTGTCTTCCCAGTTTGATGCTTGTTTAGTGAAATTATTCCTCACACCATGTCCATTATTTATTGCCTCATAGCTCCCTGATATTCCATCCCTGTTCATCTCCTCCAACCAAAGGATAAGAAATGAAAAATAACCCAGGATTTCCCTCTTTTGATGCAGTTGGGACACTGACTCCACACAAGCCCCTCGTGGAGCAAGACCGTCCCGACCACTGACCCACAACACACAACCTGAGCCAGTGTCCTTCCATGGCACCATCCAGGCATTTATAATGTAATGAGAGGCCTGCCTGGCTCACAACGGATATGAAAGTGAAGGTGATAAAAGCTTATACTCTCATGATTGTGTGTGTGTGTGTGTGTGTGTGTGTGTGTGTGTGTGACCTCTGGGTCCACATCACTACCAAGTCATGCTGGGAATCTCTCACACTCCCCAGACATTTTAACATTTTTATAGAACATCTCTTTTCTATTGTGTTCATTGGAGATTCCTCTATGCCGTGCTGGTGCAAGACAGCGTGTTAACTTGGGGTCCTGTGATCCACAATGAGTGTCATTAGGACTCATGAAAATGTTCAGATGATGTGAATGGAGTTATTTGTAATTGATGAATATTTCTGTTCAGGAAATGTTAATTACAAGTAAGTGCAAGCACTATAGTTGAATTCTAATTCTCTATGAAGGAGGCTGAATAGGTAAACACACAATCAAGTGTTCAGAGAGATTCCCTGGGGGAAACTACTCCATGGAGAGGAAGCCCAGACCCCGACAGGAAACCTGCCCAGAACCTCCCTCTGCACCTGCTCATGGGCCTTCAAGATAGAAGTGGTGAGTACTGTGCACCCCCTGGTGGTCCTGATCCCCTTCCACAGGGATGTTTGTGTCTGGGCTCACACCGAGGTCCCTTCACTGTGTCTGCACAGTAATACAGGGCCGTGTGCTCAGCTCTCAGGCTGTTCATCTGAAGATATGGCGTGTTCTTGGCGTTGTCTCTGGAGATGGTGAATCGGCCCTGCACAGAGTCTTTGTAACTTGTGCTACTTCCATCATAGCTAATATATGCGACACACTGCAGCCCTTTCCTGGAGCCTAATGGACCCAGCTCATGTCATAGTTATTGAAGGTGAATCCAGGGACCACACAGGAGAGTCTCAGCGACCCCCCCAGGCTTCACCAGGTCTCCCCCAGACTCCATCAGCTGCACCTCACCCTGGACACCTGCCGACACAAGACATCCTGGTCAAGAAACTGTCCCACACCCCCTGTTCTCTCAGTCACCTCCACTCACAGACTCAAGGTCTCTTTTTCTCTATGAATTACCTTTTAAAATAGCGACAAGTAACACCCAGCTGAGCACATACTCCATGGTGCGTTGTCTGTGTTCTGTCCTATTCCCTGAAAGGGTCACCTGGGGATCCTGGGTCTGGAGATCATCTCCCAGCTGCAGGGTAGGGGCTGGGCTGGTTTAATCACTAGGGGGAGGGCTCTATTTGCATGTCCTCTGATTATATAGTCACCTCCAGACCGCGATTCAATTCTTTATAAGTTATATACAAGCATTACTTCACAACTGTAGATCACTTTCTTTTGGTGATACAGTGGATTATGATGTTCTAATCCATCAACATATTTATCTTTGCCTTTGTGATTTTTGAAAACTCTGTCATTATTATAGGTCATTTTTAAAAAAGTATTTCCTCTCCTTAATGAACTTTAATAATAAATATTTATTTTTGATACCACTGTAAAAGGGATTATTTAAATTTAATACAGATAATTTGTTGTTAGTGGGTAGAAATTAGCTTTATTGTAGATGTTTGTTTTATTTAAAATAAATAATTTTTTATTGGTGTTCAATTTGGCAACATACAGAAAACACCCAGTGTTCATCCTGTCAAGTGCCCCCCTCAGTGCCTGTCACCCACTCACCCCGAACCCCCACCCTGATCCCCTTCCACCACCCCTACTATGTTTCCCAGAGTTAGGAGTCTTCATGTTCTTTCTCCGTTTCTGATATTTCCTACCCATTTCTTCTCCCTTCCCTTCTATTCCCTTTCACTATTATTTATATTCCCCCCAATGAATGAGAACATATAATGTTTGTCCTTCTACAACTGACTCATTTCATTCAGCATAATACCCTCCAGTTCCTTCCACATTCAAGCAAATGGTGAGTATTTGTAATTTCTAATGGCTGAGTAATATTCCATTGTACACATAAACCACATCTCCTTTATCCATTCATCTTTCGACGGACACCGAGGCTGCTTCCAGAGTTTGGCTATTGTAGAAATTGCTGCTACAAACATCAGGGTGCAGGTGTCAGGGCATTTCAAGGCATCTGCATCTTTGGGGTAAATCCCCAGCAGTGCAATTGTTCGGTCATAGGGCAGATTTATTTTTAACACTTTGAGGAACCTCCACACAGTTTTCCAGAGTGGCTTCACCAGTTCACATTCCCCCACAAACAGTGTAAGTGGGTTCCCTTTTCTCTGCATCCTCTCCAACATTTGTTGTTGGCTGCCTTGTTAATTTTCCCCATTCTCATTTGTGTGAGGTGGTATCTCATTGTGGTTTTGATTTGTATTGTCCTGATGGCAAGTGATGCAGAGCATTTTCTCCTGTGCATGTTGGCCATGTCTATGTCTTCCTCTGTGAGATTTTTCTTCATTTCTTTTGCCCATTTCATGACTGGATTGTTTGTTTCTTTGATGTTAATAAGTTCTTTATAGATCTTGGAAACTAGCACTTTATCTGATACGTCTTTTGCAAATATCTTCTCCCATTCTGCAGGTTGTCTTTTAGTTTTGTTGACTGTATCCTTTGTTGTGCAAAAGCTTCTTATTTTGATGAAGTCCCAATAGTTCATTTTTGCTTTTGTTTCTTTTACCTTCGTGATGTATCTTATGAGAATTTACTGTGGCCGAGTTCAAAAAGGTGTTGACTGTTCTCCTCTAGGATTTTGATGGAATCTTGTCTCACATTTAGATGTTTCATCCATTTTGAGTTTATCTTTGTGTATGGTGAAAGAGAGCGGTCTAGTTTCATTCTTCTGCATGTGCATGTCCAATTTTCCCAGCACCATTTATTGGAGAGACTTTCTTTCTTCCAGTGGATAGTCTTTCCTCTTTTGTCAAATATTAGTTGACCATAAAGTTGAGGGTCCACTTCTAAATTCTCTATTCTGTTCCATTGATCTATGTGTCTGTTTTTGGGCCAGTATGACACTGTCTTGATGACCACAGCTTTGTAGTACAACCTGAAATCTGGCATTGTGATGCCCCCAGCTATGGTTTTCTTTTTGAAAATTCCCCTGGCTATTCACGGTTTTTCTGATTCCGCACATATCTTAAAATAATTTGTTCTAAGTCTCTGAAGAAAGTCCATGGTATTTTGATAGGGATTGCATTAAACGTGTAAATTGCCCTAGGTAACATTGACATTTTCACGATATTAATTCTGCCAATCCATGAGCATGGACTATTTTTCCATCTCTTTGTGTCTTCCTCAATATCTTTCAGAAGTGTTCTTTAGTTTTTAGGGTATACAACCTTTAACTCTTTGGTTAGGTTTATTCCTGGGTATCTTATTATTTTGGGTGCAATTATAAATGGGATTGACTGCTTAATTTCTCTTTCTTCTGTCTCATTGTTAGTGTATAGAAATGCCACTGACTTCTGGGCTTTGATTTTGTATCCTGCCACAATGCAAAAAAAATCATTTTTGCTTTTGTTGGCCTTGCCTTTTTAGATATGCCTTGGAAAAAATTGCTGTCACTAAGTTCCAAAAAGTTGTTCCCTCTCCTCTCCTGACAGAGATTTAGACAGATTGTTGTCTCACTTTTTTTCCTGTTGTCTCACATTTTAATTACTTTGACTTTACATTTTTGTTTGGTATAAGAGAATGGTCCAGTTTAATTATTCTACAGAGGTTGTTCAATTTTATTCATGCCAATTAGTTTTGAGACTGCTTTATTTTCCCAGGGAATATTATTTCCTACTTTCTCGAAGATTTTTACCATATATTTGGGGGTCCATTTCCTGGTTCTCTATGCTGTTCAATTCATCTATGTGTCTGTTTTTGTGCCAGGACCACACTGTATTAATGATCATAGCTATGGTGTATAGCTTGAAATCACACATTCTGATGCCCCAGGTTTCGTTTTCTTTAGAAGTTCTTTACAGATCTTGGAAACTAGCTCTTTATCTGATATGTAATTTGCAAATATCTTCCAGTCAGCACTGGCCTTGATGCTCCCAGCTTAGCCTTTTACTCTCAATATTGTAGGTAACTTTTATTATACAATATTTTATACTTCCTGAAGTTGAATCCTAAATACTTTATTTTTAATGCTGGTGTCAACAGAATTATTATGTTAATTGTCTTTTAGGTAATTTGTTTTTAGTGTGTTGAAACATAAATTTATTTTCTATGTTGATTCTGTATCCTATAGATTCTCTGAACACATTCATTAATTCTAAGGGTTTGTGAGTGGATTTGTAGGATTTGACCCTGTAGCAGATCATGTCATATGGACTCAAATAAGAGGAAGTGTGGCAAGATGGGTGAGAACCTCTGGGACAGGAAAGCCCAGCCCTAGAGAAGTGGGAACTTTAAAAAATCTACACTGGATTCTTCGAAACTGAAAAGCGCTTAGCAGGGAAATTGGACAGAATCGCAGGAGGAGCGGTGAAGTCTCCATTTTCCCAGAGTCACTAAGAGGAAGTGCACCATGGGGGAAAGCGCACCAAAACTTGTGGGTAGGTCCCAGTAAAGAGCTGGAGTGCAGCCTGTAGGACATTTGGGAGAAGCCAGGGAGGCAGGGGCTCCGGACAGTGGGGTCTGTATATTGCGGCCTTTGGGAGGTGCGGGCCATGGGAGTGCAATTCCAGAAGCGCATGGCCCTGGATCCAAGGGCACCCATCAGACAAACCCCAGGATCCTGCATTGCCCCAGGGACAGCCAGGACTCTCCTGCCGCTTGAGTCACCAAGCTGTGCAGGTCAGTGCCCCCCACTGCCCCGGGAGCATCTAAGCCAGTGTGGGGGGGGTACCGGGAGACTGGATTAGCTACTGCAGGGAGCTGACTCCAGGGCTGGAGACCTTGCTGTTGCCATTTTGTTGTTCCTCCATCAGAAAGAATCAATACCCACTATTTGCTTTGTCATGGATGCAACTGGAGGACATTATGCTGAGTGAAATAAGTCAGTGAGAGAAAGAAAGCAAACATATGGTCTCACTCATATGTGGAATATAAGAAATATTGCAAGGGGCTATAAAGGAAAGGAGGGGAACAGAGTTGGGAAAATTGGAGAGGAAGACAAACCATGAGAGACACTTAATTCTGGAAACAATGTAATGGTCTCTGGAAGGGAGGTGGGCAGGTGGATGGGGTGACTCAGTGATCTGTGGAGGCTGAGAAAAATTAAGGTCATTCCACCATAAGTTTGGCATTAGCACAAGTACAGCCATCTTAGGCCCCTGTGACTGAGAGCTGAACAGGAAAAAGGATAAAGTAGATGTGGTTTGTATATAAATTGAAGTATAATTAAGCCGCTAGAAATTATGTATAACATGAAGGAACATTCATGTCCACATGGTTGGAACTTGAGGTATTATATTGAAGAAAATAAACCAATCACTGATAGGCAATGATATGGTCTCAGTCATATGTGGAATATAAGAAATATTGAAAGAGACCAAAAGGGAAGGAGTGGAACTGACCGGGGTAACACTAGAGAGGAAGGTAAACCATGAGAGTCACTTAACTCTGGTAATTAAACTGAGGGTCACTGGAAGGGAGGTTGTTGTGGGGATGGGGTAACTGAGTGATGAGCATTAAGGAGTGTACGTGATGCGATGAGCACTGGGTGTATAGTAAATATTCGAAAATTGAATTTAATTAAATAATAATAATGAAGAAGAAGAAGAAGAAGAAGAAGAAGAAGAAGAAGAAGAAGAAGAAGAAGAAAACTTTAGCCTGTATTGGCTGCTGTAACATCTAAATGGATTTGGCAAATCAAAAGAAAGACCTTCATTTCCCATAGTTCTGGAGTCTGCGATGTCTGAGGTCCAGGTGCACAAGGATGTGATGTCTGGAGAGCACCCACGTCCTAGCCTGTCCTTTCCCTGTCACCTCACATGAGGCAGGAGGCAGGGAGATTTCCTAGTCCTGGTGAGTAAGGTTCCTGATCCCATCATGGGGATCTATCTGCTGTCCTAAATGCTCCCGAAGGCTCCACCTCCTCCTCCCATCTCATGGGCCTTAGGTTTCAACATGGGGATGGTAGAGGTCACACACAATGAGCTGATATCTACACCTGAAGGATAAATGAAAGGACCTCCTCCAGCTTTTCTCCCTTATTTTTCATAATTGTTTAGTGGCATTTTTCACCACACCACACCATGTTTTTTAATGTTACCTGATAACTCCTTGAACTCGAGTTCTACCTGTTCTCCTCTTGCCCTACTTGACAAACTGTTGTGACTGCCTTTGTGTGTTCATATTGACTCTTGTGGTACTTTGTAATGCTTTTTGCATGTAAATCTTGGTTGATAGGTGTCATGTGTCCCCATAGAGTGATTTTATCCTACCCCTTAAATTGTAGAGGTTTTGTCATATGTCCTTGCGCACATTTCAGTGAGTCAGAATCTTGGCCTGTGCCAACAGACAGAATAGGAAAAGATGTTTCCTTTTTTAAAAAACTTTTATTTATTTATTTACGATAGTCAGAGAGAGAGAGAGAGAGAGAGAGAGAGAGAGGCATGGACATAGGCAGAGGGAGAAGCAGGCTCCATGCAGGGAGCCCGACTTGGGATTCGATCCCGGGTCTCCAGGATCGTGCCCTGAGCCAAAGGCAGGCGCTAAGCCTCTGTGCAACCCAGGGTTCCCGGAAAAGATGTTTCCTTAACAAAGTCAGCACCCAACAATACAAACAATCCAGTGAAGAAATGCAGAGAAGGCACAAACAGCCATTTCTCCAAAGAAGACCTACACATGGCCCACAGGCAGATAAGAAAAATGATCCACATGACTTGTCATCAGGGAAATACAAATGAAAACCACACTAAGATCCCACTTATACAACTCAGAATGGATAAAGTAACAAGGCCAGGAAACAATAAATATAAGCGAGGATATTGGGGAAGTGGAACTGTCTCTTTTACATTTGGTGGGAATGCAGGCTTGTTCAACCACTCCAGCAAACAGAAAGGAATGTCCTGAAAAAGTGAGAATAGAGCCACCCTGTGATTTAGCCACTACACTACAGGGTATTTACCACAAATACGCAAATTTAATGAAATGAAGGGACCCCTGAACTCCAATGTTCACAGCAGCAATGTCCAAAATAGTCAAACCATGGGAGGAATCATGAAGCCCTTCTACAGAAAAGTGGATAAAGAAAGTGCGGAAGGAGCTTGAATGTCCATTGACAGATGAATGGATAAAGGAGATATGGTCTATATATACACTGGGACATTACCCAGCCATTAGAAACTATGAATACCCATCATTTGCTTCAACGTGGATGGACCTGGAGGGTATTATGCTGAGTGAAGTAAGTGATTCAGAGAAGGAAAAACATTATATGATTTCACTCATAAAAAGAACATAAGAAATACTAAAGGGAATAAAGAGGAAAGGAGATAGAATGAGTGGGAATTATCAATTCCCATCTATCTTAAACATCCCATCTATCTATAAATTCCCATCTATCATCAATTATCATCTATTACATGAGAAACTCCTAAGTATGGGGGAAAAAACAATGAGAGTGGAAGGGGAGATGTTCGGGGGGTTGGGGTGCAAGGATGACAGGAGCTGAGGGGGGGAAATTGGTGGAATGAGTACTGGTTATTATAATATATGTTGGCAAACAAACTCCAATAAAAAATATACTCAAAATGTGCTTTATATATATAATGGGATATTACACAGCTGTCAGAAATGATGAATAACATGAAATAACATTTCCTTAAACATGGGTGGCACTGGAGGTATTATGTTGAGAGAAATTAATCACAGAAAGGCAATGATATGGTGTCATTCATATGTGTAATATAGGAAATATTGAAAGAGACCATAAAGGAAGGAATGAAAATTAGTGGGGTAATATTAGAGGGAGACAAATCATGAGAGACCCTTAACTCTGGGGAAAAAACACTGAGGGTCGCTGGAAGGGAGGGGGTGGGCAATGGGGAACTGGGTGATTGGAGTTAAGGAGGGCACCTGATGTGATGAGCACTGAATGTGTAGTAAATATTAGTAAATTCAATTTAAACAAAGAAAAATTACTTTAGCCTGTCCCAACTCCTAGAATATCGTACATGGACTGGATGGAGCAAACCACAGACCCTCATTCTCACAAATCTGGAATCTGAGACATCTGATGTCCAGGGGCAGGCACATGTGGTGTCTGGAGAGCACCCAGGTCCCAGACTGTTCTTTCCCCATCACCTCACATGGAGCCAGGATACAGGGAGCTTTCCCAGTCCTGGTGTTTAAGGGTCCGGAACCTATCATGAGGCTGCACTTCATGACCTAAGTACTCCACTAGGGCCCCAACTCCTCCCCAAATCCCATGAAGCAGGGTCCTGTCCCCACCACTGACCCACAACACATACCCGAAGCTAGTGACCTCCCTGGCACCATCCAGGCATTTATGACTTGATGAGAGGCTTGCCTGGCTCTCATCAGACATGAAGGTGAAGGTATTTAAAGCTTATTCTCTCATGATTCTGTGTGTGTGTGAGTGACCTCAGAGTCCACCTCCCTACCATGTCATCCTGGGAATTTTTCTCACTCCCAGGCCGTTTTTAACATTTTTGTAGAATGTCTCTTTTCACTTGTGTTGAATGGAGATTACTGAATGCCATGATGTGCAAGAGAACAGTTATCTTGGGGTCCTGTGATCCAAAGGGAGCGCCAATATGACTCATGAAAATGTTCAGATGACATGAATGGAGTTATTTGTAATTGATTAATATTTCAGGTCAGGAAAAGTTAAGTACCAGTAAGTGCAAGTGTTATAGTTGAATTCTAAGTCTCTAAGAAAGAGACTGAATAGGTAAACACAAAATTAAGACCCCCTGGGGGAAACTGTTCCATGGAGAGGAAGTCCTGACCCAGACAGGAAACCTGCCCAGAACCTCCCTCTGCATCTGCTCCTGGGCTTTCAAGACAGAAATGGTGAGGAGTGTGCACTCCCTGGTGGTCCCAATCCCCTTCTACAGGGAGGTTTGTGTCTGGGCTCACACTGAGGTCCCCTCACTGTGTCCCTCGCACAGTAATACACGGCGGTGTCCTCGGCTCTCAGGCTGTTCGTCTGCAGATAGAGCGTGTTCTTGGCGTTGTCTCTGGAGATGGTGAATCGGCCCTTCACATCGTCTTTACCTTGTGCTACTTCCACCACTGTAAATGTATGCGACCCACTGTAACCCCTTCCCTGGAGTCTGGCGGACCAGCTCATGCCTTAGCTACTGAAGGTGAATCCAGAAGCCACACAGGAGAGTCTCAGGGACCCGCCAGGCTTCACCAGGTCTCCCCCAGACTCCACCAGCTGCTCCTCACCCTGGACACCTGCAGACACAAGACATCCTGGTCAAGAAACGGTCCCACATCCTCTCTTTCGCTCACTCATCTCCACTCACAGACTCAAGGTCCCTTGTTCTCCATGAATTACATTTTAAAATAGCGATCAGGAAAACCCAGCCAAGCACAGACTTCATCATGGTTTGTCTGCGTTGTGTCCTGAGCCTTGAATGTGGCTGCCTGGTTTTCCTGTGGCTGGGGCTCCTCTCCAGCTTTAGGGTCGGGGCCCGGCTGGTTTAATCAGTGTAGGGAGGGCCTTATTTGCATGTCCTCTGACTATATAGTCAGCTCCAGTCCTAGATTCAATTTTTTACAATATATACAAGCATTACTTCACAACGGTAGATCACATTCTTATGTTGGTACAGTGAATTTATGATCTCTAATCCATCAAAGTATTTATTTTTGCTTTTCTGTGCCTTTTGAAAGTCTCTCATTAATATAGTTCATTTTTAAAGAGGATTTTCTCCCCTTAAACGAGTGTAGTCATAAATATTTATTTGTAATATCAGTCTAAAGGGGAATGTTTTGTATATTTTATACAGAAATTTGGTTGTTAGTGTGTAGAAATTAACTTTATGGTCTATTTTGATTTGATATCCTAAATTTTCCCTGAGTGAATTATATACTTTTAAGTGTTTTTTTTTTTGGAATTATTTTTCTCCCTGACAATGTATATGTAAACAAATTATTTTATTCCTGTTGAATGATTTTAAAGTCTTTTATTTTATTATTGCCTAATTTCCATGGTAATCTTCGACTTAGGGGTATTGGTGTTTTTCTTCTTTCCTGTCAGACACTTTCTTCTAATATTTTGTTTGATATATGGCAAATCTAGGAAAGCAAATGAATTTCGTTTTGCATGAGAATGAGCTCCATAATATACGGTATGATGTGGGATCTCAGGACAGGACAGGAAGTCTGTTCACACATCTGCCCAATTCTCATTGAAGATACTGGTGGCTGTTGAGCTTGATATGTTCATTTTACATATGAATTCGAGCCTTTAATCTGATAGGACATTACCAAATATCTTCTCCCATTTTGTAGGCTGCCTTTTAATTACACTGAGTGATTCCTTTGTGTGAAAATGCTGTTTCTTGATAAAGTCCCCATACTTCATTTTCCTTTTCTTTCCCTTACCTCTGGAGACTCGTCTAGAAGTGCTTGCAGCCGAGGTAAAAAAGGGCTGCCTGTGTTCTCTGGAGAATTCTGATGGTTTCCCGACTAATTTAGATCCTTCATCAACTTTGAGTCCATTTTTGTGATGATGTAAGAAAACTGTCCCCTTTCATTCTTCTGCATGTGGGAGCACCAGCCTGGCAGTATGTTTTACCATCATCTTCACTCTGCTAATGCACTGGATATACTCCCATTCCAATCAGGTCCTGGAGAAGACCTGTATTTCTCCAGCGTTCCCTTGGTGGATGGCTTTTGATGTGTCCCAAAGCTTTACAAGGAAACAAGGGGTTTGAGAGACATACTGGATTGCATGATTGTGATTTAATGTTCGTTGATTGAAATTTTGCTTAAATTCTTTAATTTCTTCATTCATTTATTTCTTCTTCAATAAGATGTCCTTTTATGTGCATTTATTTAATTGCTATGTATTTTTTATTAAAGGTTGATTTCCAACATATACCATAGCTCCCCAGGCTCATCTGCTCAAGTGTTCCCCTCAGTGCCTGTCACCCAGTCACCCCATGCCCCACCCACTTCTCCTCCCACTACCTCTTGTTCGTTTCCCAGATTTAGATGTCTCTCATGTTTTGTCACCCTCTCTAATTTTTCCACTTATTTTCCCTCATTTCCTCTATAATTCTTTACCCCAATTTTTATATTACCCAAAAGAATGAAATCATATAATGTTTGTCCTTCAATTGACTTACTTCACTCAGCATAACACCCTCCAGTTCCACTCACGTTGAAGCAATTGGTGGGTATTCCTCCTCTCTGGTGGCTGAGGAATATTCCATTGTAAATGTAGAATACATGTTCTTTATCCATCCATCTTTCAATGGACACCAGGGCTCCTTCCACAGGCTGGCTACTATGGACATTGCTGCTATAAGCATGGGGACACAGGTGTCCAGGCGTTTCACTGCATCTGTATCTTTGAGTTAAATCCCCAGCAGTGCAATTGCTGGGTTGTAGGACAGTTCTATTTTTAACTCTTTGAGGATCCACCACACAGTTTTCCAAAGTGACTGCACCAACTCACATTCCCACCAACAATGCAAGAGGGTTCCCTTCCTCCACATCCACTTCAACATTTGTTGTTTCATATTTTCTTAATTTTCCCCATTCTCACTGGTGTGAGGTGGTGTCACATTGTCCTTTATGGGCTTTCCATGTTTTATTGGGTTTGCCTTCTTGTTTCATAGCATATTGGTCTGAAAATATGCATGGAGTGAATTCAACCATTCTGTACCACTTGACACATGAGTTGTGACCATGTGTATGATCAATTCTGGAGTATTTTCCACGTGCAATAAAGAAGAACGTGTATTCTGCTTTGGGAAAAATGCTCTGATATACTTGTGAAGTATGTCTGATCCAGTATGTCTCTCAAACCTCTTATTTCTTGTTGAGCTTCTGCTTAGATGATTCTCACTGCTGTCAGGGGACGTTGAAGTCCCCACTCTAAAGGTAATATTAGCCATGAGTGTCATTAAATTTAAGGTTAATTGGTTTGTGCACTTGTCCCAGAGTTAGCAGTGTGAATATTTTGAAAAGGTAGATCTTCTGTTGGATAAACAATTTTTATGATATAGTATCCTTCTTCATCCTTTATTATAGGCTTTGTTTTAAATTCTAGATCAGCTCCTATAAGTATTGCCCCTCTTCCTTCCTCTTGACATCCATTGACATGATTAGTGGGTGAATACTCCCTCACTTTCAATCTGGATGTGTCTTTTTATTGAAAAAGAGAGTCTGCTGGAACTGCTGGGTTGCTCACCTGTTCAGCACCTGCCTTTGACCCAGGGTATGATCCTGTAGACACACTATCAAGTCCCACATCAGGCTCCCTGTATGGAGCCTGCTCCTCTCTCTGCCTATGTCTTTGCCTCTCTCTCTATGTCTCTCATGAATACATAAATTAAATCTTTCAAAGAAAGAAAGAAAAAGAGTCTTTGCTATGATTTTCTCAAATATACGTTCTGTCCTTCTCTCTCTTCCTTCCCTTCATGGGCCCTAAATATTTTAATTTAGTTTGAACTAATGGCACTAGTGATTTTTCAAGCCTTTCATGGTCCATTATTTGTGTGTCTCTACTTTCCACACCTTCTTTCCTTTCTATCACCTTGTATTCTATGTCACCTATGCTCCATTCGGCCTTATCTATCATGGCTGTTACAGCATCTAGTTTAGACCCTATCTCACATTGATCATTTTTAATTTACAACTGAATTTGTTCATTTCTATGTTAAGTTATAATGTAGTGTGTTTTAGCTTTCCTGAAATGCAACTAGTAACTTTAAAATTAATATCCTGTATTTGAGCTCTTATTTTTTACTTTATCCTTCTTAATTAGATCTATGGCAGAGAGTATTACCTCTGGTTCTTTCCTTTGTTGTAAATGGCATATGCTCCAGGAATTGTATTACTGAGTATTTACCCCAAGCACACAGATGTAGTGATGCAAAGGGCACCTGAACCCCAGGGTTCATAGCAGCAAAGTACACAATAGCCAAACTGTGGAGGGAGTCATGATGTCCACAACAGAAGAATTGATAAATATCATGTGGAATATATACAATGGGATATTACTCTGCCATCAGAAATATCAAATACCTACCATTTACATTGACATTGATGGAACTGGAGAGTATTTTGCTGAGTAAAATAAGTCAATCAGAGGACAATTATCGTATCATTTCTGTCTAACGTGGAATATATGTAACATTTTAAGGTAACATTGGCTAATGCTGGGAAGCCTGGGAATCATTAGAGAGGGAGACAGAACACAAGAAAGCATTAACTAGAGGAAACAGAATGAGGTATAATGCTGGGGAGGTGAGTGGGTCTATTGGGTCATTGTGTGATGCACATTAAAGAGGGCAAATGATGTCATCAATACTGTTATAAACACCTGATGGATTATTGAACATCAGAAAAGAAGTATGTAGTACAAGTTGACTAATTCAATGTAACAAAAAACAAAGCTATTTTATTTAAAAATATTATTGTATCAAAGAAGATGTGGTCTTTGTATACAAAGGGATATTACTCAGCCATTAGAAACAACAAATACCCATCTTTTGCTTTGACGTGGATGGACCTGGAGGGTATTATGCTGATTTAAAAAAATCAATCGAAAAAGCCAAAATATATGGTCTCATTCATTTGGGGAATATAAAAATTAGTGAAAGGGAATAAAGGGAAAGGAGAGAAGATGAGTGAAAATTTCTGTGAGGGTGACACAACATG
The DNA here is from genome assembly GCF_003254725.2 of Canis lupus dingo. Lineage (NCBI taxonomy): Eukaryota > Metazoa > Chordata > Mammalia > Carnivora > Canidae > Canis > Canis lupus. The sequence continues at coordinate 74,386,080 of NC_064250.1, forward strand.
ACAGACACCTAACTCTGCAAAATGACCAAGGGGTAGTGGAACAGGGGGTGGGCGGATTTTGGGTTGACTGGGTGACGGGCACTGAGGGGAGCACTTGGCGGGATGAGCACTAGGTGTTATGCTATATGCTGGCAAATTGAACTCTAATAAATATAATAAAAAATAATAATAGTTAAAAATATTATTGTATCATAAACTAACATTAACAGCAATAATATAAATAAAATATTACAAACTGTATTAATCCAGATTTCAACCCAAAAGAGCTTATTTTGTATTTTAGACAAATGAAAATAAATATTTTCCTGAACCTTCACCTATACATCCTGGTTCCATTTTACCCCTGCTGTCCTGAACAGGGCCTGGTGACCTGAGCACTCTCTGGTGACATGAGATCCCCTATATCCCATTGATACTTGAGTCCCTGCAGGAAATTTTCTGTCTGGGCTCACAGTGACGTCCCCTCACTGCATCTGCACAGTAATACAGGGCTATGTCCTGGGCTCTCAGGCTGTTCGTCTGCACATACAGCATGTTCTTGGCTTTGTCTCTGGAGATGGTAAATCGACCCATCACAGCGTCTTCATAGTATGTGCTGCTTCCACTACTGCTAATGTATGTGACCCACTGTAGGCCCTTCCCAGGAGACTGACGGAGCCAAAGCATGCTGTAGCTACTGAAGGTGAACCTTGAGGCCACACAGGAGAGTGTCTGGGAACCCCCAGGTTTCACTCGGTCTCCCCAGACCCCAGCTGCTGTGCTTCACCTTGGACAGCTGCAGACAGAAGACATCCTGGTCAGAATACGGTCACCCATCCCATTTCTCTCACTTCATCTCCACTCACATTCTCAAGGTGTGTTGTTCTCCATGAATTACCTTTTAAAATAGCGTTAAGGATGCAGTTTCAGTGAAATGGCAGGACACTTGCACCTCAGTGTTTATAGCAGCAATGTTCACAATAGCTAAACTGTGGAAGGAGCTTTGGTGTCCATTGACAGATGAGTGGATAAAAATACATGTGGTCTATGTATACAGAGGCATATTACTCAGCTATTAGAAACGATAAGTACCCACCATTTGCTTCAAAGTGGATGGAGCTGGAGGATATTATGCTGAGTGAAGTAAGTCAATAGGAGAATAACAAACATATGTTGTCATTCATTTGGGGAATATAAAAAATTGTGAAAAGGAATAAACGCTAAAGCAGAGAAAGTGAGTGGGAAATATCAGAAAGGGAGTCAGAACATGAGAGACTCCTAACTCTGGGACAAGAACAAGGGATAGTGGAAGGGGATGTGGGTGGGGGGTTGGGGTGACAGGGTGACAGACACAGAGGAAGGCAGTTGACAGGATGAGCACTGGGTTTTATGCTATATGTTCGCATATTGAAATATATATTATGAAATATATATATGGCATATATATGGCATATTGAAATATATATGGCATCAAGAAAAATGCAGCTGAGCACCGACTCCATAGTGAGTTGTCTGTGTTCTCACCTGATCACTGCATGAGGTTACCTATGGTTCCTGGAGCTGGGGCTCCTCTCCCACATGCAGGTTCAGGTCTGGGCTGTTTTAGTCCATGGAAGGAGGCCCCTATATACATGTCTTCTCACAATATACTCAACTTGGGATCATTTGTGTCAAATGCTGTGACCAGAGCAGATATGACTACCTTTGTGTGTTCATACTGACTACTTTGAGAAACTATGTTTTTATTAGGTAATATCCCAGACTTCAGACTTTTTGTCCATGTGGTACTTTGTAATGATATTTGCACAGAAATCTTGTTTTTATAGGTGTCATGTTTCCCCATACAGTGATTTTATCCTACCCCTTAAATTATTCAGGGTTTGTGATTTGCCCTTGGGCACATTTTAGTGAGTCAGAATCTTGGCCTGTGCTCCTCTCCACAGGACTTCCTGGCCCTCTTGAAACACCTGAATGACAGAGTGGCAGGGTTCCTTAGAAGTGTGGACCCCTCCTTTATTGAGGATCACATGATTATGCTAAATTTAGAATTTAGCTGAATTTCAGCGGATTTCAATTAATGCAGTTGGATTGTAACTCTCTATCAACTCAGTCACTGTGAGTCAATCCAGTCAAATCTGTGATTTTCTGTAATGGCCCTGATGAGCTTACATGATAAAGAATGAGCTGCATTCATGAAGATTTTGGGATAAAATAAAGTGGTGTCAGGATGAACATTTTCCATTGTATAGCCTATATTTCTATTTTTCTTATCCCTCCTAAATGAACAGTGTAATGCTGCCTTTCCACTGTAAATTTTGATGAATTACTTTTACATTCAAATAGTATATTCCATCTAAGAGAAGAAAAATATCTACCCTTGAACCCTTCTACAGATTGATCAGGTATTTTTGATAACAAATATGGCATGAAAATTCAGTTTGAATTCTTTTCAATCTGTGCCTTTCATCAACCCTAATTTTGAAATTCCCCCTGACCCTATGGGCTATGTACAGGACTTGTCTTCTGTCTCCAAATCTAACACATTGCAACTTTGAATGGATCACATGCATCAGGAAGACTCCCAGCAGAGTCCACCAACCAAAAGACGCCTGTGTCCACTTCACAAAGACACGGAGTCTTGCCTATAATATTCCTGCAATTCTAAATTTAGAATTTAACTGAATTTCAGAAGGTTTCAGGTAATGCAGTTCTATTTGTAAGTCTCTAACAACTCAGTCACTGTGTTCCACTGCAGTTAACTCTGTGATCTTCTGCAATCGCTTTGATGAGTTTACCTGATGCAAAATGAGCTCATTCAAACAGAGTTTGGGATATAATGAACTGGTGTCATAATGAACATTTTCCATTGTATAGTCTATATTTCTATTTTTCTCATCCCTCCTAAACTAACAATATAGTGCTGCCTTGCAAGTGTAAGTTTTTCATGAATTCCTTTTACATTCAAATACTATATTCCATCTAAGAGAAGAAAAGTATATACCATGAACTTCTTCTACGGATTTGTCAGTATTTTTGACAACAAATGCAGCAGGAAAATTCATTTTCAAACCAATTCCAATTTGTGTCTCTGATCAACCATAATTTTGGTTTTCTTAGATCAGTCCCCTTGTCCCTGCAGGCTGCATACAGCACTACTGTTCTTTTCCAAATCTAACCCATTCCATCTTTGTTTATTTTATTTTCTATTTTTTTGAACCATCTTTGTTTTTTTTAATGTTTTATTTATTTATTCATGAGAGACACACACAGAGAGAGAGAGAGAGAGAGAAATGCAGACACAGGTAGAGGGATAAGCAGGCTCCGTGCATGGAGCCTGATGTGGATCTTGATCCCTGATCTCCAGCATCAGACCCTGGGCTGAAGG